>NC_134842.1:56092866-56714473 GCF_965363235.1 Mytilus galloprovincialis
AAGAATTTGATTTTTGCTCTCTCAAGAATACTTATATATCTAAAGCAAATAATAACACAGCCTGAGTAATTTTTTTGTCTTATTTCAGTTCCAGACATATCATTACTTTTTAACCTGATAAGGCAAACTAGAGGTTTTAAAAAGTCCTGAATAACTGGTAAGCATTTTTTTTTATTTGGCAAGCTCTAAATTGTTTATTTATGGTATTTATGCAATTCAAATTACAGTCGGTATGTTAAAAATATACTGATATGAAAACTGTTGCTATGGTCTTGGCATTAAATGAAAATTCTTGGTTACTGATCTTTTCGACTCCATATTTCAAGTTAAACCTTGCGGCAACTGTTCTTCATGTAACACTGCAAACTATAATTACCATTATTTTGATATGTCGTTTGTTAATGACGCCATATTACGTGTGATGCCACAATGTTTCCTTTAAAACCTCATGCCGATATCTCACTGATGAAAGATTTTCACTGAAATACATTTAAAAAACATTTTTTCTCAAATAGAATTATGTGAAAGAATAAGTTTTGAAAATTTGCACTTCATTGCACTCTAATTATATGATTCAAATGACTTTTACAGTAGTTTATAGTGGTTTCTACAGTATAAAATACAAGGTTTCCACTGGCTAGAATAAATAAGTATTTTGGTGTTTTTTTTATGAAATCTTCATTTTTGCATAATTTCTCTGTCAAAATGCACTTTTAGGCACCAGAAAATATTATTGAATGCTTTAACAGGGTCTGTGTGTTGTAATTTAAGGTTACATTCAGATGTTTTGTCCTTCTTTTGACTAGTGAAGGTATACTGGAAGAAATTAATTATGCATACACTTTGTATTCAAAATAAATAAATATAGAGATGTGTCATTGCCTTATAGTGCTGAAACAACTTTATTTTTTTTCAGAAATGGACAAAAATACACAGATTTATTCAGAATGTCATACCGATGAAGATCACATAAAAATATTTGGAAAAATCAGAACTATGGATTGCAATATGGGACAATATCCCTAATGCGCCTCGAAATGAGGAACTCAAAGGTCACGTGTAAAGAAAAAATCTCTGTGTAGTGATATTGGACATGTTTCTATTTTTAACAAATGACTGAACTGAATTATTTGTGGTGATTAGGAAAGTAGAGGAACATGGAATAAATGTGTAAAAACTATGGAGCTATTGAATGTGTTCAAAGTATTAAATTTTCAAAGAACTTATTGTGTTAAAAAGGGGATATTTTACCACAAGGAGCCGCATCACAAAAGGATGTTCGGTGTTTGCTAATTTACGGAAAAAGTAATCTCACTTCGTACCCCGAAAATTTAACCACATATGTGAAAATGTCACAGCTTCGAAACGAGCTATCATACATATCCAAGTTTACGATATGGACTGAGCTACAGGAAAAAACGTTACCATTACCGCCTATGTAAAAACAATTAAAGATATTGAGCCAATTGCTTTTCGCTTTTGTCTAATGTATCCTCAATTACATACTGCCAATTACATCTCATTCTCTACCATAACAATGCAGTAGTAATTGGAAATAATTGTCATCAGATTTCAAAGGACGTTTCAAGTTATTGTAAGTCTTCGGCTGTTAGGCATGATCAGGTTGGCGCGTTTTCTTCTTGTTCGCTGGCATACTTTGTTCATTTGAACTTGTATCCAATATTGTCTTTGATATCGGCTACCAGTATATCATTTTGTACTTACTAGAACACACCCGTGATATCGCGGGTCCGTGACTGAATTAAAGTATATAACTATGCACAAGCCTTATTTTAGTATTATTTTTATCTGATAAAGTCATGCCGATTATAAGATACACAGTTGTCTCTGCTTTCAAATCTTTCTGTTTGAACCCGTCGAACTGGAACTTATCAATTATTGGTAATATTAATTATTTGGATAACAAAAGGTCCTGGAAGGGAGTATTTTTTAATCAACAGCATTGTCCTATGTTAGTTATAAATAAAGTTGAATTCTTTGATTCACTGTTTTATGTCATGCCCGCTAACAAATTGAAAACGGTTCTTATATACACATTATTTTTAGTCCAGATTTTTAGTATTCGTATTGTTATCTTAGAAAGTCTTACTGATTAAAATACTACAATAGGTAACAATTTGACAATGATTGAATTTAGTAGTGTCAACCCTGTGATTATGATCCGTGTATATAGCATAATCCTAAATACACCGTTTGGTGGTGCACCTGTTAGATGCGGAACGTACAGATAAGATAATAGGTAACAGGTGAATATACATTTGGAATCGGATTCGGACTCGACCCGGAACTTCTTAATTATTGGCAATATTAATTACGTGGAAAACAAAAGGGCCTGGAGTGGTGTAATTTTTAATCTACACCTTTGTACTATATTAGTTATATATAAAGCTGAATTCTTTGATTCGTCGTTTTTACGTGATGACGGCTGACAAATTGGAACTCGTAATTTTAGTATTATAGATACTTACATCTCTTGCCTTCTTTAGAGCATTATCAGTAAAGTTTACACCCTTTTCGCTGGATATGTTTTGGATTTCAGAATTCAGGGTTGATAAGTTGGCATGTTTCGTAAAATAAAAAGCTACGCGTGCCTCAAAACTGTAATTTATAACAGATACTTGAATGTCGTTTGAACAAATTGGTAATTTAGAAATGATCTTTTTAATCACACTCTTCTTGTCTTCCAAATGATGAATTTCACTGTCTGAGGTATTCGCTATAAACAACAGGTCCGCAGACGGCTTGCAATCTAATTAATGAGGCATTGTTTGAGAACCATTCATACTTTTCAGTTTGTGTAAAACCATAGGATGATCTCATATTACTAGAAAATTGCCGATACACGTCTGTTCAGTGTTTATTTGAGAGTAGTTTGCCTATGTTGATCGCATAAAACAGCATTCTTTCGGATTAACGTTGCATAATGCTCAAGATTTGTAAAAATATGTTGAGACGGATTGAGCCGACGATTTTTTGGTGATTTTCTATAGTTTTTCAGATTAAGTTGTTTAAGGTAGCATAATACAAAGATTTTTCATCCCCAATCAGACATCTTTAAACTGATGTAATTACACCCATCCTTCTTTAAATTTTATAAATGAGGTACCAAAAGAAAAACAAATGGTTAATCTTTCAAATTGTGATAATTTCATTATGACATAATTATTACATGATTAATTGTTATGTAATTAGTTGCTATATTGTGATGTCCATACTTGAATGAGACGAACGATAAGTTTCTATACTGGTAGCCATTATTTTGGTGCAGAATGTTATTCATATACAATATTTTGCTTTCATTTTTCAAACTTTGTAATTATTACTATAGTCTTAATACTGTGTTAATTTTTTTTTTGTCTTTTACTGGCTCATATAGTTGTCATTTGCAAATAATTGTAGATTAAAGTCAGTGTTACAAATGGAAACATTAGGAATGTTTAGTACTTATTTCCCGTGAATTTGTTGCACAGCCATGATCGAAAAAGTCTTTTAATCTTTACTTGAATTCACAATATCGCAGCCCACTGTGTATATTTTCAATTTCAAGTTTAGTGCGACACAGTTCTAAATAGATCTCCTGAATCATGTGAATATAAACGCCAGAAGAAAGCCCAGAACCGAAATTTGATATATTTTGACACATTTTGAGTATTTATCCAAAAACACATATATAAGAGGGATATCGCTTACAAAAACCAAATTTTCAAGAAGTAGATCTATTGATGTGTTGTCTTTAGGGTATTGACTATTTCATTATGGTAAGCAATGTCCTTAAATGAAACATTTGACAAAAATATTTATGTTATTTTGATATAAACGAAATGCCCTCTCCAGCAGCATGTAATGCTTGATAGCTTTTTCATCTACTGAAAATATGTAAAAATTGTTGCAAACTATTTAACTTAGATGATCTAGACTGTTTCGTAATGTTTTTCCAGTAGGATTTGAATACATATACAGTAACTTATTGACCCTCTGAACGAATCAAATGCAATAAAATGTGTCAAATCAAACACACAATCGGAGCAATTTTTCAGGGAAATTTAATGCTTTTTGATGAATTTGTTGTGTAAAAAAACATAAAACAATATTTCCCTTTCAAATTGTACCGATTGTAAGCCTGATTTTACTTTTTTTCTTTTATTATTTATAATAATTCGATTAATACGCATACGCTCTTATTTGTGTATCAAGCGCTTAATGTGTTCGTTATGTATACACGTCATAAGACATTTGTTTAAATTCAAAATTAGTAATAAACTCAAGTAACGATTGTATCAAAATACAAGCCACAAATCCCGCTTTTTTGTAACTGTTTCCCACTTACTAACTTTTGTTCTTCTTTTTCTGAGATTCCACTTTTGTAGCGCCTATATACCACATCCTCACTTCTTAAACCCCTATATGCAACAACCCTCAGTGATGATGATAGTGCGTTATTTAACTTGACTAGAAACTGTTTTTACTGGATTCTTATATCATAATCTGATTTCATAATATGTTTTAATTAGTAAGATTGTTTTTTCTGTATAGAATATGCATAATTTATGTTTGAAGTCAAGAGGCATTGAATTATGAAATGTTCTAAGCAGTATAAAAGCAATCGATTTATAACGTAAGAACTAGCATTTGTAAGGTATGTACGCATTCTCCATTGAACCGTTCATCATTTCTATGAGGAACAACACTTCGTGCTGTTTATATTATAACCACACGGCATTTGCATTAAGATAAAAAAAAATGGTTCACTGTATTTTAAACATTTTTTTCTGGGGGAAAAGACGACTTTCGATTGTCTGTAACCTATAGCCTATATATAGCGTTAATATCCAGTTCAAAACACAGTTTTATTCATTGATGCATTTGAATATTACCTCTAAGGGTTTAACATCCAGTTATCCATCAAGTCATGGAAACACGAAGTTAATGAAAATTATTCTCGACGGTTTAACCTATTTTTTGTATGTAGGACAGAAATTTAAATAAGCTACGGAATAGTCGTCAATAATTGTCAGCCATCGGTATAGAAGCGTTACAAAGTTCCGTAATCGTTGACAAAAGCTTACAACTGATTATTTCAAAGAGGAATGACGACATGGACATTTTGTTTGGATCATACCCTGTAATTTTGCTGGTTTTAAATTCCGTTGGACATTGTGAGGCATTCTTAGAAGATGTTTGTTACGATAACGATGTTGAATGTAAGCACCCAAATGACATCACTATCATGGGACACTTACAACTTAGAAAAAGTCAGCAGACTAACATCTTACGTAGAATACAGCAAATAACTTTACTCAAATGTGTCCAAGAATGTTTCATAACATCACAATGTATTGCCATTAATTATCGGAAGAACTGGAATCTTTGTGACGTCTTAGGAGAAATGATTAATGGAACATTGGAAGATGTAGAAGGTTGCATTTATAGTGAAATATCAACTTGGCCAAAGGTAAGATTGCATATTGTGTCATAAGTATCGTGAAGTATACTAAAGGGACATTGAAACTCATAGTCGAAAACAAACATAGAACACCTTGGCAAAAACAATGAATAAAATGTGAACGACAGACTGCGTTTCGTGTACAAAAGACTCATCAGTGACACTTAATTCAAAAAGTCAAAAAGGATGAATAAAGCAAGAATGTGAGCATTGAGGAACAAAACTCCGAAATATTTTGTCAAATACAGCTCAGGTAATCTACTCATGAGGTAGAAAATCCATAATATTTTGAAAATTCAAAGTTTTATAAATAGTTAATGATCATATCAATGATGACTACTGAGATGGTGATACCCTCGTGGAGAAACCTCCACAAACAGTGGCATTGACCCAATGATTTTAAATCTTATCATATATACCAGGATACCAGGATTAAAATTTTGTAAGCCATAATTGTATATCGTTGTTTCTGCCAGTCACTTGCAGGAGTTTGCACTGACCACAATTGTACAGCAGGAAGAAAGTGTGGTAAAGATGGCAATGGGGGAGTCAAGTGTATTGCTGCTTGTAAGTTTAAATACAGTTCATGCTGCAAGGTTTGATAGAGGCAATTAATTAATCAGCCCATTTTCAAACATTGCCTAATGTGTCTGTCCCTTAAAAAAATGGATTCATCATAAATATATCGGAAGATTAAAAATGACATTAAAGGTAACACGATATCGAATAACGTTACACCACGAGTTATCGTTCCAGACGTTATTGAATAACGTTCACACATACCAGTCAATGCATAGATAGATATGGGTCTGGATAGGGTTTATAGAATAATAAATAGTCGACAAATAAAAACTGCGAAATAAAAGACAAAACAATAAAACGTGTTTCAAGTTTTTCATAATTCAAATTCAAAATTCAAAACCAAATATGACAACAATCCATACATTAAAACTGATATATATATCATGCCGACTGAATAATGTATTGTGATAGCATTATGATACAATTTAAATGTCAAAAGTCAAATACAAGATGCTCAGTGACACGTGGTATTATCATACCCTTCTCTTAAAACGATTCATTGCAGATAAAACATTCACATTACAACATGATAGTATTCATTTTATTTCTATATTGTCGGTGTAATTAACCAATTTATTGTTGATTCAATTTTTCAAGACATAGATATAAGATGTGGTATGAGTGCCAATGAGACAACAGTTTGTAAAAGTAAACCATTATAGGTTAAAGTACGGTCTTCAACACAGAGCCTTGGCTCACACCAAACAGCAAGCTATAAAGTGCCCCAAAATGACTAGTGTAAAACCATTCAAACATGAAAACCAACGACTTAATCTATATAAAAAAACGAAAAAAAAACTCATGAACCACAACAACAAACATGACAAACGACAAACACAGAACAACAGGTTCCTGAGTTCGGACAGGTGCAAACAAATGCAGAGGGTTTAAAGGTTTTCAGAATTATCAATGCCTAACAAAATGATTGATGATACTCATATTGAGATAAAAGGCACGCTCACGTTGTCGTGAGCAACCGAGTGAGTTTGTCTTCCATATTGTTATATACGTTTGTCAAAAGACTTAGTTGTGATCTGATGATAATTTTAATGTCCCTTTATTTGGAGGACCTAAAATTTATATAAACAATTATGTAACAATAGGTAAAGTAAACTGCAGCTTAAGTCTGTCACCAATTTTTGACTTTCTGTAGTCGGGTTTTTTTTGGATTCGAGCATCACTTATGCGTCTTTTGTAAATGAAATGTGCGACTGGCGAACACAATTCTAATCCTATTTTCTATGATAAGTTTTTTTCATAAATTTGACCCCTGTGATTAGCAATTTATACTTAAATTGGTCATATGCTTCTACTTCTATCATTAATTTTTACAACGTCCTAAATGTTCTTAAACATGTGTGAAATAAAGATTCAATTACACAGTTATGTTCCTTGTTAATTCTTCGAAAGACTTTGAAAACTATGATAACTATCCAGCAATGAATTTTCATATTTAGAACGAGAAAAAATATCACAAGACTTGCTAGGTATGTTCAGCATATTGATGTGACTAAAAAATCAGGATATCTTGCGTCGGTGCAGAAACAAACCACCCACTGACCCGTGAAAGAGTTGTTGCAAGGGTTCTTTAACATGTATGACATAAAACCGAAATTCACACGTAACGTTCATACAAATAGGGCTCTTCACGGTTAGTTCGGCCATATTGGATAGGGGGCAGATTTTTTAGAAAGAGGTGGAAATAGTATGAAAGTATGGGAAATCCTATGTGTGTTTCCAAGCAACTGCTATGTTTTAATGATGTTTCCCCGTATTTTTCACACTATTTTCACCTCCATTATGAAAATCTGCCCCTATCCAATATGGCCGAACTAACCGTGAGGAGCCCTATTGAAGATTCATCAACAATGCAGACACACCTGTCATAGACGTTAACGGTTAATGAACAAGAAAAGAAATGACTTGATTTCGTGAAACATACTTTTCAGTGCTATAAACATTTTATTCTGTCAATCAGGAGCAGAAATATGTACAATTTTCTTCTTCTTACAGACTGTGAAACTTTGTTGCCAGATATATATGAAGCTGTGAGCATAGAAACATTTGGCTTATATAAAAATCTTGGAACTGGAAATAAGTTTAAATGCAATGACGGGTTTGCTTTGATAGGAAGTCCGTATGCTGTCTGTACGTACCACGGAGAATGGGCAGTATTGTTTAACTGTATAGAAGAAGGTTAGTTTTGGTTTACTGTGGAGTACTTTTATTTGTAGGGTACCAATTTTCGTTGTTTTCGTGGATGACTTTATCCACGAATTTAAGTGTCCAACGAAATAAAAAACCTGTGTCCAAATCAAGACATAGAAATATCCCATGTAGGTTTGACTACTTATATGATCTAGAGAGCATATTGAATATCGCCGAACAGTCTGAGAATACTACAATACACGGAGTAGTCACCGAGCAAATGCACTATAAACTACAACTGCAGGCAGGATTGTACCCATTAAATCTTTAAAAATGTAAACTGTCCAACTTTTGATCTTTCAATTCTCAAAATATTTTTGATCAATGAAAGTAAGATTCCTGGCATTGATATTCTATGATAAAGTGTTCATTTCATGGCCTCATAGTTCATGTACGTATTTGAAATAATAATTTCATGCTGGGCTTGCTTTTGATATCTATTACAGACAGAAATGAACAAGTAAAAAAAATAGTGTAAACGAAAACATAATGAGAGAGGGATAAAACTTGACATTTTTACATTTGATATACTATTATATAGATTCCAAAATTGAGAATGGAAATGAGGAATGTGTCAAAGAGACAACAACCCGACCAAAGAGGAGACAACAGCCGAATTTGCCCATTGTTGATAACTATTTTGGTAGTTTTCATAAAAGGTAAACATGCTATCAAACAAACCATTCCACAAATAACAAAAAAAATATGGCCAACAAAAAAATTTATATGATTCATGATAATGTAATAAATTTCTAGCATACGACACATGATTGTTCATTTAGAAAATGAGGTATCATCTCGTATCCTTCTTTAATAACAAAATATATATAAAACCACTGTCTGTTACTATATACTATTGCTATTAAATTGCAGTTCAAATATTATATTTTATGCTACATGTAGCCTATTTTCTATTTAAATTTCTCCTTTTGGAAGGTGAATTTTCTTTACCTTCTTTTTAACGTTGTGTATGTTTACGTCCGTGTCTGAAGTTTCTAAAACTCCTTGAACGTAATTTATGTATAACTGGTGAATGGTATGGGATTTTGTTAACCTAAATAAAATAAAACTTTTACTAAATTCTGTCGTAATTTTACAAAATAAAGTATGATTAGAATGGTTGTGATGTACATGTAGAATTCTTGTAAGTACATTTGTACTGCGTAACCCACTCAAGTGTCCGTAAATTTATACTTTGCATACGCTTGTTCCTAAAGTTAATCAAGTTAACACCGTTTGAGAAAAATGTGTCAATATTATTCTTATTTTTAATTTTAGTTCTTATATATGTTTTGAAGTTTAGTGTGACGTCCATTTTTACTGAACTAGTGCACAATTTCATTAAGGGGCCAGCTGAAGACCACCGCTGGGTGCGGGATTTTCTTGCTGCTTTGAAGACGTCTTAGTGGCCTTCAGCTGTTGTCTGCACTTTGTGCAGGTTGTTGTCTCTTTGTCACATATCCATTTTCATTCTCAATTTTATGTTAACATTGTTTTTGTTTTTTTAGAATAAAACATAACTAGATATATTGCTATAAATGTATAGATTTTAGTACTCTTGATTCTGAGTCTTGTTGATACTGGTTACTTATACACTGGCATTTCACATGGTCCTGTGTTTCTCAGAGTGTTAATGACGTTTTTACAATACATACTAAATGATACCTTAGTGTCAAAGAACATGAGATATTGTTCAGTTGTAATTGGCTTTGAACTAGATATAAGAAGATGTGGTATGAATGTCAATGAAAAAACTCTCTGACTTTTGTCTATTTTGTTTTATGTTAGACCAGTTGCAACTATTTTAACTGTTTATTCTCGTGGTGTGCAGTACCCCACCAATGTTAGTTGTTAGAGGTGTGTTGAGCGCTAACAAACGTGTTTAAAAACACCACGCCATATTATGTATTTGCCTTTCCAAAGTCAAGCGCATGCAATTCAGTGGTTTTCTTTGGTTCCTCTCTGTCATATTTGTTTTTCGTGAATCATTTTGTTATAAAGTAGGCGTAACATTTATTCGTTTGAATGGTAGACAATGGGCATAGTATCATTAGTTGGCATACGACGTCATCGTTATAAAGTAGGCGTATCATTTATTTGTTAGAATGGTAGACAATGGGCATAGTATCATTAGTTGGCATACGACGTCATCGTTATAAAGTAGGCGTATCATTTATTCGTTTGAATGGTAGACAATGGACATAGTATCCTTTGTTGGCATACGACGTCATCGTCCGTTATGTTGAACAAAATTTATCTCATCTTGAAACTACTAGGACAAATAAACCAACCATTTTCACAGTCACTTTTTAGGGTTTTACTTATCATAGATAATTCTTGTCAACCAAACTGCAACTTTTGTATTATCAAAAACAAGGTAGTGAAAATCTGACAGTGACAGATATGTTCAAAATATTAAGACATTTACATTGTACATGAAAATTGTAATACAACTTCTCATATGAGTTACTCGCCAAATTTTTGGGCGTTTTTTACGATTATCTCAAACCTTTGATAGATAGAGAAAAACTTTGAATTGCAAAAATGAACTCAAAAGGTAAAATATACAAATAAGTTGAATTGCCGAAATAGTTGCCCACTTCTTTAAAGTAGGACTTTTAGATGATTTGTGTGTGTTGCCTATCATTTTACGACTATAGTACATGTAGATATAGTCCATAGATGAAATCTTTTCTGTTTTTTTACGCTATCATATTTATGTGATTCTATACATAAGCGAACAGTAGATAATCGCTGTTCAGTAGTCATAAATCGATTAAGCGAAAACAAAGACATACCGAAATTTTAAATTATCAGTACGAATTGTCAAATAATGACTTCAATGACGATTTTTTATCAATTTATTGTGGATTATGGTAAAGTGTACAGAAGATAGGAAACACTGTAACCGAAAAAGGTATCTACAATTCAAGAAAAAGACATTTTTATTTGAATTATATTCTAGCCTACAATGATCGAGTGAGCCGTTGTTGACGAGACACACAGACCTGTGTAAGCGACACAGGATATTACGAGCCTTAAGTTCGTGTCCGTACCATCTACGTAAGGACTACATAATCTGCAGCATGAACCGATCGAAAAATAATAGATAATGTCACACAATGTTAAAACAATAAAACCAAGATGTATTTGGTTGTAATATAGTCATAGAAAATTGACAATACCTTAACCTTTTTTATTCGCCATTTGAAAGCTCTGTATCCACTACGTGATTGCTCTGATCTACCACGTCGATTTGGATCCGGGGTTTACAGAATTCATCCAACGGCATCTACAAAGTTCAAGGTCTATTGTGAAATGGAAACAGATGTTGGACAGTAAGTTAACCAATCACTAGCTTTGTAATACTGGCAGTTTGAAGCATGCAACGCGCGGGAAATTAATTACGGAAGAAAAATAAATAATAATAAAAAAAAAATCCGGGAAAATTTCCGAAATTTTCATTCAATTTATGAACTCAAAATCGTTAACTTTTTTTTCAGACTTTTTTAAATCCACGCATTTGCGCAGAAATCTACTTCCTTTTTCGGTCGTTTGCATGAGACGTGAATAAAATATATATTTATCAGTGTAGTAAAATATAGGATCGGAACTCAATACTAATTCATTTTTAATAATTATTAATTATGAAAAAAACATTACCTGGTGAAAGCGTTTCTTTGTTTACATTGAAAATGACGTCATAACTTAAATAACGTCATAACTAAATCCCTAACAACAGAACATCGGAAACGTTACGGTCTTTCCGTTCCTTTTATTTACATGTTTGAATAAAAAAAATCATACAGACTTTGTCCCCATATACAGGTAATGCCTGCCTCATATTATTTTCTTGTCCTTGTCTATTTTTGATTAAATATGTGTGATTGTTAAACTTAGTTTTTTTGCTGAGTTTTTTATTATCATTTTTCATTTATAATATACCGACTATGATTGTTTCCATTAATATAGTTCTAATTTCCAGCTGCTCTCTTTAAATCTGTAAAAACACATATGAAAGATAACACTAATAAATGTAGTGCTTTTGCTACATACACGTTTGTTAGAAGGAACGAAGATTTATATATCAATTGTGATGATATTAGAAAATGTGTCAGCAGTTTCTCTGGAATGATTTAAACAAAAAGGCATTCTTTATTACGTATACTATTGTTTATTATTTGATATTTCTTTTCTAATTAACATATGAATTTTCGCTTTTTCTGTGTTGATTTTTATTGTATATAGATATAAGAAGATATCAAGAAAGCGTATTAGGGCGATCCTTTTTTTTCAACTTTAATCTTGGAACTATCAACTTTAATCTTATTATCAATAATTCCAAGATTAAAGTTTGAAATTTTAATATTAAACTTGACAAACCAAGATTAAAGTTGGAAGCTCCAAGATGAAATTTGGAAGTTCCAAGATTAAAGTTAAAATTTAAAATATTAAAGTTGATAATTCCAAGATTAATGTTGATAATTCCAAGATTAATGTTGATAATTACCAGATTATTATTGATAATTCCAATATAAATACTCGATACCTCCAAGAATTCCAAGATTAAAGTTGATAATTCCAATATTATTTTTTTTATGCTGCTATCTGCAATGTCTGTATTGGTAAACACATAAAAGCTTATAAACCACCGTTGATTTTTACCAGGCAACTACTGTTATTTCAATTGAAATCCTTATTTAAGTGTAAATTCAATATTTAACATTTTAAAGGTAATCCAAAGTAGATTAGATGGCAGTACAAACTTTTACAAAGGATGGACTGCTTATGAAGACGGTTTTGGGAATCTTGAACATGAGTTTTGGTTAGGTATATTTTTGTTATCCCTTTTGTTATATTTTATACAAAACTAATACAGAATATTTTTAATTGAAATGTAAATATTTAGTAAATGATCATAATACTTATCAAAGGTACCAGGATTATAATTTAATACGCCAGACGCTCGTTTCGTCTACATAAGACTCATCAGTGACGCTCAGATCAAAATAATAATAAAGCCAAACAAGTACAAATTTGAAGAGCATTGAGGACCAAAAATTCCGAAATGGTGTGCCAAATACATCTAAGGTAATCTATTCCTGGGATGAGAAAATCCTTAGTTTTTCGAAAATTTTAAAGTTTTGTAACAGGAAATTTATAAAAATGACCATATAATTGATAATCATGTCAACACCGAAGTGCTGACTACTGGTCTGGTGATACCATCGGGGACGAAACGTCCAACAGCAATGGCATCGACCCAGTGATGTAAATAATTATCAAAGGTCCCAGGAGTATAACTTTATACGCCAGACGCGCGTTTCGTCTACATAAGACTCATCAGTGACGCTCAGATCAAAATAATATGGGGACGGAGTCCCCAATAACAGTAGAAAATTCAATAAAAAAAAATACGGGAAAATTTCCCGAATTTTTCATTGTACTAATGAACTCAAAATCGTTCAAATTTTTTTTGTCGTGTTTTGAAATCCCGGACCTGCGCAGAAATGTACAATGTACTTCCTTTTTCCGGTCTCGTTTGTATGAAACTTTGAGTAAAATATATATTTATCAGTCTAGTATAAAATAGGAAGGAACGTGCAATACCAATTTCATTTTTAATAATTCCTTGATATGAAAAAACGTTACTTGATGATAGCGTTTCTTTGTTTACATTGCATATGACGTCATAATTTAAATAACGTCACAACTAAATCCCTAACAGAACCAAAATCGGAAACGTTACAGTATTTCCGTTTCTTTTTTTTTTAAACAAATATTTAAGTTACAAAAAAATAATTCACACAGACTTCGTCCCCATTTACAGGTAATGCCTGCCTCATATTAATTAAGCCAATAAGAAAATCCTTAGTTTGTCGAAAATTTAAAAGTTTTGTAACAGGAAATCTATAAAAATGACCATATAATTATTGATATTCATGTCGACACCGAAGTGCTGACTACTAGGCTGGTGATACCATCGGGGACGAAACGTCCACCAGCGGTGGAATCGACCCAGTGGTGTAAATAATTATCAGGTACCAGGATTATAGTTTAATACGCCAAACGCGAGTTTCGTCTACATCAGACTCATCAGTGACGCTCAGATCAAAATAATAATAAAGCAAAACCAGTACATAAATGTTAAATAAAATTAAAAAGGACGTCATTGTCAGTTGTTGTTTACCATGATTACGTCATCATTTTGTATTTCATTATCAAATTATGTGTGTGTGTGTGTGTGTGAGTGTGATTTATTAATGAATTTAAAAAATCAATTATGTTAATACATGCCAAACTATTCAAGATAAATGGAAAATGGAAACATACACCCTGTGTTTTTGTTAGATGTATTTATATTGCACTGTTACACCACTGTTCTAGGTGACGGTAGGCTTGGGGCCTTCAAACGAGTTTAACCCGCTACATTTTATTATATGACTGTCCGAAGTTAGGAGCCTGCAATTGAGTTTTTGTCCAGTTTTGCGGTTTTTCATATATTTTTTTTCGTTTATTGTTTTGCCAACAAACTAGTCTAGTCAGGACCATGTAACTAAGGGGTTGTCGTTTTTTGTTGTGTAACATATTTATTTTCGTTCATTTTTTAATTAATAAATAGATTAGGCCGTTAGTTTTGTCGTTTAAACTGTTTTACATTTGTCATTTGGAGCATTTTATAGCTGACTGTGTGGTATGGGCTTTTATTATTATTGAAGGCCGTATGGTGACCTATAGTTGTTAATTTCTGTATCAGTTGGTCTCTTGGGAGAATTGGCTCATTGGCACGTCTTCTTATTTTCATATTAATTCCGTACACTACTAACTGTTCATAGTCTGAATTGATCAGTTTTTGTGCTCGATCAGTAAAGTCGAGAACATATTTTACTCGACCCGACTCGACCTTATCTCGAACGACAGCACTTAACTGTACTAATGTGTACTCGACTTGATAATTTAATATGTTAAGAAATATCATTACTTCTGAGTCTTTTTATCGTAAAACTGGTGTATTTGTTTGGTTTATTTTTATCCGACACAAAATAGATTAAAAAAAAACGAGCAAATAACACAAACCTCATTAACAACCTGGAAATTGACTCAGGTATTGCTGAGGGTCAAGGATTACTTGTTACGAATTAGACTATTTACCGGATTTGATATCACATAAGCAACACGACGGGTGCCACATGTGTAGCAGGATCTGCTAACCCTTCCGGAGCACCTGAGATCACCCCTAGTTTTTTGGTGGGGTTCGTGTTGTTTATTCTTTAGTTTTCTATGTTGTGTCGTGTGTGCTGTTGTTTGTTTGTCTTTTTCATTTTTAGCCATGGCGTTGTCAGTTTGTTTTTGATTTATGAGTTTGACTGACCCTTTGGTATCTTTCGTCCCTCTTTGTCCATAAGGGACAAACGTCGAAATACTACTGTAAAATCAGTTCATGGAACATATCGGGTGATTGACTGAATGCAATTTCCTTTGTCTAACCTAATGACTTTATTACCAATTTATTAACAATCAGTACATGCAACTTCTCTAACCAAATATTAAAGTGAAGATAAATATATGTGAATGGGGTAGAAATCGATAGTTAGGAGTGAACTGTGTTACTGTTGAAGAATTAAAAAAGAGCCTGCTCTACTAGTGGCACCCGTCATGATGCTCAGTATACGTAAAATTTCAGCGAAAAAGTTCAATCGATGCTTTTATTGTTGAATAACAAATTGATGGAACTGTGTTTCAAACAAGTACATGAAGTAGAACATACTGTCATAGCAGAAACATATCGAGTGCTATTTACATGGTAAAATATAATTTACAGGAAATGCAAAAATTCACGAAATAGTCTCAACTGGTGAATATGAACTTCGAGTAGAATTGGGGGATTTTGAAGGAAATAGTGCTTGGGCTAAATACACTAAATTCTACATCGGAGACGCAACAACAAACTATAGATTGGAAATAAGTGGTTACATGGCGTCCAGTACTGCCGGTGAGTCTAACCTTTTGTTAAGAATTGTGTTTAAATAAAGTTGAGAATTGTAAGAGCAGAAAACAGCCCAAGATTATAAATGGGTCTTCAACACAGCGAGGCGGGTTTCAGTTGGCCCCTTAACACAAACCTAGTTTTTATCTGTACACTTAGATATCTCGAATCGATTTAAAAAACACTTACGACTAAGATTGGTCGAAAGTCTACTGAGATGTTCATGCCTTACCTCTAATTTTTAGAAGCTGTATACTACCGAAAACGTAAATCTAATAATTCTACGTTAAACTTAATAAACTCATCATAGATACCAGGATTAAAATTTGTATTTACGCCATACGCGCGTTTTGTCTATAAAAGAATCATCAGTGACGTTCAAATTCAAAAAAGTTAAACTATACTTTGTTCTATACAGTGAATCGCTATTCAAACGAGGTTCGAGATCAAGAAAAATATAGAATATGCAACCATTTATATAGTCGAAAAATAATTTTGAAAATATCTATTATTGCTCCTACAAATATTACCAGAGCAGAAAAGGAGACATATATGCCACACTTTGCTCATCTAGCCCAAAGGGCCACGTGTGTTTATGACATCACTTGGCATCTATAGTCAGTTGTCATCGTCTGTCGTCATCTTTTGCCGTCGTCGTCGTCAACCATTTCAATAATCTTTTCCTCTGAAACTACTGGGCCAATTACTTTCAAATATAAATAAATGCTCCGTAGTGTATTTCTTTATAACTTTGTATTCAAAGTATTGATCCATAAACAAACATGGCGGCCATGGCAAAAAAAAATATAAGAACTCGAACACCTAAAGCATTTAAACAAATCTGCCGTGGAATACAAATATGCAATTGGTCAAGATCTCTCTGCTTTGAAATTTTCAGACGAACCACGCAACCTTATTTTTTGGGTTGCTGCCACTGAATATGTAATTTTAATGAAATTGTGGTTGTGTTTTCGCTTTGAGTGTTCGAATCCGTGAAGTTGCCACAGTGGCTGCAGTTGGACTACCGTATCATCAGCCTGTCAACTCTGAGGTAGTGAGTTCTAATAGTTATCAAAGGTACCAGGATTATAATTTAGTACGCCAGACGCGCGTTTCGTCTACATTAGACTCATCAGTGACGCTCAAATCTATACCTGGGACGGAAATCCTTAGTTTTTCGAGAATTCAAAGTTTTGTAAACAGGAAATTTATAAAAATGACCACATTATTGATATTCATGTCAACACAGAAGTGTTGACTACTGGGCTGGTGATACCCTTGGGGACGAAACGTCCACCAGCAGTGGCATCGACCCAGTGGTGTAAAAAGTTATCAAAGGTACCAGGATTATAATTTAGTACGCCAGACGCGCGTTTCGTCTACACAAGACTCATCAGTGACGTTCAAATCAAAATATTTATAAAGCCAAACAAGTACAAACTTGAAGAGCATTGAGGATCCAAAATTCCAAAAAGTTGTGCCAGATACGTCTAACCAATGACATATTGCGTAAGATTTCAATCTGAATTGACAAGGATTATCAGTTTTTTTACCGACGTTCGGGGGTTCTCTTTTGGTACTTCATTCATCAATAAAAATTGACCAATTCGAACTAGCGCAAAACTTATGAAAATTGAATTAGACACCAATCAATCAATGAATCAATCAATCGTGGGTCAATCGCCATTCGGGTCAGACCATTGACCTTACAAATTGCTGCTTCTCGAATATTTGTGAGTAAGACCAGAGACTGGTCGACTATAAAGTCAAATAATGTTCAGAGTATGGTGACGTCTCTATGTGAACTATTACATTGTGAACTAGCACATTAAAATGTGTGTCGGTCTAGAACACTATGCCATTCACATGAATAATTAGCCAGAGGGCGTTAAACAGCAAACATTTATATACTTATTTTTTTTCGTTTCTCTTTTCTAAACTTTAAGTAATAAAAATATTAGCTAATATTTGTCTATTCTGTAAAACTCATTGATGTAAACCCTAATACCTGTTTAACAGAAACAAACAGAAGGTCGTTGTTTCTTACGTTGAAAAATATAGATTCCACAATTGCAACAAGTGTATTACGATATTTTAAGGAAATTCAGAAGAAAACAAGAGATTTCAACGTCACAATTAAATTTCAATCAATCATTTGCTGAGAACAGATTTTTCACTAGTGAGGAGAAATATTTTTCTCACATCGGTCGGGAAATGTGAGAAATGCACAAAGAGTAGAGAAGTGGTTATACTTAACATTTAATGCGATTGTTTTTTTTTTTTTTCTAAACACGATCTAATTTGCATTCAATTCATCTGAATTAATACCCGTACATTGTCATACAATGGTTTGTTTTTACAAATTGTGACTTTGATGAAAGATTTGCACTCATACCACGCCTTCTTATTTCTATTGATCATGGGGAAATGAAACAGAAACTTCTGATATTATAATAACATATTTGTTTCTTTTTAGGAGATAGCCTTACATACCATAACGGAAATATGTTTTCTACGTACGACAGAGATAATGACATTGCTACTACAAATTGTGCAGTTATGTATGAAGGAGCTTGGTGGTACCAAAGATGTCATCAATCTAATCTAAATGGAGCTTACCTATCGGGGTGGAAGTCATCTCCCGCTGACGGGGTCATATGGCTACATTGGAAAGGACACTATTATTCCCTAAAATCAACAAGACTAATGATAAAGAAACTGTGATCACCTGACGTTAATACATAGTTACAAAATACAATCACAAAGAATAATAATAGACTTATTTCAAAAATGTGTTCGGGAGGTCCGTGTTTTAAATAAATGGCGGATAATATTTGACATGCAGTGCTGTAAGAATCATTTATATTGTTTCAAAACCGTAAACAGTTGAAGAACTATCGATACATTATTAATTTGTTGTTGTACACAGAAAACTTTGGATTCTTTTTTTTGTTTGCTTTTATCATTTCATAATTATAATATTCTCTAAATGTGATATTTACCTGAAGAATTGAATTAACATTTTGCTCCAATTCACTATAATTGTAACTATAGCAACAATAGAGGTAAGGCACTCATACTACACTGCTTGCTATTGTATGTATCATTGTCATTTTGCTTTGTTTCTTCTGTTAGTTTTTCCGACATCGGATTCGGACTTCTTTTAATATGAGATTTACTGTGCGTATTAATGTGTGTTTCTATATCCTACATCGGCTAGATGTATAGGGGGAGGGTTGGAACCCCGTCGCATTTTTGCGCCTATCCAAAGCCAGAAGCTTCTGTCTTTTTGTTAGCCTTGTGTGTTGTTTTAAATTTTTAGTTCTTTATATGTGTTGGAGTTTAGAATGACGTTCATTTTCACTGATTAAGTACACATTTTTGTTGAGGGGCTAGCTGAGGCTCACCTCCGGTTATGAAATTTTCTCGTTGCGCTGAAGACACATTGATGTCCTTCGGCTGTTATCTGCTCTTTGGTCGGGTGGTTGGCTCCTTGACTTAACGCAATTTCCAATTTCAATTTTACACATAAAACACAATGAAAGCAACGATCTCCCTGGAAAAATGTTTTTAAAGAAAACAAAACAATTAGTTACCTCTGTTCAAAAATATCAAAAAAATAAATTAAAAAGTTACCTATCTTTGGAAACACAATAAAACAAATGATGATGTTAACTAATGATTTATTTTGGGAAATTTGATCATTTTCTCTAGTATGAAAATAACTCGTTAATTGAATGTCGATGTTGTCAAATGTGGGTCTTCCCTTCTATAAATAAAGCAATTTATTCGGTTTAAACTCTTTGGAACTCCATTGAACTCAAATCTAACAGTAACTATGAACCTCAATAAATTCACAAGCATCTTTACAAGAAAGAATACATGGCACTTGACAACTCAACTTCTTAAAACACTATCTAGATTAATTCTAGTCACTGGAGATGTCATCATCTCAGTAGTCAGTACTTATAATATGTCATTATTTCTTATGTTTGCTTTTGCTGTTTTTTTTCATATTTTGCTGACGTTACTTTCTGCTTATCCAAACATAATTCGTACGATCTTTGCTGTTTTGTTATAACACCAGTATTTACACGATACATATTTGAAACTTTATGTGAAACTGCTTACGCCAAGGATATCTAGTCTATTTTAAATCGTTTTTCTTTCGGACAAATACTAACAATGGAATCAACAATATAATATTTATATTATTGTTACTAGACACACAGATGTTTTCGTTATGACTGATATAGTGTATGGTCATCTTTTTTTAGTGTTTATGTTTTAAACTCCCTTGTAAGTTGAAATAAAATTTATAACAAACATAATCGTGACTTTATTGGTGTTACCATAAACGATGTTCAACTACATAGCTTTCTCTTGCTTTTCTACAAAATAATCATCTCTTTTTTTCTACCTCATGATTATGGTACAGGTAACGACAGGTTGTATATCCATGAAAGTGTTTATGAATAAAACAAATATATTTAGCTTGCTTGTAATTTACTGATACGATAACTTTTGCTGTTTTTTGCAAATAATTTCGAAATGTTGGTTTTTACTTTTTATGGCGCTGCAATAAGTGTCGGGGTCAGATATTGTTTTCTATTTTCGTCATTCCGTCAATTAGTCATTCCGTCATTCCGCAACAAACCATTATGCGCAATTTTGTTATAAATGCCTTCAGATATTAGGCTGAATTTTGCTATTTTGTTTGGTATGTGTGTTAACCGTTATGTGTCACAGATCGAAATTAATGTTCGTTATGCTCTGACGTTTCCCTTAAACTTTGTCTTTAACATAGAAAATTTCTGATGAAAGAATGCAACAGTGATTGTTCCATGATATCAACAGTTTCCTTGTCGAAAAATTACAGGCTCGGTCTGGGAGATTCTGATACATGGACCAATACTCAAACAACCAGTTCATAGCACTGAAATCAAATAATTTTTATTATTCTTTAAAAGAAAGTAACTCACCTTTAAACAGGTACATGTAAAAGTTTGTAATTATCTTTTCTCAGTCCCGATGCATTTTTTGTCAATATTTGTGAGTTCGTCAATGCTAATGTAATTCATTTTTCAAAGAAAAAATGTAACGATTTTATAAGTATGTTAAGATACGATCGAAAAAAACTCATTGGTCCTTTGAATACGTGTATTCCTCAAATGTGTCATCTGGAGGCGTCCTTCAGCTGGCCCCTAAACAAATTTATATACTAGTTCAGTGATAATGGACGTCGTACTAAACTCCAAATTATTCACAAGAAACTAAAATTAAAAATTATACAAGACTAACAAAGGCCAGAAGCTCCTGACTTGGGACAGGCGCAAAAATGCGGCGGGGTTAAAAATGTTTTTTGAGATCTCAACCCTCCCCCTATACCTTTAGCCAATGTAGAAAAGTAAACGCATTAGTACTAACATTGATTTTTTCTTCATCAGTTTAAAGAATGTGTTGTTTTAAATAAAGGCAAAAAGGTGATAAAATAGTGATGAAATGGAATTTAGAATGGAAACGGAGAATTTGTCACAGCGACAGCAACTCATATAGGACAGGAAATCATGATGGTCCTACATCCTATTGATACTATGTTATATTTTCTAGTTTTGCACATTGCACACTTTCTTCAAATGTTAATGACGTATTCACACTAAATCCATTGAAATTTATCTTCCTGAATTTGAATCATAAAGGTATAGTTTCATTTTGAAACGAGGAATCGACTGTTCGCAGAATATTATTCGACTTATTATTCTCACTTACTTTTTATCAAACCTATAGTGTGTTCGTTTGGTGCGTAACTCAGCATATTTCTAAAGTCCTAAAGTAAAGGTCTGTATCAACTGTACTTAAGTTTGAACACCTAACAACTGCATTTAACTTAACCCTGTGCAAACGCATAACAATGCTGAAGATATCTAATAATACTAGAAATAGTCCCTTTACCACTGTTAAGCATCATTTTGATATTTATTGTTGATAATACTGTTGATGTTTCAAAAGCAGGAGTAGATACTTTCTTTTTTTCATTCTTTATCCAAGATCCGAATGTTTTACCCTCTATATCCCACATCCCAACTTTCTTTACAACTTATATCCCACATTCCAAGAACACATATAATTCCCCTCAATGGTGGTGTTACTGGCACAATAATTTTGTTTTGCTTTAAATATTTGGTTTAACGAATGTTATGATATATTTTTACTAGTAGAATTATTGCAAACAAACGTTTCTATTTAACACATTTGATTTTCTAATTGAACAGTTTATTCAGTATTGATGCTTAAAGACAGGAAGCATTGAAAAGTCAAATTAATGTGTCAAACAATATAAAAACCATTGAATTGCAACGTCTGAACTGTCCAATTTTCTCTTTGCACTTTGTTTGAAATTTCTAAGTTTGGAAGTACGCAAGTAATTGACTCATATCAATTAATAAGTTGTGTTTGCGCCTCTAATTTTGCCATTTGATTAGGGACTTTCTGTTTTAAGTTTTTCTCGGAATTCAGTATCTTTGTGATTTCAATTTATACACTTTTTCCCTTAGAAGAATTGTATTGCACAACAGTGTTTTCAGGATCGAAATACAATCTAAGCTCTTAGAACATAAACTCAGTAAGCACACACCAATTTATGAACACAGTTTTTGTATGACACATTTACGCCTTCTTCGTTGATATACATATTGTTACCAGATAATTATCAATAAAAATCTAATTTGGTGGTTTTTTAACCTTAATTGGGTTCATTATCAAAAAACAAAATCTTAGATTTATTCTTAAGCAATATTGATGCATACAATATTTTCTAATAGCAATATTCTGTAACAAAATGTTTAAATGTATAAATATAAATACATGGCATATGTTTTATGCTATATCCTTAACTGGATTATTTGATACAGCGCCATTTAGCGTTACATGAAAATATGTCTATTCTATTTCAAAGATGTAGAAAAAAATCCTAAAGAATTAATTTGCAATGTTTCATAAAAGTAAATCAAACATTACAATAAACTCAATCATCATATTTCTATCAGTAAATTACTCTTTCATGCAGGTAATATCAATGCAAAGTACCTATTTATTTTCTCATTAGTCTACCATTTAATATTACATTGGGAGAGCAGTCCCTGCTGACGTTTTCGTTCTTGTTGAAGGTTCTTCTTTATAAATATTTCAAT
Organism: Mytilus galloprovincialis; assembly: GCF_965363235.1. Lineage (NCBI taxonomy): Eukaryota > Metazoa > Mollusca > Bivalvia > Mytilida > Mytilidae > Mytilus > Mytilus galloprovincialis. The sequence goes on from NC_134842.1 coordinate 56,116,298, forward strand.
AATTTTCTCCTTTTGAAAGCAATAACATATGAGTTAAAACAATATCAATATTTGACTGTTCAATATTAAATTATGAAATGTGTTAAGCTGTTGCAATTATATATCAATTTAATTATATATATAGATCTACCACTGTATCGAGTATGATAAGATAACTATCCACTCGAGACAGTTTAATTTTCAAATTTAAAATGCAAAGCTCGTCGAGCGTTGTAGATATCTAAAATTTAACTGGTGAGAGAGATACAATCGTAAAGCAAAAGAACTAGAGGTGGAATCTGTTTCTCTTACATTTTCAAGCGATATGCACTTAGAATAAATCTTGTTTTTCGGATAATCTGTAAAAATATGTTTTCTTTTTATGTCACGTCATCAGACATGGTAGCCTTTTTCATGACGTCACAATAGGAAATTCAGAGAAAAGCAAGAAAATCTGACGTCATAATTCAAATTTGACCAATGAAGAGCTAACAACAAACACCACACGTTGACTAAATAAAATAATCAACAGGTCAGGAAAAGGGTAAATCGCGTGAGAATTAGAAAATACATTTGAAAAGTCTACATTCAAGTATATCTATATGACTTTCAATATAACTAAAATGTTATAATGAATGAAGTTATATATCTATTATATATATTGAATAATGTTTTCTTATAATGTTATTCAGATCATTATAACCTCTCCCCGAATTTAATGCACCTATTGGAAATTATCGCTAGATTTGATCTGCTTTCAATATCTCCATTAAGTCTTTAATGTTGTTTTAAAAAACATCAAATATAACAGGCTGGTGCTTGTATACACGATAATTGCACTTTGTCTTCAAAAGGCTCATCTGTGTCGCTCGAAAAAAAACACTTTAAATAAAAAGATAAATGTATGTTGAACATTGAGGACCCAAAATTATGAACGGTCATGTTAAATACATCTAAGATAATCTTAAACCCAGTATTGAAAAAAGAAATACGGTATTGTTAATCAATTGGAATTATTTCCCCCATTGTGTCACAAATGGTAAGAAAAGATACAAGGTGGAAGAATACTCATGACATTCTGTAATTTTGTTTTATACAATGTTTTTTTTTAAAACGAATGAGAAGATGAATTTAACAATACTTTGGTCATTGGATTTTATGAATCAATAAACCATTGAAAAAGTTAACTCGTTTTTTTTTTTATAAAGTCCTGGAAATGAATGTTATAAAATATTCTATCAATAACATTTTAATGCAACGCAAGCGTTTCTAAGTAACTCAATTATTCATATGGCGCATTATGCATAATTAATGCTTTTAATAGAAAGCATTTAATGTATCGCCATACTCTCGTTCTGCACCTATTTCTGGCCCTTAGAGGTTTAACTTCTTATTATCCACTTACTCGTGAAAAAGACTAATTGGTTCGATGTAATGTTTGATATGATAATTTAGCACCCTAATGGTATATCAATATATATGTTAATTCTGATTATACATTTTCAGTACATGTACTGGAGTCTCATTATTTTCACAAGAGCAGAATATATCAGATTGATACTCCCGAATAAACTTTATCAAGTTTTAATTAATGAAAAACAGATAGTAGTATGGACATTTCGGTAGCATTGTTATCAATAGTTTTGTTTATCTTAATTTCTTATGAACATTGCGAGGCTTTTTTGGAGGATGTTTGCGACAAAGACGATGTTGAATGCCAGCATCCAAATGATAGCACCGTCCGCGGTCATTTACAGCATGGCAAAAGTAGCCAAACAAACGTCCTACGTAGAATTAGAAATATCAGCTTGTTGCAATGTGTCAAAGAATGTTTCTTGAAATCAGAATGTACTGCCATTAATTATCGAAAGAACTGGAAACTATGTGACGCAGTTGGAGACATAAGTGATAATGATCAACCATTGGTACATGAAGATGGTTGTATTTACAGTGAAATATCAACCTGGTCTAAGGTAAGATTGCATACAAAAACAAATGGCAAACTTATTACAAGGTTTTTGCACTATCATGACTATAGCAAATTATCTCTAAATGAAGACACACTAAAAGAAAAAACGTGCACAAAATATATTTTATTGTACGGATGCGAATAAGCGCCAAATATTTTTTTTTAATATTTCTGCCTATGTTTGCGTTGTAACTCAAACCTTTGCGAAATAACGCAAATCTTTTCGAATTAACGCAAACCTTTGTTTTATCTAATTTCTTATTTGAGATTTAGAAGAAGCAGCAGTTATAAATGGAGGAGGCTACATACATTTAAATGTATCTTCCATTGTACTCATTGCAAAGACAAATGCTTGAATATTTAGAACATATTGACTAATAATGAGTAGGATGATCGATATAAGAAGATGTGGTATGAATGGCAATGAGACAACTCTCCATCCAAGTCACAATTTGTTAAATCAAACCATTAAATATAGGTCAAAGTACGGTCTTCAACACAGAGCATTGACTCACATCGAACAACAAGCTATATAGGGCCCCAAACATTATATACTTGATAATACATGTAGATATATATATTACAAAGAAAATTGAGTAGATTGAAGTTATATCGAAGAATATAAAAAAAAATCAACCCTGCTAATACAGCTATAGCCAAATATAAATATATTTCCAAAGTAAGCTCTCGTTTGACGATTGTGTAAGCTTTGCTAGATAAAGAAGCTACATGTTTGCAATAAAATGAAGATGTTCTATTATCAAAATTCTGTTCTCTTTATTCAAATTGTTACCCAAGCATCTTTAAGTTACTTCACTAGAATAAAATGAAAATTCCATGACTTTCTATCAAGGAATCTTTATCATATTCTGAGATTTTAAAAAAAAAATGTTTTTTTATTAATAATTCATTTTAAAGCTAAAAGATCACTTTGTCTATTTAACTTGAAAGTTTCACATTTGTATGATATTTATTTTGCTCTTTCAATTAAAATTTGCCTATACCATATCTATTTTCTTGTTAAATTATATACTTTTCTGATGCACAAAACATTCTTAATATATGTATAATTGCATTTCAAGTATTCCCTAATTTTATTCGTGTTTATTATGATGGGATGGCCTTGTATTTATAGTTTTGTTCTTATGAAGTATTATAACACAACCGAAATTAATGACAGACGGACATATATACAAAACTTAATGAATAATTGAAATCAAGATGGTTGCGATATATCGCAAAGGTTTGTGTTCTTTCGCAAAGGTTCGCGTTAAACGTAAACAAAGGAAGAAATCTTTAAAAAAAAGTTGTGTGGCGCTAAAACGCTCCCATAGTATTGTCTAATCATTAGTATGTCATTTAATTACGGACTTTCCGTTTTGAATATTCCTCGGAGTTCGGTATTTTTGTTAATTTTATTTTTTCGTAAAATGGACGTGAATGAACACACTGACTTTAAAAGTGAATTTGAATACTCAACCTTAATTTTACCCTCTAAAACGTGTTAACAAAATGTATGTATAGAATTAAAAAAATAATTCTAAATGACAAATTCTAAGAATTAACTAGTATGTTAGAAGTTCAATGTTATAAATATGATTATATAGGAATCATACAAAAATGTAGATGCAAAATGATTGACAATAAGACAACTATCAATTAGGGACCAAAAGATGTAGACACATCTTAAGATCACCTTAATGCCTTTCTTGGCTCTCAACCTCATTTAATCTTTATTGTAAACATACCAATGGTAATTTAAGGACATAATATAAAAATCATAAAAAGAAAACCACCCAACTAATACAAGCATAACAAAACAATATAAACTACATTCTAATGCACTTCGTTTTGAACGACAATTTTCATTGGAAATTGACTTATTTATTTATTATTTCAATCTGATCTTGTCTCAACTATTGAAGACAAAAAATTGTGCCTCTTAATTTACTGTCCCCAAATTGTTTAGTTTCCAGTGGTAATTTTATTTTATTTGGATCTTTCAGTCTTTTGCGGGAGTTTGCGCAGATCACAACTGTGACACAGGAAAGAAGTGTGTTAAAGATCGAGATTCAAACAGAGGATTCACTTGTATTTCTGCTTGTAAGTCTAAATAAATGTCTAAATCTAATTCTCCACGACACAAAATCCGTAAATGCACAACAACAAAACATACAAAAAGCAAAGAAATAGCGCTTGTATTGCTGTTCTTCATCTTAAAGTCACAGTGATACCTCAACACAGAGCAAAAAAAATCTCACCTCACTACAAGTTGAAGACGGCCTCTAGCACCGGCTTAAGCGGAATTATTTGCAAAAATAGTTCATATAGACTTTGTAAGATGTAACACAACCCAATCGGACCCGGTTTAAAAAAATACGTACTGGAAAATAGTACATATCTTATAGTTCCTACGCACAGGTTAAATCTTAAACTATGTAGCATATATTTTAGTAATTAATGTATCAAATGAAAGGTCAAGGACTGGTCATTCTTGTAGAGCACACAATTTACTGTTGATTTTGAATAATACAAAATGTCTGATTGATTTCTAAAATTGAAGGCATATATAGCCTGTTTCTCAGATATGAAGTGTCTGGTTTGGTGTATCTATAATTCCAGTAACCAGTGCAGTACGGTCTAATGTATAAATAGAGGTATATTGATCATGCTTCCATAAAATGTTTTGAAGTGAAAAATGAAGTAAGTTTGCTTATCCTTTTTTTCTTTTTTTTTGTCTTTTGTCTGTCTTTATAAACTCACAAACAGGTATATCCGGTTTGTAAACAGACACACGAAAGTGCCTGATGATAATGGTTTTACATGCAGCAGTTATCTTAAGTGCAAATAAGCTCAGCAGATGTGAAAATATCAAAAGCCAAATATGTGTTAAAATGTTTTCGCTCTTTCAAAACATTTCCATTGAGCAGTTGATTTTCTGGATCGAAACAAATATGTACGATATGATTATTCGATCCAGAAAATCAACTGCTCAATGGAAATGTTTTGAAAGAGCGAAAAAATTAAAAGGAAACAAAATTAAAATTAAAATCGGCTACAAAGAAAGCTCTTTGGGGCTTTCCTGCATTTCTCACAAAATGTAGTAAACATAGTTTAATCTGATACTTTTGAAATATGAAACAGTCTTAAATATGTAGATTTTATTGTCACATGGTAGATGTGCGTTATATAGACATTTTACTATAAGTGTATATAAATATTTGACATTGTAGATTTAAATGCTCTTCACTTTGAATTTATAGACCATGAAACAATCGATGATTCTATGAAAAATATTATCTTTCAAAATAATAATTATCAAAGATTATTTTGAAGTAGTAGCTTTCATTTTGTTTTCTAAATTACATAAAGATAGGATTGCGTTTTCCATCTTGGCAAACATATCTGTAAATCAACTAAAGCCGCCTCCAGGTGCGGGATTTTCTCGCTGTGTTAAAGACCCATTGGTGACCTGTTTTCTTCTCTTTGGTCACATTGACACATTCCCATTTTAATTTTTAATTTTATGTATTTGAACAATGCACGATTAGCAAAAGCTCCAATATATTGCGTTAGTTGTAAACTTTAAAATACCACTGTTAGTGTCATTTATGCTATCAGCTGATTCATGTGATTATAAATGTACATTCTAGTAACGTCCTACTTTTTACATCGAACTTTTTACATGTGATAATAAATGTACAACACGTCCTACTTTTTACCTGTGATAATAAATGTACAAAACATTCTACTTTTTAAATGTGATGATAAATTTATAAAACGTCCTACTTTTTACATGGGATGATAAGTGTACAAAACGTCCTTCCTACTTTGTACATGGGATGATAAATGTACAAAACGTCCTATTTAATACATGGGATGATAAATGTAAAAATCGCCTACTTTTTACATGTGATGCAAATGAACAAAACGTCATACTTTTAACATGTGATATTAAATGTACAAAACGTCCTATCTTTTACATGTGATGATAAATGTACAAAATGTCTTATTGTTTGCAGACTGCAAAGCATCCCTACCAGAAATACAAGATGCTGTTTGTACAGAAACATTTGGGTTATATAAAAACCTCGGTACTGGAATAAGTTTTGAATGTAAAGATGGACTTGTTTTGGTAGGACGCCCATTTGCTGTTTGTACGGATTATGGAGAATGGAAATCTTTGTTTTATTGCATAGAACGCGGTAACTGATTTTTTTATTTTTGTTTAAACAATAATTATATGCATCAAAGAAATAAATTGCATTTCAAAATACAAATCAATCTTAAGAAAACAATTTTAGATAAAATAAAACAAACAATTAAAACTTTGAAACCATTACATAGATCAACATTCATTAATAAAGATCCTCTTTCGTTTGATTTTAAAGACTTGATAGACACTATTAGTTACACAGTGTGCAATTGTCCTAATACGAGAATTTTATTGACCCGATAAATTCCGTATTAGAACAATTGAACACTGTGTAACGAATTTATCCTCATTTTGTTACATTACATATTATTACATTCAAATTCAATATGAGGACAATATCCACCAAATATAGTTTAGATATTTAATCTAAAACTGTGAAAAATTAAAAATGTAAGGACTATTTAGCAACTCAATTTTTTTTATTAGGTCAATGGTACAAGGGAGATTATTCCAATTGACGTAATAAATAAGGGAGATAATTCCAATTGACGTAATAAAAAAATGTACTGAAATTTATCAGGACAATATCAGCCAATCAAATTGCGAGAAATTACTCTAAATCAGGATAATATGTTTGACATTAGGTGACAACACGTATCCAAAACATCTAAATGGACAACCTAACGTATATAGACAGTAAAAGAAAACAGTTGAAAGCCGGGTTTTTTTATACAGAGATATTTACCTTAAAAGAAAAGATATATCACTTTTGCTCACCATTTTGATTTATAATGTCAACATAAAAATGTATAACTAGATGATAGCGTTAGAAAACTATAAACTTCCGTGTATACGTTTGGTGTATGTTCAGTAAAATGATAAGCAAATGGACTTATGAGTTTTGATTGTTCTAATCATACCTTCTGCCTCTTTTTAATACTACACTGCTTCTTTTATTAGTGATCTTAGCAGATATTGAAAATGACGATATGCAAACTCATTCTTTGTATCTGTTTTGATTCTTTTTTGAAAGCCCTATACCCACCTCGTGACTGTTCTGGTATACCACGCCGCGCTGGATCAGGTGTCTACAAAGTTCATCCAAAGCCGTCTATTAAGTTCGATGTCTATTGTGAAATGGATTCAGAAGATGTAGGATGGACAGTAAGTTCTTTTATTTACTGACGCATGCGCAGTAAGAGCAACAGCAGAGATCAGGCGATTTATCTTTAAAAATGTCCTATAACAAGTCAGGAATATGGCCATTGTTATATTATAGTTCGTTTCTGTGTGTGTTACATTTTAACGTTGTATTTTTGTTGTGTCGTTTGTTTCTTCTTATATTTGAGTGTGAATTCACATTACTATTGGACGTGTCACGGTACTTTTCTATCCCAAATTCATGTATTTAGTATTTATGTTATATTTTTTATTCTCATTAGATTTTGTCTAATGCTTAATTTGTTTCTGTGTGTGTTACATTTTACTGTTGTGTCGTTGTTTTATATTTAATACGTTTCCCTCAGTTTTAGTTTTTTTCTATCGATTTATGAGATTCGAGCAGCGGTATACTACTGCTGCCTTTATTTATATGATATAGTGCATAACTACAGTCAGTCATTGAGCCAATGACGAGATGGGATGCTTTATTTTGCACTTTAAATCATCTAAATGCTCATCTTATCTTTTACAATGAGCAAAATATTGATATAAACCATAAAATGACAAACAGAAACCTTTGCATCAAATTAAATACATGTAAATGGCTATGGAAAAGGTATATAAAAAATTTCAGCGGTGATGAACATATTTAGAAAAAAAAAGTACACAATCACCTCTAACCTAGGAGAGTGATGTAACAGTACACTATAAAAAAAAATCACTCGAAATGGGTCGATTGGTATTATCTGCAATTTTAAACTGGTTACAAAGGACAAAGGACCGATATTTTTACTCACAGTGGCTTAGCGCTGATTGAAAGCACATTGGAACCATGAATCTTAAAAATTAAATAGTATTAATGCATGGACTTTTTCATATTGGCCCTGTAACATGCCCGAGGTATTAATAATGGCCAAGGATGGTTGTAAAGGACCCGAGGCATCGCCGAGGGCCATTACAGCTGTCCGAGGGCATGTTACAGGGCCAATATGAAAAAGTCATATATTGATACTTTTATTAAACAAATACGGCAACTTGATTCAAGAACAGTCTTCGAATTGTAGAATCTAATTTAAAAGTAAGGTGCTCGGTTGTTAATTTTTATTTGTTAATGTTATCAATATGAGTAGGTTTTTCTTTTACATTAACTAAAGTGTATTGAAATTTGCCGTTTTAAATTTTTACAGCGTTAGTTACTTCTCCTTGATGTATGTTACTGAATTCACTAAAAATAGTAAATAATAAAAAAATACCATTTGTTAAACAAACTTTCTCTTTCCGATTTTTTTCTTCAGTGCGGCGGCAATAACATAATTAGAGTTATACATTTTAGACTATTTTATGATTGCTCTTTCATAAACTGAATAATAATTACAAAACTAAAGATCCTACTGTTTCTGAAAAATCTTATCCTGACAAGATCTATTTATTCTATCTGGTTTCTTTTGAGGTCATTTAGCTATACACGTATGCAAGGTTTTATACATCACTGACTTTTAAATTTCTATGTAAAGCATATTCAGAAATGTGATCCTGTTGCATCAATTTGATAACATGTTTTTGTCATTAATCTATATAAGCAAAGCATTCTAGACAACATTTCGGTGTATAAAAAATTTGCAGTAAGCTTTGTTATTGCTTCTGTTAGAAATGTTCTTAGTTTGGTTTTAGATCGCTAGGAACATAGTTTTCTCCCTTTCTCGTCATTCAAATTCTATTTACAAATATTTTAATTGAGTTTATCATTACTAGGTAATCCAAAGGAGATTAGACGGCAGTACAGACTTTTACAGAGGATGGACAGCTTATGAAGAAGGATTCAGGAATCTTACACATAATTTCTGGCTAGGTATATTACAATTAAAATGTTCAATAAGTTCGGATAAAGAGCGACAATATCATGCCAAAAAACAAACGATATAATTACAAAAAAAGTTAATTGACAATTTTTATAATCTACATAAACACAAAAGTACTTTTTATTCTTATTTATTCGAGTTATGTTATATGTAATAAAGACATTTTGAGCTTTTAAAAAGAAATATTCTAACTCGGTCGTTTACTTTAACTCCTTTGTGATTGGGTAGGCCGGATAAACAAAACAATGTGCTCCTTCTAAATACCTTTTGTCTACTATTCAATACAAAAGGATTGGTGTAACTTAAAGGAAATCGTCACAATATGCTGTATTTGTCGAATATATAGTGTGATTAGTTTACTCACTAATCCTAAACCTACATGCTCTGCAATACTTCACTTAATATGAGTGGAGTGTTACATAGTTTTGAACAGAACGGATATGATCTCTGCATTTGAAATTGGTTCACGACTTGTTAAAAGCATCGATGTACCCGAATATTACAACATGAAGAACTGATCTAAATTGTTATTCTTCAATCTCTTTTAACTAAGATCTCCACCTACACCATACCTTATTAGATAGTCTTTTTGCCAAATACCGATTTCAGTTTATCATATCAAAAGTCTTTATTCAAAGTTATTGAAAGATTTGAAAAACCGATAATTTATTTTCTTTTCGGTAGCTCTTCGTTATCAATGAAAATGTATGTCCTCATTCAGAGAGAAAACTAAAAAAAATTCTATTTAATTACGGACATTGGCTAGTAGACTATTGATCGAGTAATTTATAATAATTTAACAGGAAATGCAAAAATTCATAAAATAGTCGCACCTGATAATTATCAACTACGAGTAGAGCTAGAGGATTTTGAAGGAAATACTGCTTGGGCTGAATACACTAGATTTTTCATTGGAGACGCTTCAACAAACTATAGATTGGAAATAAGCGGCTACAAAGGGACTGCTGGTGAGTCTTACTTTGGTGCTGTTTATTTTTTTTTATTCTGGAAATCTTAAAAATAAATATCTGATCTAATTTGAGGATAATGTAAAATGTTCATAGAGTTAATTAAAAAAATGTTGTTGATATAAGTTGATTTGTATGAGCGGTTTTATTTTTAGGTTATGTTTTGAATGTCTCTGGTGTATGTTTTGAATGTTTCTGGTGTATGTTTTTAATGTATCTGGTGTATGTTTTTAATATCTCTGGTGTATGTTTTCGCCACTTTTTTACTGCTGGATCTAAATTATTGTCAAATTAGTCAATCATGTTTATACAAAATCTGTGATCATCTTTTTAGGATCCTAGCTTCTAAAACGTCCTCTAATTTACGAGTTTAAGAAATTTATTTATTTTTACAAACTATAGGAAAATCATTATTTTTATCTATCATGACTATCGTCGAAGAACACCGTGGTTAATAGTTTCTTAATTTTGTGTTTTTACAGGGTACACCAGATAACGTATTGTAATTTAACATTAATATTAAAATTGTCCCAGTCTTCTTTTTTTTTGTGGTTACAATAGTACTTATATATTAATAATACCATGTAACGAAAACAGAAAGTATCTAAGTGATTTAGGTATAAGGATTGCAGCATTTTAAACTAAAAATGTATTCAAAATTGACTACTTTTTATCGAAAACATAATTATTATGTCACGATATGTTTTACTCTGATTAAAGCAATACGAGCAGTGCATGTGTGTGCCAAATTTCATGTGTGAAATAAAAGACGTTTTGAAGAAATTACGAATTAAAAACACAAAGTTTAGTCGCCATGTTGGCATTGATTAGCCACGGATTATCTTTATCTTTTTTATTACACTATTTGGCCAATAACAAGAAAAGTAATCACTAAAGACATTTTTTTAAGATCTGCTGGCCCAATTAGCCTAGTTATTTGTTCACATGGTATACGTAGTTCATTTACTTTTTCATTTTTTCCCCTATGAATTTACTGTTTCAAATTTAATTAGACATAGATATAGGAAGATGTGGTGTTCAGTAGTGCCAAAAGTGACAACTCTCCATCCAAATAACAATTTAAAAAAGTAAACCATTATAGGTCAATGTACAGCTTTCAACACGGAGCTTGGCTCACACCGAACAACAAGCTATAAAGGACTCCAAATTACTAGTGTAAAACCATTCAAACGGCAAAACCAGCGGTCTAATCATCATTTGGGGTATATAGTTTACAAAATATGTTCGATGACCCTGTGTGCTAACCAAGATGGCCGATATGGATAAACATAGAACATAGTGGTTAAATGCAAACTTGTTTATTATTTTGAAAACCGTTACAAATAGAAAAACCTAACGGAACAAAAACGTTCAAAATGTTTCGCACTGTCAAATTCTATTAGAAAATGTAAAATTGGAACAGAATTATGCTGGAATTTGATAGTTTCTATATAGGCGACACATTCACATATCATAAAAGGGGGAATATTGTTGATGTTTATCTATTGTTCTGCATTTGTATTCTATCACCCTATCATACTATTTATTCTTGGTGGTATCGCGCTTTTGCTTCGAATGGAGGAGGGTGTGGATTTAAGTGGCTTCCGGTCTACGTAGTCGAACTACTTTATCACTAGTCTGTCAACACTGATGTCGACTCCATTCTAAAATGACAAGGATCATCATTTTTACTAAAGAAGAACCTATTCTCTCCGGTCTCTCTGGGCTCTTCTTCTACCAATAAAAACTGACTACCACGAAATAGCGAAATGGCGAGGGTATTGGCATCAATAAAAACAATCAGCTATGGGTTTGATCACTGGTCGGGCCGGACCAGAGCCGAAATGAAAATAGTTAGTCAGAGTAGAGCGACGTTTCTCTGTGAACTTTACCTTGTCGACTAGCATGTTGAAAGGAGTGTTGGTTGTGTGAAAAGTGTTTATATTCATATGAAATCATGTACAAGTCTTGAATGAGCCATTAATTTGCGTATCAGTTACGCTGGAAGAAGTGTTTGTATTAACATTTCATGCAATGTTATTTTAAACACGATATAATTCATATTTAATTCTAATAAATAGATACACGCTATAGACACATCTTTTGGAAAACTTGTACATACCACTTTGTAGCTTTCGTTGCTGAAACCAGTACTGAACTAATTTTCTTGATAATATTTCAGAATTGTTGTGATAAATTATTGTGTAAAATTCGGTAAAAAATCCGATCGTAGGAAAATGAAACAGAAATTATGATAATCATTAGCTGTCGTTTGTTGATGTGGTTCATAAGTGTTTTTCGTTTCAAATTTTTCATATACGTTGGAACGTTGGTTTTCCCGTTTGAACGTTTTAATACTTTATAGCTTGCTTTTGGTGTGCGCCAAGGCTCCGTGTTGAAGACCGTACTTTGGCGTGTAATGATTTACCTTTTAGAAATTGTGTATCATTAGCACTCATACCACATCTTCTTATATATATTAAATAACATATGTGTTTCTTTTAAGGAGACAGCCTCGCATACCATAACGGACAAATGTTTTCTACGAACGACAGAGATAATGATATACATCTGGGAAATTGTGCAGTTGCTTATAAAGGGGCATGGTGGTACAAGAAATGTCATTATTCTAATCTAAATGGAGCTTACTTATTTGGGAGAATTACCTCTTTTGCTGATGGGGTCATATGGTATGAATGGAAAGGACACTATTATTCTCTAAAATCAACAAGACTAATGATAAAGAAAATTTGATCACCTGACGTTATCACATGGTTACAAAAATATCTCTTTTTTACAATTATAATGAACGATTATTGTTTTTTAAATTATTACAGTTTTATTCTTGATGATTTACAGTGTGTCCTTGTTTTATATCGCATGTTTGGTATATATGGCAGATAAGATTTGACATGTAGTGCGGTTCGAATCATTTAAATCGTTTGAAAACCGTAAAACAGTGTAAAGTTGTCGTTGTAAGCACACTATTATCGATGGTTTATTTTGCTTTAGTCATTTAACAATTATTTAGTATAATATTATCTAAAAGGTTAAATCACAAAACTACTGAATTCCGAAGAATTTTCAAAAAGGAAAGTCCCTTATCAAATGGCAACATCAAACGCTCAAACACACCAAACAAATGTTATAATCCTCACTTGATACATGCATTTTTATGCAGAAAATGATGGATTAAAGCTGGTTCTAAAGTTATATTTAAGAAGAATAGAATTAACATTTTGTTCATTTTTAGCGACAAGAAACCAATTTATTACGGTAGGAATTGCTTCAATTCACTGTCATATCTAAAGCATAGCAAAATATTTAGGCACCCATACCACACAATGAAAACAATAAACATTCGAAAATGTTTTAAAAGAAAACAAAAAATGTTAGTGACCTCCAAAATATAAAAAAAAATAAACGAAGTTAGCTATCTTTGGAAATATAATAAATCACTTCACTTACTATTTACTACTTGGAGTTTGATAATATTTTCTAGTATAATAAAAACCTCGTATACGAAATGTCGATGCTGTCAAATGAAGGCTCGTCTTATATAAATACGTCATTTATTTTGGTGTGAACTATTTGGAAATCTATTGAAATCAAAGTTAACAGTGACTAAAAACCTAAATGAATAAAAAAAAAAACTCTCCATATGCCTTTTTAACTGAAATATAAACATATCCGTATGTTACTGAACTTGAAAACACTATTCATATTCTTCCTATTCGCTAGATGTTTCATCATCTCAGAAGTCAGTACTTTCCTTATTTCCTTATTTTTAATGTTTGCTTTTACTATTTTTTTCTCCTTGTTTTGCTGAATAGCATTGTGCTTTATCCTAGCATAACTAGTACTCTGTTTGTTGTTTTGTTATTATAGCCAGTATGTTAAACGACATATACATGAACTTGGTATGAAACGCCATACACCGAGAATATATAGTTTTTCTTTGGGACAAATATTAACAATGGAAACAACAATATAGTAATTATAGTATTGTAACATGACATTTAAGTGTTTCGTTATGTCAGTTAGTACTGATATGATTATCTTTCTTTTATGTATTCCTCAGCATTATGTGTTTTTTTTTAATTTCCTTTCTAGTTGAAATAAAAGTTTAAAAAAAACCATAATTGACTTTATTGCTTTAACCTGAAAACCCAGATTTTGAAAGTTGTGATACTATGTATCTAAAACATCTCTGTTTTCTACCCCAGGAATTAATCAGTTTAACTGTAATTATCAAAACCTTTCAGAATTTTAACTCATCAATTATCTCCAACTGTGAACTACTAACTTTTGTTTTTGGGGCGTCATCACAGTGTGGGAACGGAACTGTACGGTTTTCTAATAATCTGGTCATTCGGGAGACTGTCAAGCGGGGCTCCGACATTTGCAAAATAAACTCTTATGCTACTATATAACGTTTCTGCTTCAAGTTTTGGTAGCTAAAACATTCTTTATGTAAATATGAACCAATAAAATAATAATATGTATGCATCTAAACGTTTTCCTTAGAATGGTGGAGCTAGGTGTAAAACCATCAAAATTGTCACACAACAGCGATCAAAAATGTCAAGTAAACATCGAAAAATCAATGTTTGCTACCTGAATTTTCACATGTACCTCTTCTGATATATAGTCTTACCTGTCTGCAAGTTTCAAAGCCATTGTCCCAGTAGAAATCTAAATATTTTCATTTTCTCCATGTCGGATATTTTTATTTACTGTACAATCGCTTGCAAGTTTACTGTACAATCGCTCGGAGCCTTCCTGTACAATCGCTTGGAGCTCTTCTTTTCATCGTTTGGCCAACTAGACTACTCTATGTCTGATTGATCTGTTGTTCGATGCTTACTTATGATTTGAACTTGTATCCAATATTGTAAATGTAACGTCAGTGATTTCATATCAGCTACTTGTATATCATTTTAGACTTATGCTTACATCTCTTATATTCTTCAGAACCTTAGCAGTAAAGATTACACCCTTTTCTCTTTGATATCAGAGGTCACTGTTTATAAGTTGGCATGTCTCGCAAAACCAAAGCTTCACGTGCCTAAACAATTTCAGTAAAAACTGATACTTGAAAGTCCATTGAACCATTAGTGGCTTTTTAATCACACAATTCGTGTCTTCCAAATTATGAATTTTACTGTCTGAGAAATTCTCTGTGAACAGCTGGTCCGCAGACGGCCTGCAATATAAGTAATGAGGCATTGTTTGAGAAAACCATTCATACTTTTCAGTTTACTTTTCAGTTTGCGTAAAACCATAGGATACCGCATATTGCTAAACAATTGCACGTGTTTATTTGACAGTTTATTCTTTCTCGATAAGTATTGTATCATGCTCTAAAATTCTTTCTGGTTTTGTAAATATATTCATCATAGATACCAGGACTAAAATTTTACACTAACGCCAGACACGCTTTTCATCTACAAAAAACTCATCAGTGACGCTCGAAGAAAAAAAAAATGTTTAAATGGCCAAATAAAGTACCAAGTTGAAGAGCATTGAGGACCAAAAATTCGTAAACGTTTTGTCAAATAAAGCAAGGGTAATCTATTCTTTAGGTAGAAAAACCGTAGTATTTTAAAAATTAAAAGTTTTGTTAACAGTTAATTTCTTATTATGAACATATCAATGATAACTCAAGTCAACACAGAAATACTGACTACTGGGCTGGTGATACCCTTGAGGGAATAAATCGCAACCAGCAGTGGCATCTATAAAGATATGTTGAGGCGGATTGATCCGATATTTTTTTTGTGATTTTTCATCGTTCGTGAGGGTTAGTTGTTCAAAGTGATATTTGTCGAACAAAGCGGCATAACTCAGATCTATATACTATGTGATATAGATACGATTTGTGTATCAAACGTTTATTGTGATCGTTATGTTTACTCGTCAGAACAGTTGTTTTTATATATATATAAAAAATTAGTTATCAAAGGATCTAGGCTTATAGTTGGATACGCCGGACGCGATTTTCGTCTACATAAGTCTCATTAATCACGCTTTCTTTTTATCGGATTCTACTTTTGTACCGTCTATATCCGACATCCTTACTTTTTTAACTCCTGTATGCCACAACCCTCTTGATGCGGAAATTTAACTTAATTGGTAACTGATTTTACTGGATTCTTATGTCATAATCTGAAATTATAATATGTTTTATTAGTAAAACTGGGTTTTTTTAGAATATGCATAATTTATGTTTGAAGTCAGGAGGCATTGAAATATGAAATTAATGTTCTAAACAGTATAAAAGCAATCGATTTATAACGTTATAACTTGCATTTGAAAGGTATGTGCGCATGCTCCATTGACCCGACTTGAACTATTTGATGTATCATATAAATCTAAGATTACAGCCAGAACAATTGATTAATAAGATATTACATAGTATGGAAACATATTTAAAACTGAAAAAAGCAGGTGAGCAACTCTAAATAAAATCATCCGTTGGTTGTTCGTTACAGTGCGTGCCTCTGGTTTTTAAAAACAGTTTTATCTTGTTTCTGGTATCAACACTTGCTACTGGTTGTCACTTTTTAATCGTTTAACAGATGCAAAATATGTTACCATTTTGTCACATCTGATCGAACTTTTCTCTATGGTTATTCGATTCTTATTTCTCTTATAAATTTAGTTTTCTGTTGAGAAAGTTGACGTATGAGAGTACATGAACATTGTTATATTGCTTTATGCTGCATGTTTCATATATTATTTTTGGTCCTGAAATGTGGTCGAGTTTCTAGTAAACAATTTCATCGAATGGCACTAGTCTTGAAATGAGATACAGCCGTCATACTTATTTCAGTTTGGTAGAAAACTGATAAATTGCTTTTCGCTTTTGTCTAATGTATCCTCAATTACATACTGCCAATTACATCTCATTCTCATTCCATAACAATGCAGCAGTAATTGGAAATAATTGTCATCAGATTTCAAAGGACGTTTCAAGTTATTGTAAGTCTTCGGCTGTTAGGCATGATCAGGTTGGCGCGTTTTCTTATTGTTCGCTGGAATACCGTTCGCTAGCTTGATGCATCTTATTGTTCACCCGCTTGAGTCTGGTGTAAATGAAATTCTGAAGTATTTCTCGTCTTTTCAAACAAAGCTATTTTGATTACTGATTATCATTTTTTATGATGTCTAATTTATCTTTAAACTTGTTCAATCCTTACTTATCATTTGAACTTGTATCCAATATTGTCTTTGATATCAGCTACCAGTATATCATTTTGTACTTACTAGAACTTACTGATATCGCGGGTCCGTGACTGAATTAAAGTATATAACTATGCGCAAGCCTTATTTTAGTATTATTTTTTATCTGATAAAGTCATGCCGATTATAAGATACACAGTTTTCTCTGCTTTCAAATCTTTCTGTTTGAACCCGTCGAACTGGAACTTATCAATTATTGGTAATATTAATTATTTGGATAACAAAAGGTCCTGGAATGGAGTATTTTTTAATCAACAGCATTGTCCTATGTTAGTTATAAATAAAGTTGAATTCTTTGATTCACTGTTTTATGTCATGCCCGCTAACAAATTGAAAACGGTTCCTATATACACCTTATTTTTAGTCCAGATTTTTAGTATTCGTATTGTTATCTTAGAAAGTCTTACTGATTAAAATACTACAATAGGTAACAATTTGACAATGATTGAATTTAGTAGTGTCAACCCTGTGATTATGATCCGTGTATATAGCATAATCCTAAATACACCGTTTGGTGGTGCACCTGTTAGATGCGGAACGTACAGATAAGGTAATAGGTAACAGGTGAATATACTGTTGGAATCGGATTCGGACTAGACCCGGAACTTCTTAATTATTGGCAATATTAATTATGTGGAAAACAAAAGGGCCTGGAGTGGTGTAAATTTTAATCTACACCTTTGTACTATATTAGTTATATATAAAGCTGACTTCTTTGATTCGTCGTTTTTACGTGATGACGGCTGACACACCTCGTAATTTTAGTATTATAGATACTTACATCTCTTGCCTTCTTTAGAGCATTATCAGTAAAGTTTACACCCTTTTCGCTGGATATGTTTTTGATTTCAGAATTCAGGGTTGATAAGTTGGCATGTTTCGTAAAATAAAAAGCTACACGTGCCTCAAAACTGTAATTTATAACAGATACTTGAATGTCGTTTGAACAAATTGGTAATTTAGAAATTATCTTTTTAATCACACTCTTCTTGTCTTCCAAATGATGAATTTCACTGTCTGAGGTATTCGCTATAAACAACAGGTCCGCAGACGGCCTGCAATCTAAGTAATGAGGCATTGTTTGAGAACCATTCATACTTTTCAGTTTGTGTAAAACCATAGGATGATCTCATATTACTAGAAAATTGCCGATACACGTCTGTTCGGTTTTTATTTGAGAGTAGTTTGCCTATGCTGATCGCATAAAACAGCATTCTTTCGGATTAACGTTGCATCATGCTAAAGATTTGTAAAAATATGTTGAGACGGATTGAGCCGACGATTTTTTGGTGATTTTCTATAGTTTTTCAGATTAAGTTGTTTAAGGTAGAATAATACAAAGATTTTTTCATCCCCAATCAGACATCTTTAAACTGATGTAATTACACTCATCCTTCTTTAAATTTTATAAATGAGGTACCAAAAGAAAAACAAATGATTAATCTTTCAAATTGTGATAATTTCATTATGACATAATTATTACATGATTAATTGTTATGTAATTAGTTGCTATATTGTGATGTCCATACTTGAATGAATTTAGCTTCTTTGTTATTGATAGCATCCCAAAATATTTTATGGATTATTGCACAACACAGTTTGACCTCTAAAACTGTGTCTCAGCTTTTTCCTATTGTATTTCATTCTCTCATAAATCTTCAATGAAGTTTGCAACATCAATTCATAAGAGATCACTAAATTAAAATTCAATTGGGTATAAAATTTGTTCTATTGATGTTTTTGGAAATCTGAGACACGGTTTTTGGAGGTCAAGCTGTGTTGTACAAGAATCTATAAAATATTTTGGGATGCTATGAAGAACAAAGACGCTAAATTCATTCAAGTGTGGACATCACAATATAGCAACTAATTACATAACAATTAATCATGTAATAATTATGTCATAATGAAATTATCACAATTTGAAATATTAATCATTCTTCTTTCTTTTGATACCTCATTTATAAAATTTAAAGAAGGATGAGTGGAATTACATCAGTTTAAAGTTGTCTGATTGGGAGTGAAAAAATCTTTGTACTGTGCTACCTTAAAGTGACATTCGTCGAACAAAGCAGCATAACTCACATCTACATACTATTAGGTTAAATCTGTATGTGCTTTACTAATATGCATTGATGTTCTCTTTCTCACAACAGTGTACAAACAAATGAAAAATTGGATGCCTTTTCAATATTCAAAATCTGTATAAATGAGACGAACGATAAGTTTGTATACTGGTAGCCATTATTTTGGTGCAGAATGCTATTCATATACAATATTTTGCTTTCATTTTTCAAACTTTGTAATTATTACTATAGTCTTAATACTGTGTTAATTTTTTTTTTTTGTCTTTTACTGGCTCATATAGTTGTCATTTGCAAATAATTGTAGATTAAAGTCTGTGTTACAAATGGAAAAATTAGGAATGTTTAGTACTTATTTCCCGTGAATTTGTTGCACAGCCATGATCGAAAAAGTCTTTTAATCTTTACTTGAATTCACAATATCGCAGCCCACTGTGTATATTTTCAATTTCAAGTTTAGTACGACACAGTTCTAAATAGATCTCCTGAATCATGTGAATATAAACGTCAGAAGAAAGCCCAGAACCGAAATTTGATATATTTTGACACATTTTGAGTATTTATCCAAAAACACATATATAAGAGGGATATCTCTTACAAAAACCAAATTTTCAAGAAGTAGATCTATTGATGTGTTGTCTTTAGGGTATTGACTATTTCATAATGGTAAGCAATGTCCTTAAGTGAAACATTTGACAAAAATATTTATGTTATTTTGATATAAACGAAATGCCCTCTTCAGCAGCATGTAATGCTTGATAGCTTTTTCATCTAATGAAAATATGTAAAAATTGTTGCAAACTATTTAACTTAGATGATCTAGACTGTTTCGTAATGTTTTTCCAGTAGGATTTGAATACATATACAGTAACTTATTGACCCTCTGAACGAATCAAATGCAATAAAATGTGTCAAATCAAACACACAATCGGAGCAATTTTTCAGGGAAATTTAATGCTTTTTGATGAATTTGTTGTGTAAAAAAACATAAAACAATATTTCCCTTTCAAATTGTACCGATTGTAAGCCTGATTTTACTTTTTTTCTTTTATTATTTATAATAATTCGATTAATACGCATACGCTCTTATTTGTGTATCAAGCGCTTAATGTGTTCGTTATGTATACACGTCATAAGACATTTGTTTAAATTCAAAATTAGTAATAAACTCAAGTAACGATTGTATCAAAATACAAGCCACAAATCCCGCTTTTTTGTAACTGTTTCCCACTTACTAACTTTTGTTCTTCTTTTTCTGAGATTCCACTTTTGTAGCGCCTATATACCACATCCTCACTTCTTAAACCCCTATATGCAACAACCCTCAGTGATGATGATAGTGCGTTATTTAACTTGACTAGAAACTGTTTTTACTGGATTCTTATATCATAATCTGATTTCATAATATGTTTTAATTAGTAAGATTGTTTTTTCTGTATAGAATATGCATAATTTATGTTTGAAGTCAAGAGGCATTGAATTATGAAATGTTCTAAGCAGTATAAAAGCAATCGATTTATAACGTAAGAACTAGCATTTGTAAGGTATGTACGCATTCTCCATTGAACCGTTCATCATTTCTATGAGGAACAACACTTCGTGCTGTTTATATTATAACCACACGGCATTTGCATTAAGATAAAAAAAATGGTTCACTGTATTTTAAACATTTTTTTCTGGGGGAAAAGACGACTTTCGATTGTCTGTAACCTATAGCCTATATATAGCGTTAAGATCCAGTTCAAAACACAGTTTTATTCATTGATGCATTTGAATATTACCTCTAAGGGTTTAACATCCAGTTATCCATCAAGTCATGGAAACACGAAGTTAATGAAAATTATTCTCGACGGTTTAACCTATTTTTTGTATGTAGGACAGAAATTTAAATAAGCTACGGAATAGTCGTCAATAATTGTCAGCCATCGGTATAGAAGCGTTACAAAGTTCCGTAGTCGTTGACAAAAGCTTACAACTGATTATTTCAAAGAGGAATGACGACATGGACATTTTGTTTGGATCATACCCTGTAATTTTGCTGGTTTTAAATTCCGTTGGACATTGTGAGGCATTCTTAGAAGATGTTTGTTACGATAACGATCTTGAATGTAAGCACCCAAATGACATCACTATCATGGGACACTTACAACTTAGAAAAAGTCAGCAGACTAACATCTTACGTAGAATACAGCAAATAACTTTACTCAAATGTGTCCAAGAATGTTTCATAACATCACAATGTATTGCCATTAATTATCGGAAGAACTGGGATCTTTGTGACGTCTTAGGAGAAATGATTAATGGAACATTGGAAGATGTAGAAGGTTGCATTTATAGTGAAATATCAACTTGGCCAAAGGTAAGATTGTATATTGTGTCATAACTATCGTGAAGTATACTAAAGGGACATTCAAACTCATAGTCGAAAACAAACATAGAACACCATGGCAAAAACAATGAATAAAATGTGAACGACAGACGTGCGTTTCGTGTACAAAAGACTCATCAGTGACACTTAATTCAAAAAGTAAAAAAGGTTGAATAAAGCAAGAATGTGAGCATTGAGGAACAAAACTCCGAAATATTTTGTCAAATACAGCTCAGATAATCTACTCATGAGGTAGAAAATCCATAATATTTCGAAAAATTCAAAGTTTTGTAAATAGTTAATGATCATATCAATGATGACTACTGAGATGGTGATACCCTCGGGGAGAAACCTCCACAAGCAGCGCATTGACCCAATGATTTTATATCTTATCATATATACCAGGATACCAGGATTAAAATTTTGTAAGCCATAATTGTATATCGTTGTTTCTGCCAGTCACTTGCAGGAGTTTGTGCTGACCACAATTGTACAGCAGGAAGAAAGTGTGTTAAAGATGGTAATGGGGGAGTCAAGTGTATTGCTGCTTGTAAGTTTGAATACAGTTCATGCTGAAAGGTTTGATAGAGGCAATTAATTAATCAGCCCATTTTCAAACATTGCCTAATGTGTCTGTCCTTTAAAAAATGGATTCATCATAAATAAATAGGAAGATTAAAAATGATACTTAAAGGTAACACGCTACCGAATAACGTTACGCCACGAGTTATCGTTCCTGACGTTATTGAATAACGTTCACACATACCAGTCAATGCATAGATAGATATGGGTCTGGATAGGGTTTATAGAATATTATCCCCAGCTTAGTATATATCTAGGATTTTGATTGGTTAACGCACGTCGTTACAAAACCCATAGCCTCTGGGTGTTGCTAACCCATATCCCCGGACGTTGCTAACCATTATCCCGGGGAACTTCACGCAAGTTTTCCTTATTTCAATGGTTAGCTCATGGTTGCTCCTTGTCAAATATTGAATTCTGTAGATTATTCATGATGTCTGTAATTAAATATTGAATTCATTAACGATTTTGTCCTATTATGCCGATCGTTTACATTCATTTCATTAAATGCATCACTTGTCTGCCACATTTTCAAGGAATGGGACTACTGACCTAGCTATGCAAATGACCCACGTTGACGTCACACCATCTATGACGTAACTCACACAACATTGAGCGCCAAATTTGACTCAATCCAGTTTCTCGGTCTCCGTATTAAAAACTTCTTATATTTGACTACCTGTAGGGTTCTACCAAAGGTAGTACCCTACACCCCGTAAAAAATATGTAAAATTTCCAAATTTCAATAAAACTTTTTTAGATAATGAAAAAAAACGTTGTTTTCACGTTACACTTTGTACCCGAATTTCCCTAAAACTCGCCCGATTCGGACTAAGACCGGGGATAAATTCGTTATCTACGTTCATATCCGTAGATATGGGTATTTTAACACCCTTCAGTACCCTGTACACCCTTCGGCTGCGCCTCAGGGTGTTAAAATACCCATATCTACGGATATGAACGTAGATAACTTATAATAAATAGTCGACAAATAAAAACTGCGAAATGAAAGACAAAACAATAAGACGTGTTTCAAGTTTTTCACAATTCAAATTCAAAATTCAAAACTAAATATGACAACAATCCATACATTAATACTGATATACATTGTATATCATGCCGACCGAATGTATTGTGATAGCATTATGATACAATTTAAATCTCAAATGTCAAAAGTCAAATACAAGATGCTCAGTGACACGTGGCATTATCATACCCTTCTCTTAAAACGATTCATTGCAGATAAAACATTCACATTACAACATGGTAGTACTCACTTTATTTCTATATTGTCGGTGTAATTATATTGTAGCTATAAAGTGCCCCAAAATGACCAGTGTAAAACCATTCAAACATGAAAACCAACGACCTAATCTATATAAAAAAACGAAAAACACTTATGAACCACAACAACAAACGACTAACACAGAACAACAGGTTCCTGACTTCGGACAGGTGCAAACAAATGCAGAGGGTTTAAACGTTTTCAGAATTATCAATGCCTAACAAAATGATTGATGGTTCTCGTATTGAGATAAAAGGAACGCACACACACACATACGTTGTCGCGAGCTTTCGGGTGAGTTTGTCTTCCATATTGTTATATACGTTTGTCAAAAGACTTAGTTGTACTCTGTTGATAATTTTAATGTCCCATTATTTGGAGGACCTAAAATTTATATAAACAATTATGTAACAATAGGTAAATTAAACTGCAGCTTCAGTCTGTCACCAATTTTGGACTTTCTGTAGTCGGTTTTTTTTTTTTGGATTCGGCCATCACTTATGCATGCGTTTTTTGTAAATGAAATGTGCAACTGGCAAACACAATTCTAATCCTATTTTCTATGATGCAATTTTTTCATAAATTTGACCCCTGTGATTAGCAATTTATACTTAAATTGGTAATATGCTTCTACTTCTATCATTAATTTTCACAACGTCCGAAATGTTCTTAAACATGTGTGAAATAAAGATTCAATTACACAGTTATGTTCCTTGTTAATTCTTCGAAAGACTTTGAAAACTATGATAACTATCCACAATGGATTTTCATATTTAGAACGAGAAAAAATATCACAAGACTTGCTAGGTATGCTCAGCATATTGATGTGACTAAAAAATCAGGATATCTTGCGTCGGAGCAGAAACAAACCAACCACTGACCCGTGAAAGAGTTGTTGCAAGGGTTCTTTAACATGTATGACATGAAACCGAAATTCACACGTAACGTGCATACAAATAGGGCTCTTCGCGGTTAGTTCGGCCATATTGGATAGCGGGCAGATTTTTTAGAAAGAGGTGGAAATAGTATGAAAGTAATGGAAATTCTATGTGTGTTTCCAAGCAACTGCTCTGTTTTAATGATGTTTTCCCGTATTTTTCACACTATTTTCACCTCCATTATGAAAATCTGCCCCTATCCAATATGGCCGAACTAACCGTGAAGAGCCCTATTGAAGATTCATTAACAATGCAGACACACCTGTCATAGACGTTAACGGTTAATGAACAAGAAAAGAAATGGCTTGATTCCGTGAAACATACTTTTCAGTGCTATAAACATTTTATTCTGTCAATCAGGTGAAGAAATATGTACAATTTTCTACTTCTTACAGACTGTGAAACTTTGTTGCCAGATATATATGAAGCTGTGAGCATAGAAACATTTGGCTTATATAAAAATCTTGGAACCGGAAATAAATTTAAATGCAATGACGGGTTTGCTTTGATAGGACGTCCGTATGCTGTCTGTACGTACCACGGAGAATGGGCAGTATTGTTTAACTGTATAGAAGAAGGTTAGTTTTGGTTTACTGTGGAGTACTTTTATTTGTGGGGTACCAATTTTCGTTGTTTTCGTGGATGACTTTATCCACGAATGTAAGTGTCCAACGAAATAAAACAACCTTTGTCCAAATCAAGACATAGAAATATCCCCATGTAGGTTTGACTACTTATATGATCTAGAAAGCATATTGAATATCGCCGAACTGTCTGAGAATACTACAATGAACGGAGTAGTCACAGAGCAAATGCACTATAAACTACAACTGCAGACAGGATTGTACTCATTACATCTTTAAAAACGTAAACTGTCCAACTTTTGATCTTTTAATTCTCATAACAAAATATTTTTGATCAATTAAAGTTAGATTCCTGGCATTGATATTCTATGATAAAGTGTTCATTTCATGGCCTCATAGTTCATGTACGTATTTGAAATAATAATTTCATGCTGGGCTTGCTTTTGATATCTATTACAGACAGAAATGAACTAATAAAAAAATAGTGTAAACGAAAAAATATTGAGAGAGGGACAAAACTTGACATTTTTACATTTGATATACTACTATAATATAGATTCTAAAATTGAGATTGAAAAGGAGGAATGTGTCAAAGAGACAACAATCCGACCAAAGAGGAGAAAACAGACGAATTTGCCCATTGTTGATAACTATTTTGGTAGTTTTCATAAAAGGCAAGCATGCTATCAAACAAAACATTCCACAAATAACGGAAAAAATATGGCCCACAAAAAAATTTATATGATTCATGATAATGTAATAAATTTCTAGTATACGACACATGATTGTTCATTTAGAAAACGAGGTGTCATCTCGTATCCTTCTTTAATAACAAAATATATATAAAACCACTGTCTGTTACTATATACTATTGCTATTAAATTGCAGTTCAAATATTATATTTTATGCTACATGTAGCCTATTTCCTATTTAAATTTTTCCTTTTGGAAGGTGAATTTTCTTCAACTTTTTTTAACGTTGTGTATATGTACGTGCGTGTCTGAAGTTTCTAAAACTCCTTGAACGTAATTTATGTACAACTGGTGAATTATTAAGTATGGGATTTCGTTAACCTAAATAAAATAAAACTTTTACTAAATTCTATCGATAATTTAAAAAATAAAGTATGATTAGAATGGTTGTGAACAAAATAAAGTATGATTAGAATGGTTGTACATGTAGAATTCTTGTAAGTACACTTGTACTGCGTAACCCACTCAAGTGTCCGTAAATTTATACTTTGCATACGCTTGTTCCTAAAGTTAATTAAGTTAACACCGTTTGAGAAAAATCTGTCAATTTTATTCTTATTTTTAATTTTAGTTCTTATATATGTTTTGAAGTTTAGTGTGACGTCCATTTTTACTGAACTAGTGCACAATTTCATTAAGGGGCCAGCTAAAGACCACCGCTGGGTGCGGGATTTTCTTGCTGCTTTGAAGACGTCTTAGTGGCCTTCGGCTGTTGTCTGCACTTTGTGCAGGTTGTTGTCTCTTTGTCACATCTTCATTTTCATTCTCAATTTTATGTTAACATTGTTTTTGTTTTTTTAGAATAAAACATAACTAGATATATATTGCTTTAAATGTATAGATTTTAGTACTCTTGATTCTGAGTCTTGTTGATACTGGTTACTTATACACTGGCATTTCACATGGTCATGTGTTTCTCAGAGTGTTAATGACGTTTTTACACTACATTCGTTGAATACATACTAACTGATACCTTAGTGTCAAAGAACATGAGATATTTTTCAGTAGTAATTGGCTTTGAACTAGATATAAGAAGATGTGGTATGAATGTCAATAAAAAAAAACTCTGACTTTTGTCTATTTTGTTTTATGTAAGACCAGTTGCAACTATTTTAACTGTTTATTCTCATGGTGTGCAGTACCCCACCAATGTTAGTTGTTAGAGGTGTGTTGAGCGCTAACAAACGTGTTTAAAAACACCACGCCATATTATGTATTTGCCTTTCCAAAGTCAAGCGCATGCAATTCAGTGGTTTTCTTTGGTTCCTCTCTGTCGTATTTGTTTTTCGTGAATCATTTTGTTATAAAGTAGGCGTATCATTTTTTCAATTGAATGGTAGACAATTGGCATAGTATCATTAGTTGGCATACAACGTCATCGTTATAAAGTAGGCTTATCATTTATTCCTTAGAATGGTAGACAATTGGCATAGTACCATTAGTTGGCATACGACGTCATCGTTATAAAGTAGGCGTATCATTTATTCGTTAGAATGGTAGACAATTGGCATAGTATCAATAGTTGGCATACGACGTCATCGTTATAAAGTAGGCGTATCATTTATTCGTTAGAATGGTAGACAATGGACATAGTATCCTTGGTTGGCATACGACGTCATCGTTATAAAGTAGGCGTATCATTTATTCGTTAGAATGGTCGACAATGGGCATAGTATCAATAGTTGGCATACGACGTCATCGTTATAAAGTAGGCGTATCATTTATTCGTTAGAATGGTAGACAATGGACATAGTATCCTTGGTTGGCATACAACGTCATCGTTATAAAGTAGGCTTATCATTTATTCGTTAGAATGGTAGACAATTGGCATAGTATCAATAGTTGGCATACAACGTCATCGTTATAAAGTAGGCTTATCATTTATTCGTTAGAATGGTAGACAATTGGCATAGTATCATTAGTTGGCATACGACGTCATCGTTATAAAGTAGGCGTATCATTTATTCGTTAGAATGGTAGACAATGGACATAGTATCCTTGGTTGGCATACGACGTCATCGTCCGTTATGTTGAACAAAATTTATCTCATCTTGAAACTACTAGGACAAATAAACCAACCATTTTCACAGTCACTTTTTAGGTTTTTACTTATCATAGATAATTCTTGTCAACCAAACTTCAACTTTTGTATTATCAAAAACAAGGTAGTGAAAATCTGACAGTGACAGATATGTTCAAAATATTAAGACATTTACATTGTACATGAAAATTGTAATACAACTTCTCATATGACTTACTCGCCAATTTTTTGGGCGTTTTTTACGATTATCTCAAACCTTTGATAGATAGAGAAAAACTTTGAATTGCAAAAATGAACTCAAAAGGTAAAATATACAAATAAGTTGAATTGCCGAAATAGTTGCCCACTTCTTTAAAGTAGGACTTTTAAATGATTTGTGTGTGTTGCCTATCATTTTACGACTATAGTACATGTAGATATAGTCCATAGATGAAATCTTTTCTGTTTTTTTACGCTATCATATTTATGTGATTCTATACATAAGCGAACAGTAGATAACCGCTGTTCAGTAGTCATAAATCGATTATTAAGCGAAAACAAAGACATACCGAAATTTTAAATTATCAGTACAAATTGTCAAATAATGACTTCAATGACGATTTTTTATCAATTTATTGTGGATTATGGTAAAGTGTACAGAAGATAGGAAACACTGTAACCGAAAAAGGTATCTACAATTCAAGAAAAAGACATTTTTATTTGAATTATATTCTAGCCTACAATGATCGAGTGAGCCGTTGTTGACGAGACACACAGACCTGTGTAAGCGACACAGGATATTACGAGCCTTTAGTTCGTGTCCGTGCCATCTACACAAGGACTACATAATCTGCAGCATGAACCGATCGAAAAATAATAGATAATGTCACACAATGTTAAAACAATAAAACCAAGATGTATTTGGTTGTAATATAGTCATAGAAAATTGACAATACCTTAACCTTTTTTATTCGCCATTTGAAAGCTCTGTATCCACTACGTGATTGTTCTGATCTACCACGTCGATTTGGATCCGGGGTTTACAGAATTCATCCAACGGCATCTACAAAGTTCAAGGTCTATTGTGAAATGGAAACAGATGATGGCGGTTGGACAGTAAGTTAACCAATCACTAGCTATGTAATACTGGCAGTTTGAAGCATGCAACGCGCGGGAAATTAATTACGGAAGAAAAATAAATAATAATAAAAAAAAGTCCGGGAAAATTTCCGAAATTTTCATTCGATTTATGAACTCAAAATTGTTAACTTTTTTTTCAGACTTTTTTAAATCCACGCATTTGCGCAGAAATCTACTTCCTTTTTCGGTCGTTTGCATGAGACGTGAATAAAATATATATTTATCAGTGTAGTAAAATATAGGATCGGAACTCAATACTAATTCATTTTTAATAATTATTAATTATGAAAAAAACATTACCTGGTGAAAGCGTTTCTTTATTTACATTGAAAATGACGTCATAACTTAAATAACGTCATAACTAAATCCCTAACAACAGAACATCGAAAACGTTACGGTCTTTCCGTTCCTTTTATTTACATGTTTGAATAAAAAAAATCATACAGACTTTGTCCCAATATACAGGTAATGCCGGCCTCATATTATTTTCTTGTCCTTGTCTATTTTTGATTAAATATGTGTGATTGTTAAACTTAGTTTTTTTGCTGAGTTTTTATTATCATTTTTCATTTATAATATACCGACTATGATTGTTTCCATTAATATAGTTCTAACTTCCAGCTGCTCTCTTTAAATATGTAAAAACACATATGAAAGATAACACTAATAAATGTAGTGCTTTTGCTACATTCACGTATGTTAGAAGGAAAGAAAATTTATATATCAATTGTGATGATATTAGAAAATGTATCAGCAGTTTCTCTGGAATGATTTAAACAACAACAGGCATTCTTTATTACGTATACTATTGTTTATTATTTGATATTTCTTTTCCAACATATGTATTTTTCGCTTTTTCTGTGTTGATATTTATTGTATATAGATATAAGAAGATATCACGGAAGCGTATTAGGACGATTCTTTTTTTTCAACTTTAATCTTGGAACTATCAACTTTAATCTTATTATCAATAATTTCAAGATTAAAGTTTGAAATTTCAAGATTAAACTTGACAAACCAAGATTAAAGTTGGAAGTTCCAAGATTAAAGTTAAAATTTAAAATATTAAAGTTGATAATTCCAAGATTAATGTTGATAATTCCAAGATTATTATTGATAATTCCAATATAAATACTCGATACTTCCAAGATCACATTTGGAAATTCCAAGATTAAAGTTGATAATTCCAATATTAATTTTGTTTATGCTGCTATGTGCAATGTCTGTCTTGGTTAACACATAAACGCTTATAAACCACCGTTGATTTTTATCAGGCAACTACTGTTATTTCAATTGAAATCCTTATTTTAGTGTAAATTCAATATTTAACATTTTAAAGGTAATCCAAAGTAGATTAGATGGCAGTACAAACTTTTACAAAGGATGGACTGCTTATGAAGACGGTTTTGGGAATCTTGAACATGAGTTTTGGCTAGGTATATTTTTTGTTATCCCTATTGTTATATTTTATACAAAACTTATACAGAATATTTTTAAATGAAATGTAAATATTTAGTAAATGATCTTTATAATTATCAAAGGTACCAGGATTATAATTTAATACGCCAGACGCTCGTTTCGTCTACATAAGACTCATCAGTGACGCTCAGATCAAAATAATAATAAAGCCAAACAAGTGCAAATTTGTAGAGCATTGAGGACCAAAAATTCCAAAATGGTGTGCCAAATACATATAAGGTAATCTATTCCTGGGATGAGAAAATCCTTAGTTTTTCAAAAATTTTAAAGTTTTGTAACAGGAAATTTATATAAATGACCATATATTTGATATTCATGTCAACACTGAAGTGCTGACTACTGGTCTGGTGATACCATCGGGGACGAAACGTCCACCAGCAGTGGCATCGACCCAGTGGTGTAAATAATTATCAAAGGTCCCAGGATTATAACTTTATACGCCAGATGCGCGTTTCGTCTACATAAGACTCATCAGTGACGCTCAGATCAAAATGATAATTAAGCCAAACAAGTACAAATTGAAGAGCATTGATGACTAAAAATTCTAAAATGGTGTGCCACATAAATCTAAGGTAATCTATTCATGGGATGAGAAAATCCTTAGTTTTTCGAAAAAATTTTTAACAGGAAATTTATAAAAATGACCATATAATTATTGATATTCATGTCAACACCGAATTGCTGACTACTGGGCTGGTGATACCATCGGGGACGAAACGTCCACCAGCAGTGGAATCGACCCAGTGGTGTAAATAATTATCAGGTACCAGGATTATAATTTAATACGCCAGACGCGCGTTTCGTCTACATCAGACTCATCAGTGACGTTCAGATCAAAATAATAATCAAGCAAAACAAGTACATAAATGTTCAATAAAATTAAACAGGACGTCATTGTCAGTTGTCGTTTATCATGATTACACCGTCATCATTTTGTATTTCATTATCAAATTATTTGATTGAATGCCACATAGAATATTATAGTTTTTTCGTTGTGTGTGTGTGTGTGTGTGTGTGTGTGTGTGTGTGTGTGTGATTTATTAATGAATTTAAAAAATCAATTATGTTAATACATGCCGAACTATTCAAGATAAATGGAAACATACACCCTGTGTTTTTTGTTAGATGTATGTATATTGCACTGTTAGACCACTGTTCTAGGTGAGGGTAGGCTTAGGGCTTTCAAACGAATTTAACCCGCTACATTTTATTATATGACTGTCCGAAGTTAGGAGCCTGCAATTGAGTTTTTGTCCAGTTTTGCGGTTTTTCATATATATTTTTTCGTTTATTCTTTTGCAAACAAACTAGTCGAATTAGTCTTATAATCCTGGTACCTTTGATAACTGTTAATCACATTCTTGGTGTGCCTTTACCAAATCAGGACCATGTAACTTAGTGGTTGTCGTTTGATGTTGTGTAACATATTTATTTTCGTTCATTTTTTAATTAATAAATAGATTAGGCCGTTAGTTTTGTCGTTTAAACCGTTTTACATTTGTCATTTGGAGAATTTTATAGCTGACTGTGTGGTATGGGCTTTTATTATTATTGAAGGCCGTATGGTGACCTATAGTTGTTAATTTCTGTATCAGTTGGTCTTGGGAGAATTGTCTCATTGGCACGTCTTCTTATTTTCATATTAATTCCGTACACTATTAACTGCTCAGAGTCTGAATTGATCAGTTTTTGTGCTCGATCAGTAAAGTCGAGAACATATTTTACTCGACCCGACTCGACCTTATCTCGACAGCACTTAACTGTACTAATGTGAACTCGACTTGATAATTTAATATGTTAAGAAATATCATTACTTCTGAGTCTTATTATCGTAAAACTGATGTATTTGTTTGGTTTATTTTTATCAGACAAAAAATAGATTGAAAAAAAAACGAGCAAATAACACAAACCTCATTAACAACCTGAAAATTGACTCAGGTATTGCTGAAGGTCAAGGATTACCTGTTCATAAGGGACAAACGTCGAATTACTACAGTAAAATCAATTCATGGAACATATCGGGTGATTGACTGAATGCAATTTCCTTTGTCTAACATAATGACTTTATTACTAATTTATTAACAATCAGTACATGCAACTTCTCTAACAAATATTAAAGTAAAGATAAAAATATGTGAATGGGTAGAAATCGATAGTTAGGAGTGAACTGTGTTACTGTTGAAGAATTAAAAAAGAGCCTGCTCTACTAGTTGCACCCGTCATGATGCTCAGTATACTTCAAATTTTAGCTAAAAAGTTCAATCGGTGCTTTTATTGTTGATTAAAAAATTGATGGAACTGTGTTTCAAACAAGTACATGAAGTAGAACATACTGTCATAGCCGAAAAATATCGAGTGCTATTTACATGGTAAAATATAATTTACAGGAAATGCAAAAATTCACAATATAGTCTCAACTGGTGAATACGAACTTCGAGTAGATTTGGGGGATTTTGAAGGAAATAGTGCTTGGGCTACATACACTAAATTCTACATCGGAGACGCAACAACAAACTATAGATTGGAAATAAGTGGTTACATGGCGTCCAGTACTGCCGGTGAGTCTAACCTTGTGTTAAGAATTGTGTTTAAATAAAGTTGAGAATTGTAAGAGCAGAAAACAGCCTAAGATTATAAATGAGTCTTCAACACAGCGAGGCGGGTTTCAGTTGGCCCCTTAACACAAACCTAGTTTTTATCTGTACACTTAGATATCTCGAATCGATTTAAAAAAACACTTACGACTAAGATTGGTCGAAAGTCTACTGAGATGTTCATGCCTTACTTCTAATTTTTAGAAGCTGTATACTACCGAAAACATAAATCCTTAATAAACTCTTCATAGATACCAGGATAAAAATTTGTATTTACGCCATACGCGCGTTTTGTCTATAAAAGAATCATCAGTGACGCTCAAATCCAAAAAAGTTAAACTATACTTTTTTCTATACAGTGAATCGCTATTCAAACGAGGTTCGAGATCAAGAAAAATATAGAATATGCAAACATTTATACAGTCGAAAAATAATTTTGAAAATATCTTTTATTTCTCCTACAAATATTACTAGAGCAGAAAAGGAAACATATATGCCACACTTTGCTCATCTAGCCCAAAGGGCCACGTATGTTCATGACATCACTTGGCATCTATAGTCAGTTGTCATCGTCTGTCGTCATCTTTTGCCGTCGTCTTCGTCAACCATTTCAATAATATGTTCCTGAAACTACTGGACCAATTACTTTCAAATATAAATAAATGCTCCGTAGTATATTTCGTTATAACTTTGTATACAAAGTTCTGATCCATAAACAAACATGGCGGCCATGGCAAAACAACGAATATAAGAACTCGAACACCTAAAGCATTAAGAGCAAATCTGCCGTGGGGTACAAATATGCAATTGGTCAAGATCTCTCAGCTTTGAAATTTTCAGACGAACCACACAACCCTTTTTTTTGGGTTGCTGCCACTGAATTTGTAATTTTAATGAAATTGTGGTTGTGTTTTCGCTTTAAGTGTTCGAATCCGTGAAGTTGCCACAGTGGCTGCAGTCGGACTACCATATCATCAGCCTGTCAACTCTGAGGTAGTGAGTTCTAACCAATGACATATTGCGTAAGATTTCAATCTGAATTGACAAGGATTTTTAGTTTTTCTACCGACGTTCGGAGGTTCTCTCTTTGTACTTCATTCATCAATAAAAAATGACCAATTCGAACTAGCGCAAAACTTATGAAAGTTGCATTATACACCAATCAATCAATGAATCAATCAATCGTGGGTCAATCGCCATTCGGGTCAGACCATTGACCTTACAATTTGCTGCTTCTCGAATATTTGTGAGTAAGAGCAGAGACAGATCGACTATTAATTCAAATAATGTTCAGAGTATGGCGACGTCTCTATGTGAACTATTACCTTGTGAACTAGAGCATTAAAATGCGTGTTGGTCTAGTACACTATGCCATTAACATGAATAATTTGCCAGTGGACCTTAAACAGCCACCATTTATCTACGTCTTTTTTTTTTTGTTTCTCTTTTCTAAACTTAAAGTAATAAAAAGATTAGCTAACTTTTGTCTATTCTGTTAAACTCATTTATGTAAACCCTAATACCAGTTGAACAGTAACAGACAGAAGTTCGTTGTTTCTTACGTTAAAAAATATAAATTACACAACTGCAACAAGTGTATTACGATATTTCTCCACTCGAGGCAGTTTAATTTTTAAAGCGCGAGGCTTGCTGAGCTTTTTAAATATTTAAATTTTACTGTTGAGAGTGGGGAAATATCGTAATACACGAGGTATAGAAGTGGAATGAGTTTCTCTAATGAATTTTATCCTTTCTTTTCAAAGATTTGCAGAAACTAAGTTCTTTATACGTAACGCCATTGGGAATGGTCGCCTTTTATCAGGACTTACAATTAGAAATTCAGAAGAAATCGAAAAAAATTAAACGTCATAATTAAATTTCCAACACACATTTGCTGATTACAGATATCTCATTAGTTACGAAAAATGTGTTTCTTAAACCGCTTCCGCTAATTCCGTCAAAAAAGATTTTTTTAAATTTTTATTTTACTTTTTATGTATATTTTTTTTATTTTTTTAATGTCTATTTCTAATATATTCAAGCTTTGATGGTGTTTGGTATTCCTATAAATTTTTACTTCGGTTCTATAAACTATGACATTGTCTGAATAACACAATTATTTGTTTTTGTAAAAAATATTTCCATTTAAACTGTATTCCTTACAACAAACTTATTTTCATTTGTGTGTGTACATTATTTTATT
Organism: Mytilus galloprovincialis; assembly: GCF_965363235.1. NCBI lineage: Eukaryota > Metazoa > Mollusca > Bivalvia > Mytilida > Mytilidae > Mytilus > Mytilus galloprovincialis. The sequence continues at coordinate 56,151,664 of NC_134842.1, forward strand.
TGGTGACATTTTGTTCAATTTTGTTGTCGTGAAATTATTAAACATATAACCCCTTGTTTTATTGATTTTGTAATCACATCGTGTCATAGATCAAATTTATCCATTCAGTGTATGTTCACTTGTGTTAATATGACTTTTGATTGAGTTAAGCGATTTCAATTGCAATTTTATAGTATACTATTAAAAGACTTAAACCCGCTGCATTTGTTTGCACATGTCCTTAGTCAGGAAAGGGTTGTTCAGAAGTTGTCTGTTGTTGATATGGTTTCTCGTTTCTCGGTTTTTTTAGATTATACCGTTGTTTTTTACGTTTAAATGGATTCACACATGTTATTTTGCGGGCCTTTATAGCTTGCTATCCGTTGTGAGCCGTACTCCGTGTTGAAAACCGTACTTTGACCTAAAATGGTTTACTTTTACAGATTGTGAATTGGATGAGAGAGCTGTCTCTTTGGCACTTATACCACACCTTCTTATTTCAATTGATCATGGGGAAATGAAACAGAAACATACTGATATTATTATAACATATTTGTTTCTATTTAGGAGATAGCCTTACATACCATAACGGAAATATGTTTTCTACGTACGACAGAGATAATGATATACATCTGGGAAATTGTGCAGTTGCGTATGAAGGAGCTTGGTGGTACCAAAAATGTCATCAATCTAATCTAAATGGAGCTTACCTATCGGGGTGGAAGTCATCTGCCGCTGATGGGGTCATATGGCTTGGTTGGAAAGGATACTATTATTCCCTAAAATCAACAAGACTAATGATAAAGAAACTGTGATCACCTGACGTTATCACATGGTTTCAAAAAAACAATCACATTTTTGAAAGAAATAATAATAGACTTATTTTCAAATTGGGTTTGGGAGGTCCGTGTTTTAAATAAATGGCGGATAATATTTGACATGCAGTGCTGTAAGAATCATTTCTATTGTTTCAAAACCGTTAACAGTTGAGGAACTATCGATACATTATTAATTTGCTGTTGTACACAGAAAACTTTGGATTCCTTTTTTTTGTTGTTGCTTTTATCATTTCATAATTATAATATTCTCTAGATGTGATATTTACCTGAAGAATTGAATTAACATTTTGCTCCAATTCACTATTGAAACTATAGCAAAAATAGAGGTAAGGCACTCATACTACACTGCTTGCTATTGTATGTATCATTGTCATTTTGCTTTGTTTCTTCTGTTAGTTTTTCTGACATCGGATTCGGACTTCTTTTAATATGAGATTTACTGTGCGTATTAATGTGTGTTTCTATATCCTACATCGGCTAGATGTATAGGGGGAGGGTTGGAACCCCGTCGTATTTTTGCGCCTATCCAAAGCCAGAAGCTTCTGGCTTTTGTTAGCCTTGTGTGTTGTTTTAAATTTTTAGTTCATGTATAAAATTGAGAATGGAAATGGGGAATGTGTCAAAGAGACAACAACCCGACCAAATAAAAAACAACAGCAGAAGGTCACCAACAGGTCTTCAATGTAGCGAGAAATTCCCGCACCCGGAGGCGTCCTTCAGCTGGCCCCTAAACAAATATATACTAGTCCAGTGATAATGAACGCCATACTAATTTCCAAATTGTACACAAGAAACTAAAATTAAAATAATACATGACTAACAAAGGCCAGAGGCTCCTGACTTGGGACAGGCGCAAAAATGCGGCGGGGTTAAACATGTTTGTGAGATCTCAACCCTCCCCCTATACCTCTAACCAATGTAGAAAAGTAAACGCATAACAATACGCACATTAAAATTTAGTTCAAGAGAAGTCCGAGTCTGATGTCAGAAGATGTAACCAAAGAAAATAAACAAAATGACAATAATACATAAATAACAACTGCAGACTACTAGCAGTTAACTGACATGCCAGCTCCAGACTTCAATTAAACTGACTAAAAGATGTGTTTGAGTTTAGAATGACGTCCATTTTCACTGATTAAGTACACATTTTTGTTTAGGGCTAGTTGAGGCTCACCTCCGGGTATGAATTTTCTCGTTGCGCTGAAGACACATTGATGTCCTTCGGCTGTTATCTGCTCTTTGTTCGGGTGGTTGGCTCCTTGACTAAACTCAATTTCCAATTTCAATTTTTAAATAAAACACAATGAATGCAACGATCTCCCTGGGAAAATGTTTTAAAGAAAAAAAAACAATTAGTTACTTCTGTTCAAAAATATCAAAAAAATAAATTAAAAAGTTACCTATCTTTGGAAACACAATAAAACAAATGACGATGTTAACTAATGATTTATTTTGGGAAATTTGATCATTTTCTCTAGTATGAAAATAACTCGTTAATTGAATGTCGATGTTGTCAAATGTAAGTCTTCCCTTCTATAAATAAAGCAATTTATTCGGTTTAAACTCTTTGGAACTCCGTTGAACTCAAATCTAACAGTGACTATCAACATCAATGAATTCACAAGCATCTTTATAAGAGAGAATACATGGCACTTGACCACTCAACTTCTTAAAACACTATATAGACTAATTCTAGTCACTGGAGATGTCATCATCTCAGTAGTCAGTACTTATTATTTTTTTCATATTTTGCTGACGTTACTGTCTGCTTATCCAAACATAAATTGTACGATCTTTGTTGTTTTGTTATAACACCAGTATTTACACGATACATATTTGAAACTTTATGTGAAACTGCTTACGCCAAGGATATCTAGTCTACTTTAATTTGTTTTTCTTTCGGACAAATACTAACAATGAAATCAACAATATAATATTTATATTATGGTTACTAGACACACAGATGTTTTCGTTATGACTGATATAGTGTATGGTTATCTTTCTTAAGTGTATATGTTTTAAACTCCCTTGTAAGTTGAAATAAAATTTATAACAAACATAATCGTGACTTTATTGGTGTTACCATAAACGATGTTCAACTACATAGCTTTCTCTTGCTTTTCTACAAAATAATCATCTCTTTTTTTTCTACCTCATGATCATGGTACAGGTAACGACAGGTTGTATATCCATGAAAGTGTTTATGAATAAAACAAATATATTTAGTTTGCTTGTAATTTACTGATACGATAACTTTTGCTGTTTTTTGCAAATAATTTCGAAATGTTGGTCTTCAAATAACTCCAAATGTGTAGTTTTTACTTTTTATGGCGCTGCAATAGTTGTCGGGGTCAGATATTGTTTTCTATTTTCGTCATTCCGTCAATTAGTCATTCCGTCATTCCGCAACAAACCATTATGCGCAATTTTTTTATAAATGCCTTCAGATATTGAGCTGAATTTTGCTATTTTTTTTGGTATGTGTGTTAACCGTTATGTGTCACAGATCGAAATTAATGTTCGTTATGCTCTGACGTTTCCCTTAAACTTTGTCCTTAACATAGAAAATTTCTGATTAAAGAATGCAACAGTGATTGTTCCATGATATCAACAGTTTCCTTGTCGAAAAATTACAGGCTCGGTCTGGGAGATTCTGATACATGGACCAATACTCAAACAACCAGTTCATAGCACTGAAATCAAATAATTTTTATTATTCTTTAAAAGAAAGTAACTCACCTTTAAACAGGTACATGTAAAAGTTTGTAATTATCTTTTCTCAGTCCCGATGCATTTTTTGTCAATATTTGTGAGTTCGTCAATGCTAATGTAATTCATTTTTCAAAGAAAAAATGTAACGATTTTATAAGTATGTTAAGATACGATCGAAAAAAACTCATTGGTCCTTTGAATACGTGTATTCCTCAAATGTGTCATCTGGAGGCGTCCTTCAGCTGGCCCCTAAACAAATTTATATACTAGTTCAGTGATAATGGACGTCGTACTAAACTCCAAATTATTCACAAGAAACTAAAATTAAAAATTATACAAGACTAACAAAGGCCAGAAGCTCCTGACTTGGGACAGGCGCAAAAATGCGGCGGGGTTAAAAATGTTTTTTGAGATCTCAACCCTCCCCCTATACCTTTAGCCAATGTAGAAAAGTAAACGCATTAGTACTAACATTGATTTTTTCTTCATCAGTTTAAAGAATGTGTTGTTTTAAATAAAGGCAAAAAGGTGATAAAATAGTGATGAAATGGAATTTAGAATGGAAACGGAGAATTTGTCACAGCGACAGCAACTCATATAGGACAGGAAATCATGATGGTCCTACATCCTATTGATACTATGTTATATTTTCTAGTTTTGCACATTGCACACTTTCTTCAAATGTTAATGACGTATTCACACTAAATCCATTGAAATTTATCTTCCTGAATTTGAATCATAAAGGTATAGTTTCATTTTGAAACGAGGAATCGACTGTTCGCAGAATATTATTCGACTTATTATTCTCACTTACTTTTTATCAAACCTATAGTGTGTTCGTTTGGTGCGTAACTCAGAATATTTCTAAAGTCCTAAAGTAAAGGTCTGTATCAACTGTACTTAAGTTTGAACACCTAACAACTGCATTTAACTTAACCCTGTGCAAACGCATAACAATGCTGAAGATATCTAATAATACTAGAAATAGTCCCTTTACCACTGTTAAGCATCATTTTGATATTTATTGTTGATAATACTGTTGATGTTTCAAAAGCAGGAGTAGATACTTTCTTTTTTTCATTCTTTATCCAAGATCCGAATGTTTTACCCTCTATATCCCACATCCCAACTTTCTTTACAACTTATATCCCACATTCCAAGAACACATATAATTCCCCTCAATGGTGGTGTTACTGGCACAATAATTTTGTTTTGCTTTAAATATTTGGTTTAACGAATGTTATGATATATTTTTACTAGTAGAATTATTGCAAACAAACGTTTCTATTTAACACATTTGATTTTCTAATTGAACAGTTTATTCAGTATTGATGCTTAAAGACAGGAAGCATTGAAAAGTCAAATTAATGTGTCAAACAATATAAAAACCATTGAATTGCAACGTCTGAACTGTCCAATTTTCTCTTTGCACTTTGTTTGAAATTTCTAAGTTTGGAAGTACGCAAGTAATTGACTCATATCAATTAATAAGTTGTGTTTGCGCCTCTAATTTTGCCATTTGATTAGGGACTTTCTGTTTTAAGTTTTTCTCGGAATTCAGTATCTTTGTGATTTCAATTTATACACTTTTTCCCTTAGAAGAATTGTATTGCACAACAGTGTTTTCAGGATCGAAATACAATCTAAGCTCTTAGAACATAAACTCAGTAAGCACACACCAATTTATGAACACAGTTTTTGTATGACACATTTACGCCTTCTTCGTTGATATACATATTGTTACCAGATCAGATAATTATCAATAAAAATCTAATTTGGTGGTTTTTTAACCTTAATTGGGTTCATTATCAAAAAACAAAATCTTAGATTTATTCTTAAGCAATATTGATGCATATAATATTTTCTAATAGCAATATTCTGTAACAAAATGTTTAAATGTATAGATATAAATACATGGCAAATGTTTTATGCTATATCCTTAACTGGATTATTTGATACAGCGCCATTTAGCGTTACATGAAAATATGTCTATTCTATTTCAAAGATGTAGAAAAAAATCCTAGAGAATTAATTTGCAATGTTTCATAAAAGTAAATCAAACATTACAATAAACTCAATCATCATATTTCTATCAGTAAATTACTCTTTCATGCAGGTAATATAAATGCAAAGTACCTATTTATTTTCTCATTAGTCTACCATTTAATATTACATTGGGAGAGCAGTCCCTGCTGACGTTTTCGTTCTTGTTGAAGGTTCTTCTTTATAAATATTTCAATAATTTTCTCCTTTTGAAAGCAATAACATATGAGTTAAAACAATATCAATATTTGACTGTTCAATATTAAATTATGAAATGTGTTAAGCTGTTGCAATTATATATCAATTTAATTATATATATAGATCTACCACTGTATCGAGTGTGATAAGATAACTATCCACTCGAGACAGTTTAATTTTCAAATTTAAAATGCAAAGCTCGTCGAGCGTTGTAGATATCTAAAATTTAACTGGTGAGAGAGATACAATCGTAAAGCAAAAGAATTAGAGGTGGAATCTGTTTCTCTTATATTTTCATGCGATATGCACATAGAATAAATCTTGTTTTTCGGATAATCTGTAAAAATATGTTTTCTTTTTATGTCACGTCGTCAGACATGGTAGCCTTTTTCATGACGTCACAATAGGAAATTCAGAGAAAAGCAAGAAAATCTGACGTCATAATTCAAATTTGACCAATGAAGAGCTAACATCAAACACCACACGTTGACTAAATAAAATAATCAACAGGTCAGGAAAAGGGTAAATCGCGTGAGAATTAGAAAATACATTTGATAAGTCTACATTCAAGTATATCTATATGACTTTCAATATAACTAAAATGTTATAATGAATGAAGTTATATATCTATTATATATGTAGGACTCAAATCTATGGCGGGTTCCAAATCTATGGCGGATTCCTAATCTATGGTAAATATGACGTAATGCCGTCTCAAATCTATGGCAGGTTTTGTTTTGTCCAAATCTATGGCAGATTTTAAAATCGCCTATTTTTCCGCGAAAAAGAGTTATTTATAACGTCACAATCAAATAACGCCATATGACGTCGCTACCGCCGCCGATTTTGAAAATGGCGGAACCCATGAATACCATTCCAGATGAAGGTTTTCAATTAGCAAAGGAAAAGAAGAAGCCGGTTTCAAAGGACCCTAATCCAGAAGCGTTTTGGAGGGACTATGGCAAGGTAGTGTCAATTTGCAAATTAAAAGCAGAAAATCCGAAATGGGGGTCAGCAAAAATAATTAAGTTTTGCACGGAACAGTTGAACGACAGAATGGTTAGAAAATATTTGGAAAATTATTTCTATGATTTGACTTCAAATCATTTGTATAAAAAAAGTGTTGACCTGGCTACTCCTCATAGGAAATGTCTTTTAAAGGAGGATTTAATTAACTTAGTTAAAAAGAATCATGCATTAGATCACAGAAAATCTCACAGCATTTATGAATCTATAAGAAGATTTGTTTTCCCAGTTGTAAGGGAAAACGTGAAGCTTTTATTCGATCTTTACGTGGATTGTGATCAATGTAAAAGTGCTATATCTTTACCCAAAACAGAAAGAACAAGACGCCCTATACCAGCAACTTATCCAAATTCAAGATGGCAAATTGATCTAAAGAAGATGCCACCTCATAAAGGATTTCAGTACATATGTAACATTGTTGATTGTTTTTTTCAAGATTTGCATTTGGTCAAGCATGTAAAACTAAAAGTGCTACTGAAATAAGCAAAGTGGTACTTAGTTACATTTATTTATATGGAGCTCCACGCATTTTACAGTCAGACAATGGAAAAGAATTCCGAAATTCGAATCTGAAAGAAGTTGTAGACCAATTTGACACAGTCCAAATGCATGGTAGACCATACCATCTTCAAAGTCAGGACAGAGTGGAGCGTTTTAATCGTACACTGACTGAGTATTTCAGAATCAAAATGTCAGAACGTTCAAACTGGTCTGATCAACTTCCTGAGTTTTATTATGCATATAATAACAGGCTAAACAAGGCCACACGTCCAAAGACTCCATACCAGCTGTTTTTTACTATACCAAATTTTGCTGTGCCGCTTGATGATCAGGTATTTACTTTACTTTGTTAAATGTATTGAAATTACTATTTTGGAAATTAAAAAAAAAATTATTAAAAAGTTTGTCTTTGTGTTATACCGAATTCTTTTAGTAATTATGTCATTAACAGAAGTATTTGTTTATTATTATTTTACGGCTATTCTGTGTCAATAACTTGTATAAGACCGTAGTATGTGTCAATAAACTGGCTACTGCAGTAGGCTGTATCAATTAGCCGTATAGTCAATGTACCGTCTGGGACCGTTGGCTGTGTTAATGCGCATTCAAGTATTATAGATTGTGTTATGTGCACTTTAGCGCCTTAGTTTGCAAATGTACTATTTTTAGCCGTAGGCTTTGTTAATGTTACTGTGTCATGTGCCGTTTAAAAGTTGTAAAAATATGCATTCTAGTTTGTGTAAATAAACTATCCTGAGACGTGTTTTACGGAAAATGTTTATTATTCATATCAGTTTTTGTTTTTTTTTAACTTGCAATTGAGGTAGTTTTTTTTACATTATAGTCATATATATTTCTTTAAAAATTCATAACTTGTCGAATGCCATGAAATAAAAACAAACCAATAAAACAGCGGGTTTTTGTTCATACCAAAGAAATTGAAAATTCTTACTTATTATAAAAACAGCCTTTACTTTTGAACTCACCTTTGTATTTACAGGTACCTTATGCTTCTCTTACTAAAGAAGAAAGAGACTTTTTAGAGCATGCCGAGTTAGATGTTGATGAAAATGAGTCAGAGGAAGAACTTCCAGAAGTAATTGTTGATGTACGACACTCATCCTTAACTGAGGCTTCAGATGGAAACCAAATCGCCAGTACACATCATAATGAAGAAGAACTCACTTTACATGGTCAGTTTTAAAAACATACGAATAACTTTTTACTTAAAACTATCGTCCTGTACATGCATGAAGTATTTGCCACTGGACGTTTAGCGACAACAAACAATCAATCATTAATTAAAAAACTTATAAAGTTTAACATATAAAATTTAATTTATAAATTTATTTGTTAAAACAAGGAGGTATATTATGTTAGTTATACGTCCTTGGTTAAAAATAAATACAATTACTTGTTTTACATGTGATAAAAATCAATGCAAATTTAACACATGCCTAGCTATATTTAAGTTAGAATTTTATATTTTTTAATTATTTTTTGTTTTTATTTTGCAGAGGCGATGAACATTCTAGACGATGGCGTAAATGAAGAAAATGGCAATTTACCACCAGATTGTACACAGGAAGATGATTTTGTAGTGCCCGAACCATCATTTTCACAAACTGCTATTTTGCAAGTATGTATGTTAAGCCTGGTGCATTACTTTGTTTATAATTTTCAACACACGCCCCAAAAAAGTAGGACAAAAATAACACATTAGATCTAAATAGTATGTTGGGTTTTTTTTTTAAAAGAAAAACACATATTGTGGTATGAGTTGCCGTACGGATTAGACGAATATTTTTACATGTGTATTAATGTATTATTTGTTTAGTGAAATATGAAGTAATAAATTGTGAACAAAATAACACGAAATAATATGTCTTTTTTTTTAGGAAAATGTTAGTCCATACTACAAACAAATGTATCAGAGAAAGTTTTATAATGAGCAAAATAAAGAAAATGTACAAGTTCATCAACAGGTATGTGATTTTGTTTGATTTTTTTTAAATGTCCTATATCTTTCACTTTGTTCCTTAGTAGTGTGTTGCTTATTATGCTGATGTATAGAATAGGCTTGTAACTGTATGATGTGCTTTTTAAAATGTTATTCTTATATCATTAAAATTTATGCATTTGATAGAAATCTTTAAAAATGTTGCGACTGCACGTTTACATTTACATGTATTAAACTTTTAATAATGCTAAACCATTGAAATGAAGATGTGAAATATGAATTTTAGCTTGTTTTGTAGGGTTATTACTAGTATATTAACTTTTTTTTAAACTGCTTCACTTTGCATGGATTTTTTAAACCTATAAATCATTAAACGGCATTGTTTTTCATCGTTGAATTATGGTTTTTCACTAGTAATTTGTTGGGGCCATTTATAGCTTGCTGTTAGGTGAAAACCTGTAAATTTATAAAAGTTTAATTTTACAAATTGTGACATTGATGGAGAGTTGCCTCCTTGTCACTCATACCACATCTTCTTATATATATTTAGATGTACTTTTATTTATTTAAATTTTGATGTGACTCAGTCAACATATACTTTTTGTTTATTCTTATGGACTATATTTTCTTTTAGAATGTGAATCAAAAACAGTTACCGGTATTTAACACAGGACTCACCGATTTTTATAGACAAATTCACCGGGAAACACTGTCAGCTTTTCCACTAGAGCAGTTTTCCGATGGTTTGAGGAAAGACATTGCCTACTATCCGGAAGAGGGACACCATGTGATGTACAGGCCAAATCCTGCGATGAATAAAGGCACCGCAGTTTTTAGTACAGGATATTTTAGGAAAGGGGTCATAGACTCAATTTCAGCTTCTACTGCTGGAAAAGTGTATAAAGTAACAGATCAAATTACAGGATACAAATTTGATTTAAATCGCAATCAAATATAAAAGATGTGATCAGCTGAAAATAAATAGCATGTAAAGAGTCAAAGTGTTTATTTTTTTGTACAAACAGAAGCTGCTTTCTTGTTGTTTAATGACTTACTATTTGGTTAAATGTATTGGTTAAACATGAAAATCCAAAGAGTATAAAATGCTTATGTTTACTGGACACATCATTTCAAGATCATGAAGTCTTTCTTAAGCTTTTTCAATTGTACCGGTAATAAAATTTAGTTACTATAAAAAAGAAGATGTGGTATGATTGTCCAAAAGAGACCACATTAACAACTATAGGTCACGCAGAAAAATCACGACAAAAAACCAATATTGTTTTTTAAAACAACTATAGGTGATCACCGTTTCGCCTTCAACAAAGAACAATGCCCATACTGAAAAGTTAGACTAAACATACAAAAAAGGAAGAAGTGGTATGATTGCCAATGAGACAACTCTCCACCAGAGACCAACATTACACAGAAATTAGTAGCTATAGGTAACTGTACGGCCTTAAACAATGAGCAAAGCCAATACCGCATAGTCTGCTATTAAAGGCCCCGAAATAACAATGTAAAACAATTTAAACAAGAAAACTCACGGCCTTGTTTATATAAAAAAAAGACAAAGAAATATGTAACACATAAACAAACGACAAACACCGAACTACAGGTTCCTAACTTGGGACAGTCACGTACATACATAATGTGGCGGGGTTAAACATGTTTACTTAGCGAGATCCCAACCTTACACTACAGTACGATATAAAAACTAACTATGAAAATACAGGCTTAACTTATCAGATGGACAAAAATACAAGTAGGTTCATTTCACTAGTTTATACACTCTCTTTTGTGTAATCTATTTACAAGTCATTGGTCGTGTAAAGGTACTGCATTATTTTCCGTTTGCACAACATTTGCAATAGATCTTATAACAGTTATCTCTTAATTAACAAAATCCGCCATAGATTTGGAATTTACAAAATTTACCATAGATTTGGAATGTAAAAAATCTGCCATAGATTTGGGATGGCATGACGTCATGATTAGAAAATTTAAAAAACAACTTGCCATAGATTAGGAGTGTAAAATTTTCGCCATAGATTTGGGATGACATTACGTCATATTTACCATAGATTAGGAATCCGCCATAGATTTGGAACCCACCATAGATTTGAGTCTTACATATATATTGAATAATGTTTTCTTATAATGTTATTCAGATCATTATAACCTCTCCCCGAATTTAATGCGCCTATTGGAAATTATCGCTAGATTTGATCTGCTTTCAATATCTCCATTAAGTCTTTAATGTTGTTTTAAAAAACATCAAATATAACAGGCTGGTGCTTGTATACACGATAATTGCACTTTGTCTTCAAAAGGCTCATCTGTGTCGCTCAAAAAAAAACACTTTAAATAAAAAGATAAATGTATGTTGAACATTGAGGACCCAAAATTATGAACGGTCATGTTAAATACATCTAAGATAATCTTAAACCCAGTATTGAAAAAAGAAATACGGTATTGTTAATCAATTGGAATGATTTCCCCCATTGTGTCTCAAATGGTATGAAAAGATACAAGGTGGAAGAATACTCATGACATTCTGTAATTTTGTTTTATACAATGTTTTTTTTTAAACGAATGAGAAGATGAATTTAACAATACTTTGGTCATTGGATTTTATGAATCAATAAACCATTGAAAAAGTTAACTCGTTTTTTTTTATAAAGTCCTGGAAATGAATGTTATAAAATATTCTATCAATAACATTTTAATGCAACGCAAGCGTTTCTAAGTAACTCAATTATTCATATGGCGCATTATGCATAATTAATGCTTTTAATAGAAAGCATTTAATGTATCGCCATACTCTCGTTCTGCACCTATTTCTGGCCCTTAGAGGTTTAACTTCTTATTATCCACTTACTCGTGAAAAAGACTAATTGGTTCGATGTAATGTTTGATATGATAATTTAGTACCCTAATGGTATATCAATATATATGTTAATTCTGATTATACATTTTCAGTACATGTACTGGAGTCTCATTATTTTCACAAGAGCAGAATATATCAGATTGATACTCCCGAATAAACTTTATCAAGTTTTAATTAATGAAAAACAGATAGTAGTATGGACATTTCGGTAGCATTGTTATCAATAGTTTTGTTTATCTTAATTTCTTATGAACATTGCGAGGCTTTTTTGGAAGATGTTTGCGACAAAGACGATGTTGAATGCCAGCATCCAAATGATAGCACCATCCGCGGTCATTTACAGCATGGCAAAAGTAGCCGAAAGAACGTCATACGTAGAATTCGAAATATGAGCTTGTTGCAATGTGTCAAAGAATGTTTCTTGACATCTGAATGTACGGCCATTAATTATCGAAAGAACTGGAAACTATGTGACGCAGTTGGAGACATAAGTGATAATGATCAACCATTGGTACATGAAGATGGTTGTATTTACAGTGAAATATCAACCTGGTCTAAGGTAATATTGCATACAAAAACAAATAGCAAACTTATTACAAGGTTTTTGCACTATCATGACGATAGCAAATTATCTCTAAATGAAGACACACTAAAAGAAAAAAACGTGCACAAAATATATTTTATTGTACGGATGCGAATAAGCGCCAAATATTTTTTTTTAATATTTCTGCCTATGTTTGCGTTGTAACTCAAACCTTTGCGAATTAACGCAAACCTTTTCGAATTAACGCAAACCTTTGTTTTATCTAATTTCTTATTTAAGATTCAAAAGAAGCAGCAGTTATAAATGGAGGAGGCTACATACATTAAAATGTATCTTCCTTTGCAAAGACAAATGCTTGAATATTTAGAACATATTGACTTATAATGAGTAGGATGGTCTTATTAGAAGGCTTTTGCACTATGACAAGTGATCTATGACATAGATATACTCTGGAAGTGAAAAATCGTGAATGAAATATCTTCTATTAAATGATATGAATAAATCAACCCTGAGACGGATAAATCTGCATATGCAATACTGGTGACGTTGTCCTGTTGAAACAAATCCGGAGCTCTGTTGTTTTTTTAACAGGGTCAATACGGATAAACAGATTAATACTTACACAGTGTGATTTATACTTCCTAGCTAATAAATATTAAGTAGATAGTACTTGGACGAAAAATCAGAAATTGCATCTGACTATGTTGACAAAAACATCGGGAATGCGAAAAGACAAATTCAGTTATAAATTTCTGCATTTTCTTCAACTTTAAGTTAACTGTAAGTTGCTTAATTTAGTTGAAGAATAACAATCATTTAATAAAAGTGTTATGAACTGGCTGTTTCTGTATTGGCCCTATTATAGATTCCTGAAGAGCTGTATTGGCTAACCTCCAATTTATAACAGGGCCAATACAGAAACAGTCAATTAAGGTTCATCTGAAGGAATTGAAAAACATGGCCGTTTTTAAATCCAAAAATGTACTATGACTACAGACAAACTGATGCATCTGCGAAAGTTTTAAGGCATGGCAGGATCTATGTATATAAAAATTATATGAAGTCTATGTTTCACAAAATTAATTACTTACCTGTATTTTGACGTGCATTTTTTCAAATCTGCAGAAGATAGCAAAATAAACAAACACGTGCACACGAGTTTCATTTGATACAATCCACTCAGTTACACAGTTTATATCACCTTTTGTTTACAAGTGTCTATTGTCCATCTATTAAAATCTATTTATCTAGGTCCATCCATGCCTTAAAACTTTCGCAGGTGCACATATTTGTCTGGACTCAGAGTAAAATTTGTGGTGTAAAAACGGCCATGTAGCCACAAAAGTTATGATAAACCTTTATATAAACACTATTTCATTGTCCTATCATTCAAAAAATAGAAATGAGTACTACAATTGAAAGATAAATTTGAATACTCAACCATTATTTTACTCTAAAATTCAATAACAGAATGTATACTTAATTAAAAAACAAAAATCTAAATTTTCAATTCTTGAATATTTTGAAAGAGTTTTATGTTGCTCATCTGATGATATAAGAATCATAAAAATATTCTGATGAGATATTATTGACAATATAACAACTATCAACAAGGGTTTAAAAGATGCAGATGCATCTTTAGTTTACCTGAATACCTTTTTTTATATCAACCTTCTTTTGATCTTTATGTGTGAACACACCAAATGTAATTTAAGGGCATTATTTACAAATCATGAAACGAAAAGCACCTAACAAATAGAAGTATAATTAAATCCTACTAATAATAAACATCATTATATTGGAATTTGTTTAGAACGATAATTTTCATTGTTAGTGGACAAATAACATTTAGGAGTTAGATTCCACGTTCTGTAAGTCCGTAACTAAGGAAAACTACAATTTTGAATTCCGATATTTGTTTGGTATGTAATGTTTTTTAAATAAATAATATTCTTTTTGTCAATATTGAAACCTTATAGAACCGTAGGAAAAGTATAAATACATTTAGCGTTAATGTCTGCCATTGAGATTTTACTGATGACGTCACATTGTTTAGATAGAAAAACTTTTTTATTTAAAGCGTTTTAAGCCAAAACATTTACTTCAAATGGATTTTTTTTAATATGTGTCATTAGAATAGAGATCACAGTATAGTTTTGTAAGCTTGGCCCTCGTAAAACTTTACTGTCGCAAATATCCGTTTACCTAAATCCGACACGTGTCGTTAAGCAAACTCAATTTGCGACAGTAACGTCTACGGTGTACGATGGCAAAGTTTACAATAAAACACAGTTATCTCCTATATATCCATTATAAAGTTTTCGTGTTACTGAATGCAATTTCAAAGTATCTTACATGTAAATATGAAATTATGCAGTCCGGTTATCTAATAAAGGATGCTGTACTATATATATATTGTATAAAAATATATCATACAAAATTCATTAATACACGATACTGTGCTTTATCGAGGACAGACGAATGTGCTTTTTTATATATATATATATATATATATATTTATATATATAACTCACCCTACCCCTTTTTTCCGACGAGTTTATTATTTCAAAAGGACGACAAAACAACGAAAATTATTTCAGGAAATGTCTTTTCAATATTATGTCAATATTTTCGGGAAAAAATACTTTATTCGCTGAAGATATTAACATGTCATCTTAAACTTTAACAGTCTTTCGCGGGAGTTTGTGCAGACCATAACTGTGCCACAGGAAAGAAGTGTGTAAAAGATCGAGATTCAAACAGAGGATTCACTTGTATTTCTGCTTGTAAGTCAAAATAAATGTCTGAATCCAGGAACATTAGATAACATATTTGAATGTCTAAATCTAAGGAATTAAATAAAATATTTGAATGATTATGTAGTCGAAATGCACGTTTAATGAACCAAAGCATCCGGTTTCTCTGATGAGCTATTATTATTATTAATATAAACAATACAGCAACATTTAAGCTATAAACATATCATGATATTATCAGCTTAATCGACAAAACCAGTTTAGCTACTTTTAACGAGACTTTCAAAATGTATTAAATTTCAAAATATAAAACATCGTGCCATGTACATTTAAAGTTTACTGTGTATGACATTATCTGGAATATGTATAATTTCCTGCTTTTCCTGGCTTTGTCAGTTAGTTTTAATTTTACGAGTTTGTTTATCCCTTTTTTTGGTCTTTTGTCCCTTTTTATAAACTTACAAACGGATATATCCGGGTTGTCATCAGATACATGCTTGATGATAATTGTTTTACATGCCATAGTATTATTTGGAAAGCAAATAAGCTAAACAGATGTGAAAATATCAACCGCCAAATATGTGTATAAAAAAAATTAACACAAATTGTTAATTTCTTGTTTAGGGAATACTCAAATTTGTATGATATGTTATTCTTACCAGTTAAATACTCATGCCTGAACCATTTGTAAATATCGAAAATCAGATTGCATAATACCGATATCTAATATATATAAAGAAATGTATATCCATGCACTGCAAATCATGTAGCGGATGATGTCAATTAAAGACACATATTAAAAAAATATATATACGACTTTAAAACTTCTCTTTTCTCATTAGCTAAAGCATAGGGACTCTTCTTGGATAAAACATTTTATTAACCACCAGGAAAATGAGAGTTTAACATAATATTACGATCAGATAATGTGTACATATTTTTTTTTATCATGCAACGACAATAGCGTAGGTTTATGATACCATTCGAATTTTTCTGTTCCTTCTCTTTTTATTTGGTATTAATATTTTTTAATAGTTGATTATTTTAACTTGTAGTGTTTGCAACTGCCAAAGCAGACAATAGATTAATAGATTTAGTATAAAAATAAGGAGCAGTTAAAAATCTTCAGCAAATACTAGAAAATTGGAATTAGATAAAAAGTAATATAAAAAAAGAACAAGTGTTTACTTTTAATACCAGTTGATATATATATATAGATTCTACCACTGCATCGATTTACTACAATAGTTCTACATTCGAGACAATTCAATTCACGAATTTAAAATAAAACTGTCAAGAGTGGGGAAATTACCTTTAACACAAGACTTGGATGACAGAATCTGTTTCTTTTATGATTTTTCGACGATATGAAGACAAATATAATCGTTATTTTTCAATGATCTACAATTAGTTATCAAAGGTACCAGGATTATAAACGATGAGTACTTTATAAAAAATGTCAGTTTATTTTCGATTGATGAGTTTGACTGTCCCTCTGATATATTTCGTCCCTCTTTTATATGTATCATGAGTAAAGTCATCAGATATTGATTAAATAAAAAACAATCAACAAGTCAGGACAAAGATTAATCGTCTAGTGAACAATCGTAAACCTGGGATTGTTATATTTAAATTATTATACATTTTCCTGCTGTCCGGCTATCATTGTTTCATGATTGAAATAACTTGCAGGAAGATATAAGTACTAGAAATAATTATAGATTTTATTGAATGAAAAATAAATCGAGCCAGAAAAGTATTTGTACATTGCAAACGTTTTGAAAAAGCGAAACAATAAAAGTAAAAAAAACTCGGTTAAATCGGCTACAAAAAAAGCTTTCCAAGGCTTTGCTGTATTTCTCTCATAATATAGTAAATATATTTTATTCAGATATTTTTTTAAAGAATTATATGAAATAGTCTTGTATAAGTTTATTTTATCGTTCCATGTAATGGTAAGTGTGCGTTATATCTACATTTATCTACACGTGAATAATAGAAAAATCACAAAAATACGGAACTTCGACGACAATTCAAAACAGAAAGGCTCTAATCAAATGGCAAAATCAAAAGTACAAACACATCAAACGAATGGATAACAACTGTCATATTTTCTTATTTAGAAAATGGTGGCTTGCACCTGGTTTTATTGCAAGCTTGACCTTCATTGTATGACAGTTGCATCAAATTCCATTATATTGTAAACGATGCGTGAACAAAACAAACAGACATAACAGGTAAAAACCTCGAAAATAGGGGTACAGTAGTTTAAAACACTGTATTATAATCTCAATCACTAAAAAAACACACAAATATGTAACAAAGAAGCATAAAATGTCATATAGACCAAGTAAAATAGCCAAATTAAAGACAAGAATACACAAATTTTCAATAGTAAAATAAAATAATGACGGCATGTATACAGAGCCACGTCATATATGTATCAAAGAAACATAAACATTAATTTAGACACAGCACATAACAAAAACGAGAAACAATCATTCAAACATGTTATACAATACCACGAGTATCTAAATCATAATAAACACAAACAGATATTTACCACAAGTATCTAAATCATAATAAAGACAAAACAGATATTTACCACAAGTATCTTTATTACAATAAAAATAAATTATTTACCACAAGTATCTTAATCATAATAATAACAAACAGATATTTCCACAAGTATCTTAATAATAGTAAAAACAGACAGATTTTTAGCACAAGTTAAATATATTAGACATAGTAGATTAAACAAGTTTTTCTCTCTAAATTCATAGACCATGAAATAATCGATGATTCTATGTAAAAAAAAATATTTTTAAAATAATAATCATCACAGATTATTATGTAGTATTAGCTTTCATTTTATTATCAAAATCACCACAAATAAGAATTTTCCATCGAATCAAACCTATCTGTAAAGCAACTTAAACAACAAGTTCTAAGAGTTGGTATTGCTTTGTTTCATAAAAAGAATGGCCAACGTAGATACAAGTATATTGTCTTAGTGAGGGACACATCTTACTATAAAAAGTATCACTCTGATTCAAAAAAATGATTATCCGAAACTGGCATTATCATGATGCTTGATTTCTTAATTGACAACATATTTGTCAAGTTACGTTCGGAGGACGTGTTTTTCAACAGTTTGTCGGCATTACAATGGGAACCAATTGCGCCCCTCTTCTTGCAGACCTGTTTCTTTATTATTATGAGGCCAACTTCATACAGGAACTTCTTAGGAAGACTTTCCACTATAAAGATGACGTTCTTTCACTAAATAATTCAAAATGTGGTGACTATGTTGAACACACCTATTCCATCGAACTAGATATAAAGGATACAACAGATACAGTTAAGGCGGTCTCATATCTTGACTTACATCTAGAAATTGACAATGAGAGCCGATTGAAAACAAAACTTTACGACAAAAGAGATGATTTCAGCTTTCCAATTGTGAACTTTCAATTTCTAAGTAGCAACGTTCCAGCAGCACCTGCATCCCCAATTGACACGATATTCCGTGCTTGTATTTCCTATCATGATTTTTCTTGATAGAGGGTTGCTGCTCACAAGAAAGCTATTAAACCAAGAGTTCTAATTGGTGAAGTTGAAATCATCCCTTCGTAAATTTTACGGACGCCATCACGAGTCGGTTGACCGTTATTGAATAACCGTTTCACAAATGATATCGGATATGTTCCGTGCGTCGTAACAACAACCCCTTTCCTTTCATGAATGTGACCTACCGAATGAGCCTATTTACCGGATTTGTTATAACATAAGCAACACGACGGGTGCTTACTCTTCCGGGGCACCTGAGATCACCCCTTGTTTTTTCATGGCGTTCGTGTTGATTATTCTTTAGTTTTCTATGTTGTGCGTATATCCGGATGCGGGCTTATTTCACTGTGTTGAAGACTCATTTTTATTCTGTTTCTACTCTTTGGTCGGGTTGTTGTGACACATTCCCAATTTCCATTGTCAATATCATATATAAGAGCGATTCACGATTAGCAAAATTATAGTATATCCCGTCACCTCTAAATTTAACCCTGTTAGTATCATAAATATTACAAGCTCATACATGTGATAATTTATGTCCAATACGCCTAACTGTTTGCAGACTGTGAAAGATCCCTGCCAGAAATACAAGATGCTGTTTGCACAGAAACATTTGGGTCATATAGAAACCTCGGCACTGGAATAAGTTTTAAATGTAAAGATGGACTTGCTTTGATAGGACGTCCATTTGCTGTTTGTACGGAATATGGAAAATGGAAAATTCTGTTTTGTTGTATAGAACCCGGTAAATTCATCTTATTTTTAATTTAGTAATAATCATTTGCATTTGAGAATCAAAAAATCAATACCAATATATACACAAACGAATAACAGAATGAATAAAACATACGGAAAAAATTAATCTATATATTATTCAAGCTACTAAATAGACTCCAAGAAGGCACACGAACTGTCATAAATGAAGGCAACAGTAATTTCCCGTTGTTAATCGATTAAAATCCGAATCAATACAACAAACTTTTAACAACGGAGCTTGACAGCGTGGATGGACAAGGTTGATAAAGGCAACAGTAGTATACCGCTGTTCGAAATTCATAAATCGATAGAGAAAAAACAAATCCGAGTTACAAACTAAAACTAAAAGAAACGCATCAAATATAAGAGAACTACGAACATCTTCTGATATACATGGAGCATATCATGCCAGCATGAGTGGGACAGGGTAAACATCTCCTGGTATACATGGAGAATATGTCATATGAATCCACCCTAAGTCAAAATGTCACGATGAATTTTTTTTATGTACTTTTGGTATGTTCTGCCACATTTATTAACATGTACCTGTCTATTTATCTTGTTGTTAATAGTAACGGATATACAAAAATAATGATACGCTATTTATTTTTCATTAAAACACTTTTGATTTGATTTTCATGTCGGAAGCCTCGAAACCACGTGACTGTACTGGTATACCACGCGGCTGTAGATCTGGTGTTTACCAAATTTATCCAAGGCCTTCTATTCAGTTCGATGTCTATTGTGAAATGGATACAGATGAGGGTGGCTGGACAGTAAGTTCCTAATTAACTGACGCATGCGCTGTATGACTAGCCCGCATTGTACACTTTATTCTATAAACCACATGATAGTCGATCCTGTCTTGGCTTACTAAAGATAAAGATATATCATGAAAGGAAGTCATAAGAGGATCAAAGAAAATAGATGTAATTGTATGTCATCATACGGTCTATAACATATATAAATATCTACTAAAATAAATTAAGGGATGTAGGTGTATACTTAATATTTTATGTTATGTAAAATTAAGGAATACTTTCTACATAAATAAGTCGCCTATCAATGCCAACAGATTTTTTTCGCCATGAAAATCAATTTCTTCAACATGCACGTCCCTTTTTTATATTTGAAAAAAGTAAAAAGTACACACACACACACTGTTCATATTTCAAAATATAAAACGTAGGAAAATTCAAAATATATAAACAGATTCTCTAATTATGTTTATCATATCTAGGTAATCCAAAGGAGACTAGACGGCAGTACAAAATTTTACAAAGGATGGACAGCTTATGAAGAAGGATTTGGGAATCTTACACATAATTTCTGGCTAGGTATATTACAATAAAGATTCTCAATAGGTTCGGAAAAAATCAACAATATCATGCACGAAAATAAGTAAAAAGACGAAAAGACAAACAAATATTGATTTAAAGTACACTGGAAACTAAAAAAATATGATTGATAAATAAAAAAAAAAAAAAAAAACATTTGAGGATCAATAAATTAAATGGTGTTACAAATGTCAGACTTTCTCACTATTTGTTTTAACTCATATTTATCGATCTTTCGAAAAAGCAATATTATGTCTGGTATTTTACGTTATGAATTCATTAATCCAATTTATATGGATTGTGTTTTGTTAATCGCGAGCGTCATGACAACCACTTCAATTTTCATTTTGATGAACCTGTTTGATGGTCTAACGACTACGAAATCCAAAAAGTTACCAGTTAATACACATGTCATAGATGGCAGGATTAAAAAAAGTAATTCAGTCTTGCGTTTCGTCTGCAACAGATTCATCCGTAACGCTGGAAACAAAAAAGTTTAAAAGGCAATATGCGTACAAATTGGAAAGAATTGAGGACATAGAATACCAAATGTGTTTTGCAAATAGAGCTCAGCTAATCTAATCCTTCGTTGCTGAAATATTCAAATTTTATAACTGTTAATCGATAATTATGACCATATCTATGATAACTCATATCAACACAGACGTGCTGACTACTCGGCTGGTGATACAAGGATTTTCATAATTATCTATAAATTTGGTCTATTTTCGTTCAGTATTATCATGTAATAAAGTTATTTTGAGCCTTTTTAAAGAATATAGCGATATGTTAACTCGGTCTTTTGGTTATATTCTTTACATACACTCCTTTGTGATTGATTGTACCGGATTAACGATTTTTCTTGATTAATAATGTGTTCGATTATCATTATAAAGTGGGTTACATGAAACTAGATTTTATGTAGAACTTTTTTCAGTAGCGTGGATAATGACAAAGATATCCATATGTTAAAAAAATTTAACTGATATGTTTTTATCACTTGTTGTTATAGATACATTTGTTGCTTTTAAGTAACACAGACTTCAGTTTCTCACGATTTGTTGAAAGCATCGACGAAACCGATTGCTACAAAACAAAGTACTGATTTAAAATTTCATCTAATATTCTCTTTATCTTAACCTCTAAACCAGACCTTATCAAGCAAAATAGTCTATTTGCCAAATGTTGATTTAATTATATTATTTCACACTTTTAACCAAAGTAATTGTCTTATATTAATGCAGATCATGAAATTTTTAACATGATTTATTGGCATGTTAATCATGCATTAGTTAAGAATAATTGCAGATATCAAAAGGTTTTAGCGTAAGAAATATTAAATGTAATTGATCATAAAAGATTTGAAAAACTATATTTCTTCTTTTTGGTAGTTCTTCATTGTCAATGAAAATGTATGTCCTCCCTCAGAAATAAAACTTTAAAATGCCTTCTTATTACCAGATCAATTATGGATATCAGCAAGTATACTAATGATCGAGTAATTTATAATAATTTTCAGGAAATGCAAACATTCATGCAATAGTCGCAACTGGTAATTATCAACTACGAGTAGAGCTAGAGGATTTTGAAGAAAATACAGCTTGGGCGGAATACACTAGATTCTACATTGGAGACGTCTCAACAAACTATAAATTGGAAGTAAGCGGCTACGAAGGAACTGCCGGTGAGTCTCAGTCATTCTTTTGACTTTTGTAGTCTGGTAAAACAAAAACTTAAATCTGAAATAATTTGTACACTTAAGAATATTGTTTCTAATGTAGAAAGCTCAGATAGAGTAAACTCACACGGGACGATTATAAAGAATCTACTGTATGATGACTTTTGTGAGAGTAATTGCCCATATAAGATGAATTTTATCCTTTTTTTTAATATTTTTAAAATAGACGGAAAGATATTTTTTTAATTAAAGGTCAGCGAGACAAGATCTACAATTAAAGCCACTTGTCTCAAATAATCAGTCGAGTTTTGTGTTTTTGACTATTCACTTTTAAAAAATATGTAGATAAAAGAAACTTTAAAAAGCAAAATTCTTCTTTAAGTTATTGCATTTTTTAACAGAAAGATATGTTTTAAAACGTATCATTTATCAGTAGGACAATAAGACAGGATCTATAAAAGAGATAAATTGTTGAAATTGTCAGTCGACTCGTTATTCATTTCTTGTCCTCAAATGACGATTTTTAGCAAATATTTGTGTTATTGTCTATTCTATTGAATAATATGATTTAAAAAACATATCGGCTACATGTATACTTTATTTGCAAATAGACCTAGCTGAATGACATAGACTCTTTTGATCCTCTGATTATACTTTTTTCTGAGGTTGTGTTTTCCCATGATAAGGGGTTAAGAATGAGATATGTTGTTGAGTTTATATACATGTAGACAAAACCTTTGGATTCATTGATAGTCGTTTGATACACATTTTCCTAGATTTCTTTGGTGAATGACAACTTTTATATAGTCTTGTATGCAGACTTTGGATAAACAACGAATTTAAATATCCACAATTTGCAAGTTTTCCCTAATCCACAAAAATTGATACCCATGAAAAGAAATGAATCCACAATTTATATTTAAAACAAAAATGTACCAATTCACTTTGTTAAGTGTTATTAATGCCAGATTTTTTATAAAATTGGCGAGTAGTTTTCTCTGAATTTCATATCATTAAAGTTCTGATTACATGTGTTTAATCTGTATAAATCTTTTACTATTCTTGTTTCTTATTCAACAACAATCGGTTGCATATAGGTTTGATTCAGATTGGGTGTGTAACGTCAAATCAAGCAGCAAAGTTGTTTATTTTTTTAAAGAAAGAAGTTATGTGTACATTGTTTATAAAACTTAGGGAAGCGTTTGAAAATAATTGCAGTTAACAATTTGCATAATACATATTTGAAAACTAAGAATATATTTCAATGAATCATGGTCTTATTTTAAACTCCAGAGAAGCAATGACCTTACATTAATCTGAGTTCAGTTTAAAGACCGGGTCTAGGATATAAAGAGAGACACATCATGAAAATATTTGACAGGGTTAAGAAGTACGAAGCATTAAACAAAATTAATTATTTTTTTATTTATTTTTTTTTACTTTTCAACTTGTACAGATGTCAGAATATGGTTAGATAAAGCCAAAATGTGAGAACATAAAATAACTCACAATAAAGATATTTTCAATTAAAATCCTGAAGCACAGTTTTTTTTCAAATTCGAATTCCTGTGATTGACAAGTAGGAGGAGATATCCATTACAACAACTTTCTGTTTATGTTTTACAACGAAAGAAGCATGCTACATGTAGCTTTATTATATTTAATCTAAAGCATGCATTTGTGAATTAAGAATCTACTAACACATTGCAGGGGATCAATCAATTATATTATCCTTTCAAAGTTTCAGAATATTGACATTGTTTTTATCTGTTGTGCCAAGTTATGTTTAAAAATAAATGTTAAATACCAAACAAATGTTACTTTGATATTTATGTAATTTAGTAATTTATGTAACTATACCCAGAGGTGGTCCATATACGTAAGAATTTCTGAATTTCGATGCCATCCTCCTTCTTGTTTTAGGAACCACTTAGGCATTCTATCTCTTTTGTGCCAAGTGTAATTTTTGAATTTAGGGTCTCTTACAAGAGCAGCCTGTATCGCATTTAATATCTGTCATCCTGAAATATCATTGTCCAGAAATATTTGTACTTTTCTTTAGGCAAACTTTGATTTCTTTGATGTCTCTCTTGAGTTTCACTTTCCCACTCCATTAGTCTATTGTTTTAACTAGTATGCAAGGTTTGCAAAAATGAAAGACACATTCCTCACATTATTGGCCTTGTTCTATGATGCATTGGTTTTCTTCAATTCCATCTCCTCTCTCTTCAAGTGCAATATCACCAGTTCGTGTGGACATAGTTGTAACATTTGCAACCTCATTGACACTATCTACTTAATTTACATATCAATTGTA
Organism: Mytilus galloprovincialis; assembly: GCF_965363235.1. Taxonomy (NCBI): domain Eukaryota; kingdom Metazoa; phylum Mollusca; class Bivalvia; order Mytilida; family Mytilidae; genus Mytilus; species Mytilus galloprovincialis. Next base: position 56,176,773 of record NC_134842.1, read on the forward strand.
ATATTTTAATAAACTGTAAATTTTTGTTCTTCAGTGACAAAAGTGCTATTTTGTCAAGTGTAAACTTTATGCTATCTAATTTACACGACTTGACCTTTCATCAAAATGTAACAATAAAAAACAATATTTTTACATCCAAAGCTAAGCACGAAATACCTTGGATATCAAATTCCCAATGTTTTGTACACCTCATATTATAATAAGGTACCTACAAAGTGATATCATTTATATTTTATGTTTTACAATAAACGATTTTACATACGGAATAAAAACTGACATGATGAATATGTTTAAAACATATTTAAAATACGTTTAGGAGACGTAGCATCTGTAACGTTGTGCAAATTATGTTCAGTACTCCTTTATAATCCACTTTCAAATAAAGGGAGGCTTTCATGTAGGGCAGTGCATGTTTCTTTACGCTTTATTATGAATTGTGTTCAATTCTTACTGCCCCACTCCCTATAATTCCATTTAGAATAAATGTACATTGCTATAATGTAATGGTTAAATTATCATATCCAGAATATGATAACTAGGATTTGTAGATAAAAACAATCCCCTGCAAAGGCTCAACGATTGTCAACTGTTTGCATAAAGATGAAGTAAATAATCTTCAGGGTGTATAATATCACGTTACATTAGTTACTTTTAGTATCATTGACTTGCTATTGAAATGGAAAAAAAAACGAAATTGCCACCTTGCTTCAAAATTTCGGTTCCTGGAGAGGACAGTAAAAAGCAATTAATACTTTCAAGGTTACAAAAAGGTCGGACTATACTTGTGCAGCAACTAAATCGCCTTGTATATAATGCTGATATCTTAGAGAAGTTCTTAAACTGTTTTCTTCTTGACCACAGTAGACAATCCTCAAAGTCTTTGACAACGTTAAATTTAATACAGGTGGAGAACAAAGTATTCCTAACAGCTTAAACTTCACTCCAGAAGGTCATCAAAGTTGTAGAAAATGAAGCCAACATTAGTATACCGCTGTTCAAAGGTTATAAATCGATTGAGAAAAAACGAATCAGGGTTAAAAACTAAAACCGGGATAACACTTCGCCTATAAGTGAAAACCAACGAAACAACAGAAACACCACAGTGAAATAAAAAAAAAATGATATTACAACATACATAAAACGTATTTAGATTAACCACTCTTCCATTTTGAATGAGCATTTCAGCATGAAGAAATTGACACCAAAAGGACATCTAGCTGCAGTGCGTTTTAATGGTGACACTGATCATGTTAAACATCATTCTATTTCATTATCGTCGTCTCCTCATTTACCTAACGGTGAATACTTAGCAAACAAACTTGAAGACATTTTATGGATATATTTGTATTGGAATGTTACCAGTGCACTACAACAGATTTGCTAATACTGCAAAAAATTTGGCATATCAACAAACAAACACAGCAATGCATGTTTCAAAGATACAATCATCATATAGAACTTCAATACCCACCGGATCTACCATTACTTGGATGGGTAAGATGTTCAAGTAAATGTTCATTCGCATGACCGAAATTTGAATATTAACAAGATGGTAAAAGGCGAAGGAATTACAACAAATCAGAATGATCCATAGCATGCCATTTACAAAATTAAAGTTGCAATGAAAATAGAATCTGCGGGGCCAATATATTAAAAAGAAAAGTCCTGATCTGCACAACTAGAGGACAAGGTGGAATCAGTTGCCACACATTTTCATTGGGCCAATAGAAATTGTGAGGAAAATCCAAAGGAATTAAAGGATGTATTGCTAACTATTGCTATTTTGTGCATTTTTCCTTTGATATTTTTTTGTGATAAATTTTCATATCATGCTACTCGCTTGAGATGGAAAATTATCGCTAAAAACTAAGAAGGCATGTGGCGTTGCTAATGAAATTTACATGAAATTGACAACCTCGTCATAGGTAAATTAGTGATAAACAGATTATCATTGGTCATCTCAACTTGATTGCTTTTCTCGCTTTCTCTGTACCAGCTCAAGCGAGAAAATCAATCTCGTTGAGATGATCAACGATAATACATAAATATTGTGGAACATTATGATAATAACCACTAGAAGTGCCATCCTGATTACAAACTACTAACCTAAACGGATAGTTATTTCAATATCAATTGCTGAAAAACTTCTCGTAGGTGTTATACGGAAATCTTCAATTTAAACCCTCCCTGAAAATTTTGTGTTAGCCAAAGATATATGTTATGTTGCGAGCTTTAACAATACTAAGAACATGTTCCAAGATTAAAATAAATGCTTTTATTAATGACAATTGCCAAGCTTGAAGTCAGATGCTGTAAGGGCGTAAAATTTTCTAGGTCATCCCCGGTCTTTAAACAAGTTTGTGTGATATTTAAAATAGATGCAGTTAAGTCGGCCTCATATCTTGACTTACATCTAGAAATTGACAATGAGGGTCGGTTGAAAACAAAACTTTACGACAAAAGAGATGATTTCAGCTTTCCAATTGTGAACTTTCCATTTCTAAGTAGCAACATTCCAGCAGCACCTGCATACGGGGTATATATCTCCCAATTGATACGATATTCCCGTGCTTGCATTTCCTATCATGATTTTCTTGATAGAGGGTTGCTGCTCACAAGGAAGCTATTAAACCAAGAGTTCCAAATGGTGAAGTTGAAATCATCCCTTCGTAAATTTTACGGACGCCATCACGAGTTGGTTGACCGTTATGGAATAACCGTATCACAAATGATATCGGATATGTTCCTTACGTCGTAACTTCAATCCCCTTCCCTTTCCTGAATGTGACCTACCGAATTAGACTATTTACCGGATTTGTTATCACATAAGCAACACGACGGGTGCCGCATGTGGAGCAGGATCTGCTTACCCTTCCGGAGCACCTGAGATCACCCCTGGTTTTTTGGTGGGGTTTGTGTTGTTTATTCTTTGGTTTTCTGTGTTGTGTCGTGTGTGCTGTTGTTTGTTTGTCTTTTTCATTTTTAGCCATGGCGTTGTCAGTTTGTTTCAGATTTATGAGTTTGACTGTCCCTTTGGTATCTTTCGTCCCTCTTTTAAACCTGATAAACTACTTTTATGCACGTGAGTTTATATTGAACAAGTTTTTGTTGTTTAAATACTTGATAAGACTATTTTAACTACTTGAGTTCACTTTAAATCTGTTTTGGTGTTCGTACTTTGTAGACATGGCAAAATCTTTTTTTGCGACGATCGTTTGCGTAATTGTTATTAAATAGACATTAGAAAACGCATTCATTGGGTATTCGTTTCATTCTATACCTTTTTGGATAATTGGCATTCAGATTGTATATTTGAACAAGATGTAATACATGCAATATTAATGGAATCATGGTACACACCACACTTTGCAACACTTTGATCACAGTTATGGAACTCTGTTTTGTCATCATAATTGATTTTTATTACGTCATTGCAACAGTAAATTCATCCTTTGCTAAATTCTAACAGATTCCTTTTTACTAAAATGGGCAAATTTTGATTGATTACTGTATGAAAAAAGTACACAAAATATACTGAACTAACATACTGTGTTTATTTATCTAGGAGACAGTCTGCAATCCCATAGCGGAAGTATGTTTTCTACGTACGACAGAGATAATGACAAACATAAAACCAGCTGTGCAGTTATGTATAAAGGAGCATGGTGGTACACGGCATGTCACGTTTCAAATCTTAATGGAGCTTACTTGTCAGGGGTAACAAGCACTTTTGCTGATGGCGTGATATGGCAAGGGTGGAAAGGATATTATTATTCTTTAAAATCATCAAAACTAATGATAAAGAAATTGTGAACGACCAGCGTTATAAAACACACTTTTGGTAGAAACAGTCATAGACTAGTGTTTTAATGTTATCATTTTAAATTTTTAAAACCATCGTAAGAAGGAAACCTCGTGAAAGGTGTCTCCTTTGCTGATGTAGTAATACGGAAGATGTGAAAATGACAATTTTCGTCCTCAAATGATTAAAACAATATGATTACAGAACTTTCTTCAATTCCGCAGATTTTGATAAACATTTATAAACTTTTGGTATAAAGTAGCCGCTTTCAATGTCTGTTGATCACACCTATTTTATTTGAAAATTATTAAAACAGTATTTTATTAATTTCTGTACATATATCTACATGCATGCACGTACTTAATATTTTTTTTAGACTTATATTTGACTATCAGAGTTTTTTTTCCGTTTATCTACCGTAATATCCTTCAGATGTACCCTTCTGATAGTTTTTTTCACTTTGTTTGTATTTTTAATAAAACATGATAAAATTCATGCATGTTTTTGTATTTCCCCATTATCCCGGGCTAGAACATTCAGAACTCAATCCTACCTTTCTCAAACTATGACACAAATACTAGCGAAAAGTTCCTTTTTCTACATCTTCCACTTCTATAATTTTCTTCCAGTTCGGCAAGGTAAATATAAGTTACAATCCGTTAAGCCTTCCCTTGAAATATATCGTCGGCTTCAGACTTTGATCGATCGATTGACCTTCACAACAATAGGATACTTCGCTCAAGAATAACTTCCAAGCGTACGAATTTCTTTGAAAATAAGCAAAAGCAAATTCATTTAAATACCGCAAAAGCATTTTTCTAATACAAATATTCTTGTTACAGTGGAATCGAACTTTGACCTATTTACCTATTGTGTCCTTCCCTACAAAATATCTTCAACTGGAAATGAGTAAATCGATTGATATTTGCAAAGAAAGGAACATTGAAATCAACGAAATCAACAAAAGAACGACATATTAAACCCCCATCAACAATATCGAGCAAAAACTAATAGTCTTCATCATTTCTTAGCAGATCAAATCAATATGTTTTTGTTAGTTTTTATCCTTTTTGGTGTACAATGGAACAAATATTATATAACCGATGCCGTTTAATACGACTATATTTTCTTTATTGAATGAATAATTGGAATGTTTGAGATCATGATAAAACGGTTAAACCGAAAAATGAACATCTAACACTGTATTATGTCATCCTTTAAATTTTTACTTGAGTAATAAGTAAAAAGTTGTTCAATTTGCAATTAAGAAAGAAATGCAGTACTTAATCCTGTCAGAACAGTTGCATTGGCTACATTGATATTAAACTCAACCAGGAGATGAACTGCTGATAGATATTGAAAAGCGTATTCATGCAACTTTTGTACGCACACCACATGTTAAAATTATTTTAAAACTCACACGACATTCTTTTTGAAAGAGGAGTGAAAGATACTTGTGGGACAATCGCACTCATGGATTGAAAATAAACCGACAAAGCCATGGCTAAAAAAATAAGAAAAAACAGACACATGATAGTACACATGAAACAACAAAGAAAACTAAATACTATGCAACATGCGCCCCACCAAAAACTAGGGGTGATATCAGGTATTTCGGAAGGGTAAGCTGATCCTGCTCTACATGTGGAACATGTCGTGTTGCTCATTTTATTACAAATCAGATAAATAGACTAATTCGGTAGCCCACATTCGTGATTATAGAAGGAGGTTGTAGTTACAACATGAGTTTTTATGGGTTTTTTTAATTTCAACAGGCTATGATTGTGGAATTAATGCGACTGTCGTACCGGTGAGAGGTTTGGCGCTATAAAACCAGGTTTAATCCACCATTTCCTACATTAGAAATTGCCTGTACCAAGTCAGCAATATGTCAGTTGTTGTCCATTTGGTTGATGTGTTTTATCATTTCATTTTGCCATTTGAATAGGGACTTTCCGTTTTGAGTTTTCCTTAAAGTTCAGTATTTTTCTTCAAAACACATACCCTCGTTAACTACAGTTTTTGGAAATGACCAACTCCATCAAAAATTTCTTTGGACACCTTTCAACCTTTGTTTTGTATAGAAAGCTATTTCTAGTATAGTTTTCGATGATTTCATCTGTGCTTAAATAAACAAATTAATGTTAATGCCAGATATTCCAAAAACTATTCTCTTCAAGCATTAAAAAAGGAACGTTATAACGGTTTCGGTAATAAGAGTTTTAGAAAACGTAAATTTGTTTTTGTCATATGTAGCTGGCAAGATTATCCCGTTACTCTTTTTTGTTTCTGTTTCCGACAGTATTAATGATTCAGCATCATGTTTATAACAAGCTAGTTGGGTGGTTTCTTTAAACTGTGATTACTGTTATAGGTATGCTTTTTCTCCCAACTTCAAGTCCGAATGCCGTCGAAAATCATCCATCTTAGGTCTTTTGACTCCCCTGATTTCAAACTTTAAAATATCTTAAAGTTATAATTCTTTACGTTTCTTAACAATTAAATTGACCAAATAATGTTATTTATATTAAATAAAAATGGGACTTAAGGTACCTTATTAACAGACAGCTCAGTTACTACCTACCCAACGTAAGTGCATGTCTGCATATCTAAAAGCTACTTCTCTTATAAAAATCAAGTTTTGAACAACATCCAACCTTTTTGTCATTTTGATTTCGTTATGATTTCGTTATATTTATAACTTAACTCTTTATTTACATGAATAATTATTCTCATTGAATAAACTTACTCTTACTTAATTGTGTGCTGTATCGTCGGGACCTACTGCGGTATGAAGCATGGATAGCAAAAGAAAACACACAGTGTATAAATGTCGTGTGTCTGAAGCGCTTTCCTCGATTTACATTCATTAGGAACGCTCATACCAAAACATTTGAAATACAGTGAATTATCAATACGCAGGAACGTTTGTCTGAGTAATTTTTACATGTTTTTCATGCAGTGTTTTTTAATTTATCAATAGTTGCTACTTAAGAAGTAACTCTCATTCATTCGACTACACTTATGTTCAATACATATTTTCTTATTTCTTTATCTATATATCAGTTTAGGAGGCAATTATCTCGTTTATGAACAAAATGTGTAAGTTTGTATTCCAAAAAACTGTCTAAAACACCGACCTTTTTCGACATCTGAGTTGTAATCACTAATAATAATTTTTACTTATTTTCCAATTGCAAAACAAGAAGGCTGTAAACAAATTAATCTGATCTCTTCAGAATTTCCTTAATTTAATCTCAAACGTTCAAAACTGAAAGTTCAATATTCATGGTCAAATTTATCACTGGTATGAAAGTGTTTGGCAATTGAATTATTCAGTATGTAATACTTATTTATCGTTGTTATGGTCATGATTACCCCTACTTTTATTAACGTTTCTAATTTGTTTAAGGATGTTTGCTTGTCATGCTTTGGAATTAATGTCAGATTTTCGAAATCCTCTGGTTTTATCCATTTGAATGCCTTAAAAAAACAAATGCCCATGAACCCCATTTTTCTTTTCATAAATCTTTTACATGTATAATTATAACTGATTTGTAAAAGTCTTATAAAATCTTATTTATTTTTTAATAGTTTTTGAGAACTTTAACTGGTAAATGATAAAGCTATGAAAAATCACGAGAGAACATTTTCCCGCCAAAATTCCAATGGCTAATATCTCAAAAACAAGTACATTGACCCCTGTATTTTTTTTTTTTTTTTGATTTTTTGATTCCTCAATTAATCCATTATCAATATATACTAAAGTTATGGAAAGTTTTTTATTTTGAAACTGAGCACCAACCATCCTTAAGTAAAGTAATTATCATAGATCTACTGTTATATGTGGAAGTTTTTAACGACCTTTACTTGCTATACAGCCCTTGCACGGTCGATCTGCTGTTGACGTCTCCTTTCAGGTTTTATTGGTATTCTGAGACAAAATCATCTATGTTAACAAGCTGATAATTTTGTGCGCCATACACGCTTTTCTACGAATGATCAATGACGCTCGAATAACAACAGTTGAAGGTTGAAAAGCTTAGAGGCTGAAGAGAAATTATGGTATTCTGTAATTTTATTTGAAACAAATGAACATGTATGAGATTTGTCCTGTTCGATATTTTAGGTGATAATATAATTGACAAGGTTTACTTGTTTGTTATAACAAAGTCTAAGAAATGAATGTTATGGTATAATGACATTAACGGTACCAATTTTCCTGCACCAGATGTGCATTTCGACAATACATGTCTCTTCAGTGATGCTATAAGTTAGCTATAATAATCGTTATTTTTAACAAGTGTTTCCATGCATCCATGAATATCTATAATGCACATTATGAGTTATTAAAGATTAAAATGGAAAGCCCTTAATATATTTACAAGTCATTTCTGTAAATCTAAGTAATATTCGTCCGCAGAGATTAGACTTCTAATCATGCATACAGCCACCAAAAGACTATCTAGTTGTATATGATAATGAAATATTAATATGTCTATTGATGTTACTTACATATTTACATTAACTGAAATAATTTCATGAGCGCAGTAGTTATCAAATTACTACTACCTCAAAAAAACTTTAAACAAGATTTGTTAATAAAACAAAATTACAATATGGAAATTACGAAAGCTATATTCTCATTCTCAGTAGTTTTGTTGCGACAAAGACGATGTTGAATGCCAGCATCCAAATGACAGCACCGTCCGTGGACAGTTACAACATGGCAAATGTAGCCAAACAAACATCCTACGTAGAATTAGAAATATCAGCTTGTTGCAATGTGTCAAAGAATGTTTCTTGACATCAGAATGTATTACTATTAATTATCGAAAGAACTGGAAAGTATGTGACGCAGTTGGACACATAATTGATAATGAACTAGCATTGGTACATGAAGATGGTTGCATTTTCAGTGAAATTTCAACCTGGTTCAAGGTTAGATTGCATACAAATAAATAGCAAATTTATAACAAGACTTTTGCTGTATCCTGAATAAGTTATCTGTGAAATACAGACACACTGTTAGAGAAGAACAGTGTACAAGCTATATTTTTTGTCCTTTTATTTATAGAATAAACGTTAACGAATCAAAAATGATTTGACGCAAAAAATGCTTTCGATAATTGACTGAAGATATAACCATGTCATCTCACACTTTAACATCGACCAATGTACTTCGTGCCGGAAAAGCATATAATTTTTGTAGGACCGTAGAAATGTTTGCAATATTTAAATTATTTCTGAAAGATGTAATGACCAAAACATAAATAAATGGAAAAAAAAACATATATAAAACATGATTGACATGACTATCCAAAATGTTCGAGAAACAATAATTTGATAAAACGACAGTCAAACAATGAACTTTAATGAAGTTATAATTGTTTCAAAAATCTTTGAATGACTTTTATGCATTGATGGTAATTGCTGGAGATATTTCAGTCAACATCTAAGAGAGAAATGTTCCTTGTCCACATGTAAAATAAACTTCGTGAAGGAACCCTTTATTTATTAAAAATTTTGGCAAACATAAACATTGAAAGCTCTATGTACTATTTTTCATCAGGTTTTTAGATGTAAATTTTACATTATTTGACATATAGTGCACCATAGAAGCAAGGGATTTACGAAAAGAAGTTTAATTTCTGTCAAGTTATCCAAACCAAAGATTCATACATTTTTTAATGAAAGATATTTTTATACTTTTCATATTCTCAAATTGTCCCGTCTTACCTCTCTGAATTTAACCAGCTATCGGTCTTATGTTGGATCCTTTGTAATTTGACCTAACGTTTATAAGCTGTTTCCTTATTTAAGCATCTAGTTTGAAGGCAAAAACATTTATTCCTTAATTCATATATACATAAACTCTCTCTGTCGGCCTCCTTTTCAATATGATGAGATGTATTTATTTATTTGAAATAAAACAACTCAAGTAATGCAACACACTTCGTGTTTAAGGAATTTTACTTAATTAACTTTAGTAGTTACGATTGTCTGTAACAACAATTTAATCATTATATTTATAGAAAAAGACATTGAATATTAAACACACAGCACAACATGTGACCTTAAGTTCCCGCTGTCCTCAGTTCCATAATAATATAAAAGAAAATTTTCATTTTTATCTGCCATATTTTGTTACTTTCAATTTGGCCTTGTCACAACTAGTGAAAACACAAAAAGGTATGTTATAAAGGGGCACTAGTTGTCAAGTTCATGTTCACCAATTTTAATCAAATTCTCATATTTTATTTATGACAATGTAAAACATTTATCCAAACTATTAAAAGTCTAAAATAAACAATTAACAGGGCACGGGCATGAAAATACGTAGCTTCGTTTCGTGTGCATTTTAGTCCAGACACCATCTAATTAACTCTGGAGTTGATCTCTAAAGTAATCTGATTAAGGAAACTCGTGTTGTTGGATTTTTCTAGGTCTGTTTAATTTCATATTATAGAAGAAAAATAAATATTTATCATCGTTTTTACCTGTAAAAGAATGATTTTTTGTGGATCGAATCAGTCAATCAAATGATTTACCTTTTTCACTTTTAGTGTTAATATTCTTTTTCTTTAAATAACTTTACACATGCAATTCACGTGTTATCCACCTCAAGCTAAGGGGTTAAATTGAAATTCAAACGAATACGGATAAAATGAGGTCGAATTATTCACTTGCAAGTGAATAACTCATAATCAATGTTTTTAGCTCATTTTGCCAAAATTTAAATATACTAGCTGCTAAAAGCACTCTTTGCATTTCATTAATGATTGAACAAACAAAAAAAATAGATATTTATTTATCTCGTAGCTTGTTCCCCTTTAATTCACTTTTCTCAATTTATTTATTTTAAGTAGTATTTTTATTCTTTGATATTTGGATCTTTCAGTCGTGTGCGGGAGTTTGCGCAGACCACAACTGTGTCACAGGAAAGAAGTGTGTTAACGATCGAGATTCAAACAGAGGATTTACTTGTATTTCTGCTTGTAAGTCTAGATATATGTCTTAATCAAAGAAAAGAAAATTAAATATTTGAATGATTATTTATGTAGCCGAAACGAGTGACTAATGTACCACATCATCCGATTTCTCTGAAGAGTTATTTTTATTATTGATATAATCAATACTGCAACATGAACTACCAACAAATCATGATATCACTACTTTTAACGAGACCTTTTAAATGAATTAAATTTCAACAAAACACAAAAAATTATACCATAGCCATTCAAAAGGACAAGGTGTGATAAGGGGCGTTTTTGGCCCCCTCTCAAAATAAGCTTATATTCATATCGTTGATAGCCTTTGTATAGAAACTTGAGAAAACAGTGATTTTTTTATGTTCCGGTCAAGGGATGGTTGCCTAGCAACGGTTTTATTAAAAAGCCAAATTATCTCTTATGGACAGTATTATCTAAACAAATGATCTCAATTCTAAATGCTATTTTTTACTTTATAGGAACCTGAAGTTACGAACGAATGTTCACCTTAAATTTTAATGAATTAAAATGCTTAGTAACAACCTAGCAACAAGGTTGTTGCCTAGCAACAGTTCAAAGTTTGGTCAGTTTTTCCCTCTGGGATATAAAAAAAATAGCAATATTTGTAGATTCTAGATCTAAATTGGTTTTCAGACTGATATGATTGATCAGTCATCACTATTGTTTTTATGGATGTTAAAATCAACCATAGCAACACAAATATTGCTTAGCAACAGACACAAAATGACAATTAAAAAGAAATGTGAGCACAATCATTTTATTGTAAATAAAAACAAAATGATTTCATATAAAAATAAATAACTGTAAGAATTAAGAGTAATTTCAATTGAAGTTCATGTATATCAACAACATTTCAATAAAAAAAATAGTACCTAGCAACGGTTTAATAATGATTCTTTTGTTTAATCCCAAGCATGAGTGTTGGTATTTTTTAAAAACTTTCTTTCTCATTGAGTACACTATAATATTGATATCTTTATCAATCGTTTTTTTTTTTTTTTTTGTTGTTGTTTTAAGAAGTCTATATATTGCATAGCAACACAAATGTTGTAAGCAACTATCATCATGTTTAAATTAAAGACAACTACTATTTTCATTGTACAAATATCTACTCATCCGATTTTCTAGTTCTGTATAAAAGACTTGATACTAGAAATAAAAAAGTCAGTTCAATTTTAACTTTTTCAGTAACTATCATACTGGCATCCCGCTAAAGCATATACAGAGGAGAAGATTGCCATATCGACATTGTTTGCTTTACTTTAAATAATAATCACATGTAGTTTGTGCTATTTATGGATGGATTTAAGAAAGTTAATTTAAAGTAATGATATTTTTTCATATCAGATTTCATTCATACGTTTGTACATAATATTGGTAAGAGTCAATTTCATATTTAACCATCTATCTATGTTCACATACAAATAACTCATAATTAATGATCTTCTCTATACACTTTCATTCTCATAAATAGAATTTCACATGGACTTGTATGGTTCCGTCAACAGTTATTGTTGATGGTTGTTTACATTAGCTAATACATGTATTAACAAATTGAGTAATATAAAAGAACTTTTAAGTGACACTTATCTTTATAAACAATAGTAAGAGTAACAAATAAAGCATAGACCTTACTATTTAACTTTATTTAACACAAAGCGACTAAAAATGCTATTGAAAAATGAGAAGCGGATCACAAAGTATTCTGTAACAAATGTGTGTTGCTTCTAGAATTCGTTTTTCATCTGTTAGGGAACTGTTAATCAATTACAGGGACATTTTAAATGCGTAAAAAAGTTTGCAAAGTTAAGTGTTCGTCAACACTTCATATAAGGAAAATGCGTAAAAAGAGTGACCTCCATGAACTATTACATTTTTTTTTTAAATATTATATTGCTACATTTCTTGAAATTAACACATAAGGTCTCTGGTAGATAGTTGCCACAATTGCAAACAATTATAACAATGTACTTGGTATGAAATATTCCACTAAAACTCTACAAATTGATTAGATATCTTAACGTGCTTTAACATTATGTTAATGTTGTTACCAATAGTAATAAGGGAAATTGACAGAATTACAAGACACACTTGACCAAACACAAAAAATTCCTGAGTTAAACAAAGTGACATGTGTATTATCAAGTGCTTGGAGTTAAAAAAAAAAACATGTGCTAACAAAGCGGAAAATTGAAAAATTGAAAAAAATACCAAATCTAGTCTTCCACGTCGTACGTTACAAGTTCAGACAAAATAAATCTTGTGGTTAAAAAACGTGTTTTTTTTTTAATAAAAATTATATAAATGTGATGACATAATAAATGTGAACCCTTCTTTTAATTTAGATTATAACAGCAATATACATCTTATGAATAAACAAAAACAGTTGCGAGGAGTTTGTTAAAGTCATTCATATAGACAAGGTTTATGTCATTCTTCTACATATGAATCAACACTTTCTACGTCAGACATGTCAGACTCTTCAGGAACATCTTTAGCATTGAGTATGGAACTCGAAAACTTTCCAGAAGCATTGACAGATTGAGCAGCTTCAATATTCCACTTCTGATATCCAAGATACCAAACAACGCTGGCGATGTGAGCACAACACCCGACCATACGTGACCCAACTTTACAAGTACAGTACCACCCACTGATATCATTCTCATCGTACTCCAACCACAAATGATAGCATCTAGAAGATGAATGGCGAGACTGCATTTTTACTCGCAACAGATCTGGCCTATCCTTGCAAATGTACAATGCATAGTTGTCGTCCTCCTGCTGGGCATCCGTGTACCTTTTAGCTAACTTAATTTGGTAAATACCCATTGTAATTTGTCTTAGATGGTCTAGAGAAATTCTGGGAAACATAATAAGCTCAGTTGCACCATCAACTTCCTTGTAGACAGTCTTTCTTCTCAAAAGGTTGTGCTCCTCTACATATATTTTGACATGGTTGTCTAATTGTGCCTTTTCAATCATTTCTTTTCCTATATCATCATTGCCAAAATCATTTATGAGAGGCGGCCTAAAACAGTTAACAAGAGCACATACAATTCGTACAAAGTCCCCAATGTGTGGTACGTAGTGGTTGGCAACCACTTTATCTAAAAATTTCCACTGTTTGATTCTGCCGTTTGCACTCTCCACTACCCAGCGCACTTTAGTTACAAGTCGTGTTGCATTCGCTTCCTCGACTGTTTGCTGCTTTGCACCCTTCTTTAGAAAACAAGGCATCTCAACTTTGAAATTTAATTTTTTCAAAAATTCTTCCGCATCACGAAAGCCTCTGTCTACAACTATGACATCATCATCGTGCATCCATGTGTTAATCTCGTCAGCATTAGTCTTAAATACATGCTTAATGATAGAAGCATCATTGTTATGACCATCAGCATAATATGGGCCGAGGACATTTAAAATATACCCGTCCGTTGCAACAATCATCATGGGCTTTACTAAGGATCTCCCTTTATGCATACTGTATGTCTGCTTTTGAAAGTGATGGTGGGAACTTTTCTGTAGGTAAATATAAGTCCCATCAAGGACAAGAATACCAGTCTCTTGATGATCATCTGCAAACAAAGTTCTTACTGTTGGAGTGGTGTGGTCTCTAGTGAACTTCTCGTGGGACATATGTTGAAAGCCAAGAAACTTTGGCACAAATGACTTCATCAAACAGGATCTAGCAGCATGCGTTGCTCTTTGAATTTGGTGTATTTCTAATGAGAATAATGTTGCTAAAATTGAATTTGAAAGTCCAGTCCTTAGTTTAACTAAAAGGATGGCCAAACATGTCTTTACAGATCTTATTTCAGATTTCCTGAGGACAGTTACTGTATTTGCAACAGCTTCGAACTGATTCCTTGTTAAACCAGTCAGTCGTTGGTAGTCCTCCTCTGACAATGAGTGTGCACAGTCAAAGTTAAGTTTACCATTTAATGTCAATGTTCCTCGAACCCTGTCTAATAGCTCAGTGATGTCACTTCTATTAAAAAGTGTAGTGTTATTTACTTCTGGTATCTTTGAAATAGACTCTTGTGTAAAATAGTTTCCCAAAAGATGATTTGGACAACATCTGCTATTCGCTGGTATAACGATACATTTTTCAATGAAAGCCTGAGTTCGAGCCTCATGTGGTACAACTACCTGTCGATGTCGATTACTACTATTTTTCTGACAAACAGTACACCGTCTATGAGATTTAGATGTGGTGAGTTCATCACTTTTTTTTATATCCCTGTATATTTTTGCCCTGCATTTCAAGCATATACATGTAGTTGCATTGTCAATATTCCTTTTAAGAGTTTTGGCCAGACAATCTATTATTTTTTCATTTACTATTGTTCTCCTGTTTTTGACTGTTAAATGCGTCTTATTGCAGAGACCACAACTGTAATTTTTAGCCATAGCTAAGTCCCTAAATAAAATAAAAAATAAAAAATGTTTCATATACATATTTGCTTGTATCACCTAGTTTAATTGTCTTTTGTCTCTTGTCTTGTTTACATTGTCTATTGTATCTTGTCTCGTTCACATTGTCTTGTCTTGTCCATTGTATCTTGTCCTGTTTACATTTTCTTGTCTCTTGTTTCGTGTACATTGTCTTTTGTTTCTTGTCTCATTTACATTGTATATCGTCACATGAACACTGTTACTTGTATACTGTCTTTTGTTTCTTGTCTCGGTGTACATTGTCCTTTTCAGTCGTTTACATTGTCATGTGGCATGTATCTTGTGTCATGTCTCATTAAAATGGTGTCTTGTCTCATTTACATCGTGTCATGTATCTTGTATCTTGTCTCGTTTACATTGTATTGTTTCGTGTCTCTTGTGTCTTGTCTCAGTAAAATTGTATCTTGACTTTTGTATCTTGTATCTTGTCTCATTTACATTTTCTTTTGTATCTTGTCTCAATAATATTGTCTCTTGTATCTTGTATCTTGTCTCGTTTGCATTGTATTGTTTCATGTCTCTTGTGTCTTGTCTCGTTAAAATTGTATCGACTTTTGTATCTTGTATCTTGTCTCATTTACATTTTCTTGTGCATCTTGTCTCATTAACATTGTCTATGGTATCTAGTCTTGTTTTCATTGTTTTTTGTCTCTTGTATATTGTCTGTTGTTTTCATTGTCTTTCTCTTGTCTTTTGTTTCTCGTCTAATGTATATTGTCTTGTTTCTTGTCTCGTTAGCATTGTCCTGTCTCATTTATATTGTCTTCTGTCTCTTGTCCTTTGTTTGATGTACATTGCCTCGTGTACAGTTAACATTGTCCTGTATTATTTACATTATATTTTGTCGCTTGTCCTTTGTCTCATGTCTCATGTCTCAATTACATTGTTTCTTTTCTCTTTCCTCGTTTTCATTGTCTTTTTTCTCTTTTTTTTTGTTTGCATCTTGTCTTTTGTTTCTTTCTCGTTTACATTGTTTTGCATCTTGACTCGTTTACATTGTCTTGCCTCATATTCATTTACTTATGTCTCAAGTCATTTGTCTCACTGATATTGTCTCCTGTATATTGTCTCATTTACATTGTCTTGTCTCTTGTATTTTATCTTTAAACGTATACCACATTCCGAGTTAATGTATATATTTTATATAAATATGATAACCATATAATTGTTTTGTTATAGATTTGGTCGTTAGTTTTATCAATTGTCTATTTACATTTTTTTTAATGTTTGGACCTTGTATAGTCAACTGTATGACATGGGGTTTTTCTCATTGATAAAGTCCCGACTGTTTCATATAATTGTTAAAATCTACTTCATTTGAATTTTTGTGGATAGTTGTCTAGTTGGGAATCATACCAAACTCCTTATTTTCATATATGCACAACCATCTATATTTTGGTTTCTTCGTACACATAAATCGTTGTGAGGACAGATAAGGAGTATATTTTTGTATGTAGTATTTTTGTTTGTTTATAAATTACCTATTTTATGAATCCAATATAACAGTTATCAATGCTGTTTTTCATGACCATCTTGCTGGAATTTCAAAAGTGCTGCAAAATGTAAAAAAAAAACACCATATAATTATAGTTGATGATAAATCTTTAAATCTTTAAAATAAACAATAAACAGGATATGGCCGTAAGAATTTACTCTTTGATTGACATTTCAAAATCAAGAACAATGTTTCAAAACCTACTTACGTAGCAATGTTAGCACTTTTTGAATTACATTACAATATGTAAAATTTCTAATCGATCTTGGGGTATTTAATTAAAACATGACGCTGTACAAATAAAAACTGTTAAGCTAAACAATATTGCGTTTCTTGTACGCTTCGTTTTAGCCTTTAGGACACACCCTTAAAATGGTGACTCTAAGGAAGGCGTTTCAATTTATATTTGTATGGGGAGGGGGTGTTATATATTCTCTTTCAATTTTAGTTGTTTTCTCTTTGGTCGGGTTGTTCCCATTTCCATTCTCAATTGTACTTCTTTATGTGTTCATCATTAATAAGAACTGCGAACGATTTACCTAAATCTTCTATCGGATATACATGTAACTAGTTCTACATTTTTCCGGTATACACTTCTTTGGGTTTTGTACAGTAGGTTTTATCAATTTGAGCTATAAGAAAAGAAATGCTAAATAAACCACAAACTTTTAGTTTATGAAGACAGCTTATCAAATTCAACAATATTGAAAGAGTGCTTACAATCTAAATTAAATGGAGAATGTTTCCATTGAACACTTATGATGCACCCCCCCCCCCCCACACTTTTCGGTAAATTATATAGTAAGTTTGACACCACCCAAATTGGAACTTGATCTGTGTTTATTGGTAATAAGCATTGTGTATCAGTTTCATATCATTTGGTTGAGAAATACTAAGGTTAGAGATGGAAACCAATTTTGTGGCAGACGGAGGGACAAGGGTAACACTTATTTTTTTCTTAGTGTGCCTCAAGATAAGTTTTGCGTTGATGGCTTGTAGACTTTATACTTTTATAATAGAAGACACTACAACTTCATACAAGTGAGACGTTAAGCAAACAATGATAAAAACAGGTTCATTTCACCATTTGCTACGACACTTATCAGACTTTTGTTTGAATTTGCCATTTATTAGAAAATAATATTCATATAAAATTTATTGATACAGCACTTTTTGTCGATATTTTCCAGGGGGGGGGGGGAGCTTTTTACATTCTTAGTTATACTTCATGCAGAATTTGCCGGCATGGCAACTTGATAAATGATTATTATCAAGGTTGTCATTTTACCTCCTTGATTTGTCTAACTAAAGATTTCGTCAGTAAGATGTAGAAGTTTGCACGGTCATGGTTCAAAACAACACTACATGGAAGTTTTTAACGGCCTTATTATTTTTATAAAATTTAGGCCTGGACTGGCTGTACAGTTTTAGCATGTGAAACGACCATAACTGGCTATATAGCTTTTGTTTTCAAAGCGATGAAGGATTTGTTCTTCTATTATTTATCTCTCTACTTCTCCGTAACTGGTACATTATAAAATTTTCCAGTGCACAGTATATTAACGGAAATAAACAATTTACTTCAAAGTTTAAAAAAAGAAATCTATTAATGAAAATCGAATTATGAATTATACTTCAACCGTATTTTTAAATGTTGGAAAAAATTATAAACGAAAAATGAATTCATCAATTTTCAGGGGACGTCACTCTTTTATTATGTAAACAAACCTATCATGTCGTCTGCGTCGGGCTTTTATAGCCTGTGTTAATTACACGTCTTACGCATTATCTGTAATATGTATGGTGATAATACGTTATATCTATGATTGCTTGATATTTTGATTTATTATTTACCCCCGGAATATATTTTTTTTTAAAATGAAGAAAGAAGACACCCTCCCCCCTACAGGACCGACAGACACAAGAATGTCTTGCAAGAAATATTTTGAATCTTGCAAAATATAATTTAGATAATATATTATCAAAAGTATATTCCCAGTTATTGAGGGCAGGTAACGATACATATTATTTGTATAAAAGATGCAATCGTTTTCAAGCTCAAGGCCTGATCCACTTGCCTTGCAGACTCGTAAATAAAACTTACATTTGCATTTATAATTGCTTATTGCAAACATGCAGAATACCAGTTTTTTTTTTATTATTTGCCTGTAGTTAAGATTTGGGTTGGAAATGTGTTACTTACCCGTATTTTCTTGAGAGTGCTTGGTAGTCTTGGTTTTCCGTCTGCATCTAGTTACCGGAATAGCGTCGGAACCGGACCGGTTCATTTGCCGTATTATATCGACTTGTGAAAATTGTAAACAAACAGATATTTATTTTTTTCAATTTAAAATATGAGCGCCAACGTAGACCACCGTGATATTTCATAAGATGAAAAATATAGTAGAGAAGAGTAGCTGGTTGATTATTTCAGGATGGTCTACGTTGGCGCTGATGTCGAATATTGTCTTCAAACGTCACAAAATTGTAGATTTTAAACACTTTTCGTTGTTCATGGCCCTTTTTAAGTCTCTTTTTGCAAAAATCTGGGGACATATTTCAACAAAATAAGGTGATACGTTTAAGAACAGATACTATAGGTCATTTCACATTTAGGATGGGTTTCAACATAAAAGTTTCTCAAATCGGGAAAAGGGGGTCCAAATATGCCTCTTATCATACCTTGTTCTTTACTGCGCAAGACAATATTTCAAATAAACATAATTTCATGTTTTTTGTCAGTTATTTTTCGATTTACGAGTTTGCTTATTATTTTTTTTTTTTTTTTTTTTTTTGTCTTTTGTCTCTCTTTTATAAACTTACAAACTGGTATGATAAGGTAGACAACAGTCACATGAAAGACTATTGTGATAAATGTTTTACATATTACAGTTGCTTGGAGTACAACACATATAATTTTAATGGAATATGAACCGATAGATGCCTTAAAAGTCAGCCGATACAAAAATATCAATATCCAAATATTTATCAAACAATGTTTTGCAAATTGTGAAATCCTTGTTAAAGGGAAAACTAAAGTTGTACGGACTTTTATTATAACCAGATACCAGTAGCATAATACCAAAATCTAAGATATTTAAGTGTATGTATATTTATTCAGTGCAAATATAGGATCGGGTGACAATTCTGAGCAAATATTAAAACTTATCTTTCTTATTAGCTAAAAATAGGGAATTGTCTTTAATTATCACAGATTATCATGCAGGATAAGCCTTCATTTCATTTTGTGAACTACAAACTCATGAAAAAGATAAAAAGGCTTTTTTCCCCATCTAGGAAACCGTTCTTGGAATCAAATATGTATAAAACGATTAACGATCAGTAAAAATTCCAATATATTGCGTTAGCTGTAACCTTTAACATACTCCTGTTAGTGCCCTTTATGCTGTCAACTGATACACGTGATAGTTAATGTACAACCCATCCTACTTTTTTGCAGACTGTGAAGGACACCTGCCAAAAATACAAAATGCTGTTTGCTCAGAGACATTTGGTTTATATAGAAATCTCGGCACTGGAATAAGTTTTAAATGTAAAGATGGACTTGATATGATAGGACGCCCATTTGCTGTTTGTACAGAATATGGAGAATGGAAAATTCTGTTTTGTTGCGTAAACCCGGTAAATTTATCTCATTTTTGGTTTATTGATAATAACAGGCATCTCCGGATGAATAAAAATCAATAACAATATACACAAACGAATAACAAAATACTGCAAAAATACAGTAATAAGTAAATTTGCATATAATTCAAAATACAAATCGAACCCTAAAAGGGCCAAAAAAAATTCCAACCTTAAAAAGCTTTACAAAAATTAAAGTTTGATTAATCAAATTCTTCTGTCGATCGAATGTCTACTTTTGAGACTTGATAAGGACGTTTGAACCAAAATGACAATCCGTATCAAAGACACTGAATTAGTCAATATCAGTTTGACAGTCAAAGAAAACAGTCAATAACTGTAGTTTAAAAGAGAAGTAGAGAGGTATTAATGTTGCTCAACCTTTTTATACATATACAAATAGTCATGAATAACTGAGGATATCACATGAACATCCAACGGAGCATGACAGAGTGAGTGGAAAGGGTAAATATCTCCTGATATACATGGAGTATATTTCATACGAATCAACACTCATTCAAAATGTCACAATAAGTTTCAAAGGTGATGTTGGTATCGTCTGCCACATTTTGACATATACCTTTTTATTTCTTTTGTAGTTGATATTAACAAATATCAAAATTTATGATATGCTATTTTTTTTTTCAATAAAACTGTTTTGATTTTCTTGTCGGAAGACTTGTATCCACCACGTGACTGTACTGGTATACCACGCTCCGTTGGATCAGGTGTCTACACAATTCATCCAACGCCGTGCATTCAGGTCGATGTCTATTGTGAAATGGATACAGAAGATGGTGGCTGGACAGTAAGTTCCTAATCAATTGACGCATGTGCAATAGGAGTCAGGACTAGAGATAAGATTGTTTATATGATAAAGTGTATCCTGCTGGTCAGTCATTGAGTCCATGACTAGCCAACGTGATGCATTTTGTCCAGCAAATCCCTTTATAGTTGATCTTGTCTTTACTTATAAATAGATGAATATATAATAAAAATTACTATTTTTAGAGAACCGAAGGAAAACAATGTAATTGCAGGTAACAGTTCTGGTCTAAAAGTGAACAGCATACCAGCATTCAACTTAAAATGACACACATCAACCTTTCTATGTTAAATTCTATTTTCAAGCATTAAGATTTAATTTTACATATTGTAACTTGGATTTAGAGTTGTCGTATTGGCACTCATATAACCTCGTCGTATATCTAATAAAGGCATAAACATACCTTTAATTGCATATTAGAGAGTACTGTCTCCTTGAGTTTTTATATTACAAATAACAAGTTTTTCTTTACTTTAACACCAGGGCAAATGTGTCCTCCTATTACAATGTCATATAAAAAAAACTCAAAGAAATCTTTCAACAAGGGACCTACAGTTATCCAAAATACTCATCATTTCATTTGATATTTCACCTATTGACAAGGATACGGCCTGGTGTAGATACTAATTAGTTTGGAATAAAATTTTATATGACAAATGAATCATACGCTCAATTTGAAATTAAGTGTAGGAGTTCATTCAAATTGTATATACATATCTATAAAGTCTGTTTCTCATTTCCAGGTTATACAAAGGAGATTAGACGGCAGTACTAATTTTTACAGAGGATGGACAGCTTATGAAGAAGGATTTGGGAATCTTACACATAATTTCTGGCTAGGTACATTCTAATTAAAATTTTCAATAACTTCGAAAAAAAAGCAACAACAATAGCATGTCAAAAAACGAAAAGAAAACATAAGACACAACAAATGTTGATTAAAAACTACACAAGTAACTACGCGCGTAGAAGCAACTACCTTACCTAAATTAAGGGGTAATAATGAATCAATAAAAAATAACATTTCTGGACCAAGGGATATATGTTGATATAACAATCCTATAATATGTTTGATTCATATTTTAATGCGCCTCGATATCCTGTATAAGATCATTGATCATTTGAAAAAAAATGAATTGTGGTCAGTACACCTTATTGGTTATTTACTAAGTATGTTCATTCCATAGTGGAATGCTGCATCCCCGCAATTATGTCTATTGGTGTATAATATGAATTTTTAACTCTAATGTTATACGAAAAGTGTTGTTTTAATCGCAAGCGGCATAACAAATAAAGCTTTTTTTTACATGTATAAAATGAACAAGTACGAAACCCTTAAACATTTTGAATAACAGGATTTAATGTTTGTTCTCCATACGTGCGTTTCGTCTACAAAGGATTCATTTATGACGGTAGATATTCATATATGTCGGTACAATTAATATGAAAGAGTCTTGAGTAACAGGACAGAGTTGATAGCAGGAAGGAATTATTTTTTTTTAAACAATTCCTTTATTTCATTGTTTAAGAAAAATACATCATTACAAATTGGGCACAATTGGAAGATAACAGCAAGCATTGTCATTTATCTTTTAAAACTTTCTTTGCAAGATGGAGAATCTGCGTAGGTAATAAAATATTAAAAAAAAAAAATCCTTTATGTTGCCATCTACTATATTAGAATTGCACAATGTTATCAAAAATAAAAAATACTGTCTTTTTGTTCAAAACAAGGTATTTTATATTGAGATTTATTCAATATGATAATAATAACTTATATTAAATGCATTGGTTGGCATATAGTGGATCATCAGTGAAAATGTCCTTTAACATATCGTTCCTGTTAGTGATTGTTGTTATGCTGTTACTTTTCGTCAAATAACATGACAGAACGTACCAGAAAGACAGAGAGGAATTGCAGAGTACTTTTTGTCCTTTTATTTGAATTGTGTGGAAGATTACTTACATTTACATATCAATTTAATAAGATACTATAAAACATTCATACTATTCAGGAAATGAAGCCTGTTTATTTAATTTGGATATTCTTTGAATGATTTAGTTGTCAGAAAACAACACTGGACAATTTTATTTTTTTTTTTGAAGGGGGGGGGGGTGAACATTCAAACTATAAAACTTCTTTGGAAGAAATGTAAGAAGGAGTGTTTAATTGTCAATAGTTGGTGCAGTATATACTCTTACTAATATTATATTTTTTCGAAAAAGATGGTTGAATAGAAAAATGATTGCCGGTAAAAGATGGAACAAGGAAATTAGATTTTTTCAGATATTGTCTCATGTAACAGATTTTTTATTACTAAAACGATATATTCAAATGGTCGAGTGTTCAAAAATTACACCGAACCATACGCATTTTGTGATTGAATGGGTCGGATTTTTAGATAAGGGTAGACCTTTAATCTAATATTCAATTGAAACAGATTGGTTTAACTTAAATTCTTACATTACATTCTAACTACTTTTTTCTAACAAGGGGGATATGGGAATGTCCTCTCTCAGAGAGAAACCATAAGTTGCTCTCTAATTACAGGATCAATTACGGCTATAGTTTATTAATCAAGTAATTTATAATAATTGTACAGGAAATGCAAAAATTCATAAGATAGTCGCAACTGGTAATTATCAACTACGAGTAGATTTAGAGGACTTTGAAGGAAATACTGCTTGGACTAAATACACTAAATTCAACATAGGAGACGCAACAACAAACTATGAATTGAAAGTAAGCGGTTACTTCGAAACTAGTACTGCTGGTGAGTCTTACCTTCGTGCTAGGAATATTTTCCATCCTGAAAATATTTTAAAAATATCTTAAACTAATTTGAAGATTTATGTAAAATATTATTAAAATAAAAGAAAAATATGTTGTTAGTTTGTGCTTATTTTTATGTACCTTTTTATTTTTAAGTCTTGTTTGTACCAAATGTGACAGTTGTTGTCCATTCGTTTGGTGTGTTTTGTAATTTGATTTTGCCGTTTGATTAGGGACTTTACGATTGAGTTTTCCTCGGAGTTTAGTAATTTTGTGATTTTACTTTTTTTTGTATGTCTCTGATGTTTGTTTTTTTCACTTTGGCTACTTAATCACAATTATTGTCTCTTTTAGCAATCATGTCTGTACAATATTAGAAGTCTGGTCACTATTTGGAGGCGGCCATGCAGGTGTTTTTTTACAATATTTGTATAACTGCATATTGAAGACTTGAAAATATGTCCTTGAGTTTATTGATATATTGGTATATAACTATATATATAACTATATATTTATCTAAATAACAACACAATAATGCTAAATCCGCAAATTTGCAAAAGCAAAAAGTAAAATCACAAAAATACTGAATTCAGATGATAATCAAAACGGAAAGTCCCTAATCACATTGCGATTTCAAATGACAAAACACATAAAAAACGAATGGACAACAACAAATATTTGTTCTTCAATCGTGGGGATTTGACTTTATGCTAATAGGATATCGAGACAACACCGCATTCACTGTGTACATCGCTTTAGACCATTCGGCCAACTAGACTGCACAATTAAGCAGTTTGCGGTGGCCTAGTGTTATATTTCCCCGTCAGTAGAATCTAAAGATGCCTCATATATCATGTACTGTGTTACAACTCTAGATTCTACTGATGTGGAAAGCTGACACTTTTTCTTCGAAGGTATCAAAACTTTGATAAAATAGTTTTGATAATGAGTCTTGTTGATACGTGTTACTTATACACTGGTATTTCACATATTCATGTCTTTCTCAGACAGTTAATGACGTTTCTACATTACATCCGTCGAATGCATACTAAATGATACATTAGTGTCAAAAAACATGATATATTTTTCAGGTGTAATTGGCTTTGAAGTAGATATAAGAAGATGTGGTATGAATGTCAATGAAAAAACTTTGTTGTTATGTAAGACCAGTTGCAACGATTTTAACTGTTTATTCTCATGGTGTGCAGTACCCCACCAATGTCAGTTGTTAAAGGTGTGTTGAGCGCTAACAAACGTGTTTAAAAACACCATACACTATTATGTATTTGCCTTTCCAAAGTCAAGCGCATGAAATTCAGTGGTTTTCTTTGGTTCCTGTCTGTCATATTTGTTTTTCGTGAATCATTTTGTTATAAAGTAGGCGTATTATTTATTCAATTGAATGGTAGACAATTGGCATAGTAACATTATTTGGCATACGACGTCATCGTTATAAAGTAGGCGTATCATTTATTCGTTAGAATGGTAGACAATTGGCATAGTATCATTAGTTGGCATACAACGTCTTCTTCCGTTACGTTGAACAAAATTGATCCCATCTTGAATCTACAAGGACAATTTTAACCAACCATTTTCACAGTTACCATTTAGGTTTGTACTTTTCATAGATATTTCTTGTCAATCAAAATGCAATTTTTGTCTTTTATCAAAAACCAGGTAGTGAAAATCTGACAGTGACAGAAATTTTCACAATATTAAGATATTTACATTGTACATGAAAATTGTAAGAGGACTTCTTATATGAGTTACCCACAAATGATTCTTTTTTTAAACGATTTTTTTTGGCGTTTGTTTACGATATTCTCAAACCTTTTATAGATAGAGAGAAACTTTGAATAGTAAAAATGAACTAAAAAGGTAAAATATGCAAATAAGTTGAATTGCCTAAATAGTTGCCCACTTCATTAAAGGAGTTAGTGCCTTTAAATGATGTTTCGTGTGTTGCCTATTTTTGTACGACTATAGTACATGTAGATATAGTCCATAGATGAAATCTTTGCTGTTTTTATGCTATCATATGTATGTGAAATATATACATAAGCAAACAGTAAATAACCGCTGTTCAGTAGTCATAAGTCGATTAAGCGAAAACATAGACAAACTGAAACTTTAAATAATCAGTACAAATTGTCCGTCTATTTTAGTGGAGTTAATGACTTCAATGACGATTGTAACCATTTTTTGGGGTTTGTGGTAAAGTGTACAGAAGATAGAAAAAACTTAGTTCTCTACAATTCAAGAAAAGGACATTTTTTATTAGAACTATATTCTAGCCTACAATGTTGGAGAAAGCCGTTGTTGACGAGACAAACATACTTGTGTAAGCGATACAGTATATTGAGAACCTTTAGTTCGTTTCCGTGCAAACTACACAAGAACTTAAGATTCCGCATCATGAAACGATCGAAAAATAACTAGATAATGTCTCAAAAGTGTAACACAATATACCAAGATGTATTTGGTTGTAATATATTCATAGAAACTTGACAATACCTTAACTTTTTTATTCGCCATTTGAAAGCTCTGTATCCACTACGTGATTGTTCTGAACTACCACGTCGCTTTGGATCCGGCGTTTACAGAATTCATCCAACGACATCTACAAAGTTCAAGGTCTATTGTGAAACGGAAACAGATGATGGTGGTTGGACAGTAAGTTAACCAATCACAAGCTTTGTCTTATTGGCAGTTTGAAGAATGGAACGCGCAGGAAATTGATCATCATAATTTCTTCTTGTCCTTGTCAACACACTCATGAAAAATAACACTAATAAATGTAGTGCTTTTGCTACATTCACATATTTGATGATATTAGAAAGTATCAGCAGTTTCTCCTGGAATGATTTAGGTAACCATAGGCATTCTTTATAACGTATACTATTGTTTATTATTTGATATTTTTTTCTAATATATGTATTTTTTGCTTTTTCTGCGTTTTCTTTTTTTATTGAATATAGATATAAGATAACGTGTCACGGAAGCGTTTTTTTTTTTTTTTTTTTTTTTTTTTTGTCAACTTTGATCTTTCGAATTATCAACTTTAATCTTATTATCAATAATTCCAAGATTAAAGTTTGAAATTTAAGATTAAACTTGATAAATCCAAGACTAAAGTTGGAAATTCAAAGATTTAAGTTAGAATTTCAAAGATTAAAGTAGACAGTTCCAGGATTAATCTTGGAAATTTGAAGATTAAACTTGATACATCCAAGATTAAAGATGGAAGTTCCAAGATTAACGTTAGAATTTCAAAGATTAAAGTTGATAATTCCAAGATTCATGCTGATAATTCCAATATTATTACTCGATACTTTCTAGATAAAAGTTGGAAATTCCAAGATTGAAGTTGATAATTCCAAGATTAAATTTGATTATTTCAAGATTAAAGTTGATAATTCCAAAATTTAGTTTGTTATGCTGCTATGTGAATTGTCTGTCGTGGTAAACCCATAAAAGCTTATAAACCATCGTTGATTTTTTTTAGGCACCTACTATTATATCAATTGAAATACTTATTTTATTATCAGTTCAATATTTAACATTTTAAAGGTAATCCAAAGAAGATTAAATGGCAGTACAAACTTTTACAAAGGATGGACTGCTTATGAAGACGGTTTTGGGAATCTTGACCATGAGTTTTGGCTAGGTATATTCTTTTATACCTATTGTTATATTATATACAAAACTAATACAGAATATTTTAATTGAAATGTAAATATTAAATAAACCTATATAAATGATCATAAATGTAAAAAAAAAAATTAAACAGGACGTCATTGTCAGTTGTTGTTTACCACGATTACGCCGTCATCCTTTTGTATTTTTTACCAAATTATTTGATTGAATGCCACATGGAATACTATAGTTTTCTCTTTGTTTATATTAATGAATTAAAAACATCATGTAGTTGTGTGCCAAACTGTTTAAGATAAATGGAAACATTCACCCTGTGTTTTTTGTTAGATGTATTTATATTTGTATCCATCTGATTAGTTAATCTCTTGTGGAGAGTTGTCTCATTGGCAAGGTGTTCTCATTTTCATGTTAACTCCTTACACTGCAAACTGCTCAGAGTCTGCATAGACCAGTTTTTGTGCTCGACCAGTAAAGTCGAGCACATGTTTTACTCGACCCAACTCGAGCTTATCTCGACAGTACTTAACTGCACTAATGTGTTCTAGACTTTATGATTTGATATGTTAAGAAATATCATTACTTTTGAGTCTTATTATCGTAAAACTGATGTATTTGTTTGGTTTATTTTTATCCGACAAAAAAATCTAAAAAAACAAAACGAGCAAGTAACACAAACCTCATTAACAACCAGTAAATTGACACAGGTATTGCTGAAGGTCAAGGATTACCTGTCCATAAGAGACTAACGTCGAAATACTACTGTAAAATCAGTTCATGGATCATATCGGGTGATTAGCTCACTGCAATTTCTCTTGCCTAACCTTATGACTGTATAACCAATTTATTAACAATCAGTACATGCAACTTCTCTACTCAAATATTAAAGTAAAGATAGATATGTGTTAAAGGGGTAGCAATTGATAGTTAGGAGTCAACTGTATTACTGTTGAAGAATATAAAAAATCCCGCTCTACTAGTGGCATTCGTCATGATGCTTATAATAAGTAAAATTTTAGCGAAAAGGCTCAATCGGAGCTTTTATAGTTGAGAAACAAAAAAGATGGAATTGTGTTTTGAACAAGTAGAACAAAATAAGTTTACTTTTTTTATGTTATAAACATACTGTCATAGCAGAAA
Source organism: Mytilus galloprovincialis (assembly GCF_965363235.1). Classification (NCBI taxonomy): domain Eukaryota; kingdom Metazoa; phylum Mollusca; class Bivalvia; order Mytilida; family Mytilidae; genus Mytilus; species Mytilus galloprovincialis. Next base: position 56,205,579 of record NC_134842.1, read on the forward strand.
AATATTGAGTGCTTTTCACATGGTAAGATCTAATCTACAGGAAATGCAAAAATTCACAAAATAGTCTTAACTGGTGAATATGAACTTCGAGTAGATTTGGGGGATTTTGAAGGAAATAGTGCATGGGCTAAATACACTAAATTCTACATCGGAGACGCAACAACAAACTATAGATTGAAAATAAGTTGCTACATGGCGTCTAGTACTGCCGGTGAGTCTAACATGTTGTTATACATTGTGTTTTAATAAAATTGAAAATTGTAACAGAGAATGTGTCAGAGAGACAACAACCAGACCAAAGAGCAGAAAAAAGCACAACACAGCGAGAGAATTACACAACCGGAGACGGGTTTCAGTTTTCCCCTTAACACAGAACTAGTTTTTATCTAATATACACTTAGATATCTTGAATCGGTTTAACAAAAACACTTAAGACCGAGATTGGTCGTAAGTCTTCTGAGATGTTCATGCCTTACTTTCAATCGTAATTTTTTTTTTTGTGAAACCGACTCCTAGTTTTTAAAATCAAGGATTAACATCTACGATATTTTCACTCTAAATGATACTTATATCATTTGCAAACTTACCACATTTCTTTATTTTTGTATCAGGTGAAAATTTGTATTGTATTGAACGACTTGTTATAAATGTATTTTAATAAAATTAATTGTTAACTAATTGTAAAAGCTGCATACTACTGACAACATAAATCCAATAATTCTACGTTAAACTCTTAATAAACTCGTCATAGATGCCAGGATTAAATTTTGTACTTACGCCATACGCGCGTTTCGTCACAAAAGACTCATCAGTGACGCTCGAATCCAGAAAAGTTAAACTAAACATTAACTTTTTTTTCTACACAGTGAATCGCTATTCAAACGAAGTTCGAGATCAAGAAAAATATAGAATAATGCAAACATTTATACAGTTGAAAAATAATGTTAAAAATATCTATCATTGCTCCTACAAATATTACCAGAGTAGAAAAGGAAACATATATATCACACTTAGCTCACCTGGAAAAAGGGCCACGTTTGTTTATGACATCATTTGGCATATATAGTCTGTCGTCGTCGTCTGTCGTCATCTTTTGCCGTCATCGTCGTCAACCATTTCAATAATCTTTTCCTTTAAAAATACTTTCAAATTTAAATAAATGTTACGTAGGGTATTTCGTTATAACTTTGTATCCAAAGTTCTGATCCATAACAAACATGGCCGCCATGGCAAAAAAAGAACATAAGAACTTGAACACCTAATGCATTTAGGGCAAATATGCCATGGAGTAAACATGTGCAATTGGTCAAGATCTCTCGGCTCTGAAATATTTTTGGGTTGCTACCACTGAATATGTGATTTTAAGGAAATTGTGGTTGTGTTTTCGCTTTGAATATGATAATCCGTGGGATCCAGTTACCACGGTGGCTGCAGTCGGACTACAGTATAATCAGCCTGTCAACTCTGAGGTAGTGAGTTCTAATCAAGGACATAACATTTGCGTAAGACTTCAATATGAATTAACAAGGATTATCAGTTTTTCTACCGAAGTTCGGAAGTTCTCTTGGGTACTTCATTCATCAATAAAAATTGACCAACTCGAACTAGTGCAAAACTGCTGAAAGTTGCATTAAACACCATTCAATCAATGAATCAATCAATCGTGGGTTCGATCGTCATTCGGGTCAGACCATTGATCTAACAATTTGCTGCTTCTCGAATATTTGTGAGTAAGACCAGAGACTGATCGCCTATAAAGTAAAATAATGTTCAGAGTATGGTGACGTCTCTCTGTGAACTGTTACCTTGTGAACTAGCACATTAAAATGCGTGTCTGTCTTGAACACTATGTCTTTAACATGAATAATTTGTGAACTAGCACATTAAAATGCGTGTCTGTCTTGAACACTATGTCATTAACATGAATAATTTGCCAGTAGACGTTAAACGGCCACCATTTATCTTCTTTTTTTCGTATTTCTTTTCTAAACTTTAAGTAATAAAAAGAAAAATATTTCCATTTATACTTTATTGCTAACAACAAACTTATTTTCATGTACCTATGTACATTATTTTATTTGGTGGCATTTTGTTCAATTTTGTTGTCGTACATTTTTTTTAACACATAGCCCCTTATTTTATTGATTTTGTAATCACAATGTGTCATAGATCAAATTTATCCATTCAGTGTATGTTCACTTGTGTTAATATGTCTTTTGATTGAGCTAAGCCATTTCAATTGCAATTTTATAGTGTGTCTGTTTTTAAGTTGTGATGTTACACTATTGTTTCAGAAAAGGGCGACAATTGGTATCTATTAAAATATTCAAACCCGCTGCATTTGTTTGCATGTGCACCTGTCCTTAGTCAGAAATCGTTGTTCAGAAGTTGGCTTTTGTTGATGTGGTTTCCCGTTTCTCGTTTATAAATTATACAGTTGTTTTTCATGTTTAAATGGATTAACACATGTCATTTTGGGGGGCCTTTATAGCTTGCTATCCGGTGTGAGCCATACTCCGTGTTGAAGACCGTACTTTGACCTATAATGGTTTACTTTTACAAATTGTGACTTAGATGAGAGAGTTGTCTCCTTGGCACTTATACCACACTTTCTTATTTCTATTGATCATGGGGAAATGGAACAGAAACATACTGATATAATAATAACATATTTGTTTCTATTTAGGAGACAGCCTTAAATACCATAACGGAAGTATGTTTTCTACATACGACAGAGATAGTGACATTGCTACTAAAAATTGTGTAGTTGCGTATGAAGGAGCTTGGTGGTACCAAAATGTCATCAATCTAATCTAAATGGAGCTTACCTATCGGGGAGGAAGTCATCTCCCGCTGATGGGGTCATATGGCTTCATTGGAAAGGACACTATTATTCCTTAAAATCAACAAGACTAATGATAAAGAAACTGTGATCACCTGACGTTAATACATAGTTACAAAATACAATCACATTTTTGAAAGAATAATAAAAGACTTTTCAAAAATATGTTCGGGAGGTCCATGTTTTATATAGCATGTTTGATATAAATGGCGGATAACTTTGACATGTGCTGTACGAATCGATCTATCGATACATTATAAATACAAAACTTCCGATTCTTTTCTTTAAATCATTTCACAATTGTCATATTCTCTAAATGTGATATTTACCTGAGGAATAAGATTAACATTTTACTCTCATTCACTATTGTAACTATTGTAACTATAGCTATAATAGAGGTAATGCACTCATACTACACTGCTTGTTACTGTATGTATCATTGTCATTTTACTTTAATTCTTTTGTTAGCTGTTATAACATCGGATTCGGATTTCTTTTAATATGAGGTTTACTGTGCGTTTTAATGTGTGTTTCTTTATCCTACATCGGCTATATGTACAGGTGGAGGGTTGAAACTCCGCCGCATTTTTACGCCTATCCAAAACCAGGAGCTTCAGGCTTTTTTAAGTCTTGTATGTTGTTTTAAATTTTAGTTCATGTATATGTACTGGAATTTAGAATGACGTCCATTTTCTCTGATTAAGTACACATTTTTGTTTAGGGGCCAGCTGAGGTTCACCACCGGGTGTGAGATTTTCTTGCTGCGTTGAAGACACATTGGTGTCCTGTTATCTGCTCTGTGGTCGACTTTTTGGCTCCTTGACTTCACCCAATTTCCCATTTCAATTTTACACATGAAAACACAATGAATGCAGTGATCTCGCTGGGAAAATGTCTTAAAGAAAACAAAACAATATATATGTTACAGGCATTTTCTAAATCTAGGCATTTTGTAAAATGACTGAATTGTTAGGCATTTTCTAAAATGCCTAAAGTTGACAGGCATTTTGTAAAATGCCTATAAAAACCTAGTCATTTTGTAAAATGCCTGAAATTTTTAATGAAAATTTCACAAAATGCCTGGTCTGTTTCAGGCAAATTGTGTAAATATGCAATACATGAATTAGATGATAAAAATATATTGTAAAGCTACAAAAAAGTGTTGATTTAAATAAATTTAAGATTATTCTTTAAAAATGTAGCCTGCAGGTTAAGTTTTTATGTTTTACTAGTTTTAGTGTCTATAATTAGAAACTCCATAGAGCAACAACTTTGCGTAAGTACTCACTTTGTATTTCATTAATGATCTTCTTTTCATCATGGCAGAAGGGTATGTTGTTCTTACACCAGAACAAAAGATTTACAAACCAATTTATTGAAAATTCTGATTCTTATCAGAAAAGTATTATATGGAACAGAGAAAAATATGAAACTATTTTGAACAAAATTAAGATTAGATTAAAAGGACATTCTTCTGATTATTATCATATGCAAAGGTAGGTGCATTTCTTCTGTTGAGCTATAACTTAAAAAAGTAAAAAAAGTACATGATCACATATGAAAACTTCTAATAACATTAATTATAAATAGGAACATGTGGTATGATTGCCAATGAGACAACTCTCATTAGGTTGCCTCATAGGCCTATTGAATATGAATGAAATATTTGCCACTGGAAATTTAGCATGCACCAGTTTATTGACAAAACATTGAGACTTTTTGGTTTTTCTTTCTTTTTTTCTGCTACTAAATTATTCTTTTACGCCACTATTGAAAAATTACAAATTAACATCCTCAATCACAAGGTAGTGTCGAAAGAGAAAATGCAGATATCAAAGACACTTGACGAGGTAAGCCAGCTTAATGCAGCATTGAATCTATCCGAAACTCAGGAAACAGGAGCAAATGTATTAATTGAAATTCCCCATGTGGATCGAGGGAAAGGAGACCCGCGTAACCTTATGGATGTTGTTACTGGAAAGGAAGAGCATGGTTATCAACTGGGAATTAAAGACGGAATACTACGTGGACTTTACACCAGGAATCAGTTTGAATTATCTGACACATGTGACAGTAACTTTATTGCTATTCAATGTGTAAATCATTATAATGAAATATCCTTTAGAAAAGCTGTCAGTAAAGTTTCTTTGTGTGATAGTCAAGGTTACACAAAGAGTGGCTGTAGTGCTAGTGGTAGGACTAGATGTAACACTAAACGTTGTCTTTGCAAAAAGTCAGGACAAATGTGTAACAGTCGCTGTCATCCAAACATTACATGTAGCAACAAATAATTGTCATCTTCAATGTTAATGTAAATGATCTAATTACAATTATAAAACTTTTACTGTTTAAATGTCATGCAATATTTAATGAAAGAATAAAATTATCTATTTGACATTTCTAATCGTTAAATTTTAAGTACATTCCATTCAGTTTTAGTCTTTTAGGCATTTTACAAAATGCCTTACAATTTTTTCAGGCATTTTATAAAATGCCTGAAAAAAATAGTCAATTTGTAAAATGCCTAACTCATCCAGGCATTTTAGAAAATACCTAAAAATATCAGTCATTTTACAAAATGCCTAAATTTAGAAAATGCCTGTAACATATACATATATATTGTTTATGCTACTGTTGATGTTTAACAAAATGACTACAAGAAGAGAATATAACAGTTTAGACAACTAAATACATGAATTAAGATATGTTGACAATAGGGTAAGTAATTCGGTTACCAAACATAACATAACATTACTGGGCCCATATAGAACTCAACTTTCAGTCTTGGCATTCAAAGACTGCTTTTCTTTTCTTTTGTCTGTTATTTCTTCAATTGCCCTTGTTTCATTCTTTTTCCAAGATCCGAATTTTTTACTCATCCCCACTTTCTTTTCCCTTATATCCCATATTCCAAGAATGCTTATAATTCTCCACAGTAATGTTGCTGATGCAATATGTTTGCGTTACTTTAATTGATTGGTTTTACGGAAATAAGCTGATCATATAATTTTATTTGTTAACAAATGTTTTTCGTAACACATATGCTTTTCTAATTGAACAATATATTCCTTATTGATGTATTAAGACAGGAAGCATTGAAATATCCAATTAATGTTTAAACAATATCAATACCATTGAAATGAAATTTCTGAACTGTCCACTTTTCTGTGCGAACTTTGTTTTAAATATCTAAGTGAGTAAGTACGCAAATAATTGACTTTATATCAATTCTTTTGGTGTGTTTTAGCCTTTAATTTTGACATGTGATTAGGAACTTTTCGTTTTGATTCTTTTTTCGGAGTTCAGTATTTTTGTGATTTAATTTAACAATTTTTCTGCACAACAGTGTTTTTAGGATTGAAGTACTATCAAAGTTCCTAGACCGTAAACTCAAGGAGCACATACCCATTTATAAACATATTTGTTTTTGGTAGTACACATTCGCGCCTACTACATTGATATAAATAACGCTACCAGATAACTATCAATAACAAGCTTTTTTGGTTTAAACTTAATTGTGGGTCATTATCAAAAATATAGTTTAGGTTTGATCTTAATCATATGAAACGAGTGACTGGTGAAAAATAATGTTTATCCAATTCTTGAAACAATGCAAGTATATATCATAAACTTAGTCTTCTGTGCACTATTTTATCATTTTTTACGAATCCATATCGTATAATCGTCAAATTCTTTTTTCTCTCAGTCTGTTATATAAGAAAGTACGTCAGCTAATTAATTGTCGTGTTTTGAATCCGATTGTAACCTTAGTAAACAATCAACAAAGTCTCATGGATATTGAGCACGTGTATAATATGAACAATAAGATATGAACATGAACAATAAGATAATATATAATATAATATGATCAATAAGATAATACAATGACATATCCATGGGCATTGCGATCACTGGATTTTTATGAGAAAATTCATGCTGAGTTCAATTCAAACGGAAAATATAACGCACCCGTAGGTGTCCTTCAGCTTGCCCCTTAAAATATGTATACTAGTACAGTGATAATGGACGTCATACTATAAACTCCGAATTATACACAAGAAACTAAAATAAAAAATAATACAAGACTAACAAAGGCCAGAGTCTCCTGACTTGGGATAGGCCCAAAATTGTGGCGGGGTTAAACATGTTTATGAGATATCAACCCTCCCCCTATACCTTTAGCCAATGTAGAAAAGAAAACGCAAAACATTACGCACATTAAAATTCAGTTCAAGAGAAGTCCGAGTCCGATGTCAGAAGATGAAACAAAAGAAAAATAAATAAAATGACAATAATACATAAATAACAACAGACTACTAGCAGTTAACTGACATGCCATCTCCAGACATCAATTAAACTGATTGACAGATTATGCCATCATCATTAGCAGATTTTCTTGAACATTTAAATATCATTCTAACAAAACATATCTCGTGAATTTATATATAAAATCAAAGTCAAGTGTATTGTTTTGGAAACACAGATATCTATTTTAGATTTTGTTATACCTGAACATGTTTAATCAAAGTCACGGGTTGTATATTCTCTTACTACAAATTAAACAGGTAAATTCAATGAATTTGGTCTTACTCAACTTTTTTTTTATTTGAGGATACATATTTGAGACAATTTTGCATAAAAGTCTATTTGTAATTTTATTCATGCTGATTTCAGAAGCCTTTTATATTTACTGAATCAGGATTGGTTGTCCCCTTAAAATTTGAATTTGTACTCACTTTTTTTTCGGTTTTTGTGTCTCAATACTTATTATAAGTATTCATGAATATATTGATATGTAAGAATACATCTGTTTTGGAATAATAAATCATGTGCACAAGACTAAACTGGTCAAATATGTCAACATAACAGTAACAAGGTAAGTATAATAACCTTTGAACTTGGTTCACTCGTTTAATTATTCTATTAAAAAAATATTTTGAAAATAATAAATTCATGGATTAGATAATGAAAAACAAATTGAAAACAAAATAAGTACAGTTCTAAATTGAATAACTGTGATCAATACAATTTTTGTCTCTTTCAAATCAAACGAATAGTTGCATTAAACCGGTAGGGCACAGTTTCTTATACGGACATGTATTACTTATGACCCCGTCAATAAATATTTTAGTTAGTAGCTATAAGAAGATATAAGACGATGCGGAATTGGTGCCAATGAAAAACTTTCCATGTCCTAGTCACAACTTGTAAAAGTACATAATTACAGGTCGAAGCACGGTCTTCAACCCAGAAGCTATATCATGTTTGATTACAAATAAAGCCTTTTTTTTTAGCGATTGACCCAAACTCATTAAAATTAAATCCTTTAATTGCTCCCGTTCTGATATGTCGCGCATCTTGATAAATTAAAGGATTTAATTTCAATTAAATTGCAATTGACCATTTTTTCGTAATGCATGATGGACTACATGTCTATAACTGACACACTAATAAATATTTCACTTATTGCAAGAAACGAATTTTTCTTACTTTTGTCTAGACTACTTTGTGATATCACCTCGTAATATATTCATTCTTTTGAAAGAAATGTTTGCTGTCAGTTCTGTAATTGCGTGAAATCTTTGTTGTCGACAGCCAATGAAAGACAAGATTCATAAAAATACCTGGTGTCCATGTCAACATTGTTATGAAATTAATTATATTTGATACACAGTCATTTAGCGTTACTCTTCATCTTTTATATAAGCTTTGGATTTTAAATATTTTGGCCACGAGCATCACTGAAGAGACATGTATTGTCGAAATGCGTATCTGGTGCAAGAAAATTGGTACGGTTCATTTTATTATATAAATACTTGTAGATAATGTTATAGCAAAAACTTTCATAATACACATTGTTTAGTATTTGCACACACGTTTTCCTTATCTACATCAACGTCAGTTGGTCTTTTGGGGCCAAATGTGACAGTTATATAACAATATATAGCCTTCAATATTACTTTAACGTTTTAATGCATATTAAGCTATATATCTAAGGTCATTTAAATATTATTGGAAAATGGATCTCATTAATTTTCGAAATATTATGGCATTTGTTAGATGAACGTCTTAATAATATTTTCTTATAGTGTCAAACGAATATATGCTGCTCACAAGGAAGCTATTAAACCAAGAGTTCCAAATGGTAAAGTTGAAATCATCCCTTCGTAAATTTTACGGACGCCATCACGATTTGGTTGACCGTAATGGAATAACCGTTTCACAAATGATATCGGAAATGTTCCTTACGTCGTAACTACAATCGCCTTCCCTTTCATGAATGTGACCTACCGAATTAGACTATTTACCGGATTTGTTATCACATGAGCAACACTACGGGTGCCACATGTGGAGCAGAATCTGCTTACACTTCCGTAGCACCTGAGATCACCCCTAGTTTTTGGTAGGGTTTGTGTTGTTTATTCTTTAGTTTTCTATATTGTGTCATGTGTACTATTGTTTGTCTCTTTGTCTTTTTCATTTTTAGCCATGGTATTGTCAGTTTATTTACTAAGGATTTTCTAATCCCAGACATAGATTACTTTAGGCACAACTTTTTTGGAATTTTTGGTCTTCTATGCTCTTCAACTTTATAATTCTATGGCTTTCTAACTTTTTTTATTAGAGCGTCACTGATGAGTCTTATGTAGATGAAACACGCATCTGGCGCAACAACGTTATCAAAGGTACTAGGATTAGAATTTAGAACGCCAGACGCGCGTTTCGTCTTCATAAAACTAATCAGTGACGCTCATATCAAAAAGTTGAAAAGCATTGAAATTATAAGCCTGGTACTTTTGATAACTTTTTACACCACTGGATCGATGCCACTGCTGGTGGACGTTTCGTCCATGAAGGTATCACCAGGCCAGTAGTCAGCACTTCGGTGTTCCATGAATATCAATTATATGTTCATTTTTATAAATTTATTGTTTGCAAAAGGATAAATTATTCGAAATACTATGGATTTTCTTATCCGAGGCATAGATTACCTTAGCCGTATTTTGCACAACTTTTTTTGGAATTTTGATTCTCAATGCTCTTCAACTTTATACATGTTTTGCTTTCTAACTTTTTTATCAGAGCGTCACTGATGAGTCTTATGTAGACGAAACGCGCGTCTGGCGTAACAAATTATAAGCCTGGTACCTTTGATAACTAATTAGATCATTGTTACCTCTCCCCAAATTAGAACTTTTATCGAAAATTATCGATAGATCTGTTATCAATATATCCTTTCAGGTTTCAATGTTGTTAAAAAAAGCATCAAATATACCAGGCTGATAATTATATACACCATAAGCGCACTTTGTCTACCTAAGACTCTTCGGTGTCTCTCGAAGACAGTTCAAAACTTCCTAATCAGTATTTTTTTAATATTTTTTTAAGAACTTAACTTCCGAATTCATGTTGATTACAGCTAAGGTCATTTTAAGACATTGTTGAAATGAAATACAATATTGTTAATCTATAGAAAGAATGTCAACAAAAAGGCAAAATAAAATATAAGGTGGAAAAGCTTTAATGACATTCTGTAATATTTATACAACGTATTTTTGTACACGTTTGAGAAGATATCTTGAACAATGCTTTGGTCACGGGATTTTTTCAATTAATGAAACATTAGAAAAGTTAATTCGAATTTTTAAATTTCTAGAAATGAATGCTATGAAATATTTTATCAATAAATATCTGTAACATTTCATAGATATGACCTCGTTCTGAACATCTAACTTTTACTGGTCCTTAGAGGTTAAACTTCATATTATCCATGAAGTTGTGAAATGAATAATTTGTCGTATGTGATGGTTGATATGATAACTTGGCATATCAATATATATGTTGATGGTGATTATACGTTTTCATTATATGTGACTCGCATTATTTTCAGAAGAGCAGAAAACATCAAATTGATTCTCTCCTTTACTAAATTTTGTCAAGTTTTAATTATTGAAAAACAGATAATAGTATGGACATTTCGGTAGCATTGTTATTAGTAGTATTGTTTATTTCAAGTTTTTTTGGATATTGCGAGGCGTTTTTGGAAGATGTTTGCGACAAGGACGATGTTGAATGCCAGCATCCAAATGACAGCACCGTCCGTGGACATTTACAGCATGGCAAAAGTTGCCAAAAGAACGTCCTACGTAGAATTCGAAACATAAGCTTGATGCAATGTGTCAAAGAATGTGTCATGACATCAGAATGTACGGCCATTAATTATCGAAGGAACTGGAAACTATGTGACGCAGTTGGAGACATTATTAAACAGGATCAAGCATTAGTACATGAAGATGGTTGTATTTTTAGTGAAATATCAACCTGGTCTAAGGTGAGGTTGCGTACTAAAATAAATAGCAAACTTATTTCAAGACTTATTACGGCTGCAGTTTGATTCTGAATTAACCGGACATAGAATATAGGTAATTGTCTAATTGCTACCTCAGTTTGATACTAATAAGAATTGCAATTTTCATTGTTATTAAATATCAGTATTTAGTACAAATATAAAATTAAAATAATCCTAATTCTATCTTATTTTTTGACTGATAGTTTTATTCATTCAAATGTGACGTCATTTTTCATTTTTGGTGTTCTGTTTTACAAATTCAAATGTGATGTCATTTTTTTGTCCTTTTTTACATTTTCAAATGTGACGTCACTTTGCGTTGAGGCCTTGACTAATTCGGGTGTGTCTATTTTTTGTGTTGGATTTTGTCGGGTTATGTAATGTATCCGGTTGTTTTCTGTAATAAGTTAATACTTCAGTTTTATCTTGTATATCTTTTATATAGTCATTTATAAAATTTACTGTTTGCAAAAGTATTAATTATTCTAAATAATAGGGATGTTCTGGTACCTAACAGAAAACCCTGGCCGTTTTTGGTACAATTTTTTGAAGTTTTGGTCCTCGATGCTGTTCAACTTTGTACTTGTTTTGGCTTTCACACATTTGTATCTGGGCGTCACTAGTAAGTCTTGTGTGGACAAAACGCACTTCTGACGTATTAAAATTTTATACCTGGTGCCTTTTGTTAGCTATTATTCGTGTGTTTTCTTTGTCAATTGTGTTCTCCTATTTATTTGTATTGTAGTCCTGTAATGTTGTGTTGTCATTTTAATGTTATATTTAACATGGCCATAAAAGAGGGAGGTTTGGCATGCCACAAAACCAGATTCAACCAACCATTTTTTCTTTAAAAAATGCCCTGTACCTAGTCAGGAATATGGTCATTGTCATATTAAAGTTCGTTTCTATGTGTGTTACATTTTAAAGTTGTGTTTCTTTTGTGTAGTTTGTTTCCTCTTATATTTGAGTGTGAATTCACATTATTATAAGACGTGTCACGGTACTTCTCTATCCCAAATTCATGTATTTAGTGTTGATGTTATATTTGTTATTCTCATCGGATTTTGTCTAATGCTTAGTTCGTTTCTGTGTGTGTTACATTTTAAAGTTGTGTTGTCATTCTCTTATATTTAATGCGTTTCCCTCGGTTTTGCTTTGTGACCCAGATTTGTTTATTTTCTATCGGTTTATGAGTTTTGAACATCGGTATACTACAGTTGCCTTTATTTTGCACTATGCCAAGTTATATAGCAAATAGGGACATTTTAATAGAGAAAAGCCGTGTATAAAATATTTGTCCTATCATTTATAAAATAGATGCCAGTACGATAATTGAAAGGTAAATTTGAATTATCAACATTTATTTTACTCTCTACAGTTTTAAAATATCAAAATGTATACTGAACTAAAACAAATAATTCTAAGCTATTATGTAAGAAGTCAATGTTGATAATCTGATGATATAGAAATCATATAAAAATGCGGTCGCAATATGATTGACCAGAATACAACTATCAACCACGAACCAAAAGGTGCAGATGCATCTTTAGTTCACCTTAATAATTTTTTGGCTATCAACATCCTGTTTTTCTTATTTGTAAACACACCAAAGGTAGTTAAAGGGCATACTATACAAATGTTAGAAAGAAAAGCACCCAATACATACAAGTATAGACATAACAAAAAAATGAGTGTTAATGTCTGCCATCTTGAGTATATTTATGATGTCACATTGTTAAGATGCAAAAGACGATGTAACAGTTTCACGGATTTTTTCATTTAAGACGTTCGTAAGCCAAAATATTAACTAAAATGAAATTTATTTTGTTATGTTGCATTATAATGTTGATACCAGCTGTATTGTTTTTTAAGCTTTTGTAAATGTGATGCAGCTGTCACAAATGTCCGTTAACCTAACTCCGGAAGTGTCGTTAAGTAGACTCAATTTGCTATAGCAAAATCAAAGTTTTAAGAAGGCAAGCGCACACAATAACACAGTTATCTCCCAAAAAATCAATTTTAAAAGTTTTTGAGTTAATGAAAGGAATTTCCAAGTATTTTAAATTCTAATGTTAAATCATGCTATATTTGCCACTGGACGTTAAGCAACCAACAATCAATCAATAAATCATGCTATCCTGCACTCTTATTAATGATTCTGTACTTAATAGAAGTTGTATTATAGGGTTATTGCATGAATATTGGGGAATAGTGTCCCGAGTAGAATTTTATATTGCACGAGCTTGCGAGTCCAATATATGTTCTACGAGGGACAATATTCCCCAATATTCATGCAATAACCCTCTTAATTTATAGCAATATAATATTTGAAAGTAAAAATTGGTTTAAACTAAGATTTTGTCGTTGATGACGTCGTGAATTTTGATGATTTATTGCACTAGTGCAATATTATATTTTATTGCACGCTTACTTTTGGTTCCTTTCTGTGGGAAATATTATATTGCTATGCCATAAAAACATATATCAAACACAATACAATAAGACGATATGATTCAATTTCCATTTTTCTTTTTGCTAATTAATGATCCATAAATATATCGAAAAATAATTAAATAGTTGTTGTATAGAAAAGATGACTTAACATAACTGAATACACCGTGACAGTTATTGAATAGAACGACAGTAAAGCAATAAATTTTAATGAAGTAACAATTGGTCTAAAGTATCTTGAAAAGAATATTGAATAACTTTTGTGCCTTATTAATGATCTGCTAGAAATATTTTAGACAACATTTAAAAAACAAAAATTACATCGCTTACATGCAAATGCACTTTATTTATTCAAATTTCTGGCAAACAAAATAATTGAAAGCTCTATTGACAAAAATGAACCAGGGTTTTAGATGTAAATTTTAAAATATAGTGTATCTTAGGACTATCTCTAAGATGCGTGGTTTTGAAAAAAATATGTTTTGCTTTAGGGAAGTTGTCAACAGTGTCGTACATTTTGGTAAAAAAGTTATTTTCATACTTTTCATATTCCCAAAAGAGCCTATTAGAAGGGACAAGACCTCTCTGAAATCAATAAACTGCCAATCTACTGCTGGTTCTTTGAAATTTGACTGATTTATCGCCTAACCTTTATAAGTTGTTGCTTAATTTAAACAGTAAGTTTAGGGACATTTTTTTGTCTAAATTCTTATCCAAAAGAGGATTAAATTCATGATACAACGTACAATTGTATGTAGTAACAGTTTTATCATGACATTTACAAGAAAGAAAAGAAATATTGAACACACAACAAATGAACTCAAATTCCACCCGTCTTCAGTTCCATAATAGAAAGAAAAAGTCTATTTCAACCTGGATGAATTTGTTAATATTTCAATCTGGTCTTGTCACTATTGAAGACACAAAAAGCTATGTTTCTATTCACTGTTCTAAAATTATTAAGTATTAAATAGTAAATGTATTCTCTGAGATTTGGTTCTTTCAGTCTTTCGCAGGAGTTTGTGCAGACCACAACTGTGCCACAGGAAAGAAGTGTGTTAAAAATCTAGATTCAAACAGAGGATTAACTTGTATTTCTGCTTGTAAGTCTAAATAAATGTCGATATCTAAGAAAATTAATTGTATATTGAAATGATTTATTAAATGGGCGAATCACGCGTCTAATGAACTATGCATGATTACCAAAAATTACAACATATTGCGTTTGCTGTCAACTTTATAATACTCCTGGAAGTGTCCATTATGCTTTTACCTGCTACATGTCATAATTAATATACAAAACGTTCTACATTTTATATGTGATGATATATGTACAACTGTAAATGTTTTTACAGACTGTGAAGGACCTCTGCCAGAAATACAAGATGCTGTTTGTACAGAGACATTTGGGTTATATAAAAACCTCGGCACTGGAATAAGTTTTAAATGTAATGATGGACTTGTTTTGGTCGGACGCCCATTTGCTGTTTGTACGGAATATGGCGAATGGAAAGTTTTGTTTTATTGCATAGAACGTGGTAAAGGTTTTTTTTTTTTTTTGTCATTTTGTTCATCAAATATACAAGCTGCATTTCTAAATAAAAATCAATAAAACAAATGTAGAATAAAACAAACAAATAAAAGTTTGAAACCATTACACTTCATACAGGAACTTCTTAGGAAGAAGGATAAATAGTAAGCAATATCCTTTAACCTTACTTTCCACTATATATTGATGTTCTCTCGTGAAATAATTCAATATTTGTTGACTGTGTTGAACGCATCTATCCCATTGAACTAGAGATAAAGGATACAATAATTGCAGTTAAGTCTGTCTCATATTTTGACTTACATCTAGACATTGACAATGCGATTTGGTTGAAAGCAAACCTTTATGACCAAAGAGATGATATCAGCTTCCCAACTTTGAACTTCCCATTTCTATGTTGCAACCTTCCACCAACGCCTGCATTCGGAGTATATATCTTCCAATTGATACAATATTCACGGGCTTGTATTTCCTATCATGATTTCCTTAAAAGAGTGTTGCTGCTCACAAGGAAGCTATAAAACCAAGAGTTCCAAATGGGGCCAGTTGAAATCATCCCTTCGTAAATTTTACGGACGCCATCACGAGTTGGGTGTCTGTTATGGAATAACCGTTTCACAGATGATATCAGATATGCTCCTTATGTCGTAACTACAATACCCTTTCCTTTTACGAATGTGACCTACCGAATTATTATTTACCGGCTTTGTAATGACATAAGCAACACGACTACACTGAAAGTTATATTTATATATGCAATTAGTCATGCATTAAGACGAGAGTTGTTTTCCAACGTCAAATCTCGTTTATCAATTAAGATAAAAATTTAAAAAAAAACTGAGGAAAATCACAAGAACCCCGAAAGGAGAACGACCTAGTGAGTCGACAGGATAAACATCGATTGACTGACATAAAGTCCATGCCATAAAATCAACACTCAACAAAATGTCCCAGTCAGGAATTTGACTTATGAGTTATGGATTCTTATCGTATGCTCTGTCTCTTTCTCATACTAATCTGCTTTGTGTTGCAGATCTTAGTAGATATTATAAATGACGATATGCTAATTCATTCCTGGTATCTGTTTTGGTTATTTTTCATAGCCTTATACCCACCACGTGACTGTACTGGTATACCACGCCGCGCTGGATCTGGTGTCTACAAAATTCACCCAACGACGTCTGTTAAGTTCGATGTCTATTGTGAAATGGATACAGAAGATGGTGGCTGGACAGTAAGTTCCTAATAAACTGACTCATGCGCAGTATGACTCAAGATTATACATCAGATGATAAATATGATAAAGTGAATCGTGCCGGTCAGTCACTGAGTCAATGTCTAGCTTGGTCACGTTGCCCTTTAAATCATCTTAATCCACATCTTGTCTTTGCTTACAGAGATATGGATACAAATTGCCAGTGAGAGGACTTTTTGTAGAGGACCGTAGAAAATATATGTAATTGCAGGTCACCGTACGGGTTTTAAAAGTGACCAAATGTTAATATACAAGATAAAATGACACACAGCAACCAATGCTGCAAATAAATAACACGTAAATGGCTTGGAATATAAAAAAAAGTTTCAGCGGTGATGAACATACTCAAGAGCACACAATCATTCCTAACATGGGAGAGTGGTGTAACAGTACACTATAAAAAAAAAAGTCCCCATCTATACCGTATTACGTCACTAGCACACTATGTAACGAATTTATCTTACCGACTATCTTAACGTGTAAAATTTAGACTTGTGATCTGTCAAAATGAGCACGCCAGTCTTCAATACTTTTAGCATTAAGAAACTTATTCCATTGATTCTACAAGAACAGTTATAGCCAACGATAACAACTTGCTAGGTTTAAATGTGTTTAATGAATTTATGTCAGTCTTAAGCATTTCTTCGTCTGTTGAAACCTTTAAGATTTTTCTCAGTTCCTTTTTGTTTTTATAAGGGGACATAACACCACTTCTAACCGTGTATGAAAGAAGCCCCGCCTCCCTACTAACCTAATATTAAATATACATTGTCTGAATGCGGACGCTTTTAACCAATCACATTCCTAGAAATGTATAGGAGGTAAGATAAAATTATAGATACGAGTAAAATTGTTAAATCCAGATTGAAACGTATAGTGCTAGGCTGTCAATTTCCATTTGTTAATCTTATCAATCTGGGTCGGGTTTTGCTTATTTACATTAACAAAAGTATACTGAAATTGGCCGTTTAAAAATTTTACACCGTTAGACACTTGTCTTTTATGTAAGTTAGTGAATTCACTAAAAATAGTAAATAATAAAAGTTTACCATTTGTTAAAAATAAATTCTCTATCCGAATTTCGTAGTCAGTGCGGTGGCAATAACACTATTAAAATAACACCCTTAGACCTTCTTATGATTGCTCTTTCATCAATTGAATAATAATTAGAAAACAAAAATCCAACTCCTTCTGACAAATGTTATCCTGGCAAGATCTATTCATTCTATCTTTTGGTCAATTAGCTATACGCGTATGCAAGGTTTTATACATCACTGACTTTAAAATTCTATGTGAAGCATATCCAGAAATGTGATCCTGTTTCATTAATTTTATAACATGTATTTGTCATTAATTTATATAAACAAAACCTTTTGGTCTCTTGTGGAAAGTTGTCCCATTGGCAATCAAACCACATCTTCCTTTTATATAGACAGCATTTCGGTGTATTGAAAATTTGCAGAAAGCTTTATTATTTTCTTTGGGCCGTAAATAGTCGGGCCACAAAAGTAATGTGTAATCATTTGACATTTAAAGGCTTGTTTAAGATTTGAATAAAGATAAAATTTGGTTAAATGAATATATCCTGTTAGAAATGTATTGAGCTTGGTTTTAGTTCTATAGGAACATGGTTTTCTTCAACACGCACTACCTTTCTCGTCATTCAAATAATATGAACAGATATTTTAATTGAGTTTAAAATTCGTAGGTAATACAAAGGAGATTAGACGGCAGTACAGACTTTTACAGAGGATGGACAGCTTATGATGAAGGATTTGGGAATCTTACACACAATTTCTGGCTAGGTATATTAAAATTTAAATTTTCAATAGGTTCGGATAAAGAGCGACAATATCATGCCAAAAGCAAACGATATAATTACAAAATAAGTTAATTGCCAATTGTGATAATTTATATAAACACAAAAGTACTTTTTAGTCTTTTTTATTCGAGTTTTGTTATATGTAATAAAGACATTTTGAGCTTTTCAAAAGAAATATTCTAACTCGATCGTTTACTTTAACTCCTTTGTGATTGGGTAGGCCGGATAATCAAAACAATGTGATCCTTCAAAATAACTGTTATCTACTATTTAACTTTAAGGATAACATGAAATCGTTAAAATGTTCTGTATTTGTCAAATATATAGTGTAATTAGTTTTCTCACTTGTGCTTATTGTCTTCTTAAATATTAAAACATACTCACCCCTTCTCGTCCAATGAAAAGTCAGTTTTTTGCCCTCTTGTTTTCATAGTACATGATTTTCCATGCACCATGAAATGCTATACATGAATGACTTTTCATTGTCAGTTAATTACGAAAGTGAACTCTTAATAGCTGCACTAACGAAGTGTACAATCCCCTAAGGCATTTTTCTTAGGAAAATAGCCTACTGATTAAAGATGAAAGAGCAAAGATTAAAATAAAAACACTTTGAAGTTAGCAAAATTTCATGCATTTTCTAATGGTACACATATATAGAATACACAACAAAATTGGTCAGGATAAATAAAATGATATTTATTTAATTTTAAACCTTACACTTGAGGGAATTATTTTCTTTGTCTTTCAAAAAAACAACAATGCCAGACTGCTGATATATTAAGCAAAGGATTGTTTTCGGAGAAACACAATACATTTAAATTTAACAATAAAAAGTAAGCATTTAATGTTAAATGGTCTAAATTCAAATATTCATACAGAGAGTTTTATATTTATAAAAAAAAAAATCAAAAAGGGGATTTATATAACATTGTGCTGCTTTTTAAAATAAAAAAAATCTAAAGATATATAAGTATTAAATTTTACCTGAAGCAGAAGAAAAGCAATTTATTCTTCACAAACGATGTCAGTGCTATTTCATTTCATCCATTGAAATGATCCTTACCTATGTTTTATATTTAGTTTATTATAAAAAGTGAACTCTTATTTAGGTTTGAATATTACAATGGGAAAGGATACTTTTGTAAGGTCACCCGAAAGTGTGAATATGTTCTAAATTGGTCAGACAATACTAGGTCATGTTTTATGAAGATTTAAGCCCTCGGCTTCGCCTTGGGATTAAATCTTCATAAAACATGACCAAGTATTGTCTAACCTATAAATAATGTGTTCAATCATCATAATTAAAGTGAGTTAACACGATTAAACTAGAAATTTCTTCAGTAACGTAGTTGCTGACGATGATACTCATATTTTTAACGGTTGTAGTATTGTAAATTATTGATATGCTTTTATCACTTATTCTCAAAAACAAATTTATTGTAAGCTGTCAAGTAAAACGGACTATCTTAATTCAGTTTCTCACGACCAATGTTAAGCGCCGAGTTCAAATATTTCCATACGAGCTACAAAATGCCCTCTTATTATCCGATAAATTACGGATATTAGCATGTAGACATATGATCGAGTAATTTATAATAATTTTCAGGAAATGCAAACATTCATTCAATAGTCGCAACTGGTAATTATCAACTACGAGTAGAGCTAGAGGATTTTGAAAGAAATACCGCTTGGGCTGAATACACTAGATTCTACATTGGAGACGTCTCAACATACTATAAATTGGAAGTTAGCGGCTACGAAGGAACTGCCGGTAAGTCTCATTCATTCTTTTAACCTTTGTAGTCTGGTAAAAAAAAATCTGAAATAATTTACACTTAAGAATATTGTTTCTAATGTAAAAAGCTCAGATAGAGTAAACTCACAAGGGACGATTATATGGGGACGAAGTCCCCAATAACAGTAGAAAATTCAATAAAAAAAAAAAAAAAGAAAAAAAAAAAATCGGGAAAATTTTCCCGATATTTTCATTGTACTAATGAACTCAAAATCGTTCAATTTTTTTTGTCGCGTTTTTGAATTTCCGGATTTGCGCAGAAATCTACAATGTACTTCCTTTTTCCGGTCTCGTTTGTATGAAACTTTGAGTAAAATATATATTTATCAGTATAGTATAAAATAAGAAGGAACACAATTCCAATTTCATTTTTAATAATTCCTTGATATGAAAAAAAAACGTTACCTGATGATAGCGTTTCTTTGTTTACATTGCATATGATGTCATAACTTAAATAACGTCACAACTAAAATCCCTAACAACAGAACCAAAATCGGAAACGTTACCGTATTTCCGTTTCTTTTTTTTTAACAAGTATTTAAGTTACAAAAAAATAATTCATACAGACTTCGTCCCCATTTACAGGTAATGCCTGCCTCATATTAAAGAATGTTAAAATCTACTGTCTGATGACTTCTGTGAAAGTAATTGCCCATATAAGATGAATTTTATCCTTTTTTAGATATTTTTAAGATAGACAGAAAGATTTTTTTTTAAATTAAAGGGCAGCAGGACCAGATCTACAATTAAAGCCACTTGTCTCAAATAATCAGTCGAGTTCTAATTGGAGTTTTTGCCCTCAAGAAGATTTGTTTTTACGCTGTTTTTGCGTTTTTGACTATTCACTGTTGAAAAAAATATTAGATAAAAAGAAACTTTAAAAAGCAGAATTCGTCTTTCAGTTATTGCCTTTTTTCACTGAAAGATAATTTTTTTAAATTTGAAATTGTCAGTTGGCTCGTTATTTATTTCTTGTCCTCAAATGACGATTTAAGCAAATATTTGTGTTATTGCCTATTATATTGAATGTTATGATTTAAAATACATATCGGCTGGACAATATTTGCAAATAAACCTAGCTAAATGACACAGACTCTTTTGATCCTCTGGTTATACTTTTTTCTGATGTTGTGTATTCCCATGTTATGTGGTTAATTGGGAGCCTGCATTCTTAATGTGCAAGTTTGAATGCGGGAGCCTGTTTATATTCAGTTATTGTTCTTTGTTGCTATCTATCGTTTTTGTGTTGTATTTTCCTTGATTGTACCTAAATTAAAACATGTTTTTCTTGTTTGAAATATTTATACACTTTGTCAGGGTAATTTATTTATTTTTGGTCCTCATGGTGACCCTGTAGTTGTTGACAATATATGTTTAACTTCTGACTTAGATTGAGATACGTTCTTGAGTTTCTATACATATAGATAAAACCTGTGGATTCATTGTTTGTCGTTGGATACCCATTTTCCCAGATTTCTTTGGTTCAGTTGAACCACGAAATTAAACGATTAACAAGTTTTATATAGTCTTGTATGCAGACTTTGGATAAACAACAATTTAAATATCCACAAATTTGCAAGTTTTCCCTAATACACAAAAAATGATGCCCACGAAAAGAAACGAATCTACAGTTTATATTTTTTTTTTTAAATGTACCAATTCACTGTGTTAAAGGCATACGATACAGTTTTGATCTCGTATTAACATTTTGATAAAAAATTCCATCTAGACTATTTTTACCTGATTAAATCAAATATGTAATAAAAAATATACTTTCACCTGCTACTTTTGGAGTAAAATGAGGTCGAAATTTTGTATATTTGCTCAAAATTCGGATTTGTGGCTGTATTTTCCCTTTCGAAAGAAAGACATAACTTTTTTGTTTTAAAAGATAAACACAAATTGTTTTTTGTTAAATCATTTGTAATTTATGTATTTTTAAAGTATCCAAAAAATTATAATTTTTTTGATTGAGAAATAACTCATATTTATCAAATGTTGATAAATGTAGGAAAAAAACATCATTTTTTTTGCTGTATATTTATCAAATTTAAAAAAAATGAAAATTGGCACACATAATCTTCTCGAGTATTCAAACCAAATGGCATATTAAAATAGAGGGGTCCATAAACTCGTTTTCAAGTTAAATAAGTTTGAATGATAAAAAATCAGTCGAAAACTGAATCTTTCCCCGATTAGTCATAGTTTGACGTCGCGAAAATAACAATTTAGGTTAGCATCGTCATTACCTCCCCTGTAACTGTATCGTACGCCCTTAGATAGCAATAAATAGTTAGGAAAAAAATATTAAAATTTGCCCTTATAAATTTTACCATCCCCTTTTCATTGCTTTCTTGCAATATTAAGCTTACTATTTGTGTCATATAAGTGCATATGTATGTAATCAGAATCTTCCATAGATTTTATATCCAGTATATAAATTGGTAAAATATAATTTCTTTTGAGTGTATCCATGGCAACAATCTGCATTTATTTGTTATGAAATATTACAAAAAGGGGGGAAAGATGTCACATAATTCCCCAAAATTTTTCTAAAAGTAGAATTTCAATCGCTTCAAGTAATACCTTTCCTGAAACTGTGTACATATATTATTCAACAAATCCTATGAAAATCATATGTCTTTCATCTCATTTTTTGTACAATTGCGTCAAAAACTGCAATTGCGTAGAAAAAAGTGTTTGTAAACATTACATTAATTTCTGGACTGATGGTCGGTCTACCTATGAAAATACGGATTGTAAAACACAAAATATCTCATAAAACGTGTCAAAAATAATCTTGTTGCTCTTATAAACCATCTTTGAAGTATAAATTAGCACTCAGCTGTCTAAAAATGAATTTTATTACACAATAACTTTCATATTTGAAAAATCCACTGGGACCAAAATGCGAAACTAAACTCCTAACTGTGTATTGCTACCTTAAGTGTTATTGATGTCGAATTTTTTTTATAAAATATGATTTTATTCAAATATTTGACAGTGTAAGAAGTGAGAAGCATTTAACAAAATTAATTACTTTTTTATTTATTTTCTTCACTTTTCAACTTGTACAGATGTCAACATAAATAATGGTTAGATAAGGCCAAAATGTGAGAACATGAAATAACTCACAATAAAGATATTTTTCAATTAAAATCTTGAAGCACAGCTATTTTTCAAATTCAAATTCCTGTGATTGACAAGGAGGACGAGATATCCATTACAACAACTTTCTGTTTATGTTTTACAACGGAAGAAGCATGCTACATGTGGCTTTATTGTCTTTAATCTAAAGCATGCTTTTGTGAATTGAGAATCTACTCACACATTGCAGGGGATCAATCAATTATGTTATTCTTTCAAAATGTCAGAATATTGACAGTGTATTAATCTGTTGTGCCAAGTTATGTTTTAAAAATAAGTGTTAGATACCAAACAAATGTTACTTTGATATTTATGTAATTTAGTAATTTATGTTACTATACCCAGAAGTGGACCATATACGTAAGATTTTCTGAATTTAGATGCCATTCTCCTACTTGTTTTAGGAAACAATTAGGCATTATATTTCTTTTATGCCAAGTGTTGTTTTTGAATTTAAGGTCTGTTGCAAGAGCAGCCTGTATCGCATTAAATATCTGTCATCCTGAAACACCATTGTCCAGAAATATTTTTACTTTTCTTTTCTCAAACTTTGATTTCTTTGTTGTCTCCCTTGAAGTTCACTTTCCCACCACATTGGTCTATTGTTTTAACTAGTAATGCAAGGTTTGCAAAAATAAAAGACACATTCCTCACATTATTGACCTTGTTCTTTGTTCAATTGGTTTTCTTCAATTCCATCTCCTCTCTCCTCAAGTGCAATGTCACCAGTTCGTGTGGACATAGTTGTAACATTTGCAACCTCATTGACATTATCTACTAAATTTACATATCAATTGTAATATTATTTATATAAACTGTAAACTTTTGTTTTTCAGTGACAAGAAGTGCTATGTTATCCATTTTTTCAAGTGTAAACTTTATGCTATCTAATTTACACAACTTGACCTTTCATCAAAATGTAGCAATCAAAAACAATATTTTTACCTCCAAAGCTAAGCACGAAATACCTTGGATATCAAATTCCCAATGTGTTGTACACCTCATATTATACTGAGGTACCTACACGAGAGATATCATTTATATTTTATGTTTTACACTAAACGATTTTACATACGGAATAAAAACTGACATGATGAATATGTTTAAAACATGTTTAAAATACTTTTACAATGTTTTAGGAGACGTTGCGTCTGTAACGCTTTGCAAATTATGTTTATAATCCACTTTTAAATAAAGGGAGGCTATCATGTAGGGCAGTGCATGTTTCTTTACGCTTTATTGTGAATTTGTTCGATTCTGTCTGCTCCCACTCTCTATTATTCAATTTAAATGTTTGTAGATTAAATTTCCATTGCTATAATGTAATGGTTAAATTATCATATCTAGAATATGATAACTAGGATTTGTAGATAAAAACTATCCCCTGCAAAGGTTCAACATTTGTCAACTGTTTGCATAAAGATGAAGTAAATAATCTTCAGGATGTATAATATCACATTACATTAGTGACTTTTAGTATCATTCTCTTGCTATTGAAATGGAAAAAGAAACAAAATTGCCACCTTGTTTTCAAATTTCGGTTCTTGGAGATGACAGTAAAAAGCAATTAATACTTTCAAGATTCCAAAAAGTTCGGACTATACTTGTGCAGCAAATAAATCACTTTTTATATTATGCTGATATCTTAGAGAAGGTTTCAGACTATTTTTTTCTTGACCTTAGTGGACAGTCCTCAAAGTCTATGACATCGTTAGATTTAAATACATAGATCCAGATGGAGAACAAATTATTCCTAGCGGCTTAAACATCACTCCAGAAGATCATCAAAGTTGTAGAAAATAAGGCAACAGTAGTATTCCGCTGTTCAAAGGTTATAAATCGATTGACAGAAAACAAATTAGGGTTTAAAACTAAATAAAGGCAACAGTAGTATACCGCTGTTCAAAACTCGTAAATCGATGGACAAAAAACAAAATCGGGTAACAAACTAAAACTGAGAGAAACGCCTTAAATATAACAGAACAACGACACAACATTAAAATGTAACACACAGAGAAAAGGACTAAGCATTAGACAAAAGTCGATGAGAATAATAAATGTAACATCAAAACCAAATACATGAATATGGGATAGAAAAGTACCGTGACACGTCTTATAGTAATGTGAATTCACACAATATAAGAGAAAACAAACGACCTAACGGAAACAAAACGTTAAAATGTGAGAAACGAACTATAATATAACAATGGCCTTATTCCTGACTTGATACAGGACATTTTGAAAGACAAAAATGGTGGGTTGAACCTGGTTTTTTGGGATGCCAAACCTCCCGCTTTAATGGCAAAGTTAAATTTAACATAAAAATGACAACATAACATCAAAGGACTACAATACAAATAAATAGGAGAACATATTAGACAAAGAAACACATGAATAATAGCTATCAAAAGGCACCAGGTTTAAAATTCAATGCGCAAGAAGCGCGTTTCGTCCACACAAGACTTACCATTGACGACCAGATATAAAAGTTCGAAAGTCAAAACAAGTACAAAGTTGAACAACACTGAGGATCAAAAGTTCAAAAAGGTTGTGCCAAATACGGCTATGGATTTCTGCTTGGGATAAGAACATCCTTATTATTTAGAACAATTTATGCTATTGCAAACAGTATATCACATGAATATAAAAGATATATATAATAAAACTAAAGTATTAACTAATTACAGAAAACAAAAGACACACCCGACTTTGTCAAGGCCTCAACGTAAAAAGTGAAAAAAGTGACGTCACATACGGAGTGGTGAAAAGGCACAAAAATGACGTTACATTAGATTGTGAAACAGCACACAAAAAATGACGTCACATTTGAATGACTAAAACTATTTCTCAAAATTAAGATAGAATTAGGATTGATTTAAGATTATATTTGAACTAAATACTGATATTACATTTAATAACCATGCACATTGCAATATTTATTAATAGCAAACTGAGGTAGCAATTAACTATATTATATAGCTATGTCAACCGAGGGAAACACATCAATTATAAGAGGAAAACAACGAAACAACAGAAACACTCTAGTGAAATAAAAAAAAAACAAATGACAATACAACATACATAGAAACGTATTAAGATAAATCACTCTTCCATTTAAAATGGGCATTTCAATATGAAGAAGTTGACACCAAAAGGACATCTAGCTACAATGCATTTTCAGTGTAACAGTGATCATGATAAACACCATTCTATTTCATTGTCATCGTCTTCTTATTTACCTAACGGCGAATACCTATCAAACTTGAGAACATGTCATGGAAATATGTGTAGTGGAATGTTATCAGTGCACTACAACAGATTTGCTAATACTGCAAAAATTTGGCATATCAACAAAAAAACACAGCAATACATATTTCAAATATACAAGCATCATATTGAACAGCAATACAAAGAAACTATTGAGTCAGCAGTTTTAGAAGAAATTGGAATGTACAATGATTTGAAATGAATTTACAATTTGACAGATGCCCGACATAGCTTGCGTTAAAATGCAAAAGAAATGTTGTAGCCATAGCAGAAAACTATTCTTAAATGTGAACATGATACAAAATCTGGTGATTCTGTATCTCAATGCCATGAAAAATTGTGTACCTAACGGATCTTTAATTACATAGAAAAGCAAGGTGTGCAAGTAAATGTACTTTTGCATGACGGATATTTGAGTAGTAACAAGATGTTAAAAGGCAAAGGAATCACTACAAATCAGAATGATCCATAGATCAAAATAGCAATTAAAAGAGAATCTGCGGGGCCAGCATATTTCAAAGAAAAGTCCTGATCTGCACAACTTGAGGACAAGGTGGAATCAGTTGCCATACATTTTCATTTGGGCCGTTAGAAATTTTGAGGAAAATCCAAAGGAATTAAAGGATGTATTGCTAAGTATTGTGGAACATTATAATAATAATCAATAGAAGTGTCATCCTGATTACAAACTACGAACCTAAACGGATAGTTATTCCAATATCAATTGCTGAAAAACTTCTCCTATGTGTTATATGGAAATCTACAATTTAAACCCTCCCTGAAAATTGTGTTTTAGCCAAAGATACATTTATGTTGATAGCTTAACTATGAACATGTTTAAAGATAAAAAAAATGCTTTTAGTAATGACAATTGCAAAGCTGTCAGTCGGCACTTTGTCATTGGAAACAAAATGTTGATCACGATTTTACCAAAACCGAAGAAATGACCCACGAAGTTACATTGGAAAAAAGAAGTATAAGCCTCAAACTTATAATAACAGACAAAGTATTTGGGATAGGCAAATAAATTTATTGGGTTAAAGAGAATAAAAGAGGAATTAATATTCATACATGATATTTTGATGAAGTAAAAATTTTGATTCATTTATTCATAAATTCATGGAACTCAACTTTATATATTTGTGCCTCATTGAAACATTTTTATTTCTTATTGGATATATAAGCATTGTGATTATATATCTTGTATATATGAATTAATTCGATTTTCATGAGATAAAAATCTGTGTTTACTAGTTTCTTCATATTTTCTTTTTTCACAGCATGCAGTCACGAACATGTGCTTCTATTAACACGACAAGCACATTCACTAAAAATAATTTATTTATTATCTTAGCACCGGCCATATTCGAATAAGCTTAACTGCTGTAAGGGCGTAACATTTTTTTCTATGTCATCCCCGGTCTTTAAACAAGTGTTTGTTGTTTAAACTTGAATACACTACTTTTATCCACGTGAGTTTAGATTGAACAAATTTTTGTTGTTTAAATACTTGATTAAACTATTTTAACTACATGAATTCAATTTAAATCTGTTTTTGAAGTTCATACTTTGTAGACATGACAGAATAATTTTTGTGACGCGGTTGTTTGCATAATTGTTATTCAATAGACATTAGAAAACGCATATGTTGGGTATTAGTTTCATACTTTACTTTTTCGGATAATTGACATTCATATTGTATATTTCAACAAGATGTTATACATGCAATATCAATGGAATCATGGTACATACCACACTTTGTAGCTCTTTTATCAGAGTTACAGAACTCTGTTTTGTCATCATAATTGATTTTTATTACGTCATTGCAACAGTGAGTTCAACATTTGCTTAATTCTAACAAAATCCTTTTTACAAAAATGTGCAAATTTTATTTTATTAGATTGATATAGAAGAAAACAAACAAATACATAATACTGTGTTTATTTATCTAGGAGACAGTCTGCAATCCCATAGTGGAAGTATGTTTTCTACGTACGACAGAGATAATGACATATATCCAACCAGCTGTGCAGTTCAGTTTAAAGGAGCATGGTGGTATCACAAATGTCACGCTTCAAATCTTAATGGAGCCTACTTGTCAGGGGAAACAAGCTCTTTTGCTGATGGAGTCATATGGCATGGATGGAAAGGACATCATTATTCTTTAAAATCATCAAAACTAATGATAAAGAAATTGTGAACGACCAGCGTTATAAAACACACTTTTGGTAGAAACAGTCATAGACTAGTGTTTTAATGTTATCATTTTAGATGTTTAAAACCATCGTAAGAAGGAAACCTCGTGAAAGGTGTCTCCTTTGATGGTGTAGTAATACGGAAGATGTGAAAATGACAAATCAAATGATTAAAACAATATGATTACAGAACTTTCTTCAATTCCACAGATTCTGATAAACATTTGTAAACTTTTGGTATAAAGTAGCCGCTTTCAATGTTTGTTGATCATACCTATTTTATTTGAAAATTATTAAAACAGTATTTTATTAATTTCTGTACATATATCTAAATGCATGCACGTGCTTAATATTTTTTAATACTTATATTTGACTATCAGAGGTTTTTTTATCGTTTATCTACCGTAATATCCTTGAGATGTACCCTTCTGATAGTTTTTTTTTCACTTTGTTTGTATTTTTAAAAAAAATGATAAAATTCATGCATGTTTTGGTATTTCCCCATTATTGTTAATGAATACATATGTAGAATGTGTAGTATACTTTAATAAGTGTCATTCAAGAAACCTTGTCATAGGGAAAAATAAAAACTCGAACATCATGTTAAAAATGTTTTTATCCGGGCTAGAACATTCAGAACTCAATCCTACCTTTTTCAAACTATGACACAAATACTAGCGAAAAGTTCATTTTTCTACATTTTCCATTTCTATAATTTTCTTCCAGTTCGGCAGAGTAATTATAAGTTACAATCCGTAAAGCCTTCCCTTTAAATAATTTTTATATCGTCGGCTTCAGACTTTGATCGATCGATTGACCTACTCAACAATAGGATACTTCGCTCAAGGATAACTTCCAAGCGTACGAATTTCTTTGAAAAAAAGCAAAAGCAAATTCATTTAAATACCGCGAAAGGATTTTTCTAATACAAATATTTTTGTTACAGTGGAATCGAACTTTGACCTATTTACATAATGTGTCCTTCCCTACAAAATATCTTCAACTGGAAATGAGTAAATCGATTGTTATTTGCAAAGAAAGGAACATTGAAATCAACGAAATCAACAAAAGAACGACATATTAAACCCCCATCAACAATATCGAGCAAAAACTAATAGCTTTCATCATTTCTTAGCAGATCAAATTAATATATTTTTGTTAGTTTTATCCTTTTTGGTGTACAATAGAACAAATATTATATAACCGATTCCGTTTAACACGACTATATTTTCTTTATTGAATAAATAGTTGGAATGTTTGAGATCATAATAAAACGGTTTAACCGAAAAATGAACATCTAACACTGTATTATGTCATCCTTTAAATCTTTACTTGAGTAATAAGTACAAAGTTGTTCAGTTTGCAATTACGAAAAAAATGCAGTACTTAATCCTGTCAGAACCGTTGCATTGGCTACATTGAAATTAAACTCAACGAGGAGATGAACTGCTGATAAATATTGAAAAGCGTATTCATGCAGCTTTTGTACGCACAACACATGTTAAAATTATTTCAAAACTCACACGACATTCTTTTTAAAAGAGGAGTGAAAGATACTAGTAGGACAATCGCAATCATGGTTCGAAAATAAACCGACAAAGCTAGGGCTAAAAAAGAATAAGAAAAACACACACATATTCATGATAATAGTACACAGGAAACAACATAGAAAACTAAAAACTATGCAAAACGCGCCCCACCAAAAACTGGGGGTTGTATCAAGTGCTCCGGAAGGGTAAGAAGATCCTGCGCTACATTGGGAACATGTCGTGTTGCTCATGT
Organism: Mytilus galloprovincialis; assembly: GCF_965363235.1. Lineage (NCBI taxonomy): Eukaryota > Metazoa > Mollusca > Bivalvia > Mytilida > Mytilidae > Mytilus > Mytilus galloprovincialis. Next base: position 56,236,037 of record NC_134842.1, read on the forward strand.
TATTACAAATCCGGTAAATAGATATAAGAAGATGTGGTGTGAGTGCCAATGAGACAACTCTCCATCCAAATAACAGTTTATAAAAGAAAACCATTATAGGTCTATGTACGGTCTTCAACACGGAACCTTGGCTCACACCGAACAACAAGCTATAAGGGCCCCAAAATTACTAGTGTAAAACCATTCAAACGGGAAAACCAACGGTTTAATCTATATAAAAACGGGAATTCGGTTGGTCACATACGTGATAACATGGATAATGGAAGGAGATTGTAGTTACGACACATGTTTTTACGGATTCTTTTTAATTTCAACAGGCTATTATTTTGGAATTTAATGCGATTGTCGTACAGGTGAGAGGTTTGGCGCTATAAAACCAGGTTTAACATTTCCTACATTTGAAAATGCCTGTACCAAGTCAGGAATATGTCAGTTGTTGTCCATTTGCTTGATGTGTTTTATCATTTTATTTTGCCATTTGATTAGAGACTTTCCGTTTTGAGTTTTCCTTAAAGTTCAGTATGTTTTTTATTTTACTTTCTTCAAAATACATACCCGCATTAACTACAGTTTTTGGAAATGACCAACTCCATCAAAAATTTCTTTGGACACCTTTCAACCTTTGTTTTGTATAGAAAGCTATTTCTAGTATAGTTTTCGATGATTTCATCTGTGCTCAAATAAACAAATTAATGTTAATGCCAGATATTTCTAAAAACTATTCTCTTCAAGCATTAAAAAAAGGAACGTTATAACGGATTCGGTAATAAAAGTTTTAGAAAACGTAAATTTGTTTTTGTCATATGTAGTTGGCAAGATTACCCAGTTACTCTTTTTTTTGTTTCTGTTTCTGACAGTATTAATGATTCAGCATCATGTTTATAACAAGCTAGTTGGGTGGTTTCTTTAAACTTTGATTACTGTTATAGGTATGCTTTTCCCCCCAACTTCTAGTCCGAATGTCGTCGAAAATTATCCCTCTTAGGTCTTTTGAATCCCCGGAATTTAAACTTTAAAATGTCTAAAAGCTATAATTCTTGACGTTTCTTAACAATTAAATTGACCAAATAATGTTATTTATATTAAATAGAAATGGCACTTAAGGTATCTTACTAACAGACAGCTCAGTTGCTACCTACCAAACTTAAGTGCATGTCTTCATATCTAAAAGCTACTTCTCTTATAAAATCAAGTTGTGAACAACATCCAACCTTTTTGTCATTTTGATTTCGTTATGATTTCGTTATATTTATTACTCAACTCTTCATTTCCATGAATAATTATTCTCATTGAATAAACTTACTCTGTGTCTACAATTGTGTGCTGTATCGTCGGGACCTACTGCGGTATGAAGCCATGGATAGCAAAAGAAAACACACACTGTATAAATGTCGTGTGTCTGAAGCGCTTTCCTCGATTTACATTCATTAGGAACGCTCATACCAAAACATTTGAAATACAGTGAATTATCAATACGCAGGAACGTTTTTCTGAGTAATTTTTACATGTTTTTCATGCAGTGTTTATTAATTTATCAATAGTTGGTATTTAAGAAGTAACTCGACTACACATTTATTCGACTACACTTATATTCAATACATATTTTCTTATTGTTTTATCTATATATCAGTTAAGGAGGCAATTATCTCGTTTATGAACAAAATGTGTAAGTCTGTATTCTAAAAAAAACTGTCTAAAATACCAAACTTTTTCGACGTCTGAGTTGTAATCACTTATAATAGTATTTACTTATTTTCCTATTGCAAAACAAGAAGGCTGTAAACAAATTAGTTTCTCTGATCTCTTCTGAATTTCCTTAATTTAATCTCAAACGTTCAAAACTGAAAGTTCAATGTTCATGGTCAAATTTATCACTGGTATAAAAATGTTTGGCAATTGAATTATTAAGTATGTAATACTTATTTATCGTTGTTATGGTCATGATTACCCCTACTTTAATTAACGTTTCTAATTTTATTGGTATTCTGAGACAAAATCATCAATGTTAACAAGCTGATAATTCTGTGCCCCATACACGCTTTTCGTCTACGAATGATCAATGACGCTCGAATAACAACAGTCAAGGATGTTTGCTTGTCATGTTTTGGAATGTTTGTCAGATTTTCGAAATCCTCTGGTTTTATCCATTTGAATGCCTTAAAAATAAATGCCCATGAACCCCCATTTTTCTTTATATAAATCTTTTACATGTATAATTATAACTTATTTGTAAAAGTCTTATAAAATCTTATTTATTTTTTAAGAGTTTTTGAGAACTTTAACTGGTCAATGATAAAGCTATGAAAAGTCAAGAGAGAACATTTTCCCGCCAAAATTCCAATGGCTAATATCTCAAAAACAAGCACATTGACCCCTATATTTTTTATTTTTTTTTTTTGATTCCTCAATTAATCCCCTATCAATATATACTATATGGAAAGTTATTTATTTTGAAACTGAGCAGCAAACATCCTTAAAGGTTGAAAATTTTAGAGGCTGAAGAGAATTTTTAGTATTCTGTAATTTTATTTGAAATAAATGGAATTCTTGAACATGTATGAGATTTGTCCTTAACAATATTCTGGCCTGTTCGATATTTTAGCTTGATAAAATAATTGACAAGGTTTACTTGTTTGTTATGACAAAGTCTAAGAAATGAATGTTATGGTATAAGTTAGCTATAATAATCGTTATTTTTCACAAGCGTTTCCATGCATCCATGCAACTCACTGAATATCTATAATGCACATTATGAGTTATTAAAGATTAAAATCGAAAGCCCTTAATATGTTTACAAGTCATTTCTTTAAATGTAAGTAATATTGGTCCGCAGAGATTAGACTTCTTATCATGCATACAGCCATCAAAAGACTATCTGGTTGTATATAATATATGATATGATAATGAAATATTAACATGTCTATTGATGTTATTTACATATTTGCATTAACTGAAATAATGTCATGAGCGCAGTAGTTATCAAATTACTACTACCTCAAAAAAACTTTAAACAAGATTTGTTAATAAAACAAAATTACAATATGGTAATTACGAAAGCTATATTCTCATTCTCAGTTGTTTTGTTGCGACAAAGACGATGTCGAATGCCAGCATCCAAATGACAGCACCGTCCGTGGACAGTTACAACATGGCAAAAGTAGCCAAAAAAACGTCCTACGTAGAATTAGAAATATCAGCTTGTTGCAATGTGTCAAAGAATGTTTCTTGACATCAAAATGTATTGCTATTAATTATCGAAAGAACTGGAAAGTATGTGACGCAGTTGGACACATAATTGATAATGATCAAGCATTGGTACATGAAGATGGTTGCATTTTCAGTGAAATTTCAACCTGGTCCAAGGTTAGATTGCATACAAATAAATAGCAAATTTATAACAAGACTTTTGCTGTATCCTGAATAAGTTATCTGTGAAATAAAGACACACTGTACGAGAAGAACAGTGTACAAACTATATTTTTATGTCCTTTTATTTATAGAATAAACGTGAACGAACTAAAAATGAATTGACGCAAAAAGTACTTTCGATTATTGACTGAAGATATAACCATGTCATCTCACACTTTAACATCGACCAAAGTACTTCGTGCCGGAATAGCATATAATTTTTGTAGAACCGTGGAAATGTTTGCAATATTTAAATTATTTCTGAAAGATGTAATGAACAAAACATTAAATAAATGGGAAAAATATGTGTATAATTAAAACATGATTGACATGACTATCCAAAATGTTCGAGAAACAATAATTGGATAAAATGACAGTCAAACAATGAACTTTAATGAAGTTGCAATTATTTCAAAAATCTTTGAATGACTTTTATGCTTTGTTGGTAATTGCTGGAGATATTTCAATCAACATCTAACGGAGAAATGTTCCTCGTCCACATGTAAAATAAACTTCGCGAAGGAACCCTTTATTTATTAAAAATTTTGGCAAACAAAAACATTGAAAGCTCTATGTACTATTTTTCATCAGGTTTTTAGGTGTAAATTTTACATTATTTGACATATAGTGCACCATAGAAGCAAGGGATTTACGAAAAAGAAGTTTAATTTCTGTCAAGTTATCCAAACCAAAGATTCATACATTTTTTAATGAAAGATATTTTTATACTTTTCATATTCTCAAATTGTCCCTTCTTACCTCTCTGAATTTAACCAGCTATCGGTCTTATGTTGGATCCTTTGTAATTTGACCTAACGTTTATAAGCTGTTTCCTTATTTAAGCATCTAGTTTGAAGACAAAAACATTTATTCCTTAATTCATATATACATAAACTCTCTCTGTCGGCCTCCTTTTCAATATGATGAGATGTTTTTTTTATTTGAAATAAAACAACTCAAGTAATGCAACACACTTCGTGTTTAAGGAATTTTACTTAATTAACTTTAGTAGTTACGATTGTCTGTAACAACAATTTAATCATTATATTTATATAAAAAGACATTGAATATTAAACACACAGCACAACATGTGACCTTAAGTTCCCGCTGTCCTCAGTTCCATAATAATATAAAAGAAAATTTTCATTTTTATCTGACATATTTTGTTACTTTCAATTTGGCCTTGTCACAACTAGTGAAAACACAAAAAGGTATGTTATAAAGGGGCACTTGCTGTCAAGTTCATGTTCACCAATTTTAATCAAATTCTCATATTTTATCTATGACAATGTAAAACATTTATCCAAACTATTAAAAGTCTAAAATAAACAATTAACAGGGCACGGGCATGAAAATACGTAGCTTCGTTTCGTGTGCATTTTAGTCCAGACACCATCTAATTAACTATGGAGTTGACCTCTAAAGTAATCTGATTAAGCAAACTCGTGTTGTTGGATTTTTCTAGGTCTGTTTAATTTCATATTATAGAAGAAAAATAAATATTTATCATCGTTTTTACCTGTAAAAGAATGATTTTTTGTGGATCGAATCAGTCAATCAAATGATTTACCTTTTTTCACTTTTTGTGTTAATATTCTTTTTCTTTAAATAACTTTACACATGCAATTCACGTGTTATCCGCCTAAAGCTAAGGGGTTAAATTGAAATTCACACGAATACGGATTAAATGAGGTCGAATTATTCACTTGCAAGTGAATAACTCATAATCAATGTTTTTAGCTCATTTTGCCAAAATTTAAATATACTAGCTGCTAAAAGCACTCTTTGCATTTCATTAATGATTGAACAAACAAAAAAAATAGATATTTATTTATCTCGTAGCTTGTTCCCCTTTAATTCACTTTTCTCAATTTATTTATTTTAAGTAGTATTTTTATTCTTTGATATTTGGATCTTTCAGTCGTTTGCGGGAGTTTGCGCAGACCACAACTGTGTCACAGGAAAGAAGTGTGTTAACGATCGAGATTCAAACAGAGGATTTACTTGTATTTCTGCTTGTAAGTCTAGATAAATGTCTTAATCAAAGAAAAGAAAATTAAATATTTGAATGATTATTTATGTAGCCGAAACGAGTGACTAATGTACCACATCCTCCGATTTCTCTGAAGAGTTATTTTTATTATTGATATAATCAATACTGCAACATGAACTACCAACAAATCATGATATCACTACTTTTAACGAGACCTTTTAAATGAATTAAATTTCAACAAAACACAAAAAATTATACCATAGCCATTCAAAATTTACTGCGCAAGACAATATTTCAAATAAACATAATTTCATGTTTTTTGTCAGTTACTTTTTCGATTAACGAGTTTGCTTATTCCTTTTTTTTTTTTTTTTTGTCTTTTGTCTCTCTTTTATAAACTTACAAACTGGTATGATAAGGTAGACAACAGTCACATGAAAGACTATTGTGATAAATGTTTTACATATTACAGTTACTTGGAGTACAACACATATAATTTTAATGGAATATGAACCGATAGATGCCTTAAAAGTCCGCCGATACAAAAATATCAATATCCAAATATTTATCAAACAATGTTTTGCAAATTGTGAAATCCTTGTTAAAGGGAAAACTAAAGTTGTACGGACTTTTATTATAACCAGATACCAGTAGCATAATACCAAAATCTAAGATATTTAAGTGTATGTATATTTATTCAGTGCAAATATAGGATCGGGTGACAATTCTGAGCAAATATTAAAACTTATCTTTCTCATTAGCTAAAAATGAGGAATTGTCTTTAATTATCACAGATTATCATGCAGGATAAGCCTTCATTTCATTTTGTGAACTACAAACTCATGAAAAAGATAAAAAGGTTTTTTTCCCATCTAGGAAACCGTTCTTCGAATCAAATATGTATAAAACGATTAACGATCAGTAAAAATTCCAATATATTGCGTTAGCTGTAACCTTTAACATACTCCTGTTAGTGCCCTTTATGCTGTCAACTGATACACGTGATAGTTAATGTACAACCCATCCTACTTTTTTGCAGACTGTGAAGGACACCTGCCAGAAATACAAAATGCTGTTTGCTCAGAGACATTTGGTTTATATAGAAATCTCGGCACTGGAATAAGTTTTAAATGTAAAGATGGACTTGATATGATAGGACGCCCATTTGCTGTTTGTACAGAATATGGAGAATGGAAAATTCTGTTTTGTTGCGTAAACCCGGTAAATTTATCTCATTTTTGGTTTATTGATAATAACAGGCATCTCCGGATGAATAAAAATCAATAACAATATACACAAACGAATAACAAAATACTGCAAAAATACAGTAATAAGTAAATTTGCATATAATTCAAAATACAAATCGAACCCTAAAAGGGCCAAAAAAAATTCTAACCTTAAAAAGCTTTACAAAAATTAAAGTTTGATTAATCAAATTCTTCTGTCGATCGAATGTCTACTTTTGAGACTTGATAAGGACGTTTGAACCAAAATGACAATCCGTATCAAAGACACTGAATTAGTCAATATCAGTTTGACAGTCAAAGAAAACAGTCAATAACTGTAGTTTAAAAGAGAAGTAGAGAGGTATTAATTTTGCTCAACCTTTTTATACATATACAAATAGTCATGAATAACTGAGGATATCACATGAACATCCAACGGAGCATGACAGAGTGAGTGGAAAAAGTAAATATCTCCTGATATACATGGAGCACATTTCATACGAATCAACACTCATTCAAAATGTCACAATAAGTTTCAAAGGTGATGTTGGTATCGTCTGCCACATTTTGACATATACCCTCTATTTCTTTTGTAGTTGATATTAACAAATATCAAAATTTATGATATGCTTTTTTTTTTTTTCAATAAAACTGTTTTGATTTTCTTGTCGGAAGACTGTATCCACCACGTGACTGTACTGGTATACCACGCTCCGTTGGATCAGGTGTCTACACAATTCATCCAACGCCGTGCATTCAGGTCGATGTCTATTGTGAAATGGATACAGAAGATGGTGGCTGGACAGTAAGTTCCTAATCAATTGACGCATGTGCAATAGGAGTCAGGATTAGAGATAAGATTGTTTATATGATAAAGTGTATCCTACTGGTCAGTCATTGAGTCCATGACTAGCCAACGTGATGCATTTTGTCCAGCAAATCCCTTTATAGTTGATCTTGTCTTTACTTATAAATAGATGAATATATAATAAAAATTACTATTTTTAGAGAACCAAAGGAAAACAATGTAATTGCAGGTAACAGTTCTGGTCTAACAGTGAACAGCATACCAGCATTCAACTTAAAATGACACACATCAACCTTTCTATGTTAAATTCTATTTTCAAGCATTAAGATTTAATTTTACATATTGTAACTTGGATTTAGAGTTGTCGTATTGGCACTCATATACCTCGTCGTTTATCTAATAAAGGCATAAACATACCTTTAATTGCATATTAGAGAGTACTGGCTCCTTGAGTTTTTATATTACAAATAACAAGTTTTTCTTTACTTTAACACAAATGTGTCCTCCTATTACAATGTCATATAAAAAAAACTCAAAGGAATCTTTCAACAAGGGACCTACAGTTATCCAAAATACTCTTCATTTCATTTGATATTTCACCTATTGACAAGGATACGGCCTGGTGTAGATACTAATTAGTTTGGAATAAAATTTTATATGACAAATGAATCATACGCTCAATTTGAAATTAAGTGTAGGAGTTCATTCAAATTGTATATACATATCTATAAAGTCTGTTTCTCATTTCCAGGTTATACAAAGGAGATTAGACGGCAGTACTAATTTTTACAGAGGATGGACAGCTTATGAAGAAGGATTTGGGAATCTTACACATAATTTCTGGCTAGGTACATTCTAATTAAAATTTTCAATAACTTCGAAAAAAAGCAACAACAATAGCATGTCAAAAAACGAAAAGAAAACATAAGACACAACAAATGTTGATTAAAAACTACACAAGTAACTAAGCGCGTAGAAGCAACTACCTTACCTAAATTAAGGGGTAATAATGAATCAATAAAAAATAACATTTCTTGACCAAGGGATATATGTTGATATAACAATCCTATAATATGTTTGATTCATATTTTAATGCGCCTCGATATCCTGTATAAGATCATTGATCATTTGAAAAAAAAAAAGAATTGTGGTCAGTACACCTTATTGGTTATTTACTAAGTGGAATGCTGCATCCCCGCAATTATGTCTATTGGTGTATAATATGAATTTTTAACTCTAATGTTATACGAAAAGTGTTGTTTTAATCGCAAGCGGCATAACAAATAAAGCTTTTTTTTACATGTATAAAATGAACAAGTACGAAACCCTTAAACATTTTGGATAACAGGATTTAATGTTTGTTCTCCATACGTGCGTTTCGTCTACAAAGGATTCATTAATGACGGTAGATATTCATATATGTCGGTACAATTAATATGAAAGAGTCTTGAGTAACAGGACAGAGTTGATAGCAGGAAGGAATTATTTTTTTTAAAACAATTCCTTTATTTCATTGTTTAAGAAAAATACATCATTACAAATTGGGCACAATTGGAAGATAACAGCAAGCATTGTCATTTATCTTTTAAAACTTTCTTTGCAAGATGGAGAATCTGCGTAGGTAATAAAATATTTAAAAAAAATCCTTTATGTTGCCATCTACTATATTAGAATTGCACAATGTTATCAAAAATAAAAAATACTGTCTTTTTGTTCAAAACAAGGTATTTTATATTGAGATTTATTCAATATGATAATAATAACTTATATTAAATGCATTGGTTGGCATATAGTGGATCATCAGTGAAAATGTCCTTTAACATATCGTTCCTGTTAGTGATTGTTGTTATGCTGTTACTTTTCGTCAAATAACATGACAGAACGTACCAGAAAGACAGAAAGGAATTGCAGAGTACTTTTTGTCCTTTTATTTGAATTGTGTGGAAGATTACTTACATCTACATATCAATTTAATAAGATACTATAAAACATTCATACTATTCAGGAAATGAAGCCTGTTTATTTAATTTGGATATTCTTTGAATGATTTAGTTGTCAGAAAACAACACTGGACAATTTTAATTTTTTTTTTGAAGGGGGGGGAGTGAACATTCAAACTATAAAACTTCTTTGGAAGAAATGTAAGAAGGAGTGTTTAATTGGCAATAGTTGGTGCAGTATATACTCTTACTAATATTATATTTTTTCGAAAAAGATGGTTGAATAGAAAAATGATTGCCGGTAAAAGATGAAACAAGGAAATTAGACTTTTTCAGATATTGTCTCATGTAACAGATTTTTTATTACTAAAACGATATATTCAAATGGTCGAGTGTTCAAAAATTACACCGAACCATACGCATTTTGTGATTGAATGGGTCGGATTTTTAAATAAGGGTAGACCTTTAATCTAATATTCAATTGAAACAGATTGGTTTAACTTAAATTCTTACATTACATTCTAACTACTTTTTTCTAACAAGGGGGATATGGGAATGTCCTCTCTCAGAGAGAAACCATAAGTTGCTCTCTAATTACAGGATCAATTACGGCTATCGGGCAGATAATAATTAATCAAGTAATTTATAATAATTTTACAGGAAATGCAAAAATTCATAAGATAGTCGTAACTGGTAATTATCAACTACGAGTAGATTTAGAGGACTTTGAAGGAAATACTGCTTGGACTAAATACAATAAATTCAACATAGGAGACGCATCAACAAACTACAAATTGAAAGTAAGCGGTTACTTCGAAACTAGTACTGCTGGTGAGTCTTACCTTCGTGCTATGAATATTTTCCATCCTGAAAATATTTTTAAAATATCTTAAACTAATTTGAAGATTTATGTAAAATATTATAAAAATAAAAGAAAAATATGTTGTTAGTTTGTGCTTATTTTTATGTACCTTTTTATTTATAAGTCTTGTTTGTACCAAATGTGACAGTTGTTGTCCATTCGTTTGGTGTGTTTTGTAATTTGATTTTGCCGTTTGATTAGGGACTTTACGATTGAGTTTTCCTCGGAGTTTAGTAATTTTGTGATTTTACCTTTTTTTGTATGTCTCTGATGTTTGTTTTTTCACTTTGGCTACTTAATCACAATTATTGTCTCTTTTAGCAATCATGTCTGTACAATATTAGAAGTCTGGTCACTATTTGGAGGCGGCCATGCAGGTGTTTTTTTACAATATTTGTATAACTGCATATTGAAGACTTGAAAATATGTCCTTGAGTTTATTGATATATTGGTATATATATAACTATATATTTATCTAAATATCAACACAATAATGCTAAATCCGCAAATTTGCAAAAGCAAAAAGTAAAATCACAAAAATACTGAATTCAGATGATAATCAAAACGGAAAGTCCCTAATCACATGGCGATTTCAAATGACAAAACACATAAAAAACGAATGGACAACAACAAATATTTGTTCTTCAATCGTGGGGATTTGAATTTATGCTAATAGGATATCGAGACAACACCGCATTCACTGTGTACATCGCTTTAGACCATTCGGCCAACTAGACTGCACAATTAAGCAGTTTGCGGTGGCCTAGTGTTATATTTCCCCGTCAGTAGAATCTAAAGATGCCTCATATATCATGTACTGTGTTACAACTCTAGATTCTACTGATGTGGAAAGCTGACACTTTTTCTTCGAAGGTATCAAAACTTTGATAAAATAGTTTTGATAATGAGTCTTGTTGATACGTGTTACTTATACACTGGTATTTCACATATTCATGTCTTTCTCAGACAGTTAATGACGTTTCTACACTACATGCGTCGAATGCATACTAAATGATACATTAGTGTCAAAAAACATGATATATTTTTCAGGTGTAATTGGCTTTGAAGTAGATATAAGAAGATGTGGTATGAATGTCAATGAAAAAACTTTGTTGTTATGTAAGACCAGTTGCAACGATTTTAACTGTTTATTCTCATGGTGTGCAGTACCCCACCAATGTCAGTTGTTAAAGGTGTGTTGATCCCTTACAAACGTGTTTAAAAACACCATACACTATTATGAAATTCAGTGGTTTTCTTTGGTTCCTGTCTGTCATATTTGTTTTTCGTGAATCATTTTGTTATAAAGTAGGCGTATTATTTATTCAATTGAATGGTAGACAATTGGCATAGTAACATTATTTGGCATACGACGTCATCGTTATAAAGTAGGCGTATCATTTATTCGTTAGAATGGTAGACAATTGGCATAGTATCATTAGTTGGCATACAACGTCTTCTTCCGTTACGTTGAACAAAATTGATCCCATCTTGAATCTACAAGGACAATTTTAACCAACCATTTTCACAGTTACCATTCAGGTTTGTACTTTTCATAGATATTTCTTGTCAATCAAAATGCAATTTTTGTCTTTTATCAAAAACCAGGTAGTGAAAATCTGACAGTGACAGAAATTTTCACAATATTAAGATATTTACATTGTACATGAAAATTGTAAGAGGACTTCTTATATGAGTTACCCACAAATGATTCTTTTTTTAAACGATTTTTTTGGCGTTTGTTTACGATATTCTCAAACCTTTTATAGATAGAGAGAAACTTTGAATAGTAAAAATGAACTAAAAAGGTAAAATATGCAAATAAGTTGAATTGCCTAAATAGTTGCCCACTTCATTAAAGGAGTTAGTGCCTTTAAATGATGTTTTGTGTCTTGCCTATTTTTGTACGACTATAGTACATGTAGATATAGTCCATAGATGAAATCTTTGCTGTTTTTATGCTATCATATGTATGTGAAATATATACATAAGCAAACAGTAAATAACCGCTGTTCAGTAGTCATAAGTCGATTAAGCGAAAACATAGACAAACTGAAACTTTAAATAATCAGTACAAATTGTCCGTCTATTTTAGTGGAGTTAATGACTTCAAAGACGATTGTAACCATTTTTTGGGGTTTGTGGTAAAGTGTACAGAAGATAGAAAAACTTAGTTCTCTACAATTCAAGAAAAGGACATTTTTTATTAGAACTATATTCTAGCCTACAATGTTGGAGAAAGCCGTTGTTGACGAGACAAACATACTTGTGTAAGCGATACAGTATATTGAGAACCTTTAGTTCGTTTCCGTGCAAACTACACAAGAACTTAAGATTCCGCATCATGAAACGATCGAAAAATAACTAGATAATGTCTCAAAAGTGTAACACAATATACCAAGATGTATTTGGTTGTAATATATTCATAGAAACTTGACAATACCTTAACTTTTTTATTCGCCATTTGAAAGCTCTGTATCCACTACGTGATTGTTCTGATCTACCACGTCGCTTTGGATCCGGCGTTTACAGAATTCATCCAACGACATCTACAAAGTTCAAGGTCTATTGTGAAATGGAAACAGATGATGGTGGTTGGACAGTAAGTTAACTAATCACAAGCTTTGTCTTATTGGTAGTTTGAAGAATGGAACGCGCAGGAAATTGATCATCATAATTTCTTCTTGTCCTTGTCAACACACACATGAAAAATAACACTAATAAATGTAGTGCTTTTGCTACATTCACATATTTGATGATATTAGAATGTATCAGCAGTTTATCCTGGAATGATTTAGGTAACCATAGGCATTCTTTATAACGTATACTATTGTTTATTATTTGATATTTTTTTCTAATATATGTATTTTTTGCTTTTTCTGCGTTTTCTTTTTTTATTGAATATAGATATAAGATAACGTGTCACGGAAGCGTTTTTTTTTTTTTTTTTTTTTTTTTTGTCAACTTTGATCTTTCGAATTATCAACTTTAATCTTATTATCAATAATTCCAAGATTAAAGTTTGAAATTTAAGATAAAACTTGATAAATCCAAGACTAAAGTTGGAAATTCAAAGATTTAAGTTAGAATTTCAAAGATTAAAGTAGACAGTTCCAGGATTAATCTTGGAAATTTGAAGATTAAACTTGATACATCCAAGATTAAAGATGGAAGTTCCAAGATTAACGTTAGAATTTCAAAGATTAAAGTTGATAATTCCAAGATTCATGCTGATAATTCCAATATTATTACTGGATACTTTCTAGATAAAAGTTGGAAATTCCAAGATTGAAGTTGATAATTCCAAGATTAAATTTGATTATTTCAAGATTAAAGTTGATAATTCCAAAATTTAGTTTGTTATGCTGCTATGTGAATTGTCTGTCGTGGTAAACCCATAAAAGCTTATAAACCATCGTTGATTTTTTTTAGGCACCTACTATTATATCAATTGAAATACTTATTTTATTATCAGTTCAATATTTAACATTTTAAAGGTAATCCAAAGAAGATTAAATGGCAGTACAAACTTTTACAAAGGATGGACTGCTTATGAAGACGGTTTTGGGAATCTTGACCATGCGTTTTGGCTAGGTATATTCTTTTATACCTATTGTTATATTATATACAAAACTAATACAGAATATTTGAATTGAAATGTAAATATTAAATAAACCTATATAAATGATCATAAATGTAAAAAAAAAAATTAAACAGGACGTCATTGTCAGTTGTTGTTTACCACGATTACGCCGTCATCCTTTTGTATTTTTTATCAAATTATTTGATTGAATGCCACATGGAATACTATAGTTTTCTCTTTGTTTATATTAATGAATTAAAACATCATGTAGTTGTGTGCCAAACTGTTTAAGATAAATGGAAACATTCACCCTGTGTTTTTTGTTAGATGTATTTATATTTGTATCCATCTGATTAGTTAATCTCTTGTGGAGAGTTGTCTCATTGGCACGTGTTCTCATTTTCATGTTAACTCCTTACACTGCAAACTGCTCAGAGTCTGCATGGACCAGTTTTTGTGCTCGACCAGTAAAGTCGAGCACATGTTTTACTCGACCCAACTTGAGCTTATCTCGACAGTACTTAACTGCACTAATGTGTTCTCGACTTTATGATTTGATATGTTAAGAAATATCATTACTTTTGAGTCTTATTATCGTAAAACTGATGTATTTGTTTGGTTTATTTTTATCCGACAAAAAAATCTAAAAAAACAAAACGAGCAAGTAACACAAACCTCATTAACAACCAGTAAATTGACACAGGTATTGCTGAAGGTCAAGGATTACCTGTCCATAAGAGACTAACGTCGAAATACTACTGTAAAATCAGTACATGGATCATATCGGGTGATTAGCTCACTGCAATTTCTCTTGCCTAACCTTATGACTGTATAACCAATTTATTAACAATCAGTACATGCAACTTCTCTACTCAAATATTAAAGTAAAGATAGATATGTGTTAAAGGGGTAGCAATTGATAGTTAGGAGTCAACTGTATTACTGTTGAAGAATATAAAAAATCCCGCTCTACTAGTGGCATTCGTCATGATGCTTATAATAAGTAAAATTTTAGCGAAAAGGCTCAATCGGAGCTTTTATAGTTGAGAAACAAAAAAGATGGAATTGTGTTTTGAACAAGTAGAACAAAATAAGTTTACTTTTTTTATGTTATAAACATACTGTCATAGCAGAAAAATATTGAGTGCTTTTCACATGGTAAGATCTAATCTACAGGAAATGCAAAAATTCACAAAATAGTCTTAACTGGTGAATATGAACTTCGAGTAGATTTGGGCGATTTTGAAGGAAATAGTGCATAGGCTAAATACACTAAATTCTACATCGGAGACGCAACAACAAACTATAGATTGAAAATAAGTTGCTACATGGCGTCTAGTACTGCCGGTGAGTCTAACATGTTGTTATACATTGTGTTTTAATAAAATTGAAAATTGTAACAGAGAATGTGTCAGAGAGACAACAACCAGACCAAAGAGCAGAAAAAAGCACAACACAGCGAGAGAATTACACAACCGGAGACGGGTTTCAGTTGGCCCCTTAACACAGAACTAGTTTTTATCTATACACTTAGATATCTTGAATCGGTTTAACAAAAACACTTAAGACCGAGATTGGTCGTAAGTCTTCTGAGATGTTCATGCCTTACTTTCAATCGTATTTTTTTTTTGTGAAACGGACTCCTAGTTTTTAAAATCAAGGATTAACATCTACGATATTTTCACTCTAAACGATACTTATATCATTTGCAAACTTACCAAATTTCTTTATTTTTATATCAGGTGAAAATTTGTATTGTATTGAACGACTTGTTATAAATGTATTTTAATAAAATTAATTGTTAACTAATTGTAAAAGCTGCATACTACTGACAACATAAATCCAATAATTCTACGTTAAACTCTTAATAAACTCGTCATAGATGCCAGGATTAAATTTTGTACTTACGCCATACGCGCGTTTCGTCACAAAAGACTCATTAGTGACGCTCGAATCCAGAAAAGTTAAACTAAACATTAACTTTTTTTTCTACACAGTGAATCGCTATTCAAACGAAGTTCGAGATCAAGAAAAATATAGAATAATGCAAACATTTATTCAGTTGAAAAATAATGTTAAAAATATCTATTATTGCTCCTACAAATATTACCAGAGTAGAAAAGGAAACATATATATCACACTTAGCTCACCTGGACAAAGGGCCACGTTTGTTTATGACATCATTTGGCATATATAGTCTGTCGTCGTCGTCTGTCGTCATCTTTTGCCGTCATCGTCGTCAACAATTTCAATAATCTTTTCCTTTAAAAATACTTTCAAATTTAAATAAATGTTCCGTAGGGTATTTCGTTATAACTTTGTATCCGAAGTTCTGATCCATAACAAACATGGCCGCCATGGCAAAAAAAGAACATAAGAACTTGAACACCTAATGCATTTAGGGCAAATATGCCATGGAGTAATCATGTGCAATTGGTCAAGATCTCTCGGCTCTGAAATATTTTTGGGTTGCTACCACTGAATATGTGATTTTAAGGAAATTGTGGTTGTGTTTTCGCTTTGAATATGATAATCCGTGGAATCCAGTTACCACGGTGGCTGCAGTCGGACTACAGTATAATCAGCCTGTCAACTCTGAGGTAGTGAGTTCTAATCAAGGACATAACATTTGCGTAAGACTTCAATATGAATTAACAAGGATTATCAGTTTTTCTACCGAAGTTCGGAGGTTCTCTTGGGTACTTCATTCATCAATAAAAATTGACCAACTCGAACTAGTGCAAAACTGCTGAAAGTTGCATTAAACACCATTCAATCAATGAATCAATCAATCGTGGGTTCGATCGTCATTCAGGTCAGACCATTGACTTAACAATTTGCTGCTTCTCGAATATTTGTGAGTAAGACCAGAGACTGATCGACTATAAAGTAAAATAATGTTCAGAGTATGGCGACGTCTCTCTGTGAACTGTTACCTTGTGAACTAGCACATTAAAATGCGTGTCTGTCTTGAACATTATTTCATTAACATGAATAATGTGTGAACTAGAACATTAAAATGCGTGTCTGTCTTGAACACTATGTCATTAACATGAATAATTTGCCAGTAGACGTTAAACGGCCACCATTTATCTTCTTTTTTTCGTATTTCTTTTCTAAACTTTAAGTAATAAAAAGAAAAATATTTCCATTTATACTGTATTGCTAACAACAAACTTATTTTCATGTACCTATGTACATTATTTTATTTGGTGGCATTTTGTTCAATTTTGTTGTCGTACATTTTTTTTAACACATAGCCCCTTATTTTATTGATTTTGTAATCACAATGTGTCATAGATCAAATTTATCCATTCAGTGTATGTTCACTTGTGTTAATATGTCTTTTGATTGAGCTAAGCCATTTCAATTGCAATTTTATAGTGTGTCTGTTTTTAAGTTATGATGTTACACTATTGTTTCAGAAAAGGGCGACAATTGGTATCTATTAAAATATTCAAACCCGCTGCATTTGTTTGCATGTGCACCTGTCCTTAGTCAGAAATCGTTGTTCAGAAGTTGGCTTTTGTTGATGTGGTTTCCCGTTTCTCGTTTATAAATTATACAGTTGTTTTTCATGTTTAAATGGATTAACACATGTCATTTTGGGGGCCTTTATAGCTTGCTATCCGGTGTGAGCCATACTCCGTGTTGAAGACCGTACTTTGAAACATGCTGATATAATAATAACATATTTGTTTCTATTTAGGAGACAGCCTTAAATACCATAACGGAAGTATGTTTTCTACATACGACAGAGATAATGACATTGCTACTAAAAATTGTGTAGTTGTGTATGAAGGAGCTTGGTGGTACCAAAATGTCATCAATCTAATCTAAATGGAGCTTACCTATCGGGGAGGAAGTCATCTCCCGCTGATGGGGTCATATGGCTTCATTGGAAAGGACACTATTATTCCTTAAAATCAACAAGACTTATGATAAAGAAACTGTGATCACCTGACGTTAATACATAGTTACAAAATACAATCACATTTTTGAAAGAATAATAAAAGACTTTTCAAAAATATGTTCGGGAGGTCCATGTTTTATATAGCATGTTTGATATAAATGGCGGATAACTTTGACATGTGCTGTACGAATCGATCTATCGATACATTATAAATACAAAACTTCCGATTCTTTTCTTCAAATCATTTCACAATTATCATATTCTCTAAATGTGATATTTACCTGAGGAATAAGATTAACATTTTACTCTCATTCACTATTGTAACTATAGCAAAAATAGAGGTAATGCACTCATACTACACTGCTTGTTACTGTATGTATCATTGTCATTTTACTTTAATTCTTTTGTTAGCTGTTATAACATCGGATTCGGATTTCTTTTAATATGAGGTTTACTGTGCGTTTTAATGTGTGTTTCTTTATCCTACATCGGCTATATGTACAGGTGGAGGGTTGAAACTCCGCCGCATTTTTACGCCTATCCAAAACCAGGAGCTTCAGGCTTTTTTAAGTCTTGTATGTTGTTTTAAATTTTAGTTCATGTATATGTACTGGAATTTAGAATGACGTCCATTTTCTCTGATTAAGTACACATTTTTGTTTAGGGGCCAGCTGAGGTTCACCTCCCGGAGTGAGATTTTCTTGCTGCGTTGAAGACACATTGGTGTCCTGTTATCTGCTCTGTGGTCGGCTTTTTGGCTCCTTGACTTCACCCAATTTCCCATTTCAATTTTACACATGAAAACACAATGAATGCAGTGATCTCGCTGGGAAAATGTCTTAAAGAAAACAAAACAATATATACATATATATTGTTTATGCTACTGTTGATGTTTAACAAAATGACTACAAGAAGAGAATATAACAGTTTAGACAACTAAATACATGAATTAAGATATGTTGACAATAGGGTAAGTAATTCGGTTACAAAAAATAACATAACATTACTGGGCCCATATAGAACTCAACTTTCAGTCTTGGCATTCACAGACTGTTTTTCTTTTCTTTTGTCTGTTATTTCTTCCATTGCCCTTGTTTCATTCTTTTTCCAAGATCCGAATTTTTTACTCTCTATATCCCACATCCCCACTTTCTTTATATTCCCATATTCCAAGAATGCTTATAATTCTTATAATTGCTGATGCAATATGTTTGCGTTACTTTAATTGATTGGTTTTACGGAAATAAGCTGATCATATAATTCTATTTGTTAATTTGTTAACAAATGTTTTTCGTAACACATATGCTTTTCTAATTGAGCAATATATTCCTTATTGATGTATTAAGACAGGAAGCATTGAAATATCCAATTATTGTTTAAAAAATATCAATACCATTGAATTGAAATTTCTGAACTGTCCACTTTTCTGTGCGAACTTTGTTTTAAATATCTAAGTGAGTAAGTACGCAAATAATTGACTTTATATCAATTCTTTTGGTGTGTTTTAGCCTTTAATTTTGACATGTGATTAGGAACTTTTCGTTTTGATTCTTTTTTCGGAGTTCAGTATTTTTGTGATTTAATTTAACAATTTTTCTCTTAGAATATTTGTTTGCACAACAGTGTTTTTAGGATCGAAGTACTATCAAAGTTCCTAGACCGTAAACTCAAGGAGCACATAACCATTTATAAACATATTTGTTTTTGGTAGTACACATTCGCGCCTACTACATTGATATAAATAACGCTACCAGATAACTATCAATAACAAGCTTTTTTGGTTTAAACTTAATTGTGGGTCATTATCAAAAAAATAGTTTAGGTCTGATCTTAATCATATGAAACGAGTGACTGGTGAAAAATAATGTTTATCCAATTCTTGAAACAATGCAAGTATATATCATAAACTTAGTCTTCTGTGCACTATTTTATCATTTTTTACGAATCCATATCGTATACAGTGAAACTTCTCTAAACCGGTCCCTCTTAATAGGCGAGTGACTTTAACCATAAAATTAAATTTTTAATGCACCTACCTAACACACGGCTAAATTATATATCATTTGAAAGCTACACATCTGTACTATCTGTTTTGCCCGGTCGTAAAAAAATCGTACGGTGCAATTTCCGTCAAATCAAGATCAAAGGCCAAGGACGAATAAGTGCATATTTTCTAAGATTTTAGCCTGATAGCATAAAACGACTTTTATATACTAAATTCACATATGCAAACAATTTAAACTTTTAGCAGAGAGATTAACAGTCATTATTCAAATGCATTTTTTAATATTTAAAGCGTGTTTTTGACAGAGACCACGTGTTTCCTGAAATTCGAGTAAAAGTTAACAAGATGTGTGAAAACCCAAATTTTTCTTTCTGGTGCAAATGCTTATCAATTAAAACTAAGTAAAACCCTGTAATGACTATCAAAGATGTTTTTGACATCATAAAATTTCCTAAAATTATACTTACTTCTAATCAAACAGCAAATCATAACAACTCATACAGTTGCCCAAAATACCGCCATCTGCGAAAAAACAGCTTTTAAGCATTTCTTCCTATTTAAACATTGTATGTGGTCAATATAAGATTTAATAAACAAATTCTTAAGAATCTGAAAAATTTTGAGTAAAAAAATGTGTGCGCGAATCATCTCATTGCTTGAAATAAAGGGGGCGAAACTAAGAGATTGCAATCTGCATTGTAACTACCAGACTGAAATAAACATATTTCGACTTTTCTAATTGTTTGATTTGTAGCTTCATTATAAATATTGATGTAGTGACAAGACCTTTTATTTATTCAATGTGAATTGAAAATTTAGACCAAAATAAATAGAAAATAAATTGATGAAAATTGAAATTTCAAAGAATTTCAAAAACTAGTAAACACAATATAAAACTTGACTACTTGATTGCTTAAATTGCGTTGTTCATTGTTTACATGCATTAATTCATCAAATAAGAATAATTTTGAAGAAAAAATATCCATTAATACGCAACGATTCTAGTTACAACTAGACTTCCTGAATAGCTTGAATGACTAGTTCATTTTTTATACGAGGATGACTTCATGCAAGAATTTCTGATGACGACTGAAAAGAAGCTATCATTATCTTGAAACTTCACTTTCCATTATATAGATGATGTAATCTCACTGAATAGTGCAAAATTTGTGACAATGTTGGACTCGTATTTTCCATTGAAATTGAAAATAAAAGACTCAACAGATATAGTTTACTCTATCACGTATCTTGAAATCGATAATGAGGGTTGGTTGAGAACAAGTTTTACGACAAAAGAGATGAGCATAAAACAACCCATAAAAACACCCCTTACTACCAAATTATAAACTTTTCATTTCTATGTAGCAACATTATAACAACGCCTGCATATCTATACTAAAGGAGGAGACCGATTTCATTGAGCATCAACTCCTCTGAAATAAAGGCAACTATAGTATACCGCTATTTAATAGTCATCAATCGATTTACTAG
Organism: Mytilus galloprovincialis; assembly: GCF_965363235.1. Taxonomy (NCBI): domain Eukaryota; kingdom Metazoa; phylum Mollusca; class Bivalvia; order Mytilida; family Mytilidae; genus Mytilus; species Mytilus galloprovincialis. The sequence continues at coordinate 56,257,266 of NC_134842.1, forward strand.
TAACTGAAATAAATCCGGGTCACAAAGCAAAACCTAGGAAAACGCATCAACTATAAGAGGAACACAACGATATAACAGAAACACAGAACTGCTACAAAAACAAATGCCAACATACAAAGAAACAGATTATTCGATACCAACTGCCATATGCCTGACTTGGTACAGGACATTTGAAGAAATTGGTGGTTTAAACAAGTTTTAAACCAGAGTTCAAATGCAAAGTTGAAATCATCCCTTTGAAAATTTCATGGACGCCACTACGAGTTGGTTGACAATTATGAGATATCTGTTTCGCCAGATGACGACTGATAAGTTCTATCGACGTAACCAAATTGTCGTCATTTCTGCCGTGAATGTCACCAACCGAATAAGGCTTGGCACCGATTTAGGAAATACATGAGCCACGAGACGGGTTAAAGAGAGCCGTGGTGTAGTGGTTAGTGCATTGGACTACTAACAAAAAGGTTCCTGGTTCGATTCCCGTTCCGTGACTGAATTTTCGGCTCTTCCTTGACACCATTTGTGAGTATGGTCTTGAGGAAACGATGAAATTCCGTCGGAAGGGGACGATAAATGGCTGACACGTGTTAAGAGAGAGCCATATATGCACGTTAAACACACTTTTGTAGATTTCGAAAAAGAGCAGACTAATGCCGCTACAAGGCAGCACTCGCACCCGCAAAGTGGAAAGCGATTAATTTAAGTTGCAAAACTGGTTTCCCAATCCACTATAGATAAATATGTTTAAACTAAGACGGATGTCACATGTGGAACATGATCTGCCTACCCTTTGGGAGCCCCTGAGTTTACTCAGATTTTTTTGGGGGGGTTGTGTTACTCAATCTGTAGTTTTATATGTTGTGTTTTGTATACTGTTGCTTGTCTTGTTCGTTTTTTGCCCGGCTTTGTCAGTTCGTTTTTAATTATGAGTTTGATGTCCCTTTGATATACTTCGTCACTATTCAAGTAGTAAAAGGTTTAAAAATTATAGATCAGCGTAGCTAAATGTATTATGATAACGATTTGGTTCTATTTATATCACCGTGAGCAAATTAAGTTATTTTCGCGGATATTTGTCTTATTGCGTTAATCTTCTTCACTTTACTTTGAGATGATTTTTTGGCCGATTTTCATTACTGCAAGTTAATGTCTTTAAAGTAAAATAATACCAAAGGGACAATCAACATCTCAAACCATGAATCAAATAAAGTTAATTAAAACCATGAACAAAATAAAAGTAAAGTCCAAGAGACAAACAACAGTCCAAAAAACACAGCATACCATGAAAACGAACACTCCTAAAACAGCGAATGATCTTATGAGGTCAGGAAGGGTATTTAACTTTTTCATTTTGTTATTTCACAACCGCTTATAGTGTTTTACATACACAATGACATGCATTTGTATTTTTAAAGCTTATGTAGAAAATACTCAAAGCATCTTTTCTTCAAATAATTAAAGCGATTAAACTTCTAAACACATTTAATATGACTTACTATAACACGATTTTAAACTAAATAAGAAGCAGCCGCATTTTATTTAGTTCGTTTACATCCCGCTTTAAACAACCAAGTGTTTCTAAACAAGGTTATTTATTTCAATGTTGCCTACGATTTAGTCGCAAAGTAATGTTTGCATTTAAACATGATTACAAAAAGTAAAAAAGTTTGACTTCGTAAAAAACATATTTTAACCTCAATTACCTCGCATATATTTTTTTCTTACTTTAAATACCCCTTCTTTTATTATGGAAAATTATTCTCCTCCCTGATATTCACAATTCGCGATGTGCTATTTTAACATAGATTAACAAAATGATCGCTATTTGCAGATGACAGATTTTTGGGCAACTGCAAACACTTCAATAGAAGGCTGTTCCATGAACAATAATAAATAATTGCATCTTAAAATTACAAAACAAATATTCCTTGACCTAAAACATATACATTTATCTATTTTTTTAGCATACAAATATCGATTCCCCAAGATATAGTTTGCTTTTTGAATAATTTTTCATTTTTTTAGGATTTGTGATAAATTTCAATTTTCGGGAAATTTTGCGCAACGAATCTCTTATTTTTTGTTTGATTTGTAAATTATGTATCATGTTCCATAAAGTTCATATGATCTTTTGGAAAATTTTATGGGACAAGAATTAGAAAATGGCGTTTTATTTAGTAATCGCAAAAATTGGAATGTTTTTTCATGACCTTTGACCTTGATTTAACAAAAATTGCACCGTACGATTTTTTTACGACCGGGCAAAACAGAAAATACAGATTAACAGCTTTCGCATGATATATAATACAGCCGTGTGTTAGGTGGGTGCATTAAAGTCGTTAACTAAGCGTCTTTTTGAAATAAGTCACTCGCCTATAATACCGGTTCTCCCTTTATACCGGACAAAATAACAAGTCCCGGCCGGCGTGTATGTAAATAAACGGTCACGTAACCTTATAAAACCGGCCACCCCTTTAAACCGGATACCGGCCGATATTTGTGTATTTGCGTAATCAAAATCAATAAAATATCACCTCATAAAACCGGCCTTGTCATTTGTAATCATTAGTCCATATATAATACTGTTATATAAACAAACAAGTTAATCCGGTCAATTAGACACCTGGATGGCCACTGAGTAGTGTTTACCTGTCAATGTCAAATCAATACCCGAATAAATTATCGGTTAAGAGTTTATGATCTTCACCCACGCTAATCAATGATGATAATTAATTTTCATTAAATGTTTTAGCTTGGCTACTTTATTTGATCATTTTAAAAAAATAATTTTTAGGCAAATTACAGAAATTAATCACTTTGATCTTTCATAATAAATCGTAAATAGATATCGTCGGGATAATCTATTGATGTTTAATTTAAACTAATGATACACGCTTTTAATAAAATAAAAAGGGTAGTTACTGCAATAATTCATCAATAATGTCTCGTCCAGTGAAACGTCAACGTGTAGAGTTATCACTTAGTGATAAAGTGAAATTGATAAAAGATCATGACTCAGTACCTAAGCCATCACAGAGAGAGCTTGCCGGAAAGTATAAAGTAGTCAAGTCGACAGTCGGCGATATTCTACGCAAGAAAGATACTTATCTGCAACAGTTTGAGCTTAACGCCAATTCTTCAAAGCAAAGATTTAACACCAACTGCAAATTCTTCGATATCAACGACATTGTATGGAAATGGTTCAATACTGCCCGTGCAAAAGGCATACCCATTTCCGGACCAATAATCCAAGAAAAGGCACTTCAGATTGCAGATGAACTCACCATTCCAGACTTCAAAGCTTCAAATGGATGGTTAGATAGATGGAAGTCCCGCTACTCTGTACACGCATTTAAAGTAAATGGAGAGAGTGCCAGCGTAGACACAACAACAGTAGAAGAATACCGCACCAGGTTACCAGACATCACAAAAGGCTACACACAAGCAGACATCTTCAACTGTGATGAGACGGGGTTATTTTATCGGGCCTTACCAGATAAAACACTCGGCGTAAAAGATCAATCTTGCAAAGGCGGAAAAAACGCAAAAGAGAGGTTCACTGTCATGTTCGCCTGCAGCTCCACTAGCGAAAAGTTGAAACCACTTGTCATAGGAAAGTCGTACAACCCACGCTGCTTCAAGAACGTTAACAAAGGAAACCTACCAGTCACCTACTACTCTAACAAGAAAGCCTGGATGACAACTAATGCCTTCATCGACTGGTAACGCACCGTCACAACAATGAGATTGCAGCGCCGACACATACTCATGTTCCTGGACAACGCATCTTCCCACTCAAAAGAATTGAATTTAAGCAATCTGACTCTTAAGTTCCTACCAGCAAACACAACATCAGTACTTCAACCACTAGACCAGGGCATCATTAGAGCTTTTAAAGCACGCTACCGCAAATTGATGATTTCATCCCTACTTACGAAGATAGACCAAACACAGTCAGCTTCTGAACTCTGCAGAGAGATCAATGTTCTGGACGCCATCTACTGGGTAACAAGAGCATGGAACAACACAAAAGAATCTACAATTCAGAAGTGCTTTCGAGTAGCAGGCTTTCCATCTTCTGACCCAGACACAGTTGATAGCACCGCAGATGATAACGACGACGACGACGATGATGTACCACTGAGTGAACTTGCTAGACAACTTAATTTGTCACCCAACATAGATCCATGCTTCGACGATTCGATACCAACAGAGGATGATTCAGATGACTGGGAAAGAGAACTCATCAGTAGCTACCAACAAGAGTCAACACACGAGAGCGACGACGATGACATAGCAGGTCAAAGTGAACAAGAACCAGAAGAGAAAATGACACTTGAAGAAACCATAGCTGAAATCAGAAGAATTCATGCCAGTACATCAGCAACTTCAATCCTATCAACAACACAGGCAATGATCACAGAGTTAGAAGCGCTTATAGTGAAAAAGAAGTGCCAAAAGAAGCAATGTGCCATTGACAGATTTCTTGTGTGATGTTTGTGAATGTAACTGTAACATTTAGTGCTCACACTTAATTGAAAATGTATTTTGTCTATGTTTAAATTTTTAATCGTAGTGCTTATAAGTTATTTCAGTTTTATGTATTGATGACCATGTGTAGTGCTATATTATTGGTGTAATGCTTATTAAGTAATATCATCGTATGGTACCGATGATGAAAGTATGTCAAATGAGTTCAATAACATAATATATTGATATTAAAACTGTTTTGTTATATAGTTGCATTTTATTTGTTATTCCTGCAAAATAAAAAATAATAAAGATACAAATGATGTTTTAATATTTATTTCATAATCAATTTAGAATACAAAGCTAAATTTACACAACAAAACAAAATTTATGATTGAGGTACAATACATGGTAAAAAAAACAAATGCACCAATATTAAAGGGAAGTAACTCTTGTTAATTTCAAATTCAACAAACCGGCCACCCCTGAAAACCGGCCGAATCCTGTGGTCCTACGGGCGGCCGGTTTTGAGAAGTTTCACTGTAATCGTCAAATTCTTTTTTCTCTCAGTCTGTTATATAAGAAAGTACGGCAGCTAATTAATTGTCGTGTTTTGAATCCGATTGTAACCTTAGTAAACAATCAACAAAGTCTCATGGATATTGAGCACGTGTATAATATGAACAATAGGATATGAACATGAACAATAAGATAATATATAATATATGATCAATAAGATAATACAATGACATATCCATGGGCATTGCCATCACTGGATTTTTATGAGAAAATTCATGCTGAGTTCAATTCAAACGGAAAATATAACACACCCCTAGGTGTCCTTCAGCTGGCCCCTTAAAATATGTATACTAGTACAGTGATAATGGACGTCATACTATAAACTCCGAATTATACACAAGAAACTAAAACAAAAAATAATACAAGACTAACAAAGGCCAGAGTCTCCTGACTTGGGATAGGCGCAAAATTGTGGCGGGGTTAAACATGTTTATGAGATCTCAACCCTCCCCCTATACCTCTAGCCAATGTAGAAAAGTAAACGCAAAACAATACGCACATTAAAATTCAGTTCAAGAGAAGTCCGAGTCCGATGTCAGAAGATGAAACAAAAGAAAAATAAATAAAATGACAATAATACATAAATAACAACAGACTACGAGCAGTTAACTGACATGCCATCTCCAGACCTCAATTAAACTGATTGACAGATTGTGCCTTCATCATTAGCAGATTTTCTTGAACATTTAAATATCATTCTAACAAAAAATATCTCGTGAATTTATATATAAAATCAAAGTCAAGTGTATTGTTTTGGAAACACAGATATCTATTTTAGATTTTGTTATACCTGAACATGTTTAATCAAAGTCACGGGTTGTATATTCTCTTACTACAAATTAAACAGGTTAATTCAATGAATTTTGTCTTACTCAACTTTTTTTTTATTTGAGGACACATATTTGAGACAATTTTGCATAATAAAAGTCTATTTGTAATTTTATTCATGCTGATTTCAGAAGCCTTTTATATTTACTGAATCAGGATTGGTCGTCCCCTTAAAATTTGAATTTGTACTCACTTTTTTCGGTTTTTGTGTCTCAATACTTATTATAAGTATTCATGAATATATTGATATGTTAGAATACATCTGTTTTGGAATAATAAATCATGTGCACAAGACTAAACCGGTCAAATATGTCAACATAACAGTAACAGTGTAAGTATAATAACCTTTGAACTTGGTTCACTCGTTTAATTATTCTATTAAAAAAATATTTTGAAAATAATAAAATTCATGGATTAGATAATGAAAAACAAATTGAAAACAAAATAAGTACAGTTCTAAATTGAATAACTGTGATCCGTACAATTTTTGTCTCTTTCAAATCAAAGAATAGTTGCATTAAACCGGTAGGGCACATTTTCTTATACGGACATGTATTACTTATGACCCCGTCAATAAATATTTTAGTTAGTAGCTATAAGAAGATATAAGACGATGCGGAATTGGTGCCAATGAAACAACTTTCCATGTCCAAGTCACAATTTGAAAAGTACATAATTACAGGTCGAAGCACGGTCTTCAACACAGAAGCTATATCATGTTTGATTACAAATAAAGCTTTTTTTTTAGCGATTGACCCAAACTCATTAAAATTAAATCCTTTAATTGCTCCCGTTCTGATATGTCGCTCATCTTGATAAATTAAAGGATTTAATTTCAATTAAATTGCAATTGACCAATTTTTCGTAATGCATGATGGACTACATGTCTATAACTGACACACTAATAAATATTTCACTTATTGCAAGAAACGAATTTTTCTTACTTTTGTCTAGACTACTTTGTGATATCACCTCGTAATATATTCATTCTTTTGAAAGAAATGTTTGCTGTCAGTTCTGTAATTGCGTGAAATCTTTGTTGTCGACAGCCAATGAAAGACAAGATTCATAAAAATACCTGGTGTCCATGTCAACATTGTTATGAAATTAATTATATTTGATACACAGTCATTTAGCGTTACATGAAAAAAAACATGTCTATTGTAACTGTACAGCACTCTTTTATGAAGGTATTATAAATGTAACTATATATTCATCTAATTATCTATCATTTAATATTGCATTGGCAAAGGAGTATCAGCGTGTCAGTTCTGAATGAACGATTATACTTAATAGATATTTTTTTCTCCAAATTTCGCTTTTCTGAGGCAGTGAAGCAAGAGTTTTAACAACACAATCCATATGTGATGCACTTTTCTGTTAAATTCTGATATATATTTGCAATGAAGCATAAGTTATGATATATGTTTGGCTGTTGTATTACAAACAATTAGAGAAAAAAAAAATCACGCGGTTCAAATATTCACTTATAGAAATGGGATAATTTATTCATTATATAAGCAAGCTCTATAGTTTTATGTAAGAAAACTCATTGTATGAAAGCTTATAAGCTCTTTATCTTTTATATAAGCTTTGTATTTCAAATATTTTGGCCACGAACGTCACTGAAGAGACATGTATTGTCGAAATGCGTATCTGGTGCAAGAAAATTGGTACCGTCAATTTTATTACTGCCACTGGGTCGATGCCTCTGCTGGTGGACTATTAGTCCCCGAGGGTATCACCAGCCCAGTAGCCAGTAATTCGGTATTGGCATGAAAATACGGATTTTTGTGTTATTAAAATTTGCTGTTACAAAATGATAGAAATTATTATAAATTAAGGAATGTATCTCCCTCATGCAAAGCTCTGATTCCTTTAAAGGATTTGGCTATACGTTTTGGACCTTTTGGATTATAGCTCTTCATCTTTTATATAAGCTTTGGATTTTAAATATTTTGGCCACGAGCATCACTGAAGAGACATGTATTGTCGAAATGCGTATCTGGTGCAAGAAAATTGGTACCGTTTATTTTATTACTACCACTGGGTCGATACCTCTGCTGGTGGACTATTAGTCCCCGAGGGTATCACCAGCCCAGTAGCCAGTACTTCGGTATTGGCATAAAAATACGGATGTTTGTGTTATTAAAATTTGCTGTTACAAAATGATAGAAATTATTATAAATTAAGGAATGTATCTCCCTCATGCAAAGCTCTGATTCCTTTAAAGGATTTGGCTATACGTTTTGGACCTTTTGGATTATAGCTCTTCATCTTTTATATAAGCTTTGGATTTTAAATATTTTGGCCACGAGCATCACTGAAGAGACATGTATTGTCGAAATGCGTATCTGGTGCAAGAAAATTGGTATCGTTAATTTTATTACTACCACTGGGTCGATACCTCTGCTGGTGGACTATTAGTCCCCGAGGGTATCACCAGCCCAGTAGCCAGTACTTCGGTATTGGCATAAAAATACGGATGTTTGTGTTATTAAAATTTGCTGTTACAAAATGATAGAAATTATTATAAATTAAGGAATGTATCTCCCTCATGCAAAGCTCTGATTGCTTTCACGGATTTGGCTATACTTTTTTGGACCTTTTGGATTATAGCTCTTCATCTTTTATATAAGCTTTGGATTTCAAATATTTTGGCCACGAGCATCACTGAAGAGACATGTATTGTCGAAATGCGTATCTGGTGCAAGAAAATTGGTACGGTTCATTTTATTATATAAATACTTGTAGATAATGTTATAGCAAAAACTTTCATAATACACATTGTTTAGTATTTGCACACACGTTTTCCTTATCTACATCAACGTCAGTTGGTCTTTTGGGGCCAAATGTGGCAGTTATATAACAATATATAGCCTTCAATATTACTTTAACGTTTTAATGCATATTAAGCTATATATCTAAGGTCATTTAAATATTATTGGAAAATGGATCTCATTAATTTTCGAAATATTATGGCATTTGTTAGATGAACGTCTTAATAATATTTTCTTATAGTGTCAAACGAATACATGCTGCTCACAAGGAAGCCTTTAAACCAAGAGTTCCAAATGGTGAAGTTGAAATCATCCCTTTGTAAATTTTACGGACGCCATCACGATTTGGTTGACCGTAATGGAATAACCGTTTCACAAATGATATCGGAAATGTTCCTTACGTCGTAACTACAATCGCCTTCCCTTTCATGAATGTGACCTACCGAATTAGACTATTTACCGGATTTGTTATCACATGAGCAACACTACGGGTGCCACATGTGGAGCAGAATCTGCTTACCCTTCCGGAGCACCTGAGATCACCCCTAGTTTTTGGTAGGGTTTGTGTTGTTTATTCTTTAGTTTTCTATATTGTGTCATGTGTACTATTGTTTGTCTGTTTGTCTTTTTCATTTTTAGCCATGGTATTGTCAGTTTATTTACTAAGGATTTTCTAATCCCAGACATAGATTACTTTAGGCACAACTTTTTTGGAATTTTTGGTCTTCTATGCTCTTCAACTTTATAATTCTATGGCTTTCTAACTTTTTTTATTAGAGCGTCACTGAAGAGTCTTATGTAGATGAAACACGCATCTGGCGCAACAACGTTATCAAAGGTACTAGGATTAGAATTTAGAACGTCAGACGCGCGTTTCGTCTTCATAAAACTAATCAGTGACGCTCATATCAAAATAGCAAAACAAGTAAAAAGTTGAAAAGCATTGAAATTATAAGCCTGGTACTTTTGATAACTTTTTACACCACTGGATCGATGCCACTGCTGGTGGACGTTTCGTCCTCGAAGGTATCACCAGGCCAGTAGTCAGCACTTCGGTGTTCCATGAATATCAATTATATGTTCATTTTTTTAAATTTATTGTTTGCAAAAGGATAAATTATTCGAAATACTAAGGATTTTCTTATCCGAGGCATAGATTACCTTAGCCGTATTTTGCACAACTTTTTTGGAATTTTGATTCTCAATGCTATTCAACTTTATACTTGTTTTGCTTTCTAACTTTTTTATCAGAGCGTCACTGATGAGTCTTATGTAGACGAAACGCGCGTCTGGCGTAACAAATTATAAGCCTGGTACCTTTGATAACTAATTAGATCATTGTTACCTCTCCCCAAATTAGAACTTTTATCGAAAATTATCGATAGATCTGTTATCAATATATCCATTCAGGTTTCAATGTTGTTAAAAAAAGCATCAAATATACCAGGCTGATAATTATATACACCATAAGCGCACTTTGTCTACCTAAGACTCTTCGGTGTCTCTCGAAGACAGTTCAAAACTTCCTAATCAGTATTTTTTTAATATTTTTTTTAAGAACTTAACTTCCGAATTCATGTTGATTACAGCTAAGATCATTTTAAGACATTGTTGAAATGAAATACTATATTGTTAATCTTTAGAAAGAATGTCAACAAAAAGGCAAAATAAAATATAAGGTGGAAAAGCTTTAATGACATTCTGTAATATTTATACAATGTATTTTTGTACACGTTTGAGAAGATATCTTGAACAATGCTTTGGTCACGGGATTTTTTCAATTAATGAAACATTAGAAAAGTTAAGTCGAATTTTTAAATTTCTAGAAATGAATGCTATGAAATATTTTATCAATCAATATCTGTAACATTTCATAGATATGACCTCGTTCTGAACATCTAACTTTTACTGGTCCTTAGAGGTTAAACTTCATATTATCCATGAAGTTGTGAAATGAATAATTTGTCGTATGTGATGGTTGATATGATAACTTGGCATATCAATATATATGTTGATGGTGATTATACGTTTTCATTATATGTGACTCGCATTATTTTCAGAAGAGCAGAAAACATCAAATTGATTCTCTCCTTTACTAAATTTTGTCAAGTTTTAATTATTGAAAAACAGATAATAGTATGGACATTTCGGTAGCATTGTTATTAGTAGTTTTGTTTATCTCAAGTTCTATTGGACAATGCGAGGCATTTTTGGAAGATGTTTGCGACAAAGACGATGTTAAATGTCAGCATCCAAATGACAGCACCGTCCGTGGACATTTACAGCATGGCAAAAGTAGTCAAAAGAACGTCCTACGTAGAATTCGAAACATGAGCTTGATACAATGTGTCAAAGAATGTGTCATGACATCAGAATGTACGGCCATTAATTATCGAAAGAACTGGAAACTATGTGACGCAGTTGGAGACATTATTAAACAGGATCAAGCATTAGTACATGAAGATGGTTGTATTTTTAGTGAAATATCAACCTGGTCTAAGGTGAGGCTGCGTATTAAAATAAATAGCAAACATATTTCAAGACTTAGTACGGTTGCATTTTGATTCTGAATTAACCGGACATAGAATATAGGTAATTGTCTATTTGCTACCTCAGTTTGATATTAATAAGTTATTAAATACAATATCAGTATTTAGTACAAATATAATATTAAAATAATCTTAATTCTATCTTATTTTTGACTGATAGTTTTATTCAAATGTGACGTCATTTTTCATTTTTGGTGTTCTGTTTTACAAATTCAAATGTGACGTCATTTTTTTGTCCTTTTTTATATTTTCAAATGTGACGTCACTTTGTGTTAAGGTCTTGACTAATTCGGGTGTATATTTTTTGTGTGGTGGATTGTGTTGGTTTTTGTCGGGTTATGTAATTATCCGGTTGTTTTCTGTAATTAGTTAATACTTCAGTTTTATCATGTATATCTTTTATATAGTCACTTTATAAAATTTACTGTTTGCAAAAGTATTAATTATTCTAAATAATAGGGATGTTCTAGTACTTAACAGAAAACCCTGGCCGTTTTTTGGCACGACTTTTTTTAACTTGTGGTCCTCGATGCTGTTCAACTTTGTACTTGTTTTGGCTTTCAAACTTTTGTATCTGGGCGTCACTAGTAAGTCTTGTGTGGACAAAACGCACTTCTGACGTATTGAAATTTTATACCTGGTGCCTTTTGTTAGCTATTTTTCGTGTGTTTCTTTGTCAATTGCGTTCTCCTATTTATTCTTATTGTAGTCCTGTAATGTTGTGTTGTCATTTTAATGTTATATTTAGCATGGTCATAAAAGAGGGAGGTTTGGCATGCCACAAAACCAGGTTCAACCCACCATTTTTTTCTTTAAAAAATGTCCTGTACCAAGTCAGAAATATGGTCATCGTTATGTTATAGTTCGTTTCTATGTGTGTTACATTTTAACGTTGTGTTTCTTTTGTGTAGTTTGTTTCCTCTTATATTTGAGTGTGAATTCACATTATTATAAGACGTGTCACGGTACTTCCCTATCCCAAATTCATGTATTTAGTGTTGATGTTATATTTGTTATTCTCATCGGATTTTGTCTAATGCTTAGTTCCTTTCTGTGTTTGTTACATTTAAAAGTTGTGTTGTCATTCTCTTATATTTAATGCGTTTCCCTCGGTTTTGGTTTGTGACTCGAATTTGTTTATTTTCTTTCGATTTATGAGTTTTGAACATCGGTATACTACTGTTGCCTTTATTTTGCACTATGCTAAGTTATATAGCAAATAAGGACATTTTGATAGAGGAAAGCCGTGTATAAAATATATGTCCTATCATTTATAAAATAGATGCGAGTACGGTCATTGAAAGGTAAATTTGAATTCTCAACATTTATTTTACCTTCTACAGTTTTAAAATATCAAAATGTATACTGAACTAAAACAAATAATTTTAAATTGCTACTTCTAAGCTATTATGTAAGAATTCAATGTTGATAATCTGATGATATAGAAATCATATAAAAATGCGGTCGCAATATGATTGACAAGAATACAACTATCAACCACGAACCAAAAGGTGCAGATACATCTTTAGTTCACCTTAGTACCTTTTTGGCTATCAACATCCTGTTTTTCTTATTTGTAAAGACTAAAGGTAGTTAAAGGGCATACTATACAAATATTAAAAAGAAAAGCACCCAACACATACAAGTATAGACATAACAAAAAAATGATTGTTAATGTCTGACATCTTGAGTATACTTACGATGTCACATTATTTAGATGCAAAAGACGATGTAACAGTTTCGCAGACTTTTTCATTTGAGACGTTCGTAAGTCAAAATATTAACTAAAATAAAATTTATTTTGTTATGTTGCATTATAATGTTGATACCAGCTGTATTGTTTTTTTAAGCTTTTGTAAATTTGATGTAGCTGTCACAACTGTCCGATTACCTAACTCCGGAAGTGTCGTTAAATAGACTCAATTTGCGATAGCAAAATCAAAGTTTTAAGAAGGCAAGCGTACACAATAACACAGTTATCTCCGAAAAAATCAATTTTAAAAGTTTTTGAGTTAATGAAAGGAATTCCCAAGTATTTTACATGCTAATGTTAAATCATGCTATCCTGCACTCTTATTAATGATTCTGTACTTAATAGAAGTTGTATAAACATATATCAAACACAATACAATAAGACGATATGATTTATTTTCCATTTTTCTTTTATCTCATTAGTGATCCATATATATAATGAAAAATAATGAAATAGTTGTTGTGTCGAAAACATAACTTAACATAACTGTCATAAGAATACACCGTGACAGTAATTGAATAGAACGACAGTAAAACAATCAAGTTTAATCAAGTAACAATTGGTCTAAAAATCTTGAAAAGAATATTGAATAACTGTTGTGCCTTATTGGTGAGCTACTAGAAATATTTAAGACCACATTTCAAAAACAAAGTTTACATCGCTAACATGCAAATACAGTTCGTCCAGGAAGCCTTTAGTTATTCAAATTTCTGGCAAACAAAAAATTTGAAAGCTCTATCGTATTTTATAGATGTAAATTTTGCATTGATTGAAATACATACCGTGTATCTTAGAACTATCTCTTTGAAGCGTAGTTTAAAAAAAAAGTGTTTAGTTTCAAGAAAGTTGTCCACAGTGTCGTGCATTTTGGTATAAAAGTTTTTTTCATACTTTTCATATTCCCAAATGAGCTTACATGCAAATGCACTTTATTTATTCAAATTTCTGGCAAACAAAATAATTGAAAGCTATATTGACAAAAATGAACCAGGGTTTTAGATGTAAATTTTGAAATATAGTGTATCTAAGGACTATCTCTAAGATGCGTGGTTTTGAAAACTGTGTTTTGTTTTAAGGAAGTTGTTCACAGTGTCGTGCATTTTGGTATAAAAGTTATATTCATACTTTTCATATTCCCAAAAAGAGCCTATAAGAAGGGACAAGACCTCTCTGAAATTAATCAGCTGCCAGTCTTATGTTGGTTCTTTGAAATTTGACTGATTTATCGCCTAACCTTTATAAGTTGTTGTAAGTTTGAGGACATTTTGTTTTCCTATAATAATGGGTTTTTTCTAAATTCTTATCCAAAAGAGGATTAAATTCATAATACAACGTACAATTGTATGTAGTAACAGTTTTATCATGACATTTACAAGAAAGAAAAGAAATATTGAACACACAACAAATGAACTCAAATTCCACCTGTCTTCAGTTCCATAATAGAAAGAAAAAGTCTATTTCAACCTGGCTGAATTTATTAATATTTCAATCTGGTCTTGTCACAACTATTGAAGACACAAAAAGCTATGTTTCTATTCACTGTTCTAAAATTATTAAGTATTAAATAGTAAATGTATTCTCTGAGATTTGGTTCTTTCAGTCTTTCGCAGGAGTTTGTGCAGACCACAACTGTGCCACAGGAAAGAAGTGTGTTAAAAATCGAGATTCAAACAGAGGATTCACTTGTATTTCTGCTTGTAAGTCTAAATAAATGTCGATATCTACGAAAATTAAATTGTATATTGAAATGATTTATTAAATGTTCGTATCACGCGTCTAATGAACCATGCATGATTACCAAAAATTACAACATATTGCATTTGCTGTCAACTTTATAATACTCCTGTAAGTGTCAATTATGCTTTTACCTGCTACATGTGATAATCGATATACAAAACGTTCTATATTTTATATGTGATGATATATGTACAACTGTAAATGTTTTTGCAGACTGTGAAGAACCTCTGCCAGAAATACAAGATGCTGTTTGTACAGAGACATTTGGGTTATATAAAAACCTCGGCACTGGAATAAGTTTTAAATGTAATGATGGACTTATTTTGGTAGGACGCCCATTTGCTGTTTGTACGGAATATGGCGAATGGAAAGTTTTGTTTTATTGCATAGAACGTGGTAAAGGTTTTTTATTTTGTTCATCAAATATACAAGCTGCATTTCCAAATAAAAATCAATAAAACAAATGTAGAATAAAACAAACAAACAAAAGTTTGAAACCATTACACTTCATACAGGAACTTCTTAGGAAGATAGATAAAAAGTAAGCAATATCTTTTAACCTTACTTTCCACTATATATTGATGTTCTCTCGTGAAATAATTCAATATTTGTTGACTGTGTTGAACGCATCTATCCCATTGAACTAGAGATAAAGGATACAATAATTGCAGTTAAGTCTGTCTCATATTTTGACTTACATCTAGACATTGACAATGCGATTTGGTTGAAAGCAAACCTTTATGACCAAAGAGATGATATCAGCCTCCCAACTTTGAACTTCCCATTTCTATGTTGCAACCTTCCACCAACGCCTGCATACGGAGTATATATCTTCCAATTGATACAATATTCACGGGCTTGTATTTCCTATCATGATTTCCTTAAAAGAGTGTTGCTGCTCACAAGGAAGCTATAAAACCAAGAGTTCCAAATGGGGCCAGTTGAAATCATCCCTTCGTAAATTTTACGGACGCCAGCACGAGTTGGGTGTCTGTTATGGAATAACCGTTTCACAGATGATATCAGATATGCTCCTTATGTCGTAACTACAATACCCTTTCCTTTTACGAATGTGACCTACCGAATTATTATTTACCGGCTTTGAAATGACATGAGCAACACGACTACACTGAAAGTTATATTTATATATGCAATAAGTCATGCATTTAGACGAGGGTTGTTTTCCAACGTCAAATCTCGTTTATCAATTTAGATAAAGATTCAAAAAAACTGAGGAAAATCACAAGAACCCCGAAAGGAGAACGACCTATTGAGTCGACAGGATAAACATCGATTGACTGACATAAAGTCTATGCCATAAAATCAACACTCAACCAAATGTCCCAGTCAGGAATTTGACTTATGAGTTATGAATTCTTATCGTATGCTCTGTCTCTTTCTCATACTACTCTGCTTTGTGTTGCAGATCTTAGTAGATATTATAAATGACGATATGCTAATTCATTCCTTGTATCTGTTTTGATTATTTTTCATAGCCTTATACCCACCACGTGACTGTACTGGTATACCACGCCGCGCTGGATCTGGTGTCTACAAAATTCACCCAACGACGTCTGTTAAGTTCGATGTCTATTGTGAAATGGATACAGAAGATGGTGGCTGGACAGTAAGTTCCTAATAAACTGACTCATGCGCAGTATGACTCAAGATTATACATCAGATGATAAATATGATAAAGTGAATCGTGCCGGTCAGTCACTGAGTCAATGCCTAGCTTGGGTGATTCACGTTGCCCTTTAAATCATCTTAATCCACATCTTGTCTTTGCTTACAGAGATATGGATACAAATTGGCAGTGAGAGGACTTTTTGTAGAGGACCGTAGAAAATAGATGTAATTGCAGGTCACCGTACGGGTTTTAAAAGTGACCAAATGTTAATATACAAGATAAAATGACACACAGCAACCAATGCTGCAAATAAATAACACGTAAATGGCTTGGAATATAGAAAAAAAGTTTCAGCGGTGGTGAACATACTCAAGAGGACACAATCATCCCTAACCTGGGAGAGTGGTGTAACAGTACACTATAAAAAAAAAAGTCCCCATATATACCGTATTACGTCACTAGCACACTATGTAACGAATTTATCTTACCGACTATCTTTACGTGTAAAATTTAGACTTGTGATCTGTCAAATTGAGCAAGCCAGTCTTCAATACTGTTAGCATTAAGAAACTTATTCCATTGATTCTACAAGAACAGTTATAGCCAACGATAACAACTTGCTAGGTTTAAATGTGTTTAATGAATTTATGTCAGTCTTAATCATTTCTTCGTTTGTTGAAACTTTTAAGATTTTTCTCAGTTCCTTTTTGTTTTTATAAAGGGACATAACACCACTTCTAACCGTGTATGAAATAAGCCCCGCCTCCCTACTAACCTAATATTAAATATACATTGTCTGCATGCGGACGCTTTTAACCAATCACATTCCTAGAAATGTATAGGAGGTAAGATAAAATTATAGATGCGAGTAAAATTGTTAAATCCAGATTTAAACGTATAGTGCTAGGCTGTCAATTTCCATTTGTTAATCTTATCAATCTGGGTCGGGTTTTGCTTATTTACATTAACAAAAGTATATTGAAATTGGCCGTTTAAAAATTTTACAGCGTTAGACACTTGTCTTTTATGTAAGTTAGTGAATTCACTAAAAATAGTAAATAATAAAAGTTTACCATTTGTTAAAAATAAATTCTCTATCCGAATTTCGTAGTCAGAGCGGTGGCAATAACACTATTATAATAACACCCTTAGACCTTCTTATGATTGCTCTTTCATAAATTGAATAATAATTACAAAACAAAAATCCAGCTCCTTCTGACAAATGTTATCCTGGCAAGATCTATTCATTCTATCTTTTGGTCAATTAGCTATACGTGTATGCAAGGTTTTATACATCACTGACTTTAAAATTCTATGTGAAGCATATCTAGAAATGTGATCCTGTTTCATCAATTTTATAACATGTATTTGTCATTAATTTATATAAACAAAGCCTTTTGGTCTCTTGTGGAGAGTTGTCCCATTGGCAATAAAACCACATCTTCCTTTTATATAGACAGCATTTCGGTGTATTGAAAATTTGCAGAAAGCTTTATTATTGTCTTTGGGCCGTAAATAGTCGGGCCACAAAAGTAATTTGTAATCATTTGACATTTAAAGGCTTGTTTAAGATTTGAATAAAGATAAAATTTGGTTAAATGAATATATCCTGTTAGAAATGTATTGAGCTTGGTTTTAGTTCTATAGGAACATAGTTTCTTCAACATGCACTACCTTTTTCGTCATTCAAATTCTATTTACAAATATTTTAATTGAGTTTATTATTCCTAGGTAATTCAAAGGAGATTAGACGGCAGTACAGACTTTTACAGAGGATGGAAAGCTTACGAAGAAGGATTTGGGAATCTTACACATAATTTCTGGCTAGGTACATTCAAATTAAAATTTTCAATAGGTTCGGATAAAGAGCGACAATATCATGCCAAAAGCAAACGATATAATTACAAAAAAAGGTTAATTGACAATTTGTATAATCTATATCAACACGAAAGTACTTTTTATTCTTTTTTATTCGAGTTATGTTATATGTAATAAAGACATTTTGAGCTTTTAAAAAGAAATATTCTAACTCGGCCGTTTACTTAAACTCCTTTGTGATTGGGTAGGCCGGATAAACAAAACAATGTGCTCCTTTAAAATAACTGTTATCTACTATTCAATACAAAAGGATAGATGTAACTTTAAGGATAACATGAAATCGTCAAAATGTGCTGTATTTGTCAAATATATAGTGTGATTAGTTTACTCACTTGTGCTTATTTTCTTCTTAAATAATAATGTGTTCAATCATCATAATTAAAGTGAGTTAACACGATTAAACTAGAAATTTCTTCAGTAACGTAGTTACTGAGGATGATACTCATATTTTTAACGGTTGTAGTATTGTAAATTATTGATATGCTTTTATCACTTATTCTCAAAAATAAATTTATTGTAAGCTTTCAAGTAAAACGGACTATCTTAATTCAGTTTCTCACGACCAATGTTAAGCGCCGAGTTCAAATATTTCCATACGAGCTACAAAATGCCCTCTTATTATCCGATAAATTACGGATATTAGCATGTAGACATATGATCGAGTCATTTATAATAATTTTCAGGAAATGCAAAAATTCATTCAATAGTCGCAACTGGTAATTATCAACTACGAGTAGAGCTAGAGGATTTTGAAAGAAATACCGCTTGGGCTGAATACACTAGATTCTACATTGGAGACGTCTCAACATACTATAAATTGGAAGTTAGCGGCTACGAAGGAACTGCTGGTGAATCTCATTCATTCTTTTAACTTTTGTAGTCTGGTAAAAAAAAATCTGAAATAATTTATATACTTAAGAATATTATTTCTAATGTACAAAGCTCAGATAGAGTAAACTCACACGGGACGATTATAAAGAATGTTAAAATCTACTGTCTGATGACTTCTGTGAGAGTAATTGCCCATATAAGATGAATTTTATCCCTTTTTAAATATTTTTAAGATAGACAGAAAGATTTTTTTTTAAATTAAAGGTCAGCAAGACCAGATCTACAATTAAAGCCACTTGTCTCAAATAATCAGTCGAGTTTTAATTGGAGTTTTTGCCCTCAAATGATGATTTGTTTTTACGCTGTTTTTGTGTTTTTGACTATTCACTGTTGAAAAAAATATTAGATAAAAAGAAACTTTAAAAAGCAGAATTCGTCTTTCAGTTATTGCCTTTTTTAACTGAAAGATTTTCAGTTCGCTCGTTATTTATTTCTTGTCTTCAAATGACGACTTTAAGCAAATATTTGTGTTATTACCTATTCTATTGAATGTTATGATTTAAAGTACATATCGGCTGGACAATATTTGAAAATAAACCTAGCTAAATGACACAGACTCTTTTGATCCTCTGGTTATACTTTTTTCTGATGTTGTGTTTTCCCATGTTATGGGGTTAATTGGGAGCCTGCATTTTTAATGTGCAAGTTTGAATGCGGGAGCCTGTTTATATTCAGTTATTGTTGTTCGTGCTATCTATCGTTTTTGTGTTGTATTTTCCTTGATTGTACCTAAATTAAAACATGTTTTTCTTGTTTGAAATATTTATACACTTTGTCAGGGTAATTTATTTCTTTTTGGTTCTCATGGTGACCCTGTAGTTCTTGACAATATATGTATAACTTCTGATTTAGATCGAGATATGTTCTTGAGTTTCTATACATATAGATAAAACCTGTGGATTTATTGTTACTCGTTGGATACCCATTTTCCTAGATTTCCCTGGTTCACTTGAACCACGAAATTAAACGATTAACAAGTTTTATATAGTCTTGTATGCAGACTTTGGATAAACAACAATTTAAATATCCACAAATTTGCATGTTTTCCCTAATACACAAAAAATGATATCCACGAAAAGAAATGAATCTACAGTTTATATTTTTTTTAAATGTACCAATTCACTGTGTTAAGGGCATACGATACAGTTTTGATCCCGTATTTACATTTTGATAAAAATTTCCATCTAGACTATTTTTTACCTGATTAAATCAAATATGTAATAAAAAATATACTTTCATGTGCTAATTTTGGAGTAAAATGAGGTCGAAATTATGTATATTTGCTCAAAATTCGGATTTGTGGCCGTATTTTCCCTTTCGAAAGAAAGACATAACTTTTTTGTTTTAAAAGATAAACACAAATTGTTTTTTGTTAAATCATTTGTAATTTATGTATTTGATAAGTATAATTTTTTTATTCAGAAATAACTCGTATTTATCAAATGTTGATGAATGTAGAAAAAAACATCATTTTTTTGCTGTATATTTATCAAATTTAAAAACAAATGCACTATTTACGTTTTCATGACAATTGGCACACATAATCTTCTCACGTAATCAAACCAAATTGTATTTTAAAAAGGAGGGGTCCATGAACTCGTTTTCAAGTTGAATAAGTTTGAATGATATAAAAATCAGTCAAAAACTGAATCTTTTCCCGATTAGTCATAGTTTGACGTCTCGAAAATAACAATTTACGTAAGCAACGTTATAACTCCCCTGTAACTGTATCATATGCCCTTAGGTAGCAAAAAATAGTTAGGAAAAAAATATTAAAATTTGCCCTTATAAATTTTACCATCCCCTTTTCATTGCTTTCTTGCAATATTAAGCTTACTGTTTGTGTCATATATGTGCATATGTATTTAATCAGAATCTTCCATAGATTTTATATCCAGTATACAAACTGGTAAAATATAATTTCTTTTGAGTGTATCCATGGCAACAATCTGCATTTATTTGTTATAAAATATTGCAAAAAGGAGGGAAAGATGTGACATAATTCCCCGAAATTTTTCTAAAAGTAGAATTTCAATCGCTTCAAGTAATATCTTTCCTGAAAATGTGTACATTCAGCAAATCCTATGAAAATCATATGTCTTTCATCTCATTTTTTTGTAAAATTGCGTCAAAAACTGCGTGTAGAAAAAAAGTGTTTGTAAACATTACATTAATTGCTGGACCGATGGCTGGTCTAGCTATGAAAATACGGATTGTCAAACAGAAAAAAGCCGACAAAACATGTCAAAAATAATCTTGTTGCTCTTATAAACCATCTTTGAAGGCTAAATTAGCACTCAGCTGTCTGTTTATTACACAATAACTTTCCTATTTGAAAAATCCACTGGGGCCAAAATGCGAAACTAAACTCCTAACTGTGTATTGCTACCTTAAGTATAATTGATGCCGGATTTTTTTTTATAAAATATGATTTTATTCAAATATTTGACAGGGTTAAGAAGTGAGAAGCATTTAACAAAATTAATTACTTTTTTATTTATTTTCTTTACTTTTCAACAGATGTCAGAACATAAATAATGGTTAGATAAGGCCAAAATGTGAGAACAAGAAATAACTCACAATAAAGATATTTTCAATTAAAATCTTGAAGCACAGCTATTTTTCAAATTCAAATTCCTGTGATTGACAAGGAGGAGGAGATATCCATTACAACAACTTTCTGTTATGTTTTACAACGGAAGAAGCATGATACATGTGGCTTTATTATCTTTAATCTAAAGAATGCTTTTGTGAATTGAGAATCTACTAATACATTGCAGGGGATCAATTAATTATATTATTCTTTCAAAATGTCAGAATATTGACAGTGTTTTAATCTGTTGTGCCAAGTTATGTTTTAAAAATAAATGTTAAATACCAAACAAATGTTACTTTGATATTTATGTAATTTAGTAATTTATGTTACAATACCCAGAGGTGGTCTATATACGTAAGATTTTCTGAATTTGGATGCCATCCTCCTACATGTTTTAGGAAACAATTAGGCATTATATCTCTTTTATGCCAAGTGTAGTTTTGAATTTAGGGTCTCTTGCAAGAGCAGCCTATATCGCATTAAATATCTGTCATCCTGAAACATCATTGTCCAGAAATATTTGTACTTGTTTTTTCGCAAACTTTGATTTCTTTGATTTCTTTGATGTCTCCCTTGAAGTTCACTTTCCCACCACATTAATCTAATGTTTTAACTAGTAATGCAAGGTTTGCAAAAATAAAAGACACATTCCTCACATTATTGGCCTTGTTCTATGATCAATTGGTTTTCTTCAATTACATCTCCTCTCTCCTCAAGTGCAATGTCACCAGTTCGTGTGGACATAGTTGTAACAATGTAACATGTGCAACCTCATTGACACAATCTACTAAATTTACATATCAATTGTAATATTTAAATAAACTGTAAACTTTTGTTCTTCAGTGACAAGAAATGCTATGTTATCCATTTTTTCAAGTGTAAACTTTATGCTATCTAATTTACACAACTTGACCTTTCATCAAAATGTAGCAATAAAAAACAATTTACCTCCAAAGCAAAGGACGAAATACCTTGGATATCAAATTCCCAATGTTTTAATTGTACACCTCATATTATAATGAGGTACCTACAAGAGAGATATCATTTATATTTTATGTTTTACACTAAACGATTTTACATACGAAATAAAAACTGACATGATGAATATGTTTAAAACATATTTAAAATACTTTTATGACAGGTTGCGTCTGAAACGCTTTGAAAATTATGTTCAGTACTCCTTTATAATCCACTTTCAAATAAAGGGAGACTATCATCATGATCATGTAGGACAGTGCATGTTTCTTTACGCTTTATTATGAATTTTGTTCAATTCTTACAGCCCCACTCCCTATAATTCCACTGCTATAATGTAATTGTTAAATTATCATATCCATAATATGATAAGTAAGATTTGTAGATAAAAACAATCCCCTGCCATGGTTCAACATGTGTTAGTCAACTGTTTGCATAAAGATCAAGAAGATTAATCTTCAGGATGTATAATGTCACGTTACATTAGTCACTTTTAGTATCATTCACTTGCTGGTTCCTGGAGATGACAGTAAAAAGCAATTAATACTTTCAAGATTACAAAAAGGTCGGACTATAGTTGCGCAGCAACTAAATCACCTTGTATATAATGCTGATATCTTGGAGAAGTTCTTAAACTGTTTTCTTTTTGACCACAGTAGACAATCCTGAAAGTCTTTGACAACGTTAAATTTAAATACCTACATACAGGTGGCGAACAAAGTCATCAAAGTTGTAGAAAATAAAGGCAACAGTAGTATACCGCTGTCCAAAGGTTATAAATCGATTGAGAAAAAACGAATCAGGGTTAAAAACTATTTTAAACTAAATTAAATGGTGACACTGATCATGATTCTATTTCATTGTCATCGTCTTCTTATTTACCTAACGGTGAATACCTAGCAAACAAACTTGAAGACATTTTATGGATATATTTGTAGTGGAATGTTACCAGTGAACTACAACAGATTTGCTAATACTGCAAAAATTTGGCATATCGACAAACAAACACAACAATGCATATTTCGAAGATACAATCATCTTATTGAACTTCAATACCCAACGGATCTACCATTACTTGGATGAGCAAGATGTTCAAGTAAATGTTCAAGTAAATGTTCATTCGCATGACCGAAATTTGAGTATTAACAAGATGGTAAAAGGCAATTACAACAAATCAGAATGATCCATGCCAGGCCATTTAAAAGACTAAAGTTGCAATGGAAAGAGAATCTGCGGGGCCAATATGTTAAAAAGGAAAGTCCTGATCTGCACAACTAGAGGACAAGGTGGAATCAGTTGCCACACGTTTTCATTGGGCCGATAGAAATTGTGAGGAAAATCCAAAGGAATTAAAGGATGTATTGCTAATTATTGCTAGTTTGTGCATTTTTCCTTTGATATTTTTTTTTTTGATAAATTTTCATATCATGCTACTTGCTTGAGATGGACAATTATCGCTAAAAACTAAGAAGGCATATGGCGTTGCTAATGAAATTGACAACCTCGTCAAAGGTAAAATACCGATAGACAGATTATCATTTGTCATCTCAACTCGATTGCTTTTCTCGCCTTCGCTGTACCAGCTCAAGCGAGAAAATCAATCTCGTTGAGATGATCAACGATAATCTAAAAATATTGTGGAACATTATGATAATAACCACTAGAAATGCCATCCTGATTACAAACTACGAACCTAAACGGATAATTATTTCAATATCAATTGCTGAAAAACTTCTCCTAGGTGTTATACGGAAATCTACAATTTAAACCCTCCCTGATAATTGTGTGTTAGCCAAAGATATATGTTATGTTGCGAGCTTTAACAATACTAAAAACATGTTTCAAGATTTAAAAAAATGCTTTTATTAATGACAATTGCCAAGCTTGAAGTCAGATGCTGTAAGGGCGTAAAATTTTCTAGGTCATCCTCGGTCTTTAAACAAGTTTGTGATATTTAAACATGAATATACTACTTTTATCCACGTGAGTTTATATTGAACAAGTTTTTGTTGTTTAAATACTTGATAAGACTATTTTAACTACATGAGTTTACTTTAAATCTGTTTTTGGTGTCCGTACTTTGTAGACATGGCAGAATGATTTTTTCGACGGTCGTTGGCATACTTGTTATTCAATAGACATTAGAAAACTCATTTATTTGGGTACTAGTTTCATTCTATACCTGTTCGGATAACTGGCATTCAGATTGTATATTAAAACAAGATGTAATACATGCAATATCAATGGAATCATGGTACAGACCAACACTTTTATCCCAGTTATGGAACTCTGTTTTGCCATCATAATTGATTTGTATTACGTCATTGCAACAGTGAGTTTCACCTTTGCTTAATTCTAACAAAATCCTTTTTACAAAAATGTGTTAATTTTAATTGATTACTGTATGAATGAAAAAACGAACAAAACATACTGAACTATCATACTGTGTTTATTTATCTAGGAGACAGTCTTCAATACCATAGCGGAAGTATGTTTTCTACGTACGACAGAGACAATGATGACAATTATGCATTCAGCTGTGCTGTTCTGTATAAAGGAGCATGGTGGTATCGAGAATGTCACCATTCCAATCTTAATGGAGCTTACTTGTCAGGGGAAACAAGCTCTTTTGCTGATGGAGTCGTATGGCTAGGATGGAAAGGATATCATTATTCTTTAAAATCATCAAAACTAATGATAAAGAAATTGTGAACGACCAGCGTTATAAAACATACTTTTGTTAGAAACAGTCATAGCCTATTGTTTTAATGTTCTCACGTTTAATTTTCTAAACTATCATACGGAAGACGTGAAAAGGACAATTTTCGTCTTCAAATGATTTTAAAGATATGATTACATATTTTTTTTTAAATTTACAGATTGTGATAATTATTTATAAACTTTTGGTATGAATTAAGTAGCTGCTCTCAATGTTTATTGATCATACCTATTTTATTTGAAAATTATTGATACAGTACTATATTACTGCCTGTACATAAACATGATACATGCGTTCACGAAGTTAATATTTCTTTGATTCTCAGAGTTTTAAATCGTTTATCTACAGTAATAAATGTTGATGTTGTGTTGTTGTTCTCCTCTTATATTTAATGCGTTTCCCTCAGTTTTAGTTTGTTTTCCCCGATTTTGTTTTTTGTCCATAGATTTACGATTTTTGAACAGCGGTATACTACTGTTGCCTTTATTTATATACCATTAAAGGGAAATTTCGCGAGTTTTTACTTATCATCTAATTGTGTTCATCTTAACATAAAAAACACATTTGCAAAGTTTTAAATTTATATTCCTTCTAATAACGGAGAAAATCAAGGCTTTGTAACTTTTTTGGGTTGAAATTCTCGAGTGGGTTGTGACGTTTTAGCCCGATGTGTTGAATTCTGGGAAAAAATAAAATGTGTTTAACTCTGATAGCTTATCGACAATATACGTAATTAAAAGCGCACAGCTGACGAATGGTCGTAGTTATTAACTACAATAGAAGAATGAACGAAAATGAATATGCGTATACCGTTTTGTATTGATAGAATTAAACTCCTATAAAATTATCTCTAGTAAATATTTTCGAATAAATTTCATTAATTATTGTTGAGATTTTTTCATAAAATATCTAATGAACATTTTTACTGATATTGAACTGAAAATATTTCCGTTCTATTTACCGTTATTATTTTGATAATCATTTCAATGCAACTTATGTGTGAGCAAAGTGTGTATATTATTTTGTAAATTAAGGTCACTGTATATTTCTCGGCTTGAAGTCAATTCGTTTACCTTGTAGCTATTTAACCACAGGTGTGAGTTCAAGCGTACACAGTCAGGTATGAATGTTGTTATTTGGAAAGGATAAACAAAGGATCAAAAGAATATGCCGTATTTAATACACTAAGATTTAATACACGATGATAATAAAGATACGATAATTAAATTGTGTAAATTAATTGAAAATAAAATTCAGATTCGTAATTCCGAAAGTGTATAAAAGTAAAAGGAAACATTTTTTTATTACTTTCTTATCGGCAATTAACGTAAAGATTCAAAGATGAAGTAAAAAATAAAACTTTTAATCTTTAATAAAAACTAAATGCAATATTATCCAATTTGATAAGGATATATCATTGCACATCTGTTTGATATACTTTACCGGAATTTCTTAACATGTATTCAAATCTGACTGTGTTTAAATGCTAAGAATCGTAAAACTATCGCAATTTTAAAGTTTTCAATTGAAATAAAAATATACAACATACAACATGCATGATTTTTTTTAGTTTCTTTTTAACATTTCATTCTTACATAATTAAATTCATTGGACAATCATTTACACGAGCTATTTGTGAAAAAAATACCAATTATCGTTTATCTCATCAATGGATATACATACAATATAATACATCTAAGCTAATACATTATTTTGTTTGAGGATTTTTTTACATTTGTTTTTAAATTCTATGATAATATTTGTGCAATGTTGAACATGACAGCCGCCATTAATCCAAATAAGTAATACAGTAGCTGTAGTAATACTTATATTTTAGTAATGCATAACTGATATTGACGAATTTAGAATAGTTCGTCCCTACATCGTTGTTCTTGAAACAATCATAATTAGCATACATGTAAGTTTCCTGACGTATAAGCGCCATCGAGGATGAGCTCCAGAAAAAGCAGAATAGTAGCGTTTCGTTAGTTTGTTTGTTGGGAAAGGAGAAGACATGCAACCACTTGTACAGATAAACGACAGAATTACCATACAAGCATTTAGTCAACACAATCAGAAAGAGTTTCCATCGTCGGACGGGGAATATGAAGGCTTCCAAGAATGAACAAGTAACATGTCTAACTCTGAACAGTTAGAAAACGGACTATCGACATCGACCGCTTGTTCTTGATATTTGAAACTGCATGCATATACGTATACGTTTATGATAGTGATGAGTTAACTTCTTGCGTCTGACGAAAACTAAATTCCTGCATTGTTATATCTTGCCATATGTTTATATTGGTTTGGTAGGTGATTACTCAAAATCGTTATTTAAAAATCTTGTTTGTGAGATGTAGATTCATTTCAATACCGAAATTTTGTCTATATATAAAGTTCCACAAGTGTATAACACGGAAAAGTTCTCAAGGTACAATACTCCCATTTTGTTTGGGTGTGAACCATCGATGTTTACAGCAATATCAAAGAATAAGATGATGATGGTAGAAAGAACTATGGGCGTCATGCGGCAAATATTACATGCATATCGGACCATGAGTTGTAAATCTGTATGAAAAGATTTCCAATACAACCATATTATTATTGAGAAGGAATGTTTACATGCTATACTCTCGTACTAGTATCACAGGGTTCTCGTGTCGTTCACCTTAGACACACATCTTTTTAACGATGTTTAAAACAAAAGACAGAACCAATTTAATGTCATATTTCCCTATTATATAATATAACTATAAGTCTTTTATCTGGCAAGAATACCCCTATGTAGCGGACAATCAGTTTATTCTTTTTTCTGTTATTGAATACCAAGAAAGAAAATAAATCCCGAAATTAATTTGAAACTTTGATATTCAATAGTTTTCCAGCAAAATATTCACATCCCTTGGGGACAATTATTGTTCGTCCAGTGGCATACATAACATGCATGTCGGCACAGGAAATTTGACATAATGTACTTTCAAAACCATGTTCACATTATTATACATTCAACAATTGTGATGACGAATTCCTTCCTTTGTTCGACAGCAATCTTATTGAAATAGAAATTTGTGATGTCCATAACTTCGATGAACCAAAGCAAGTTAAATATCGACCTGTATTAAATTCATATTGGTTCTCTTCTTCTTCGTCCATCGACATCCCATGATAACATACTGTTGTCATACGAGGACTAGTCTATTTACAAAACTTTTAACCCAAATTAAACAAAATGCATGTTTCTTTCTTATATTCAATGTAAAAATGTATATAATTTGTAATTGCAACTATCTATAGTTCCGTAACTTTCTATCCAGGCGTATAAACAAATGGTCGACAAGTGCGTATATTTTTGTTAAATGAATATTTCTTGTATGTTTCAAACTGTCCTTCACTTTTGACAACGAGTACTTACATTTCCCCTAATTTCCCCTTGGAAAACATGTGTAAACAGATTTTTATTTTATCAAATCTTTTTATTTTTGTAAATAATATTCTTTACACCAGAAATATTTTTTTTTTATAAACAAGCGTATGAGAAGTAATGACTAGTATATCACTATCGGACACGCAAGACAGAGATGTATATTATACACCTGATAGTTCAAAATGGAAAGTTTCAAGTTATCAGTCGTGTACACTGATCAATACCCTCAGAAGTGAAACGATGCATGAACTTGCAAGTCCGACAGGAAATCGCTTTAATACCTGAACGTGTAACCTCACAATACATTTGGGAGTAATACCTTTAGCCATGCTGGTGATCAGACAAGAAAAGGTTCGAATTTATTTAAATAAGTTTATTACATAAAAGAACTATGAACAAATTAGATTTTCGAAAACAATTTTCACGGAACACTTATTTATGCTCATTTATGACTTTGAACTATAACTGTTTCACCAATTCCCATATAAACAGTTAAAATCGACAGACCTCGGTTACTTAAAAAAACACATTTTCCGTATCAAGTTAGTTAGTTGGATAAAATAACCGTACTAGACACGCGATTACGACTACATTAGGCTACTGTGGTTTTGGTCCTTTGTGGTTCATAGACATATCGTGGTTAAAAACGGAAAGGATGGTCAAAATGGCGACACGCAGAGAATTGATACTCTTAATTTAAAATCGATGGTAATCTCTTGTCTAGCAGAATAAAACTTTAATATTTATGAATTTGAGCATTTTTATACAGAATGGACATAATATCAATTTTTTTGCGGAGTTTCCCTTTAAGATGTCCACTTTCTGCTAGTGTTTTCTATTTATTTTTATTTTTAATAAAAAATGATAAAATCCATGCATTTTTTTGTATTATCCCATTACTGGAATAAATACATATGTAAAAAAGTATAGTATACTTCAAAAAGTGTCATTCAAGAACTGTTGTCATAGGGACAAGTAAAAACTCGAACATCATGTTAAAAATGTAGTTTGTTTTTTTATTCGGGCTAGAACATTCTGAACTAAATCCTACCTTTCTCAAACTATGACACAAATACAAGTGAAACAAATCCTTATTCTTTATCTTCTACACCTATATTTTTTTCCAGTTCGACAAGGTAAGTATAAGTTACCCTCTCATGAAATTATTTTTATATCGTCGGCTTCAGACTTTGATCGATCGATTGACCCACAAAATAATAACTTCCAAGTGTACGAATTTCGTTGCAAATTCATTTAAAAAAAGAGGGACGAAAGATACCAAAGGGACAGTCAAACTCATAAATCTAAAACAAACTGACAACGCCATGGCTAAAAATGAAAAAAGACAAACAGACAAACAATAGTACACATGACACAACATAGAAAACTAAAGAATAAACAACACGAACCCCACCAAAAACTAGGGGTGATCTCAGGGGCTCCGGACGGGTAAGCAGATCCTGCTCCAAATGTGGCACCCGTCGTGTTGCTTATGTGATAACAAATCCGGTAAAAAGTCTTAATTCGGTAGGTCACATTCATGTAAGGGAAGGGGATTGTAGTTACGACGTAAGGAACATATCCGATATCATTTGTGAAACGGTTATTCTATAACGGTCAACAAACTCGTGATTGCGTCCATAAAATTTACGAAGGGATGATTTCAACTTCACCATTTGAAACTCTTGGTTTAATAGCTTCCTTGTGAGCAGCAACTCTCTATCAAGACAATTATGATTGAAAATGCAAGCACGGGAATATCGTATCAATTGGGAGATATATACTCCGTATGCAGTTGCTGCTGGAATGTTGCTACTTAGAAATGGAAAGTTCACAATTGGAAAGCTGAAATTATCTCTTTTGTCGTAAATTTTTTTTTTCAACCAACCCTCATTGTCAATTTCTAGATGTAAGTCAAGATATGAGGCCGACTTAACTGTATCTGCAGTATCCTTTATCTCTAGTTCGATTGAATAGATGCGTTCCACATAGTCACCAAATTTTGAATTATTTAGTGAAAGAACATCATCTATATAGCGGAAAGTAGAGTTAAAGGATATTGCTAACTTCTTATCTTTCCTCTTAAGAAGTTCCTGCATGAAGTTAGCCTCATAATAATAAAGAAACAAGTCGGCAAGCAGAGGGGCACAGTTTGTTCCCATTGGAATGCCGACAGTCTGTTGATAAAACACGTCCTCCGAACGTAACAAATATTTGTCAATCAGGAAATCAAGCATCTTGGTAATATCAGTTTCAGAGAATCTTTTGTTTGAATCAGAGTTATTCTTTACAAATTCCGCGAAACATTTTTACAAATTTAAAAATTCTTGTTACAGTGGAACCAACTTTGACCCATGTACCTAATGTTTCATTGGATTCCTTTCCTACAATATATCTTCCACTACAAATGAGCAAAGCGATGGTTATTAACAAAGAAAGGAGCATTGGAATCAAAGAAAAACAGAACGATATCTTTAATTCCCATCAACATTAAAACTAATAGCTTTCATCATTTCTTAGCGGATCAAATTAATGGGTTGTTCTGCTGATAGATAATGAAAAGCGTATTAATGCAACATTTGTACGCACAACACATGTTAAGATTATTTCAAAACTCACACGACATTCTTTTTAAAAGAGGAGTGAAAGATACTAATAGGCCTAGACAATCGCAAATAAGAAAAACACACACATATTCATGATAATAGTACACAGGAAACAACATAGAAAACTAAAAACTATGCAAAACGCCCCAACCAAAAACAGGGGGTGATATCAAGCGCTCCGGAAGGAATTAAATGCGACTGTCGTACAAGTGAGAGGTTTGGCGCTATAAAACCAGGTTTAATCAACCATTTCCTACGTTTGAAAATGCCTGTACCAAGTCAGGAATTTGTCAGTTGTTGTTGGATTTTTTTTCATTTCATTTTGCCATTTGATTAGGGACTTTCCGTTTTGAGTTTTCCTTAAAGTTCAGTATTTTTTTTTTTATTTTACTTTCTTCAAAACACATACCCGCGTTAACTACAGTTTTTGGAAATGACCAACTCCATCAAAAATTTCTTTGGACACCTTTCAACCTTTGTTTTGTACAGAAAGCTATTTCTAGTATAGTTTTCGATGATTTTATCTGTGCTTAAATAAACAAATTAATGTTAATGCCAGATATTTCTAAAAACTATTCTCCTCAAGCATTAAAAAATGGAACGTTATAACGGTTTCGGTAATAAGAGTTTTAGAAAACATAAATTTGTTTTTGTCATATATAGCTGGCAAGATTATCCCTTTACTCTTTTTTGTTTTGTGTTTCCGACGGTATTAATGATTCAGCATCATGTTTATAACAAGCTAGTTGGGTGGTTTCTTTAACTTTGATTACTGTTATAGGTATGCTTTTTCCCCCAGCTTCCCCGAATGTCGTCGAAAATTATCCCTCTTAGGTCTTTTGAATCCCCTGATTTTAACTTTAAAATATCTTAAAGTTATAATTCTTTACGTTTCTTAACAATTGAATTGACCAAATAATGTTATTTATATTAAATAAAAATGGGACTTAAGGTATCTTACTAACAGACAGCTCAGTTGCTACCTACCAAACTTAAGTGCATGTCTGCATATCTAAAAGCTACTTCTCTTATAAAAATCAAGTTTTGAACAACATCCAACCTTTTTGTCATTTTGATTTCGTTATGATTTCGTTATATTTATAACTTAACTCTGCATTTACATGAATAATTATTCTCATTGAATCAACTTACTCTGTGTCAACAATTATGTGCTGTATCGTCGGGACCTACTGCGGTATGAAGCCATGGATAGCAAAAGAAAACACACACTGTATAAATGTCGTGTGTCTGAAGCGCTTTCCTCGATTTACATTCAATAGGAACGCTCATACCAAAACATTTGAAATACAGTGAATTATCAATACGCAGGAACGTTTGTCTGAGTAATTTTTAAATGTTTTTCATGCAGTGTTTATTAATTTATCAATAGTTGGTACTTACGGATGTACTTAGGTGAGGTTAGGAGAAAATAAATAAATCGAGAAATCAAAATTGATACTATAAGCAGGTAGAGCATTATTTAAGGATAAAAATATGCTAAAAATATTGATAGGTCATGGCCCTCCTTTTCGAGATATTTGAGTTTTAAAATATGGCGGGAAAAGGTTGACTCGGACTTTTACCTAATGTTTGCATTGCTATTATTTGGGTCCCAAAACAAAAGAAAGAAAATTAAGAATCGTTTAAAATTTTGGTAAATGACTTTTCTTGAGCTATTTAGTCCTATATGAAAAAATAAATGGGTGTTATGGGGCAAAATATTTTACCTTGTTTTGTATGGAAAAACACCAAGGAGTCCAAAAATTTGACACAAATTCTAAAACCTCACCTAAGTACCTCCTTAAGAAGTAACTCTCATTTATTCGACTACACTTATATTCAATACATATTTTCTTATTGTTTTATCTATATATCAGTTTAGGAGGCAATTATCTCGTTTACGAAAAAATGTGCACGTCTGTATTCTACAAAACTGTCTAAAATACCGACCTTTTTCGACGTCTGAGTTGTAATCACTAATAATAATATTTACTTATTTTCCTATTGCAAAACAAGAAGGCTGTAAACAAATTAGTATCTCTGATCTCTTCTGAATTCCCTTAATTTAATCTCAAACGTTCAAAACTGAAAGTTCAATGTTCATGGTCAAATTTATCACTGGTATACAAATGTTTGGTAATTGAATTATTAAGTATGTAATACTTATTTATCGTTGTTATGGTCATGATTACCCCTACTTTAATTCACGTTTCTAATTTTATTGGTATTCTGAGACAAAATCATCAATGTTAACAAGCTGATAATTCTGTGCCCCATACACGCTTTTCGTCTACGAATGATCAATGACGCTCGAATAATAATTTTTAGTATTCTGTAATTTTATTTGAAATAAATGGAATTCTTGAACATGTATGAGATTTGTCCTTAACAATATTCTGGCCTGTTCGATATTTTAGCTTGATAAAATAATTGACAAGGTTTACTTGTTTGTTATGACAAAGTTTAAGAAATGAATGTTATGGTATAAGTTAGCTATAATAATCGTTATTTTTAACAAGCGTTTCCATGCATCCATGCAACTCACTGAATATCTATCATGCACATTATGAGTTATTAAATATTAAAATCGAAAGCCCTTAATATATTTACAAGTCATTTCTTTAAATGTAAGTAATATTGGTCCGCAGAGATAAGACTTCTTATCATGCATACAGCCATCAAAAGACTATCTGGTTGTATATAATATATGATATGATAATGAAATATTAACATGTCTATTGATGTTATTTACATATTTGCATTAACTGAAATAATTTCATGACCGCAGTAGTTATCAAATTACTACTACCTCAAAAAAAACTTTTTTAAACAAGATTTGTTAATAAAACAAAATTACAATATGGAAATTACGAAAGCTATATTCTCTCTCTCAGTAGTTTTGCTGATATAAGCAGCTTCTGTTGTACATTGCGAGTCATTTTTGGAAGATGTTTGCGACAAAGACGATGTTGAATGCCAGCATCCAAATGACAGCACCGTCCGTGGACAGTTACAACATGGCAAAAGTAGCCAAAAAAACGTCCTACGTAGAATTAGAAATATCAGCTTGTTGCAATGTGTCAAAGAATGTTTCTTGACATCAGAATGTATTGCTATTAATTATCGAAAGAACTGGAAAGTATGTGACGCAGTTGGACACATAATTGATAATGATCAAGCATTGGTACATGAAGATGGTTGCATTTTGAGTGAAATTTCAACCTGGTTCAAGGTTAGATTGCATACAAATAAATAGCAAATTTATAACAAGACTTTTGCTGTATCCTGAATAAGTTATTTGTGAAATACAGACACACTGTTAGAGAAGAACAGTGTACAAGCTATATTTTTTTGTCCTTTTATTTATAGAATAAACGTGGACGAACTAAAAATGAATTGACGCAAAAAGTACTTTCGATTATTGACTGAAGATATAACCATGTCATCTCACACTTTAACATCAACCAAAGTACTTCGTGCCGGAATAGCATATAATTTTTGTAGAACCGTGGAAATGTTTGCAATATTTAAATTATTTCTGAAAGATGTAATGAACAAAACATTAAATAAATGGGAAAAATATGTGTATAATTAAAACATGATTGACATGACTATCCAAAATGTTCGAGAAACAATAATTGGATAAAATGACAGTCAAACAATGAACTTTAATGAAGTTACAATTATTTCAAAAATCTTTGAATGACTTTTATGCTTTGTTGGTAATTGCTGGAGATATTTCAATCAACATCTAACGGAGAAATGTTCCTCGTCCACATGTAAAATAAATTTCGAGAAGGAATCCTTTATTTATTAAAAATTTTGGCAAACAAAAGCATTGTGAGCTCTATGTACTATTTTTCATCAGGTTTTTTATGTTAATTTCACACTTTTTTAAATATAGTGTACCATAGAAGCAAGGAATTTGCGAAAAGGAGTTTAATTTCTGTCAAGTTATTCAAACCAAAGATTCATACATTTTTGAATGAAATATATTTTCATACTTTTCATATTCTTAAGAATCAAGTTTGAGGACAATAACATTTCTTCCTTAATTCATATTAACATAAAGTCCGCCTTCTTGTCAATATGATGAGTTGTTTTTATTGGAAATAAAATAACTCATTAAATGCAACACAGTTCGTGTTTTATGAATTTTATTTCAATAACTTTAGTAGTTACGATTGTATGTAATAACAATTTAATCATTATATGTACATAAAAAGACAATGAATATTAAACACACAGCACAACATGTGACCTTAAGTTCCCGCTGTCTTCAGTTCCATAATATAAAAGAAAAGTTTAATTTTATATGACATATTTTGTTAATTTCAATTTGGCCTTGGCATAACTAGTGAAAACACAAAAAGGTATGTATTAAAGGGGTACTAGCTGTCAAATTCATGTTCACCAATGTTAATCAAATTCTTATATTTGGTTGATGACAATGTAAAACATTTATCCAAACTATTAAAAGTCTAAAATAAACAATTAACATGGCACGGGCATGAAAAAACGTAGCTTCGTTTCATGTGTATTTTAGTCTAGACATCATCTTGTTAACTATCGAGTTGACCTCTAAAGTCATCTAATGACCATATAAGCGATGGAAACATACATATAGATATAAATATATTAAACGAACTCGTGCTGTCAGATTTTTCTAGGTCTATTTAATTTCATATTATAGAAGAAAAATAATTTTTTATCATCGTTTTTACCTATAAAAGAGTGAATTTTTGTGGATCGAATCAGTCAATCAAATGATTTACCTTTGTTTCACTTTGAATGTTGACATTCTTTTCCTTTAAAAAACTTTACACATACAATTCACGTGTTGTCCATCTTAAGGGGTTAAGTTGAAGTTCACATGAATACGGATTCAATGAGGTCCAATTATTCACTTGCAAGTGAATAAATTATAATCAATGTTTTTTAGCTTATTTTGCCAAAATTTAACCATACTGTCTGCTAAAAGCTAAGTATTATTTCACTCTTTGCAATTCATTAATGATTGAACCAAAAAAAATAATAAATTAGATTTTTATATATCTCGTAGCTAGTGCCCCTTTAATTCACTTTTCTCAATTTGTTTAGTTTTAAGTAGTAGTTTTATTCTTTGATATTTGGATCTTTCAGTCTTTTGCGGGAGTTTTGCGCAGACCACAACTGTGCCACAGGAAACAAAGGATTCACTTGTATTCCTGCTTGTAAGTCTAGATAAATGTCTTAATCAAAGATAATTGAATTGAATATTTGAATGATTATTTATGTAGTCGAAACGAATGTCTAATATACCACATCATCCGGTTTCTCTGAAGAGTTATTTTTATTATTGATATAATCAATACTGCAACATGAACTACCAACAAATCATGATATCACTACTTTTAACGAGACCTTTTAAATGAAATAAATTTCAACAAAACACAAAAAATTATACCATAGCCATTTAAAATTTACTGCACAAGACAATATTTCAAATAAACATAATTTCATGTTTTTTGTCAGTTATTTTACGATTTACGAGTTTGCTTATTCCTTTTTTTTTTTTTTTGTCTTTTGTCTCTCTTTTATAAACTTACAAACTGGTATGATAAGGTAGACAACAGTCACATGAAAGACTATTGTGATAAATGTTTTACATATTACAGTTACTTGGAGTACAACACATATAATTTTAATGGAATATGAACCGATAGATGCCTTAAAAGTCAGCCGATACAAAAATATCAATATCCAAATATTTATCAAACAATGTTTTGCAAATTGTGAAATCCTTGTTAAAGGGAAAACTAAAGTTGAACGGACTTTTATTATAACCAGATACCAGTAGCATAATACCAAAATCTAAGATATTTAAGTGTATGTATATTTATTCAGTGCAAATATAGGATCGGGTGACAATTCTGAGCAAATATTAAAACTTATCTTTCTCATTAGCTAAAAATGAGGAATTGTCTTTAATTATCACAGATTATCATGCAGGATAAGCCTTCATTTCATTTTGTGAACTACAAACTCATGAAAAAGATAAAAAGGCTTTTTTCCCATCTAGGAAACCGTTCTTGGAATCAAATATGTATAAAACGATTAACGATCAGTAAAAATTCCAATATATTGCGTTAGCTGTAACCTTTAACATACTCCTGTTAGTGCCCTTTATGCTGTCAGCTGATACACGTGATAGTTAATGTACAACCCATCCTACTTTTTTGCAGACTGTGAAGGACACCTGCCAGAAATACAAAATGCTGTTTGCTCAGCGACATTTGATTTATATAGAAATCTCGGCACTGGAATAAGTTTTAAATGTAAAGATGGACTTGATATGATAGGACGCCCATTTGCTGTTTGTACAGAATATGGAGAATGGAAAATTCTGTTTTGTTGCGTAAACCCGGTAAATGTATCTCATTTTTGGTTTATTGATAATAACAGGCATCTCCGGATGAATAAAAATCAATAACAATATACACAAACGAATAACAAAATACTGCAAAAATACAGTAATAAGTAAATTTGCATATAATTCAAAATACAAATCGAACCCTAAAAGGGCCAAAAAAAATTCCAACCTTAAAAAGCTTTACAAAAATTAAAGTTTAATTAATCAAATTCTTCTGTCGATCGAATGTCTACTTTTGAGACTTGATAAGGACGTTTGAACCAAAATGACAATCCGTATCAAAGACACTGAATTAGTCAATATCAGTTTGACAGTCAAAGAAAACAGTCAATAACTGTAGTTTAAAAGAGAAGTAGAGAGGTATTAATTTTGCTCAACCTTTTTATACATATACAAATAGTCATGAATAACTGAGGATATCACATGAACATCCAACGGAGCATGACAGAGTGAGTGGAAAGGGTAAATATCTCCTGATATACATGGAGTATATTTCATACGAATCAACACTCATTCAAAATATCACAATAAGTTTCAAAGGTGATGTTGGTATCGTCTGCCACATTTTGACATATACCCTTTTATTTCTTTTGTAGTTGATATTAACAAATATCAAAATTTATGATATGCTATTTTTTTTTTTCAATAAAACTGTTTTGATTTTCTTGTCGGAAGACTTGTATCCACCACGTGACTGTACTGGTATACCACGCTCCGTTGGATCAGGTGTCTACACAATTCATCCAACGCCGTGCATTCAGGTCGATGTCTATTGTGAAATGGATACAGAAGATGGTGGCTGGACAGTAAGTTCCTAATCAATTGACGCATGTGCAATAGGAGTCAGGATTAGAGATAAGATTGTTTATATGATAAAGTGTATCCTGCTGGTCAGTCATTGAGTCCATGACTAGCCAACGTGATGCATTTTGTCCAGCAAATCCCTTTATAGTTGATCTTGTCTTTACTTATAAATAGATGAATATATAATAAAAATTACTATTTTTAGAGAACCGAAGGAAAACAATGTAACTGCAGGTAACAGTTCTGGTCTAACAGTGAACAGCATACCAGCATTCAACTTAAAATGACACACATCAACCTTTCTATGTTAAATTCTATTTTCAAGCATTAAGATTTAATTTTACATATTGTAACTTGGATTTAGAGTTGTCGTATTGGCACTCATAAAACCTCGTCGTATATCTAATAAAGGCATAAACATACCTTTAATTGCATATTAGAGAGTACTGGCTCCTTGAGTTTTTATATTACAAATAACAAGTTTTTCTTTACTTTAACAACAGGGCAAATGTGTCCTCCTATTACAATGTCATATAAAAAAAAACTCAAAGGAATCTTTCAACAAGGGACCTACAGTTATCCCAAATACTCATCATTTCATTTGATATTTCACCTATTGACAACGATACGGCCTGGTGTAGATACTAATTAGTTTGGAATAAAATTTTATATGACAAATGAATCATACGCTCAATTTGAAATTAAGTGTAGGAGTTCATTCAAATTGTATATACATATCTATAAAGTCTGTTTCTCATTTCCAGGTTATACAAAGGAGATTAGACGGCAGTACTATTTTTTACAGAGGATGGACAGCTTATGAAGAAGGATTTGGGAATCTTACACATAATTTCTGGCTAGGTACATTCTAATTAAAATTTTCAATAACTTCGGAAAAAAGCAACAACAATAGCATGTCAAAAAACGAAAAGAAAACATAAGACACAACAAATGTTGATTAAAAACTACACAAGTAACTAAGCGCGTAGAAGAAGTACCTTACCTAAATTAAGGGGTAATAATGAATCAATAAAAAATAACATTTCTGGACCAAGGGATATATGTTGATATAACAATCCTATCATATGTTTGATTCATATTTTAATGCGCCTCGATATCCTGTATAAGATCATTGATCATTTGAAAAAAAATGAATTGCGGTCAGTACACCTTATTGGTTATTTACTAAGTATGTTCATTCCATAGTGGAATGCTGCATCCCCGCAATTATGTCTATTGGTGTATAATATGAATTTTTAACTCTAATGTTATACGAAAAGTGTTGTTTTAATCGCAAGCGGCATAACAAATAAAGCTTTTTTTTTACATGTATAAAATGAACAAGTACGAAACCCTTAAACATTTTGGATAGCAGGATTTAATGTTTGTTCTCCATACGTGCGTTTCATCTACAAAGGATTCATTTATGACGGTAGATATTCATATATGTCGGTACAATTAATATGAAAGAGTCTTGAGTAACAGGACAGAGTTGATAGCAGGAAGGAACTATTTTTTTTAAAACAATTCCTTTATTTCATAGTTTAAGAAAAATACATCATTACAAATTGGGCACAATTGGAAGATAACAGCAAGCATTGTCATTTATCTTTTAAAACTTTCTTTGCAAGATGGAGAATCTGCGTAGGTAATAAAATATTTTTTAAAAAAATCCTTTTTGTTGCCATCTACTATATTAGAATTGCACAATGTTATCAAAAATAAAAAATACTGTCTTTTTGTTCAAAACAAGGTATTTTATATTGAGATTTATTCAATATGATAATAATAACTTATATTAAATGCATTGGTTGGCATATAGTGGATCATCAGTGAAAATGTCCTTTAACATATCCTTCCTGTTAGTGATTGTTGTTATGCTGTTACTTTTCGTCAAATAACATGACAGAACGTACCAGAAAGACAGAAAGGAATTGCAGAGTACTTTTTGTCCTTTATTTGAATTGTGTGGAAGATTACTTACATCTACATATCAATTTAATAAGATACTATAAAACATTCATACTATTCAGGAAATGAAGCCTGTTTATTTAATTTGGATATTCTTTGAATGATTTAGTTGTCAGAAAAAAACACTGGACAATTTTATTTTTTTTTTGAAAAGGGGGGGGGGGTGAACATTCAAACTATAAAACTTCTTTGGAAGAAATGTAAGAAGGAGTGTTTAATTGGCAATAGTTGGTGCAGTATATACTCTTACTAATATTATATTTTTTCGAAAAAGATGGTTGAATAGAAAAATGATTGCCGGTAAAAGATGGAACAAAGAAATTAGACTTTTTCAGATATTGTCTCATGTAACAGATTTTTTATTACTAAAACGATATATTCAAATGGTCGAGTGTTCAAAAATTACACCGAACCATACGCATTTTGTGATTGAATGGGTCGGATTTTTAAATAAGGGTAGACCTTTAATCTAATATTCAATTGAAACAGATTGGTTTAACTTAAATTCTTACATTACATTCTAACTCCTTTTTTATAACAAGGGGGATATGGGAATGTCCTCTCTCAGAGAGAAACCATAAGTTGCTCTCTAATTACAGGATCAATTACGGCTATCGGGCAGATAGTTTATTAATCAAGTAATTTATAATAATTTTACAGGAAATGCAAAAATTCATAAGATAGTCGCAACTGGTAATTATCAACTACGAGTAGATTTAGAGGACTTTGAAGGAAATACTGCTTGGACTAAATACACTAAATTCAACATAGGAGACGCAACAACAACTATAAATTGAAAGTAAGCGGTTACTTCGAAACTAGTACTGCTGGTGAGTCTTACCTTCGTGCTATGAATATTTTCCATCCTGAAAATATTTTAAAAATATCTTAAACTAATTTGAAGATTTATGTAAAATATTATAAAAATAAAAGAAAAATATGTTGTTAGTTTGTGCTTATTTTTATGTTACTTTTTATTTTTAAGTCTTGTTTGTACCAAATGTGACAGTTTGGTGTGTTTTGTAATTTGATTTTGCCGTTTGATTAGGGACTTTACGATTGAGTTTTCCTCGGAGTTTAGTAATTTTGTGATTTTACTTTTTTTTGTATGTCTCTGATATTTGTTTTTTTTCACTTTGGCTACTTAATCACAATTATTGTCTCTTTTAGCAATCATGTCTGTACAAATTTAGAAGTCTGGTCACTATTTGGAGGCGGCCATGCAGGTCTTTTTTTACAATATTTGTATAACTGCATATTGAAGGATTGAAAATATGTCCTTGAGTTTATTGATATATTGGTATATATATAACTATATATTTATCTAAATATCAACACAATAATGCTAAATCCGCAAATTTGCAAAAGCAAAAAGTAAAATCACAAAAATACTGAATTCAGATGATAATCAAAACGGAAAGTCCCTAATCACATGGCGATTTCAAATGACAAAACACATAAAAAACGAATGGACAACAACAAATATTTGTTCTTCAATCGTGGGGATTTGAATTTATGCTAACAGGATATCGAGACAACACCGCATTCACTGTGTATATCGCTTTAGACCATTCGGCCAACTAGACTGCACAATTAAGCAGTTTGCGGTGGCCTAGTGTTATATTTCCCCGTCAGTAGAATCTAAAGATGCCTCATATATCATGTACTGTGTTACAACTCTAGATTTTACTGATGTGGAAAGGTGACACTTTTTCTTCGAAGGTATCAAAACTTTGATAAAATAGTTTTGATAATGAGTCTTGTTGATACGTGTTACTTATACACTGGTATTTCACATATTCATGTCTTTCGCAGACAGTTAATGACGTTTCTACACTACATCCGTCGATTGCATACTAAATGATACATTAGTGTCAAAAAACATGATATATTTTTCAGGTGTAATTGGCTTTGAAGTAGATATAAGAAGATGTGGTATGAATGTCAATGAAAAAAACTTTGTTGTTATGTAAGACCAGTTGCAACGATTTTAACTGTTTATTCTCATGGTGTGCAGTACCCCACCAATGTCAGTTGTTAAGGGCATACGATACAGTTTTGAACCTGTATTTACAAGTTGATGAAAATTTTCATATAAGCTATTTTTTACCTGATTAAATCAAATATGTAATAAAAAATATACCTTCATGTGCTACTTTTTGAGTAAAATGAGGTCGAAATTTTGTATATTTGCTCAAAATTCAGATTTGTGTCCGTATTTTCTTTTTCGAAAGAAAGACATAACTTTTTTGTTTTAAAAGATAAACACAAATGTTTTTTTGTTCAATAATCGGTAATTTCTGTATTTTATAGTATCATTAAAAATTATGCAATTTTTATTCAGAAATAAGTCATATTTATCAAATGTTAATGATAAGAGGAAGAAACGTCATTTTTTGCTGCATGTTTATCAAAATTAAAAAAAATCCTCTATTTACAGTTTTATAAAATTTGGGTCACATAATCTCCTTGCAAAATGAAACAAATTGCCGTTTTAAAAAATAGGGGTCCATGCACTCGTTTTCAAATTAAATCAGTTTGAATGATAAAAATCAGTCGAAAAATGCATCTTTTCCCGATATGTCATAGTTTGACGTCGCGAAAATAACATTTTACGTTAGCAACGTCATTACCTCCCCTGTAACTGTATCGTATGCCCTTAAAGGTGTGTTGAGCGCTAACAAACGTGTTTAAAAACACCATACACTATTATGTATTTGCCTTTCCAAAGTCAAGCGCATGAAATTCAGTGGTTTTCTTTGGTTCCTGTCTGTCATATTTGTTTTTCGTGAATCATTTTGTTATAAAGTAGGCGTATTATTTATTCAATTGAATGGTAGACAATTGGCGTAGTGACATTATTTGGCATACGACGTCATCGTTATAAAGTAGGCGTATCATTTATTCGTTAGAATGGTAGACAATTGGCATAGTATCATTAGTTGGCATACAACGTCTTCTTCCGTTACGTTGAACAAAATTGATCCCATCTTGAACCTACAAGGACAATTTTAACCAACCATTTTCAGTTACCATTTAGGTTTGTACTTTTCATAGATATTTCTTGTCAATCAAAATGCAATTTTTGTCTTTTATCAAAAACCAGGTAGTGAAAATCTGACAGTGACAGAAATTTTCACAATATTAAGATATTTACATTGTACATGAAAATTGTAAGAGGACTTCTTATATGAGTTACCCACAAATGATTCTTTTTTTAAACGATTTTTTTTGGCGTTTGTTTACGATATTCTCAAACCTTTTATAGATAGAGAGAAACTTTGAATAGTAAAAATAAACTAAAAAGGTAAAATATGCAAATAAGTTGAATTGCCTAAATAGTTGCCCACTTCATTAAAGGAGTTAGTGCCTTTAAATGATGTTTTGTGTGTTGCCT
This sequence comes from Mytilus galloprovincialis, assembly GCF_965363235.1. Classification (NCBI taxonomy): domain Eukaryota; kingdom Metazoa; phylum Mollusca; class Bivalvia; order Mytilida; family Mytilidae; genus Mytilus; species Mytilus galloprovincialis. The sequence continues at coordinate 56,301,265 of NC_134842.1, forward strand.
ATTTTTGTACGACTATAGTACATGTAGATATAGTCCATAGATGAAATCTTTGCTGTTTTTATGCTATCATATGTATGTGAAATATATACATAAGCAAACAGTAAATAACCGCTGTTCAGTAGTCATAAGTCGATTAAGCGAAAACATAGACAAACTGAAACTTTAAATAATCAGTACAAATTGTCCGTCTATTTTAGTGGAGTTAATGACTTCAATGACGATTGTAACCATTTTTTGGGGTTTGTGGTAAAGTGTACAGAAGATAGAAAAAACTTAGTTCTCTACAATTCAAGACTACAATGTTGGAGAAAGCCGTTGTTGACGAGACAAACATACTTGTGTAAGCGATACAGTATATTGAGAACCTTTAGTTCGTTTCCGTGCAAACTACACAAGAACTTAAGATTCCGCATCATGAAACGATCGAAAAATAACTAGATAATGTCTCAAAAGTGTAACACAATATACCAAGATGTATTTGGTTGTAATATATTCATAGAAACTTGACAATACCTTAACTTTTTTATTCGCCATTTGAAAGCTCTGTATCCACTACGTGATTGTTCTGATCTACCACGTCGCTTTGGATCCGGCGTTTACAGAATTCATCCAACGACATCTACAAAGTTCAAGGTCTGTTGTGAAATGAAAACAGATGATGGTGGTTGGACAGTAAGTTAACCAATCACAAGCTTTGTCTTATTGGCAGTTTGAAGAATGGAACGCGCAGGAAATTGATCATCATAATTTCTTCTTGTCCTTGTCAACACGCACATGAAAAATAACACTAATAAATGTAGTGCTTTTGCTACATTCACATATTTGATGATATTAGAAAGTATCAGCAGTTTCTCCTGGAATGATTTAGGTAACCATAGGCATTCTTTATAACGTATACTATTGTTTATTATTTGATATTTTTTTCTAATATATGCATTTTTTGCTTTTTCTGCGTTTTCTTTTTTTATTGAATATAGATATAAGATAACGTGTCACGTTTTTTTTTTTTTTTTTTTTTTTTTGTCAACTTTGATCTTTCGAATTATCAACTTTAATCTTATTATCAATAATTCCAAGATTAAAGTTTGAAATTTAAGATAAAACTTGATAAATCCCAGACTAAAGTTGGAAATTCAAAGATTTAAGTTAGAATTTCAAAGATTAAAGTAGACAGTTCCAGGATTAATCTTGGAAATTTGAAGATTAAACTTGATACATCCAAGATTAAAGATGGAAGTTCCAAGATTAACGTTAGAATTTCAAAGATTAAAGTTGATAATTCCAAGATTCATGCTGATAATTCCAATATTATTACTCGATACTTTCTAGATAAAAGTTGGAAATTCCAAGATTGAAGTTGATAATTCCAAGATTAAATTTGATTATTTCAAGATTAAAGTTGATAATTCCAAAATTTAGTTTGTTATGCTGCTATGTGAATTGTCTGTCGTGGTAAACCCATAAAAGCTTATAAACCATCGTTGGTTTTTTTTAGGCACCTACTATTATATCAATTGAAATACTTATTTTATTATCAGTTCAATATTTAACATTTTAAAGGTAATCCAAAGAAGATTAAATGGCAGTACAAACTTTTACAAAGGATGGACTGCTTATGAAGACGGTTTTGGGAATCTTGACCATGAGTTTTGGCTAGGTATATTCTTTTATACCTATTGTTATATTATATACAAAACTAATACAGAATATTTGAATTGAAATGTAAATATTAAATAAACCTATATAAATGATCATAAATGTAAAAAAAAAATTAAACAGGACGTCATTGTCAGTTGTTGTTTACCACGATTACGCCGTCATCTTTTTGTATTTTTTATCAAATTATTTGATTGAATGCCACATGGAATACTATAGTTTTCTCTTTGTTTATATTAATGAATTAAAAACATCATGTAGTTGTGTGCCAAACTGTTTAAGATAAATGGAAACATTCACCCTGTGTTTTTTGTTAGATGTATTTATATTTGTATCCATCTGATTAGTTAATCTCTTGTGGAAAGTTGTCTCATTGGCACGTGTTCTCATTTTCATGTTAACTCCTTACACTGCAAACTGCTCAAAGTCTGCATGGACCAGTTTTTGTGCTCGACCAGTAAAGTCGAGCACATGTTTTACTCGACCCAACTCGAGCTTATCTCGACAGTACTTAACTGCACTAATGTGTTCTAGACTTTATGATTTGATATGTTAAGAAATATCATTACTTTTGAGTCTTATTATCGTAAAACTGATGTATTTGTTTGGTTTATTTTTATCCGACAAAAAAATCTAAAAAAACAAAACGAGCAAGTAACACAAACCTCATTAACAACCAGTAAATTGACACAGGTATTGCTGAAGGTCAAGGATTACCTGTCCATAAGAGACTAACGTCGAAATACTACTGTAAAATCAGTTCATGGATCATATCGGGTGATTAGCTCACTGCAATTTCTCTTGCCTAACCTTATGACTGTATAACCAATTTATTAACAATCAGTACATGCAACTTCTCTACTCAAATATTAAAGTAAAGATAGATATGTGTTAAAGGGGTAGCAATTGATAGTTAGGAGTCAACTGTATTACTGTTAAAGAATATAAAAAATCCCGCTCTACTAGTGGCATTCGTCATGATGCTTATAATAAGTAAAATTTTAGCGAAAAGGATCAATCGGAGCTTTTATAGTTGAGAAACAAAAAAGATGGAATTGTGTTTTGAACAAGTAGAACAAAATAAGTTTACTTTTTTTATGTTATAAACATACTGTCATAGCAGAAAAATATTGAGTGCTTTTCACATGGTAAGATCTAATCTACAGGAAATGCAAAAATTCACAAAATAGTCTTAACTGGTGAATATGAACTTCGAGTAGATTTGGGGGATTTTGAAGGAAATAGTGCATGGCCTAAATACACTAAATTCTACATCGGAGACGCAACAACAAACTATAGATTGAAAATAAGTTGCTACATGGCGTCTAGTACTGCCGGTGAGTCTAACATGTTGTTATACATTGTGTTTTAATAAAATTGAAAATTGTAACAGAGAATGTGTCAGAGAGACAACAACCAGACCAAAGAGCAGAAAAAAGCACAACACAGCGAGAGAATTACACAACCGGAGACGGGTTTCAGTTGGCCCCTTAACACAGAACTAGTTTTTATCTATACACTTAGATATCTTGAATCGGTTTAACAAAAACACTTAAGACCGAGATTGGTCGTAAGTCTTCTGAGATGTTCATGCCTTACTTTCAATCGTAATTTTTTTTTGTGAAACCGACTCCTAGTTTTTAAAATCAAGGATTAACATCTACGATATTTTCACTCTAAACGATACTTATATCATTTGCAAACTTACCACATTTCTTTATTTTTATATCAGGTGAAAATTTGTATTGTATTGAACGACTTGTTATAAATGTATTTTAATAAAATTAATTGTTAACTAATTGTAAAAGCTGCATACTACTGACAACATAAATCCAATAATTCTACGTTAAACTCTTAATAAACTCGTCATAGATGCCAGGATTAAATTTTGTACTTACGCCATACGCGAGTTTCGTCACAAAAGACTCATCAGTGACGCTCGAATCCAGAAAAGTTAAACTAAACATTAACTTTTTTTTCTACACAGTGAATCGCTATTCAAACGAAGTTCGAGATCAAGAAAAATATAGAATAATGCAAACATTTATACAGTTGAAAAATAATGTTAAAAATATCTATTTGTAATGGCCTGACCATTAAGTATAACCAACGATTGGGCTCAAGCAGAAAAGACTATCAGGTGCTGATACTTTAATCAAGAGTCAATCTAACAAATGGTAAAAAGCTGAAAAACAAATAAAATACAATTTTACAATGTGTTCAATTAATGTTATAAAAACGAAATGTCAAAGGTAATAGATAGCACAGTCCGTTGAAGCGAGAAAATGTTGTACTTTCAAGAACGGTTAAATTTCAGGTATTTCACGGAGAAAAGGTTCAAATATGTATAGAGTAATTTGAAGGCTTCAAAAACAATGTTGTAAAGTTAACTCACTCTGTGGTTAGCCACGAATTGTGTCCAAGATGATGTTCCTGTGATCGTTATGACCTTGCAGTTTTCATGTAACGGATACGTGTGAGAGAGGGAAAGGTAGCGACGGTACGATGTTTTAACGTTAAAGATGAATAATCCTCCTAGACTGGAGCACATAAATAGATTAAGAATATAATCAAACGAACTATATAAATTACGGAACGGTGTAACAGAATACTCCCCGTCTGATGTCTATCTGATATCACTATTCCATAAATTTTTCAAATATGAATACAAGATTTACACAAATGAATTAATCCCAATATGAATTGAATATATACAGGTGAAATGTCCACTATTGGTCGTGTGAGAAATATCACGTCTCAACTTACGACATTTCACTATAAAGTTTCCTGAATAGATTAATTCCACGGAAAACTGGGTTCGGCACAGTTTCTTGTCCTATGAAGAAGGATCTCTCCAATGAGATCGCTGTGATTTGTAGAATGTTCCATAGCTGTCGTTGAGATATTAGGAACTGTTTTCTCCAACGTTGTGAGACGGCGACGACGGTTAGAGGTGGTCCTCTGATGGGTACGACGAGAGGTAATATTTGATCCTCTTCCGGTTTGGCGAAAAGTTCCATCTTTTTTAGTATCAGACAAAATTAAGCGTTTCGTCTTAATGTTCAATCCTGCTGATCTTGCTGATTTATCTGTGAAGTGGGGTCCTCTATGTTTGATTTTGTTGTAGTAATGTCCAAGAAAAGGTGTTACTTTGTGAACTACTGGTTCCTTTTCACTAAAATTCAAGTCAAATATGGCAATACTGCTTCCTCCTCGGAGTAGAGGTTGCTTGCTCAGAGGCAGATTGATATTGGCAATAGGTCCTTCTTTCGGAATAGGTTTGTGAATGCTATTGATTTCCTCTCCATGAACTTTAGGTTCTGTTGATTTCGGATTGAAACTTTCTTTATCTATAGATTTTTCTATAGAAGTCACAGATTTTGCTTTTAGTGACGCGGGTGATGTCCCTTTAGATGAATTTGTGCGTATACCAGGCTTGGTACTAGGTCCTGTACATTCAAGGGATTGTATTGAATGCGATTTAGCGACCTTGGCATTCGAATGAAAGTTTTTGTCCTTAGACTGAACAACAATTGGATTATTGTCCTTGACGGCTATTTCCGGTCTTGAGGCAAGACGTTGTTCTGATTCCGTGATTGAAACGTTAGTTATCTTTGTGTTGACTTCAATAGGAACAGTTTGCTTGTCAATGTATGTATTTCCAATTATGACCCAACCAAGTCTCAACTTTTGGGCAAATGGAGTTCGGGATGGTCCTAGGCGTTGTTCAAGGACGTGGTGTGCCTCTATAAGGTCCCTTCCAATTAGGAGTAGAATTTGACAACGTTCCTCTAGTGGTGTAATGCTTCCTCTAAGTTCTGTCAGATGGGGATGATGCATTGTAACTTCAGGAGTAGGAATTTCGTCTCGATTATTGGGAATATTATTACATTCAATTAATGTAGGCAGATCAAATTGTACGTCACTATGTACAGATTTTATGACGAAATCTTTTCCTCTTTTCCCAGAAGTAGCTACTCTGCCGGAGCATGTTGTAAGAGAGTAGTTTTCAGGTTTCTCCCGAACGTTGAACAGACTGAAGAATTCAGGCGAGGCAAGAGACCGGTTGCTTTGGTCGTCGATAATGGCGTACATCCTGATAATTTTGTCTGTCTTGTCCTTGTGGTACACGTCCACAGGTAATATCTTGGCATAAGATTTTTCGCTCTTATGATCTTTGTAGATCTCTGTGCAGATCGAACTTACAGAGGTTAACTTTGTTTCAGCTGACTCTGTCTGCTCCCCGCCGTAGACTTGTCTGGGTGAGCTAAACTGGGAACTCTCAGATTGTTGTGGTCTAGTGATGTGAAGTGCTGTGGTATGTCGTTCACTTCCACACTCGTTACAACTGATACTTGCGTTGCAGTCCCGACTTCTGTGTGTGGTTGACTCACAACACTTGTAGCACACATTGTTTTGTCTTAACAGTTCCTTGCGTTCCTCGATTGGTTTGGCTCGGAATGCTCGGCATTCATTCAAGGTATGCTTTGTCTTGTGTAGGATACACAGATTTTGTTGTTGACTGCTGTCTTCAGTTTGCTGTTCAACAGCCGTCTTATGGACGTTGACTTTAGAGTACGTCTGAGGTGTGAACCTTGGCGTAGAGTCTTTTGTATTTGGTGTTACTTTTGATCCAAAGATGAACCCAGGATCGTTCTTAATTTTGCTCATTTCCCTGATGAAGGCAGAGAATTCTGTGAATGGCGGAAAGGCAACTTCATATTTGGACTTGTATCTTGAAGCCCTTGTTATCCACTTTTCTTGGAGTCCGTATGGTAGTTTTTCCACAATAGGATTTATACCGGACGAAGAATCGAAATAAGCAAGCAAACATCCCAGCTTGGGATTTTCCTTGTGATATTCGATTTCTGATAGAATATCAGACAAGTCATAAAGACGTGCGTTATCTTTGTTCGTCAAGGTACGAAAATTGACGAGTTTACTCGTGATAGAGGCTTCCAACATTTCTGGAGCACCATATCGCTCATCCAGTCTTTGCCATAACCTCTGTAGGCCTCTAGTAGGGTTGTTGGCATTTGATGCCCTAATACTCATGGCATGTTTACCAGACTCTGGCCCTAGCCACTTAATCAGTAGGTCTATTTGTTCCGAGTCAGAAACTTGTAATTCGTCTATGACGTTTTTAAAGCTGGCTTTCCATGTATGGAAGGATTCAGCCCGATCGTTAAAGCTTGTTAACCGGGAGAAAAGCAGGTCCTTACGTAGGAGAAATCTAGTTATTTCCGGCGTAGGATTGATTTGTTGCTGGTATGAAACAGGGTTCTCTTCTATTACGCCTTGTTTTGGGTGTGAAACAAGGATCTCTTCTATGACGCCTTGATTTTGGTGTAAGACAGGGATCTTTTCTGAAACGCCCTGTTTTCCTATGCCAGTTATTGTTCCCAGATCTGGGAATGCATTAACATCTGGTGACTTAGCACGTGTAGGCAAGACCTTAGGTGTTTGTGATGGCAAATTCAGTGCCACGGATGGCACGAACGCTGGTGCTTCATGACTCAGCTCAATCTTAACAGGACTTCGTCTTATCTTTTGAGTTCCTGTTACTTCCTTTACATCAGTTGATTCAGGAAGTTTATTGACGAAATCTTGCACGCGCTGGAGCGGGTCTTCCGTTTCGTCAGGGAGATCGCTAACTGCTTGGCTGCCGTCATCTTCCAGGATACGAGCCTCGGCTTCTGCGGCTGCAGCTTCTCTTTTTGCTTCGAGAATGTTCATAGCGGCCTTAAGTTCGGCTTTTTCTCGGACCGCACGTGCGGCTTCCTGTTCCATTTGAGTTTTCATGCGAACGGCCTCCTGTTCTTTTTTAGCTTTGATGTGCTCTTCCTCCTGTTCAATTCGAGCTTTTCTATGTGCGGCCTCTTGTTCCGCTTCGGCTTTTCTATAAGCGGCCTCTTGTTTTGCACGGATAGCTTCTTGTTCCATTTCGGCCTTGATTTCTGTTTGTCTGTATAGGGTTTGTTCCTGTAAAACGGCCTCCTGCTTTAGGAGGGCAGCTTCTTGCTCGGCAAAGGCTATCTTTGATCTAGCGGACTCTGCCTTGGCACGCTTCCTCCTTGCTAGGCTCGACATGTCGGAAGCGTGTGAGCTCCCACTGTGCGAGGTGGTCTTTCCCTTAGATGTCCTCGTTTTTGTTGATTTAGCCCTTGTCAAGATAAGGCGATGCTCGTGCAAAGTTTCAATTGCTAGGTCTACTTTAGACATTCGGATATCCGTTGAGAATTTGCATGTATCAATGTCTTGAAGGCTGTCTAATGTTTTCGTATTTTTGAGAAATTTCAAGTACTCGTCTGTGAGCCTGCGATAATTAGTACAGGCTTGTACAATTTTATCTTGTGCTGTTAACAATTGCTGGAGGTCGTTAGGAGGGTTGGTCGTTTCTAATAACCGAGATTCTAGGTTTGACCATAGGGCCTCTAAGTCGTGATAGAACTTGTCACGTTTTTCTATAAAGGCTCCCTGTCCCTTTTCGGTGAGTTCACGCACTCGCCTAGTCTCGGCATTTTCATCTAAATTTGTTGTTTTAGACGGATTTTCTTCTGGTTCTTCAGTGACATCTCCCTCCGGAGTCTGAACCTCTTCTTGTTGTTCCTCGTGACTGGGATCCATGATGTAAATCAACTATTTGTAGGCAATGTTTGTTCAACGTTGTTGGTTTGCTGCCTAGGACGCACAAGCTGTGTTGGTAGTGTCAAGGTAACAGCTACGAACGATGCTCCGTTGTATTCCTGTTCAGGAGATGTGTAGACAAGTTGTTGTCAATTTACTGTACGTCAAGGGATGACGCGTACATGCAGGGCTCAACAGGTAGGTTGCTGTGTAGCCGTGGAGTGGCGTTATCTGTGAGACACAACAGGCAAGTTGTAGACTTTTTACTGTAATGGCCTGACCATTAAGTATAACCAACGATTGGGCTCAAGCAGAAAAGACTATCAGGTGCTGATACTTTAATCAAGAGTCAATCTAACAAATGGTAAAAAGCTGAAAAACAAATAAAATACAATTTTACAATGTGTTCAATTAATGTTATAAAAACGAAATGTCAAAGGTAATAGATAGCACAGTCCGTTGAAGCGAGAAAATGTTGTACTTTCAAGAACGGTTAAATTTCAGGTATTTCACGGAGAAAAGGTTCAAATATGTATAGAGTAATTTGAAGGCTTCAAAAACAATGTTGTAAAGTTAACTCACTCTGTGGTTAGCCACGAATTGTGTCCAAGATGATGTTCCTGTGATCGTTATGACCTTGCAGTTTTCATGTAACGGATACGTGTGAGAGAGGGAAAGGTAGCGACGGTACGATGTTTTAACGTTAAAGATGAATAATCCTCCTAGACTGGAGCACATAAATAGATTAAGAATATAATCAAACGAACTATATAAATTACGGAACGGTGTAACAGAATACTATTATTGCTCCTACAAATATTACCAGAGTAGAAAAGGAAACATATATATCACACTTAGCTCACCTGGACAAAGGGCCACGTTTGTTTATGACATCATTTGGCACATATAGTCTGTCGTCGTCGTCTGTCGTCATCTTTTGCCGTCATCGTCGTCAACCATTTCAATAATCTTTTCCTTTAAAAATACTTTCAAATTTAAATAAATGTTCCGTAGGGTATTTCGTTATAACTTTGTATCCGAAGTTCTGATCCATAACAAACATGGCCGCCATGGCAAAAAAAGAACATAAGAACTTGAACACCTAATGCATTTAGGGCAAATATGCCATGGAGTAAACATGTGCAATTGGTCAAGATCTCTCGGCTCTGAAATATTTTTGGGTTGCTACCACTGAATATGTGATTTTAAGGAAATTGTGGTTGTGTTTTCTCTTTGAATATGATAATCCGTGGAATCCAGTTACCACGGTGGCTGCAGTCGGACTACAGTATAATCAGCCTGTCAACTCTGAGGTAGTGAGTTCTAATCAAGGACATAACATTTGCGTAAGACTTCAATATGAATTAACAAGGATTATCAGTTTTTCTACCGAAGTTCGGAGGTTCTCTTGGGTACTTCATTCATCAATAAAAATTGACCAACTCGAACTAGTGCAAAACTGCTGAAAGTTGCATTAAACACCATTCAATCAATGAATCAATCAATCGTGGGTTCGATCGTCATTCGGGTCAGACCATTGACTTAACAATTTGCTGCTTCTCGAATATTTGTGAGTAAGACCAGAGACTGATCGACTATAAAGTAAAATAATGTTCAGAGTATGGCGACGTCTCTCTGTGAACTGTTACCTTGTGAACTACCACATTAAAATGCGTGTCTGTCTTGAACACTATGTCATTAACATGAATAATTTGTGAACTAGCACATTAAAATGCGTGTCTGTCTTGAACACTATGTCATTAACATGAATAATTTGCCGGTAGACGTTAAACGGCCACCATTTATCTTCTTTTTTTTCGTATTTCTTTTCTAAACTTTAAGTAATAAAAAGAAAATATTTCCATTTATACTGTATTGCTAACAACAAACTTATTTTCATGTACCTATGTACATTATTTTATTTGGTGGCATTTTGTTCAATTTTGTTGTCGTACATTTTTTTTAACACATAGCCCCTTATTTTATTGATTTTGTAATCACAATGTGTCATAGATCAAATTTATCCATTCAGTGTATGTTCACTTGTGTTAATATGTCTTTTGATTGAGCTAAGCCATTTCAATTGCAATTTTATAGTGTGTCTGTTTTTAAGTTGTGATGTTACACTATTGTTTCAGAAAAGGACGACAATTGGTATCTATTAAAATATTCAAACCCGCTGCATTTGTTTGCATGTGTACCTGTCCTTAGTCAGAAATCGTTGTTCAGAAGTTGGCTTTTGTTGATGAGGTTTCCCGTTTCTCGTTTATAAATTATACAGTTGTTTTTCATGTTTAAATGGATTAACACATGTCATTTTGGGGGCCTTTATAGCTTGCTATCCGGTGTTGAAGACCGTACTTTGATCTATAATGGTTTACTTTTACAAATTGTGACTTAGATGAGAGAGTTGTCTCCTTGGCACTTATACCACACTTTCTTATTTCTATTGATCATGGGGAAATGGAACAGAAACATACTGATATAATAATAACATATTTGTTTCTATTTAGGAGACAGCCTTAAATACCATAACGGAAGTATGTTTTCTACATACGACAGAGATAATGACATTGCTACTAAAAATTGTGTAGTTGCGTATGAAGGAGCTTGGTGGTACCAAAATGTCATCAATCTAATCTAAATGGAGCTTACCTATCGGGGAGGAAGTCATCTCCCGCTGATGGGGTCATATGGCTTCATTGGAAAGGACACTATTATTCCTTAAAATCTACAAGACTAATGATAAAGAAACTGTGATCACCTGACGTTAATACATAGTTACAAAATACAATCACATTTTTGAAAGAATAATAAAAGACTTTTCAAAAATATGTTCGGGAGGTCCATGTTTTATATAGCATGTTTGATATAAATGGCGGATAACTTTGACATGTGCTGTACGAATCGATCTATCGATACATTATAAATACAAAACTTCCGATTCTTTTCTTTAAATCATTTCACAATTATCATATTCTCTAAATGTGATATTTACCTGAGGAATAAGATTAACATTTTACTCTCATTCACTATTGTAACTATAGCAAAAATAGAGGTAATGCACTCATACTACACTGCTTGTTACTGTATGTATCATTGTCATTTTACTTTAATTCTTTTGTTAGCTGTTATAACATCGGATTCGGATTTCTTTTAATATGAGGTTTACTGTGCGTTTTAATGTGTGTTTCTTTATCCTACATCGGCTATATGTACAGGTGGAGGGTTGAAACTACGCCGCATTTTTACGCCTATCCAAAACCAGGAGCTTCAGGCTTTTTTAAGTCTTGTATGTTGTTTTAAATTTTAGTTCATGTATATGTGCTGGAATTTAGAATGACGTCCATTTTCTCTGATTAAGTACACATTTTTGTTTAGGGGCCAGCTGATGTTCACCTCCGGGTGTGAGATTTTCTTGCTGCGTTGAAGACACATTGGTGTCCTGTTATCTGCTCTGTGGTCGGCTTTTTGGCTCCTTGACTTCACCCAATTTCCCATTTCAATTTTACACATGAAAACACAATGAATGCAGTGATCTCGCTGGGAAAATGTCTTAAAGAAAACAAAACAATATATACATATATATTGTTTATGTTACTGTTGATGTTTAACAAAATGACTACAAGAAGAGAATATAACAGTTTAGACAACTAAATACATGAATTAAGATATGTTGACAATAGGGTAAGTAATTCGGTTACAAAAAATAACATAACATTACTGGGCCCATATAGAACTCAACTTTCAGTCTTGGCATTCAAAGACTGCTTTTCTTTTCTTTTGTCTGTTATTTCTTCAATTACCCTTGTTTCATTCTTTTTCCAAGATCCGAATTTTTTACTCTCTATATCCCACATCCCCACTTTCTTTTCCCTTATATCCCATATTCCAAGAATGCTTATAATTCTCCACAGTCATGTTGCTGATGCAATATGTTTGCGTTACTTTAATTGATTGGTTTTACGGAAATAAGCTGATCATATAATTCTATTTGTTAACAAATGTTTTTCGTAACACATATGCTTTTCTAATTGAACAATATATTCCTTATTGATGTATTAAGAGAGGAAGCATTGGAATATCCAATTAATGTTTAAACAATATCAATACCATTGAATTGAAATTTCTGAACTGTCCACTTTTCTGTGCGAACTTTGTTTTAAATATCTAAGTGAGTAAGTACGCAAATAATTGACTTTATATCAATTCTTTTGGTGTGTTTTAGCCTTTAATTTTGACATGTGATTAGGAACTTTTCGTTTTCATTCTTTTTTCGGAGTTCAGTATTTTTGTGATTTAATTTAACAATTTTTCTGCACAACAGTGTTTTTAGGATTGAAGTACTATCAAAGTTCCTAGACCGTAAACTCAAGGAGCACATACCCATTTATAAACATATTTGTTTTTGGTAGTACACATTCGCGCCTACTTCATTAATATAAATAACGCTACCAGATAACTATCAATAACAAGCTTTTTTGGTTTAAACTTAATTGTGGGTCATTATCAAAAATATAGTTTAGGTTTGATCTTAATCATATGAAACGAGTGACTGGTGAAAAATAATGTTTATCCAATTCTTGAAACAATGCAAGTATATATCATAAACTTAGTCTTCTGTGCACTATTTTATCATTTTTTACGAATCCATATCGTATAATCGTCAAATTCTTTTTTCTCTCAGTCTGTTATATAAGAAAGTACGGCAACTAATTAATTGTCGTGTTTTGAATCCGATTGTAACCTTAGTAAACAATCAACAAAGTCTCATGGATATTGAGCACGTGTATAATATGAACAATAAGATATGAACATGAACAATAAGATAATATATAATATAATATGATCAATAAGATAATACAATGACATGTCCATGGGCATTGCGATCACTGGATTTTTATGAGAAAATTCATGCTGAGTTCAATTCAAACGGAAAATATAACGCACCCGTAGGTGTCCTTCAGCTTGCCCCTTAAAATATGTATACTAGTACAGTGATAATGGACGTCATACTATAAACTCCGAATTATACACAAGAAACTAAAATAAAAAATAATACAAGACTAACAAAGGCCAGAGTCTCCTGACTTGGGATAGGCCCAAAATTGTGGCGGGGTTAAACATGTTTATGAGATCTCAACCCTCCCCCTATACCTTTAGCCAATGTAGAAAAGAAAACGCAAAACATTACGCACATTAAAATTCAGTTCAAGAGAAGTCCGAGTCCGATGTCAGAAGATGAAACAAAAGAAAAATAAATAAAATGACAATAATACATAAATAACAACAGACTACTAGCAGTTAACTGACATGCAATCTCCAGACATCAATTAAACTGATTGACAGATTATGCCTTCATCATTAACAGATTTTCTTGAACATTTAAATATCATTCTAACAAAACATATCTCGTGAATTTATATATAAAATCAAAGTCAAGTGTATTGTTTTGGAAACACAGATATCTATTTTAGATTTTGTTATACCTGAACATGTTTAATCAAAGTCACGGGTTGTATATTCTCTTACTACAAATTAAACAGGTAAATTCAATGAATTTGGTCTTACTCAACTTTTTTTTTATTTGAGGACACATATTTGAGACAATTTTGCATAAAAGTCTATTTGTAATTTTATTCATGCTGATTTCAGAAGCCTTTTATATTTACTGAATCAGGATTGGTTGTCCCCTTAAAATTTGAATTTGTACTCACTTTTTTTTCGGTTTTTGTGTCTCAATACTTATTATAAGTATTCATGAATATATTGATATGTTAGAATACATCTGTTTTGGAATAATAAATCATGTGCACAAGACTATACTGGTCAAATATGTCAACATAACAGTAACAAGGTAAGTATAATAACCTTTGAACTTGGTTCACTCGTTTAATTATTCTATTAAAAAAATATTTTGAAAATAATAAATTCATGGATTAGATAATGAAAAACAAATTGAAAACAAAATAAGTACAGTTCTAAATTGAATAACTGTGATCCGTACAATTTTTGTCTCTTTCAAATCAAACGAATAGTTGCATTAAACCGGTAGGGCAAATTTTCTTATACGGACATGTATTACTTATGACCCCGTCAATAAATATTTTAGTTAGTAGCTATAAGAAGATATAAGACGATGCGGAATTGGTGCCAATGAAAAACTTTCCATGTCCTAGTCACAACTTGTAAAAGTACATAATTACAGGTCGAAGCACGGTCTTCAACACAGAAGCTATATCATGTTTGATTACAAATAAAGCCTTTTTTTTAGCGATTGACCCAAACTCATTAAAATTAAATCCTTTAATTGCTCCCGTTCTGATATGTCGCGCATCTTGATAAATTAAAGGATTTAATTTCAATTAAATTGCAATTGACCAATTTTTCGTAATGCATGATGGACTACATGTCTATAACTGACACACTAATAAATATTTCACTTATTGCAAGAAACGAATTTTTCTTACTTTTGTCTAGACTACTTTGTGATATCACCTCGTAATATATTCATTCTTTTGAAAGAAATGTTTGCTGTCAGTTCTGTAATTGCGTGAAATCTTTGTTGTCGGCAGCCAATGAAAGACAAGATTCATAAAAATACCTGGTGTCCATGTCAACATTGTTATGAAATTAATTATATTTGATACACAGTCATTTAGCGTTACATGAAAAAAACATGTCTATTGTAACTGTACAGCACTCTTTTATGAAGGTATTATAAATGTAACTATATATTCATCTAATTATCTATCATTTAATATTGCATTGGCAAAGGAGTATCAGCGTGTCAGTTCTGAATGAACGATTATACTTAATAGATATTTTTTCTCCAAATTTCGCTTTTCTGAGGCAGTGAAGCAAGAGTTTTAACAACACAATCCATATGTGATGCACTTTTCTGTTAAATTCTGATATATATTTGCAATGAAGCATAAGTTATGATATATGTTTGGCTGTTGTATTACAAACAATTAGAGAAAAAAAAATCACGCGGTTCAAATATTCACTTATAGAAATGGGATAATTTATTCATTATATAAGCAAGCTCTATAGTTTTATGTAAGAAAACTCATTGTATGAAAGCTTATAAGCTCTTTATCTTTTATATAAGCTTTGGATTTCCAATATTTTGGCCACGAACGTCACTGAAGAGACATGTATTGTCGAAATGCGTATCTGGTGCAAGAAAATTGGTACCGTCAATTTTATTACAGCCACTGGGTCGATGCCTCTGCTGGTGGACTATTAGTCCCCGAGGGTATCACCAGCCCAGTAGCCAGTACTTCGGTATTGGCATGAAAATACGGATTTTTGTGTTATTAAAATTTGCTGTTACAAAATGATAGAAATTATTATAAATTAAGGAATGTATCTCCCTCATGCAAAGCTCTGATTCCTTTAAAGGATTTGGCTATACGTTTTGGACCTTTTGGATTATAGCTCTTCATCTTTTATATAAGCTTTGGATTTTAAATATTTTGGCCACGAGCATCACTGAAGAGACATGTATTGTCGAAATGCGTATCTGGTGCAAGAAAATTGGTACGGTTCATTTTATTATATAAATACTTGTAGATAATGTTATAGCAAAAACTTTCATAATACACATTGTTTAGTATTTGCACTCACGTTTTCCTTATCTACATCAACGTCAGTTGGTCTTTTGGGGCCAAATGTGACAGTTATATAACAATATATAGCCTTCAATATTACTTTAACGTTTTAATGCATATTAAGCTATATATCTAAGGTCATTTAAATATTATTGGAAAATGGATCTCATTAATTTTCGAAATATTATGGCATTTGTTAGATGAACGTCTTAATAATATTTTCTTATAGTGTCAAACAAATACATGCTGCTCACAAGGAAGCTATTAAACCAAGAGTTCCAAATGGTAAAGTTGAAATCATCCCTTCGTAAATTTTACGGACGCCATCACGATTTGGTTGACCGTAATGGAATAACCGTTTCACAAATGATATCGGAAATGTTCCTTACGTCGTAACTACAATCGCCTTCCCTTTCATGAATGTGACCTACCGAATTAGACTATTTACCGGATTTGTTATCACATGAGCAACACTACGGGTGCCACATGTGGAGCAGAATCTGCTTACACTTCCGGAGCACCTGAGATCACCCCTAGTTTTTGGTAGGGTTTGTGTTGTTTATTCTTTAGTTTTCTATATTGTGTCATGTGTACTATTGTTTGTCTGTTTGTCTTTTTTCATTTTTAGCCATGGTATTGTCAGTTTATTTACTAAGGATTTTCTAATCCCAGACATAGATTACTTTAGGCACAACTTTTTTGGAATTTTTGGTCTTCTATGCTCTTCAACTTTATAATTCTATGGCTTTCTAACTTTTTTTTATTAGAGCGTCACTGATGAGTCTTATGTAGATGAAACACGCATCTGGCGCAACAACGTTATCAAAGGTACTAGGATTAGAATTTAGAACGCCAGACGCGCGTTTCGTCTTCATAAAACTAATCAGTGACGCTCATATCAAAAAGTTGAAAAGCATTGAAATTATAAGCCTGGTACTTTTGATAACTTTTTACACCACTGGATCGATGCCACTGCTGGTGGACGTTTCGTCCATGAAGGTATCACCAGGCCAGTAGTCAGCACTTCGGTGTTCCATGAATATCAATTATATGTTCATTTTTATAAATTTATTGTTTGCAAAAGGATAAATTATTCGAAATACTAAGGATTTTCTTATCCGAGGCATAGATTACCTTAGCCGTATTTTGCACAACTTTTTTTGGAATTTTGATTCTCAATGCTCTTCAACTTTATACATGTTTTGCTTTCTAACTTTTTTATCAGAGCGTCACTGATGAGTCTTATGTAGACGAAACGCGCGTCTGGCGTAACAAATTATAAGCCTGGTACCTTTGATAACTAATTAGATCATTGTTACCTCTCCCCAAATTAGAACTTTTATCGAAAATTATCGATAGATCTGTTATCAATATATCCATTCAGGTTTCAATGTTGTTAAAAAAAGCATCAAATATACCAGGCTGATAATTATATACACCATAAGCGCACTTTGTCTACCTAAGACTCTTCGGTGTCTCTCGAAGACAGTTCAAAACTTCCTAATCAGTATTTTTTTAATATTTTTTTTAAGAACTTAACTTCCGAATTCATGTTGATTACAGCTAAGGTCATTTTAAGACATTGTTGAAATGAAATACAATATTGTTAATCTATAGAAAGAATGTCAACAAAAAGGCAAAATAAAATATAAGGTGGAAAAGCTTTAATGACATTCTGTAATATTTATACAACGTATTTTTGTACACGTTTGAGAAGATATCTTGAACAATGCTTTGGTCACGGGAATTTTTCAATTAATGAAACATTAGAAAAGTTAAGTCGAATTTTTAAATTTCTAGAAATGAATGCTATGAAATATTTTATCAATAAATATCTGTAACATTTCATAGATATGACCTCGTTCTGAACATCTAACTTTTACTGGTCCTTAGAGGTTAAACTTCATATTATCCATGAAGTTGTGAAATGAATAATTTGTCGTATGTGATGGTTGATATGATAACTTGGCATATCAATATATATGTTGATGGTGATTATACGTTTTCATTATATGTGACTCGCATTATTTTCAGAAGAGCAGAAAACATCAAATTGATTCTCTCCTTTACTAAATTTTGTCAAGTTTTAATTATTGAAAAACAGATAATAGTATGGACATTTCGGTAGCATTGTTATTAGTAGTATTGTTTATTTCAAGTTTTTTTGGATATTGCGAGGCGTTTTTGGAAGATGTTTGCGACAAGGACGATGTTGAATGCCAGCATCCAAATGACAGCACCGTCCGTGGACATTTACAGCATGGCAAAAGTTGCCAAAAGAACGTCCTACGTAGAATTCGAAACATAAGTTTGATGCAATGTGTCAAAGAATGTGTCATGACATCAGAATGTACGGCCATTAATTATCGAAGGAACTGGAAACTATGTGACGCAGTTGGAGACATTATTAAACAGGATCAAGCATTAGTACATGAAGATGGTTGTATTTTTAGTGAAATATCAACCTGGTCTAAGGTGAGGTTGCGTACTAAAATAAATAGCAAACTTATTTCAAGACTTATTACGGTTGCAGTTTGATTCTGAATTAACCGGACATAGAATATAGGTAATTGTCTAATTGCTACCTCAGTTTGATACTAATAAGAATTGCAATTTTCATTGTTATTAAATATCAGTATTTAGTACAAATATAAAATTAAAATAATCCTAATTCTATCTTATTTTTTGACTGATAGTTTTATTCATTCAAATGTGACGTCATTTTTCATTTTTGGTGTTCTGTTTTACAAATTCAAATGTGATGTCATTTTTTTGTCCTTTTTTACATTTTCAAATGTGACGTCACTTTGCGTTGAGGCCTTGACTAATTCGGGTGTGTCTATTTTTTGTGTTGGATTTTGTCGGGTTATGTAATGTATCCGGTTGTTTTCTGTAATAAGTTAATACTTCAGTTTTATCTTGTATATCTTTTATATAGTCATTTATAAAATTTACTGTTTGCAAAAGTATTAATTATTCTAAATAATAGGGATGTTCTGGTACCTAACAGAAAACCCTGGCCGTTTTTGGCACAATTTTTTGAAGTTTTGGTCCTCGATGCTGTTCAACTTTGTACTTGTTTTGGCTTTCAAACATTTGTATCTGGGCGTCACTAGTAAGTCTTGTGTGGACAAAACGCACTTCTGACGTATTAAAATTTTATACCTGGTGCCTTTTGTTAGCTATTATTCGTGTGTTTTCTTTGTCAATTGTGTTCTCCTATTTATTTGTATTGTAGTCCTGTAATGTTGTGTTGTCATTTTAATGTTATATTTAACATGGCCATAAAAGAGGGAGGTTTGGCATGCCACAAAACCAGATTCAACCAACCATTTTTTCTTTAAAAAATGCCCTGTACCTAGTCAGGAATATGGTCATTGTCATATTAAAGTTCGTTTCTATGTGTGTTACATTTTAAAGTTGTGTTTCTTTTGTGTAGTTTGTTTCCTCTTATATTTGAGTGTGAATTCACATTATTATAAGACGTGTCACGGTACTTCTCTTTCCCAAATTCATGTATTTAGTGTTGATGTTATATTTGTTATTCTCATCGGATTTTGTCTAATGCTTAGTTCGTTTCTGTGTGTGTTACATTTTAAAGTTGTGTTGTCATTCTCTTATATTTAATGCGTTTCCCTCGGTTTTGCTTTGTGACCCAGATTTGTTTATTTTCTATCGGTTTATGAGTTTGAACATCGGTATACTACAGTTGCCTTTATTTTGCACTATGCCAAGTTATATAGCAAATAGGGACATTTTAATAGAGAAAAGCCGTGTATAAAATATTTGTCCTATCATTTATAAAATAGATGCCAGTACGATAATTGAAAGGTAAATTGGAATTATCAACATTTATTTTACTCTCTACAGTTTTAAAATATCAAAATGTATACTGAACTAAAACAAATAATTCTAAGCTATTATGTAAGAAGTCAATGTTGATAATCTGATGATATAGAAATCATATAAAAATGCGGTCGCAATATGATTGACCAGAATACAACTATCAACCACGAACCAAAAGGTGCAGATGCATCTTTAGTTCACCTTAATAATTTTTTGGCTATCAACATCCTATTTTTCTTATTTGTAAACACACCAAAGGTAGTTAAAGGGCATACTATACAAATGTTAGAAAGAAAAGCACCCAATACATACAAGTATAGACATAACAAAAAAATGAGTGTTAATGTCTGCCATCTTGAGTATATTTATGATGTCACATTGTTAAGATGCAAAAGACGATGTAACAGTTTCACAGATTTTTTCATTTAAGACGTTCGTAAGCCAAAATATTAACTAAAATGAAATTTATTTTGTTATGTTGCATTATAATGTTGATACCAGCTGTATTGTTTTTTAAGCTTTTGTAAATGTGATGCAGCTGTCACAAATGTCCGTTAACCTAACTCCGGAAGTGTCGTTAAGTAGACTCAATTTGCTATAGCAAAATCAAAGTTTTAAGAAGGCAAGCGCACACAATAACACAGTTATCTCCCAAAAAATCAATTTTAAAAGTTTTTGAGTTAATGAAAGGAATTTCCAAGTATTTTAAATTCTAATGTTAAATCATGCTATATTTGCCACTGGACGTTAAGCAACCAACAATTAATCAATAAATCATGCTATCCTGCACTCTTATTAATGATTCTGTACTTAATAGAAGTTGTATTATAGGGTTATTGCATGAATATTGGGGAATAGTGTCCCGAGTAGAATTTTATATTGCACGAGCTTGCGAGTCCAATATATGTTCTACGAGGGACAATATTCCCCAATATTCATGCAATAACCCTCTTAATTTATAGCAATATAATATTTGAAAGTAAAAATTGGTTTAAACTAAGATTTTGTCGTTGATGACGTCGTGAATTTTGATGATTTATTGCACTAGTGCAATATTATATTTTATTGCACGCTTACTTTTGGTTCCTTTCTGTGGGAAATATTATATTGCTATGCCATAAAAACATATATCAAACACAATACAATAAGACGATATGATTCAATTTCCATTTTTCTTTTTGCTAATTAATGATCCATAAATATATCGAAAAATAATTAAATAGTTGTTGTATAGAAAAGATGACTTAACATAACTGAATACACCGTGACAGTTATTGAATAGAACGACAGTAAAGCAATAAATTTTAATGAAGTAACAATTGGTCTAAAGTATCTTGAAAAGAATATTGAATAACTTTTGTGCCTTATTAATGATCTGCTAGAAATATTTTAGACAACATTTAAAAAACAAAAATTACATCGCTCACATGCAAATGCACTTTATTTATTCAAATTTCTGGCAAAAAAAATAATTGAAAGCTCTATTGACAAAAATGAACCAGGGTTTTAGATGTAAATTTTAAAATATAGTGTATCTTAGGACTATCTCTAAGATGCGTGGTTTTGAAAAAAATATGTTTTGCTTTAGGGAAGTTGTCAACAGTGTCGTACATTTTGGTAAAAAAAGTTATTTTCATACTTTTCATATTCCCAAAAGAGCCTATTAGAAGGGACAAGACCTCTCTGAAATCAATAAACTGCCAATCTACTGCTGGTTCTTTGAAATTTGACTGATTTATCGCCTAACCTTTATAAATTTAAACAGTAAGTTTAGGGACATTTTGTTTACCTATAATAATGGGTTTTTTTGTCTAAATTCTTATCCAAAAGAGGATTAAATTCATGATACAACGTACAATTGTATGTAGTAACAGTTTTATCATGACATTTACAAGAAAGAAAAGAAATATTGAACACACAACAAATGAACTCAAATTCCATCTGTCTTCAGTTCCATAATAGAAAGAAAAAGTCTATTTCAACCTGGATGAATTTGTTTATATTTCAATCTGGTCTTGTCACAACTATTGAAGACACAAAAAGCTATGTTTCTATTCACTGTTCTAAAATTATTAAGTATTAAATAGTAAATGTATTCTCTGAGATTTGGTTCTTTCAGTCTTTCGCAGGAGTTTGTGCAGACCACAACTGTGCCACAGGAAAGAAGTGTGTTAAAAATCGAGATTCAAACAGAGGATTAACTTGTATTTCTGCTTGTAAGTCTAAATAAATGTCGATATCTAAGAAAATTAATTGTATATTGAAATGATTTATTAAATGGGCGAATCACGCGTCTAATGAACCATGCATGATTACCAAAAATTACAACATATTGCGTTTGCTGTCAACTTTATAATACTCCTGGAAGTGTCCATTATGCTACATGTCATAATTAATATACAAAACGTTCTACATTTTATATGTGATGATATATGTACAACTGTAAATGTTTTTACAGACTGTGAAGGACCTCTGCCAGAAATACAAGATGCTGTTTGTACAGAGACATTTGGGTTATATAAAAACCTCGGCACTGGAATAAGTTTTAAATGTAATGATGGACTTGTTTTGGTCGGACGCCCATTTGCTGTTTGTACGGAATATGGCGAATGGAAAGTTTTGTTTTATTGCATAGAACGTGGTAAAGGTTTTTTTTTTTTTTTCATTTTGTTCATCAAATATACAAGCTGCATTTCTAAATAAAAATCAATAAAACAAATGTAGAATAAAACAAACAAATAAAAGTTTGAAACCATTACACTTCATACAGGAACTTCTTAGGAAGAAGGATAAAAAGTAAGCAATATCCTTTAACCTTACTTTCCACTATATATTGATGTTCTCTCGTGAAATAATTCAATATTTGTTGACTGTGTTGAACGCATCTATCCCATTGAACTAGAGATAAAGGATACAATAATTGCAGTTAAGTCTGTCTCATATTTTGACTTGCATCTAGACATTGACAATGCGATTTGGTTGAAAGCAAACCTTTATGACCAAAGAGATGATATCAGCTTCCCAACTTTGAACTTCCCATTTCTATGTTGCAACCTTCCACCAACGCCTGCATTCGGAGTATATATCTTCCAATTGATACAATATTCACGGGCTTGTATTTCCTATCATGATTTCCTTAAAAGAGTGTTGCTGCTCACAAGGAAGCTATAAAATCAAGAGTTCCAAATGGGGCCAGTTGAAATCATCCCTTCGTAAATTGTACGGACGCCATCACGAGTTGGGTGTCTGTTATGGAATAACCGTTTCACAGATGATATCAGATATGCTCCTTATGTCGTAACTACAATACCCTTTCCTTTTACGAATGTGACCTACCGAATTATTATTTACCGGCTTTGTAATGACATAAGCAACACGACTACACTGAAAGTTATATTTATATATGCAATTAGTCATGCATTAAGACGAGAGTTGTTTTCCAACGTCAAATCTCGTTTATCAATTAAGATAAAAATTTAAAAAAAAACTGAGGAAAATCACAAGAACCCCGAAAGGAGAACGACCTATTGAGTCGACAGGATAAACATCGATTGACTGACATAAAGTCCATGCCATAAAATCAACACTCAACAAAATGTCCCAGTCAGGAATTTGACTTATGAGTTATGAATTCTTATCGTATGCTCTGTCTCTTTCTCATACTACTCTGCTTTGTGTTGCAGATCTTAGTAGATATTATAAATGACGATATGCTAATTCATTCCTTGTATCTGTTTTGATTATTTTTCATAGCCTTATACCCACCACGTGACTGTACTGGTATACCACGCCGCGCTGGATCTGGTGTCTACAAAATTCACCCAACGACGTCTGTTAAGTTCGATGTCTATTGTGAAATGGATACAGAAGATGGTGGTTGGACAGTAAGTTCCTAATAAACTGACTCATGCGCAGTATGACTCAAGATTATAAATCAGATGATAAATATGATAAAGTGAATCGTGCCGGTCAGTCACTGAGTCAATGTCTAGCTTGGTCACGTTGCCCTTTAAATCATCTTAATCCACATCTTGTCTTTGCTTACAGAGATATGGATACAAATTGCCAGTGAGAGGACTTTTTGTAGAGGACCGTAGAAAATATATGTAATTGCAGGTCACCGTACGGGTTTTAAAAGTGACCAAATGTTAATATACAAGATAAAATGACACACAGCAACCAATGCTGCAAATAAATAACACGTAAATGGCTTGGAATATAAAAAAAAAAGTTTCAGCGGTGATGAACATACTCAAGAGCACACAATCATTCCTAACATGGGAGAGTGGTGTAACAGTACACTATAAAAAAAAGTCCCCATATATACCGTATTACGTCACTAGCACACTATGTAACGAATTTATCTTACCGACTATCTTAACGTGTAAAATTTAGACTTGTGATCTGTCAAAATGAGCACGCCAGTCTTCAATACTTTTAGCATTAAGGAACTTATTCCATTGATTCTACAAGAACAGTTATAGCCAACGATAACAACTTGCTAGGTTTAAATGTGTTTAATGAATTTATGTCAGTCTTAAGCATTTCTTCGTCTGTTGAAACTTTTAAGATTTTTCTCAGTTCCTTTTTGTTTTTATAAGGGGACATAACACCACTTCTAACCGTGTATGAAAGAAGCCCCGCCTCCCTACTAACCTAATATTAAATATACATTGTCTGAATGCGGACGCTTTTAACCAATCACATTCCTAGAAATGTAAAGGAGGTAAGATAAAATTATAGATACGAGTAAAATTGTTAAATCCAGATTTAAACGTATAGTGCTAGGCTGTCAATTTCCATTTGTTAATCTTATCAATCTGGGTCGGGTTTTGCTTATTTACATTAACAAAAGTATACTGAAATTGGCCGTTTAAAAATTTTACAGCGTTAGACACTTGTCTTTTATGTAAGTTAGTGAATTCACTAAAAATAGTAAATAATAAAAGTTTACCATTTGTTAAAAATAAATTCTCTATCCGAATTTCGTAGTCAGTGCGGTGGCAATAACACTATTAAAATAACACCCTTAGACCTTCTTATGATTGCTCTTTCATCAATTGAATAATAATTAGAAAACAAAAATCCAACTCCTTCTGACAAATGTTATCCTGGCAAGGTCTATTCATTCTATCTTTTGGTCAATTAGCTATACGCGTATGCAAGGTTTTATACATCACTGACTTTAAAATTCTATGTGAAGCATATCCAGAAATGTGATCCTGTTTTATCAATTTTATAACATGTATTTGTCATTAATTTATATAAACAAAACCTTTTGGTCTCTTGTGGAAAGTTGTCCCATTGGCAATCAAACCACATCTTCCTTTTATATAGACAGCATTTCGGTGTATTGAAAATTTGCAGAAAGCTTTATTATTGTCTTTGGGCCGTAAATAGTCGGGCCACAAAAGTAATGTGTAATCATTTGACATTTAAAGGCTTGTTTAAGATTTGAATAAAGATAAAATTTGGTTAAATGAATATATCCTGTTAGAAATGTATTGAGCTTGGTTTTAGTTCTATAGGAACATGGTTTTCTTCAACACGCACTACCTTTCTCGTCATTCAAATAATATGAACAGATATTTTAATTGAGTTTAAATTCGTAGGTAATACAAAGGAGATTAGACGGCAGTACAGACTTTTACAGAGGATGGACAGCTTATGAAGAAGGATTTGGGAATCTTACACACAATTTCTGGCTAGGTATATTAAAATTAAAATTTTCAATAGGTTCGTATAAAGAGCGACAATATCATGCCAAAAGCAAACGATATAATTACAAAATAAGTTAATTGCCAATTGTGATAATTTATATAAACACAAAAGTACTTTTTAGTCTTTTTTATTCGAGTTTTGTTATATGTAATAAAGACATTTTGAGCTTTTCAAAAGAAATATTCTAACTCGATCGTTTACTTTAACTCCTTTGTGATTGGGTAGGCCGGATAATCAAAACAATGTAATCCTTCAAAATAACTGTTATCTACTATTTAACTTTAAGGATAACATGAAATCGTTAAAATGTTCTGTATTTGTCAAATATATAGTGTGATTAGTTTAATCACTTGTGCTTATTGTCTTCTTAAATATTAGAACATGCTCACCCCTTCTCGTCCAATGAAAAGTCAGTTTTTTGCCCTCTTGTTTTCATAGTAAATGATTTTCCATGCACTATGAAATGCTATACATGAATGACTTTTCATTGTCAGTTAATTACGAAAGTGAAGACATTTTTCTTAGGAAAATAGCCTACTGATTAAAGATGAAAGAGCAAAGATTAAAATAAAAACACTTTGAAGTTAGCAGAATTTCATGCATTTTCTAATGGTACACATATATAGAATACACAACAAAATTGGTCAGGATAAATAAAATGATATTTATTTAATTTTAAACCTTACACTTGAGGGAATTATTTTCTTTGTCTTTCAAAAAAACAACAATGCCAGACTGCTGATATATTAAGCAAATGATTGTTTTCGGAGAAACACAATACATTTAAATTTAACAATAAAAAGTAAGCATTTAATGTTAAATGGTCTAAATTCAAATATTCATACAGAGAGTTTTATATTTATAAAAAAAAAAAAAAAAAATCAAAAAGGGGATTTATATAACATTGTGCTGCTTTTTAAAATAAAAAAAATCTAAAGATATATAAGTATTAAATTTTACCTGAAGCAGAAGAAAAGCAATTTATTCTTCACAAACGATGTCAGTGCTATTTCATTTCATCCATTGAAATGATCCTTACCTATGTTTTATATTTAGTTTATTATAAAAAGTGAACTCTTATTTAGGTTTGAATATTACAATGGGAAAGGATAGTTTTGTAAGGTCACTCGAAAGTGTGAATATGTTCTAAATTGGTCAGACAATACTAGGTCATGTTTTATGAAGATTTAAGCCCTCGGCTTCGCCTTGGGATTAAATCTTCATAAAACATGACCAAGTATTGTCTAACCTATAAATAATGTGTTCAATCATCATAATTAAAGTGAGTTAACACGATTAAACTAGAAATTTCTTCAGTAACGTAGTTGCTGACGATGATACTCATATTTTTAACGGTTGTAGTATTGTAAATTATTGATATGCTTTTATCACTTATTCTCAAAAATAAATTTATTGTAAGCTATCAAGTAAAACGGACTATCTTAATTCAGTTTCTCACGACCAATGTTAAGCGCCGAGTTCAAATATTTCCATACGAGCTACAAAATGCCCTCTTATTATCCGATAAATTACGGATATTAGCATGTAGACATATGATCGAGTAATTTATAATAATTTTCAGGAAATGCAAACATTCATTCAATAGTCGCAACTGGTAATTATCAACTACGAGTAGAGCTAGAGGATTTTGAAATAAATACCGCTTGGGCTGAATACACTAGATTCTACATTGGAGACGTCTCAACATACTATAAATTGGAAGTTAGCGGCTACGAAGGAACTGCCGGTAAGTCTCATTCATTCTTTTAACTTTTGTAGTCTGGTAAAAAAAAATCTGAAATAATTTATACACTTAAGAATATTGTTTCTAATGTAAAAAGCTCAGATAGAGTAAACTCACAAGGGACGATTATATGGGGACGAAGTCCCCAATAACAGTAGAAAATTCAATAAAAAAAAAAAAAATCGGGAAAATTTTTTTTTGTAGCGTTTTTGAATTTCCGGATTTGCGCAGAAATCTACAATGTACTTCCTTTTTCCGGTTTCGTTTGTATGAAACTTTGAGTAAAATATATATTTATCAGTATAGTATAAAATAAGAAGGAACACAATTCCAATTTCATTTTTAATAATTCCTTGATATGAAAAAAAACGTTACCTGATGATAGCGTTTCTTTGTTTACATTGCATATGACGTCATAACTTAAATAACGTCACAACTAAAATCCCTAACAACAGAACCAAAATCGGAAACGTTACCGTATTTCCGTTTCTTTTTTTTAACAAATATTTAAGTTACAAAAAAATAATTCATACAGACTTGGTCCCCATTTACAGGTAATGCCTGCCTCATATTAAAGAATGTTAAAATCTACTGTCTGATGACTTCTGTGAAAGTAATTGCCCATATAAGATGAATTTTATCCTTTTTTAGATATTTTTAAGATAGACGGAAAGATTTTTTTTTTGAATTAAAGGGCAGCAGGACCAGATCTACAATTAAAGCCACTTGTCTCAAATAATCAGTCGAGTTCTAATTGGAGTTTTTGCCCTCAAGAAGATTTGTTTTTACGCTGTTTTTGCGTTTTTGACTATTCACTGTTGAAAAAAATATTAGATAAAAAGAAACTTTAAAAAGCAGAATTCGTCTTTCAGTTATTGCCTTTTTTAACTGAAAGATAATTTTTTTAAATTTGAAATTGTCAGTTGGCTCGTTATTTATTTCTTGTCCTCAAATGACGATTTAAGCAAATATTTGTGTTATTGCCTATTATATTGAATGTTATGATTAAAAATACATATCGGCTGGACAATATTTGCAAATAAACCTAGCTAAATGACACAGACTCTTTTGATCCTCTGGTTATACTTTTTTCTGATGTTGTGTATTCCCATGTTATGTGGTTAATTGGGAGCCTGCATTCTTAATGTGCAAGTTTGAATGCGGGAGCCTGTTTATATTCAGTTATTGTTGTTTGTTGCTATCTATCGTTTTTGTGTTGTATTTTCCTTGATTGTACCTAAATTAAAACATGTTTTTCTTGTTTGAAATATTTATACACTTTGTCAGGGTAATTTATTTATTTTTGGTCCTCATGGTGACCCTGTAGTTGTTGACAATATATGTTTAACTTCTGACTTAGATTGAGATACGTTCTTGAGTTTCTGTACATATAGATAAAACCTGTGGATTCATTGTTTGTCGTTGGATACCCATTTTCCTAGATTTCTTTGGTTCAGTTGAACCACGAAATTAAACGATTAACAAGTTTTATATAGTCTTGTATGCAGACTTTGAATAAACAACAATTTAAATATCCACAAATTTGCAAGTTTTCCCTAATACACAAAAAATGATGCCCACGAAAAGTAACGAATCTACAGTTTATATTTTTTTAAAATGTACCAATTCACTGTGTTAAAGGCATACGATACAGTTTTGATCCCGTATTAACATTTTGATAAAAAATTTCCATCTAGACTATTTTTACCTGATTAAATCAAATATGTAATAAAAAATATACTTTCACCTGCTACTTTTGGAGTAAAATGAGGTCGAAATTTTGTATATTTGCTCAAAATTCGGATTTGTGGCCGTATTTTCCCTTTCGAAAGAAAGACATAACTTTTTTGTTTTAAAAGATAAACACAAATTGTTTTTTGTTAAATCATTTGTAATTTATGTATTTTTAAAGTATCCAAAAAATTATAATTTTTTTATTGAGAAATAACTCATATTTATCAAATGTTGATAACTGTAGGAAAAAAACATCATTTTTTTTGCTGTATATTTATCAAATTTAAAAAAAATGAAAATTGGCACACATAATCTTCTCGAGTATTCAAACCAAATGGCATATTAAAATAGAGGGGTCCATAAACTCGTTTTCAAGTTAAATAAGTTTGAATGATAAAAATCAGTCGAAAACTGAATCTTTTCCCGATTAGTCATAGTTTGACGTCGCGAAAATAACAATTTAGGTTAGCATCGTCATTACCTCCCCTGTAACTGTATCGTACGCCCTTAGATAGCAATAAATAGTTAGGAAAAAAATATTAAAATTTTCCCTTATAAATTTTACCATCCCCTTTTCATTGCTTTCTTGCAATATTAAGCTTACTATTTGTGTCATATAAGTGCATATGTATGTAATCAGAATCTTCCATAGATTTTATGTCCGTACATAAATTGGTAAAATATAATTTCTTTTGAGTGTATCCATGGCAACAATCTGCATTTATTTGTTATGAAATATTACAAAAAGGGGGGAAAGATGTCACATAATTCCCCAAAATTTTTCTAAAAGTAGAATTTCAATCGCTTCAAGTAATACCTTTCCTGAAACTGTGTACATATATTATTCAACAAATCCTATGAAAATCATATGTCTTTCATCTCATTTTTTGTACAATTGCGTCAAAAACTGCAATTGCGTAGAAAAAAGTGTTTGTAAACATTACATTAATTTCTGGACTGATGGTCGGTCTAGCTATGAAAATACGGATTGTAAAACACAAAATATCCCATAAAACGTGTCAAAAAAAATCTTGTTGCTCTTATAAACCATCTTTGAAGTATAAATTAGCACTCAGCTGTCTAAAAATGAATTTTATTACACAATAACTTTCATATTTGAAAAATCCACTGGGACCAAAATGCGAAACTAAACTCCTAACTGTGTATTGCTACCTTAAGTGTTATTGATGTCGAATTTTTTTTATAAAATATGATTTTATTCAAATATTTGACAGTGTAAGAAGTGAGAAGCATTTAACAAAATTAATTACTTTTTTATTTATTTTCTTCACTTTTCAACTTGTACAGATGTCAACATAAATAATGGTTAGATAAGGCCAAAATGTGAGAACATGAAATAACTCACAATAAAGATATTTTTCAATTAAAATCTTGAAGCACAGCTATTTTTCAAATTCAAATTCCTGTGATTGACAAGGAGGACGAGATATCCATTACAACAACTTTCTGTTTATGTTTTACAACGGAAGAAGCATGCTACATGTGGCTTTATTGTCTTTAATCTAAAGCATGCTTTTGTGAATTGAGAATCTACTCACACATTGCAGGGGATCAATCAATTATGTTATTCTTTCAAAATGTCAGAATATTGACAGTGTATTAATCTGTTGTGCCAAGTTATGTTTTAAAAATAAGTTTTAGATACCAAACAAATGTTACTTTGATATTTATGTAATTTAGTAATGTATGTTACTATACCCAGAAGTGGACCATATACGTAAGATTTTCTGAATTTAGATGCCATTCTCCTACTTGTTTTAGGAAACAATTAGGCATTATATCTCTTTTATGCCAAGTGTTGTTTTTGAATTTAGGGTCTGTTGCAAGAGCAGCCTGTATCGCATTAAATATCTGTCATCCTGAAACACCATTGTCCAGAAATATTTGTACTTTTCTTTTCTCAAACTTTGATTTCTTTGTTGTCTCCCTTGAAGTTCACTTTCCCGCCACATTGGTCTATTGTTTTAGCTAGTAATGCAAGGTTTGCAAAAATAAAAGACACATTCCTCACATTATTGGCCTTGTTCTTTGGTCAATTGATTTTCTTCAATTCCATCTCCTCTCTCCTTAAGTGCAATGTCACCAGTTCGTGTGGACATAGTTGTAACATTTGCAACCTCATTGACATTATCTTCTAAATTTACATATCAATTGTAATATTATTTAAATAAACTGTAAACTTTTGTTTTTCAGTGACAAGAAGTGCTATGTTATCCATTTTTTCAAGTGTAAACTTTATGCTATCTAATTTACACAACTTGACCTTTCATCAAAATGTAGCAATCAAAAACAATATTTTTACCTCCAAAGCTAAACACGAAATACCTTGGATATCAAATTCCCAATGTGTTGTACACCTCATATTATACTGAGGTACCTACACGAGAGATATCATTTATATTTTATGTTTTACACTAAACGATTTTACATACGGAATAAAAACTGACATGATGAATATGTTTAAAACATATTTAAAATACTTTTACAATGTTTTAGGAGACGTTGTGTCTGTAACGCTTTGCAAATTATGTTCATTACTATTTTATAATCCACTTTTAAATAAAGGGAGGCTATCATGTAGGGCAGTGCATGTTTCTTTACGCTTTATTGTGAATTTGTTCGATGCTGTCTGCTCCCACTCTCTATTATTCAATTTAAATGTTTGTAGATTAAATTTCCATTGCTATAATGTAATGGTTAAATTATCATATCTAGAATATGATAACTAGGATTTGTAGATAAAAAAAACTATCCCCTGCAAAGGTTCAACATTTGTCAACTGTTTGCATAAAGATGAAGTAAATAATCTTCAGGATGTATAATATCACATTACATTAGTGACTTTTAGTATCATTCTCTTGCTATTGAAATGGAAAAAGAAACAAAATTGCCACCTTGTTTTCAAATTTCGGTTCCTGGAGATGACAGTAAAAAGCAATTAATACTTTCAAGATTCCAAAAAGTTCGGACTATACTTGTGCAGCAACTAAATCACTTGTTATATTATGCTGATATCTTAGAGAAGGTTTCAGACTATTTTTTTCTTGACCTTAGTGGACAGTCCTCAAAGTCTATGACATCGTTAGATTTAAATACATAGATCCAGATGGAGAACAAATTATTCCTAGAGGCTTAAACATCACTCCAGAAGATCATCAAAGTTGTAGAAAATAAGGCAACAGTAGTATTCCGCTGTTCAAAGGTTATAAATCGATTGACAGAAAACAAATTAGGGTTTAAAACTAAATAAAGGCAACAGTAGTATACCGCTGTTCAAAACTCGTAAATCGATGGACAAAAAACAAAATCGGGTAACAAACTAAAACTGAGAGAAACGCCTTAAATATAACAGAACAACGACACAACATTGAAATGTAACACACAGAGAAACGGACTAAGCATTAGACAAAATTCGATGAGAATAATAAATGTAACATCAAAACCAAATACATGAATATGGGATAGAAAAGTACCGTGACACGTCTTATAGTAATGTGAATTCACACAATATAAGAGAAAACAAACGACCTAACGGAAACAAAACGTTAAAATGTGAGAAACGAACTATAATATAACAATAGCCATATTCCTGACTTGATACAGGACATTTTGAAAGACAAAAATGGTGGGTTGAACCTGGTTTTTTGGGATGCCAAACCTCCCGCTTTAATGGCAAAGTTAAATTTAACATAAAAATGACAACATAACATCAAAGGACTACAATACAAATAAATAGGAGAACATATTAGACAAAGAAACACATGAATAATAGCTATCAAAAGGCACCAGGTTTAAAATTCAATGCGCAAGAAGCGCGTTTCGTCCACACAAGACTTACCATTGACGACCAGATATAAAAGTTCGAAAGTCAAAACAAGTACAAAGTTGAACAACACTGAGGATCAAAAGTTCAAAAAGGTTGTGCCAAATACGGCTATGGATTTCTGCTTGGGATAAGAACATCCTTATTATTTAGAACAATTTATGCTATTGCAAACAGTATATCACATGAATATAAAAGATATACATAATAAAACTAAAGTATTAACTAATTACAGAAAACAAAAGACACACCCGACTTTGTCAAGGCCTCAACGTAAAAAGTGAAAAAAGTGACGTCACATACGGAGTGGTGAAAAGGCACAAAAATGACGTTACATTAGATTGTGAAACAGCACACAAAAAATGACGTCACAGTTGAATGACTAAAACTATTTCTCAAAATTAAGATAGAATTAGGATTGATTTAAGATTATATTTGAACTAAATACTGATATTACATTTAATAACCATGCACATTGCAATATTTATTAATAGCAAACTGAGGTAGCAATTAACTATATTATATAGCTATGTCAACCGAGGGAAACACATCAACTATAAGAGGAAAACAACGAAACAACAGAAACACTCTAGTGAAATAAAAAAAAATGACAATACAACATACATAGAAACGTATTAAGATAAATCACTCTTCCATTTAAAATGGGCATTTCAATATGAAGAAGTTGACACCAAAAGGACATCTAGCTACAATGCATTTTCAGTGTAACAGTGATCATGATAAACACCATTCTATTTCATTGTCATCGTCTTCTTATTTACCTAACGGTGAATACCTAGCAAACTTGAAGAAATGTCATGGATATATGTCATTTATATGTAGAGGAATGTTACCAGTGCACTACAACAGGTTTGCTAAAACTGCAAAAAATAGGCATATCAACAAACAAACACAGCAATACATATTTCAAAGATACAAGCATCATATTGAACAGCAATACAAAGACTATTGAGTCAGCAGTTTTAGAAGAAATTGGAATGTACAATGACTTTAAAAGAATTTACATATTGACAGATGCCCGACATAGCTTGCGTTAAAATGCAAAAGATATGTTGTAGTCATAGCAGAAAACAATTCTTGAATGTGAACATGATACAAAATCTGGTGATTCTGTATCTCAACGCCATGAAAAATTGTGTACCTAACGGATCTTTAATTACATAGAAAAGCAAGGTGTGCAAGTAAATGTACTTTTGCATGACGGAAATTTGAGTAATAACAAGATGTTAAAAGGCAAAGGAATCACTACAAATCAGAATGATCCATAGATCAAAATAGCAATTAAAAGAGAATCTGCGGGGCCAGCATATTTCAAAGAAAAGTCCTGATCTGCACAACTTGAGGACAAGGTGGAATCAGTTGCCATACATTTTCATTTGGGCCGTTAGAAATTTTGAGGAAAATCCAAAGGAATTAAAGGATGTATTGCTAAGTATTGTGGAACATTATAATAATAATCAATAGAAGTGTCATCCTGATTACAAACTACGAACCTAAACGGATAGTTATTCCAATATCAATTGCTGAAAAACTTCTCCTATGTGTTATATGGAAATCTACAATTTAAACCCTCCCTGAAAATTGTGTTTTAGCCAAAGATACATTTATGTTGAGAGCTTAACTATGAACATGTTTAAAGATAAAAAAAAATGCTTTTAGTAATGACAATTGCAAAGCTGTCAGTCGGCACTTTGTCATTGGAAACAAAATGTTGATCACGATTTTACCAAAACCGAAGAAATGACCCACGAAGTTACATTGGAAAAAAGAAGTATAAGCCTCAAACTTATAATAACAGACAAAGTATTTGGGATAGGCAAATAAATTTATTGTGTTAAAGAGAATAAAAGAGGAATTAATATTCATACATGATATTTTGATGAAGTAAAAATTTTGATTCATTTATTCATAAATTCATGGAACTCAACTTTATATATTTGTGCCTCATTGAAACATTTTTATTTCTTATTGGATATATAAGCATTGTGATTATATATCTTGTATATATGAATTAATTCGATTTTCATGAGATAAAAATCTGTGTTTACTAGTTTCTTCATATTTTCTTTTTTCACAGCATGCAGTCACGAACATGTGCTTCTATTAACACGACAAGCACATTCACTAAAAATAATTTATTTATTATCTTAGCACCGGCCATATTCGAATAAGCTTAACTGCTGTAAGGGCGTAACATTTTTTTCTATGTCATCCCCGGTCTTTAAACAAGTGTTTGTTGTTTAAACTTGAATACACTACTTTTATCCACGTGAGTTTAGATTGAACAAGTTTTTGTTGTTTAAATACTTGATTAAACTATTTTAACTACATGAATTCAATTTAAATCTGTTTTTGAAGTTCATACTTTGTAGACATGACAGAATAATTTTTGTGACGCGGTTGTTTGCATAATTGTTATTCAATAGACATTAGAAAACGCATATGTTGGGTATTAGTTTCATACTTTACTTTTTCGGATAATTGACATTCATATTGTATATTTCAACAAGATGTTATACATGCAATATCAATGGAATCATGGTACATACCACACTTTGTAGCTCTTTTATCAGAGTTACGGAACTCTGTTTTGTCATCATAATTGATTTTTATTACGTCATTGCAACAGTAAGTTCAACATTTGCTTAATTCTAACAAAATCCTTTTTACAAAAATGTGCAAATTTTATTTTATTAGATTGATATAGAAGAAAACAAACAAATACATAATACTTTGTTTATTTATCTAGGAGACAGTCTGCAATCCCATAGTGGAAGTATGTTTTCTACGTACGACAGAGATAATGACATATATCCAACCAGCTGTGCAGTTCAGTTTAAAGGAGCATGGTGGTATCACAAATGTCACGCTTCAAATCTTAATGGAGCCTACTTGTCAGGGGAAACAAGCTCTTTTGCTGATGGAGTCATATGGCATGGATGGAAAGGACATCATTATTCTTTAAAATCATCAAAACTAATGATAAAGAAATTGTGAACGACCAGCGTTATAAAACACACTTTTGGTAGAAACAGTCATAGACTAGTGTTTTAATGTTATCATTTTAGATGTTTAAAACCATCGTAAGAAGGAAATCTCGTGAAAGGTGTCTCCTTTGATGGTGTAGTAATACGGAGGATGTGAAAATGACAAATCAAATGATTAAAACAATATGATTACAGAACTTTCTTCAATTCCACAGATTCTGATAAACATTTGTAAACTTTTGGTATAAAGTAACCGCTTTCAATGTTTGTTGATCATACCTATTTTATTTGAAAATTATTAAAACAGTATTTTATTAATTTCTGTACATATATCTAAATGCATGCACGTGCTTAATATTTTTTTATACTTATATTTGACTATCAGAGGTTTTTTTATCGTTTATCTACCGTAATATCCTTGAGATGTACCCTTCTGATAGTTTTTTTTCACTTTGTTTGTATTTTTAAAAAAAATGATAAAATTCATGCATGTTTTGGTATTTCCCCATTATTGTTAATGAATACATATGTAGAATGTGTAGTATACTTTAATAAGTGTCATTCAAGAAACCTTGTCATAGGGAAAAATAAAAACTCGAACATCATGTTAAAAATGTTTTTATCCGGGCTAGAACATTCAGAACTCAATCCTACCTTTTTCAAACTATGACACAAATACTAGCGAAAAGTTCATTTTTCTACATCTTCCACTTCTATAATTTTCTTCCAGTTCGGCAGAGTAATTATAAGTTACAATCCGTAAAGCCTTCCCTTTAAATAATTTTTATATCGTCGGCTTCAGACTTTGATCGATCGATTGACCTACTCAACAATAGGATACTTCGCTCAAGGATAACTTCCAAGCGTACGAATTTCTTTGAAAAAAAGCAAAAGAAAATTCATTTAAATACCGCGAAAGGATTTTTCTAATACAAATATTTTTGTTACAGTGGAATCGAACTTTGACCTATTTACATAATGTGTCCTTCCCTACAAAATATCTTCAACTGGAAATGAGTAAATCGATTGTTATTTGCAAAGAAAGGAACATTGAAATCAACGAAATCAACAAAAGAACGACATATTAAACCCCCATCAACAATATCGAGCAAAAACTAATAGCTTTCATCATTTCTTAGCAGATCAAATTAATATATTTTTGTTAGTTGTATCCTTTTTGGTGTACAATAGAACAAATATTATATAACCGATTCCGTTTAACACGACTATATTTTCTTTATTGAATAAATAGTTGGAATGTTTGAGATCATAATAAAACGGTTTAACCGAAAAATGAACATCTAACACTGTATTATGTCATCCTTTAAATCTTTACTTGAGTAATAAGTATAAAGTTGTTCAGTTTGCAATTACGAAAAAAATGCAGTACGTAATCCTGTCAGAACCGTTGCATTGGCTACATTGAAATTAAACTCAACCAGGAGATGAACTGCTGATAAATATTGAAAAGCGTATTCATGCAGCTTTTGTACGCACAACACATGTTAAAATTATTTCAAAACTCACACGACATTCTTTTTAAAAGAGGAGTGAAAGATACTAGTAGGACAATCGCAATCATGGTTCGAAAATAAACCGACAAAGCTAGGGCTAAAAAAGAATAAGAAAAACACACACATATTCATGATAATAGTACACAGGAAACAACATAGAAAACTAAAAACTATGCAAAACGCGCCCCACCAAAAACTGGGGGTTGTATCAAGTGCTCCGGAAGGGTAAGAAGATCCTGCGCTACATTGGGAACATGTCGTGTTGCTCATGTTATTACAAATCCGGTAAATAGATATAAGAAGATGTGGTGTGAGTGCCAATGAGACAACTCTCCATCCAAATAACAGTTTATAAAAGAAAACCATTATAGGTCTATGTACGGTCTTCAACACGGAACCTTGGCTCACACCGAACAACAAGCTATAAGGGCCCCAAAATTACTAGTGTAAAACCATTCAAACGGGAAAACCAACGGTTTAATCTATATAAAAACGGGAATTCGGTTGGTCACATACGTGATAACATGGATAATGGAAGGAGATTGTAGTTACGCCATATGTTTTTATGGATTCTTTTTAATTTCAACAGGCTATTATTTTGGAATTTAATGCGACTGTCGTACAGGTGAGAGGTTTGGCGCTATAAAACCAGGTTTAACATTTCCTACATTTGAAAATGCCTGTACCAAGTCAGGAATATGTCAGTTGTTGTCCATTTGCTTGATGTGTTTTATCATTTTATTTTGCCATTTGATTAGAGACTTTCCGTTTTGAGTTTTCCTTAAAGTTCAGTATGTTTTTTATTTTACTTTCTTCAAAATACATACCCGCATTAACTACAGTTTTTGGAAATGACCAACTCCATCAAAAATTTCTTTGGACACCTTTCAACCTTTGTTTTGTATAGAAAGCTATTTCTAGTATAGTTTTCGATGATTTCATCTGTGCTCAAATAAACAAATTAATGTTAATGCCAGATATTTCTAAAAACTATTCTCTTCAAGCATTAAAAAAAGGAACGTTATAACGGATTCGGTAATAAAAGTTTTAGAAAACGTAAATTTGTTTTTGTCATATGTAGTTGGCAAGATTACCCAGTTACTCTTTTTTTTTTTGTTTCTGTTTCTGACAGTATTAATGATTCAGCATCATGTTTATAACAAGCTAGTTGGGTGGTTTCTTTAAACTTTGATTACTGTTATAGGTATGCTTTTCCCCCCAACTTCTAGTCCGAATGTCGTCGAAAATTATCCCTCTTAGGTCTTTTGAATCCCCGGAATTTAAACTTTAAAATGTCTAAAAGCTATAATTCTTGACGTTTCTTAACAATTAAATTGACCAAATAATGTTATTTATATTAAATAGAAATGGCACTTAAGGTATCTTACTAACAGACAGCTCAGTTGCTACCTACCAAACTTAAGTGCATGTCTTCATATCTAAAAGCTACTTCTCTTATAAAAATCAAGTTGTGAACAACATCCAACCTTTTTGTCATTTTGATTTCGTTATGATTTCGTTATATTTATTACTCAACTCTTCATTTCCATGAATAATTATTCTCATTGAATAAACTTACTCTGTGTCTACAATTGTGTGCTGTATCGTCGGGACCTACTGCGGTATGAAGCCATGGATAGCAAAAGAAAACACACACTGTATAAATGTCGTGTGTCTGAAGCGCTTTCCTCGATTTACATTCATTAGGAACGCTCATACCAAAACATTTGAAATACAGTGAATTATCAATACGCAGGAACGTTTTTCTGAGTAATTTTTACATGTTTTTCATGCAGTGTTTATTAATTTATCAATAGTTGGTACTTAAGAAGTAACTCGACTACACATTTATTCGACTACACTTATATTCAATACATATTTTCTTATTGTTTTATCTATATATCAGTTAAGGAGGCAATTATCTCGTTTATGAACAAAATGTGTAAGTCTGTATTCTAAAAAAAACTGTCTAAAATACCAAACTTTTTCGACGTCTGAGTTGTAATCACTTATAATAGTATTTACTTATTTTCCTATTGCAAAACAAGAAGGCTGTAAACAAATTAGTTTCTCTGATCTCTTCTGAATTTCCTTAATTTAATCTCAAACGTTCAAAACTGAAAGTTCAATGTTCATGGTCAAATTTATCACTGGTATAAAAATGTTTGGCAATTGAATTATTAAGTATGTAATACTTATTTATCGTTGTTATGGTCATGATTACCCCTACTTTAATTAACGTTTCTAATTTTATTGGTATTCTGAGACAAAATCATCAATGTTAACAAGCTGATAATTCTGTGCCCCATACACGCTTTTCGTCTACGAATGATCAATGACGCTCGAATAACAACAGTCAAGGATGTTTGCTTGTCATGTTTTGGAATGTTTGTCACATTTTCGAAATCCTCTGGTTTTATCCATTTGAATGCCTTAAAAATAAATGCCCATGAACCCCCATTTTTCTTTATATAAATCTTTTACATGTATAATTATAACTTATTTGTAAAAGTCTTATAAAATCTTATTTATTTTTTAAGAGTCTTTGAGAACTTTAACTGGTCAATGATAAAGCTATGAAAAGTCAAGAGAGAACATTTTCCCGCCAAAATTCCAATGGCTAATATCTCAAAAACAAGCACATTGACCCCTATATTTTTTATTTTTTTTTTGATTCCTCAATTAATCCCCTATCAATATATACTATATGGAAAGTTATTTATTTTGAAACTGAGCAGCAAACATCCTTAAAGGTTGAAAATTTTAGAGGCTGAAGAGAATTTTTAGTATTCTGTAATTTTATTTGAAATAAATGGAATTCTTGAACATGTATGAGATTTGTCCTTAACAATATTCTGGCCTGTTCGATGTTTTAGCTTGATAAAATAATTGACAAGGTTTACTTGTTTGTTATGACAAAGTCTAAGAAATGAATGTTATGGTATAAGTTAGCTATAATAATCGTTATTTTTCACAAGCGTTTCCATGCATCCATGCAACTCACTGAATATCTATAATGCACATTATGAGTTATTAAAGATTAAAATCGAAAGCCCTTAATATGTTTACAAGTCATTTCTTTAAATGTAAGTAATATTGGTCCGCAGAGATTAGACTTCTTATCATGCATACAGCCATCAAAAGACTATCTGGTTGTATATAATATATGATATGATAATGAAATATTAACATGTCTATTGATGTTATTTACATATTTGCATTAACTGAAATAATTTCATGAGCGCAGTAGTTATCAAATTACTACTACCTCAAAAAAACTTTAAACAAGATTTGTTAATAAAACAAAATTACAATATGGTAATTACGAAAGCTATATTCTCATTCTCAGTTGTTTTGTTGCGACAAAGACGATGTCGAATGCCAGCATCCAAATGACAGCACCGTCCGTGGACAGTTACAATACAACATGGCAAAAGTAGCCAAAAAAACGTCCTACGTAGAATTAGAAATATCAGCTTGTTGCAATGTGTCAAAGAATGTTTCTTGACATCAAAATGTATTGCTATTAATTATCGAAAGAACTGGAAAGTATGTGACGCAGTTGGACACATAATTGATAATGATCAAGCATTGGTACATGAAGATGGTTGCATTTTCAGTGAAATTTCAACCTGGTCCAAGGTTAGATTGCATACAAATAAATAGCAAATTTATAACAAGACTTTTGCTGTATCCTGAATAAGTTATCTGTGAAATAAAGACACACTGTACGAGAAGAACAGTGTACAAACTATATTTTTATGTCCTTTTATTTATAGAATAAACGTGAACGAACTAAAAATGAATTGACGCAAAAAGTACTTTCGATTATTGACTGAAGATATAACCATATCATCTCACACTTTAACATCGACCAAAGTACTTCGTGCCGGAATAGCATATAATTTTTGTAGAACCGTGGAAATGTTTGCAATATTTAAATTATTTCTGAAAGATGTAATGAACAAAACATTAAATAAATGGGAAAAATATGTGTATAATTAAAACATGATTGACATGACTATCCAAAATGTTCGAGAAACAATAATTGGATAAAATGACAGTCAAACAATGAACTTTAATGAAGTTACAATTATTTCAAAAATCTTTGAATGACTTTTATGCTTTGTTGGTAATTGCTGGAGATATTTCAATCAACATCTAACGGAGAAATGTTCCTCGTCCACATGTAAAATAAATTTCGAGAAGGAATCCTTTATTTATTAAAAATTTTGGCAAACAAAAGCATTGTGAGCTCTATGTACTATTTTTCATCAGGTTTTTTATGTTAATTTCACATTTTTTTAAATATAGTGTATCATAGAAGCAAGGAATTTGCGAAAAGGAGTTTAATTTCTGTCAAGTTATTCAAACCAAAGATTCATACATTTTTCAATGAAATATATTTTCATACTTTTCATATTGTTAAGAATCAAGTTTGAGGACAATAACATTTCTTCCTTAATTCATATTAACATAAAGTCCGCCTTCTTGTCAATATGATGAGTTGTTTTTATTGGAAATAAGATAACTCATTAAATGCAACACAGTTCGTGTTTTATGAATTTTATTTCAATAACTTTAGTAGTTACGATTGTATGTAATAACAATTTAATCATTATATGTACATAAAAAGACAATGAATATTAAACACACAGTGACCTTAAGTTCCCGCTGTCTTCAGTTCCATAATATAAAAGAAAAGTTTAATTTTATATGACATATTTTGTTAATTTCAATTTAATAACAATTTAATCATTATATGTACATAAAAAGACAATGAATATTAAACACACAGTGACCTTAAGTTCCCGCTGTCTTCAGTTCCATAATATAAAAGAAAAGTTTAATTTTATATGACATATTTTGTTAATTTCAATTTGGCCTTAGCATAACTAGTGAAAACACAAAAAGGTATGTATTAAAGGGGCACTAGCTGTCAAATTCATGTTCACCAATTTTAATCAAATTCTCATATTTGGTTGATGACAATGTAAAACATTTATCCAAACTATTAAAAGTCTAAAATAAACAATTAACATGGCACGGGCATGAAAAAACGTAGCTTCGTTTCATGTGTATTTTAGTCTAGACATCATCTTGTTAACTATCGAGTTGACCTCTAAAGTCATCTAATGACCATATAAGCGATGGAAACATACATATAGATATAAATATATTAAGCGAACTCGTGCTGTCAGATTTTTCTAGGTCTATTTAATTTCATATTATAGAAGAAAAATAATTTTTTATCATCATTTTTACCTGTAAAAGAGTGAATTTTTGTGGATCGAATCAGTCAATCAAATGATTTACCTTTGTTTCACTTTGAATGTTGACATTCTTTTCCTTTAAAAAACTTTACACATACAATTCACGTGTTGTCCATCTTAAGGGGTTAAGTTGAAGTTCACATGAATACGGATTCAATGAGGTCCAATTATTCACTTGCAAGTGAATAAATTATAATCAATGTTTTTTAGCTTATTTTGCCAAAATTGAACCATACTGTCTGCTAAAAGCTAAGTATTATTTCACTCTTTGCAATTCATTAATGATTGAGCCAAAAAAATAATAAATTAGATTTTTATATATCTCGTAGCTAGTGCCCCTTTAATTCACTTTTCTCAATTTGTTTAGTTTTAAGTAGTAGTTTTATTCTTTGATATTTGGATCTTTCAGTCTTTTGCGGGAGTTTGCGCAGACCACAACTGTGCCACAGGAAACAAAGGATTCACTTGTATTCCTGCTTGTAAGTCTAGATAAATGTCTTAATCAAAGATAATTGAATTGAATATTTGAATGATTATTTATGTAGTCGAAACGAATGTCTAATGTACCACATCATCCGGTTTCTCTGAAGAGTAATTTTTATTATTGATATAATCAATACTGCAACACGTAACTACCAACAAATCATGATATCACTACTTTGTTAACGGGACCTTTTAACTGTATTTAATTTCAACAAAACACAAAAAATTATACCATAGCCATTCAAAATTTACTGCGCAAGACAATGTT
The DNA here is from genome assembly GCF_965363235.1 of Mytilus galloprovincialis. Taxonomy (NCBI): domain Eukaryota; kingdom Metazoa; phylum Mollusca; class Bivalvia; order Mytilida; family Mytilidae; genus Mytilus; species Mytilus galloprovincialis. The sequence goes on from NC_134842.1 coordinate 56,344,599, forward strand.
TTAAATAAACATAATTTCGTGTTTTTTTGTCAGTTATTTTTTGATTTACGAGTTTGCTTATTACTTTGTTTTGGTCTTTTGTCTCTCTTTTATAAACTTACAAACCGGTATGATAGGGTAGAAAACAGACACATGAAAGACTATTGTGATAAATAGTACATTTTACAATTACTTGGAGTACAATAACATTAACGCATCTAATTTTAAAACCACATCTAATTTTAATGGAATTTGAACCGATAGATGCCTTAAAGGTCAGCCAATATGAAATATCCAAATATTTATCAAACAATTTATTACACAATGTAAATCCTTGTTTATGGAATACTCAAATTGTACAGACTTTTATTCTAACCAGATACTAGTAGCATAATACCAAAATCTAAGATATTTAAATGTATGTATATTTATTCATTGCAAATATAGGGTCGGGTGACAATTGTGAGAAAATATTTAAACTTATCTTTCTCATTAGCTAAAAATAAGGAATTGTCTTTAACTATCACAGATTATCATGCAGGATTAGCCTTCATTTTATTTTGTAAATCACAAAATCATGAAAAAGATAAGAATGCTTTATTTCCATCTAGGCAAACCGTTCTCGTATTCAAATATGTATAAAAAGATTAACGATCAGTAACAATTACAACATATTGCGTTAACTGTAACCTTTAACATACTCCTGTTAGTGCCCTTTATGCTATCAACTGATACAAGTGATAATTAATGTACAACCCATCCTACTTTTTGGCAGACTGTGAAGGACCCCTGCCAGAAATACAAAATGCTGTTTGCACAGAGACATTTGGGTTATATAGCAATCTCGGCACTGGAATAAGTTTTAAATGTAAAGATGGACTTGATATGATAGGACGCCCATTTGCTGTTTGTACGGAATATAGAGAATGAAAAATTCTGTTTTGTTGCATAAAACCCGGTAGATTTATCTTATTTTTAGTTTATTGATTATAACAGGTATCTCCGTATAAATAAAAAGCAATAACAATATACACAAACGAATAACAAAATACTGAAAAAATATAGTAATTAGTAAATTTGTATTTAATTCAAAATACAAATCGAACCCCAAAAAGGCCAAAAAAAAAAATCCAACCGTAAAAAGCTTTACAAAAATTAAGTTTTCTTAGTCTAATTCTTCTGCCGATCGAATGTGTCCTTTTGAGACTTGGTAATGACGTTTGACGTTTGATAACAATCCGTTTCAAAGACACTAAAAGAGCCAATATCAGGGAAAAGACAGTCAAAGAAAACAGTCAATCAATTTAGTTTAAAAGAGAAGTAGAGAGGTATTATAATTGTGCTCAACCTTTTTATACATATACAAAAAGTTATGAATAACTGAAGATATCACATGAACGTCCAACGGAGAATGACAGAGTGAGTGGAAAGGGTAAAAATCTCCTGATATACATGGAGCACATTTCATACGCATCAACACTCATTCAAAATATCACAATGAATAAGTTTTAAAGGTCCTGTTGGTATCGTCTGCCACATTTTTACATATACCCCTCTATTTCTTTTGCAGTTGATATTAACAGTTATCAAAAATTATGATTCGCTAATTTTTGTCTTCATTAAAACTGTTAAAAATGATTTTCTTGTCAGAAGACTTGTATTCACCACGTGACTGTATTGGTATACCACCCCTTTGTGGATCAGGTGTCTACAAAATTCATCCGACGCCGTCTATTGAGTTCGATGTCTATTGTGAAATGGATACAGAAGATGGTGGCTGGACAGTAAGTTCCTTATTAACTGACGAATGCGCAGTAGGAGTCAGGATTAGAGATTAGATGGTGTATATGATGGTGTGCACAGTGCCGGTCATTCATTGAGTCCATGACTAGCCAACATGATGCGTTTTGTCCAACAAATCCCCTTATAATTGATCCTGTCTTTGCTTATAAAAAAATAAATATATCATAAAAAATACTATTTTTAGAGGACCGAAGAAAAACAATGTAACTGCAGGTATACCGTTCGGGTCTAACAGTGAACAACATACCAGCATACAACTTAAAATAGCACATAGCAACCTTTCTATGTTAAATTCTATTTTCAAGCATTAATGTTTAATTTTACATATAGTAACTTGGATTGAGAGTTGTCGTATTGGCTCTCATATCACCTCTTCGTATATCTAATAAAGGCATAAGCATACCTTTAATTGCATATTAGAGAGTACTGGCTCCTTGAGTTTTTACATTACAAATAACAAGTACTTTTGACTTAAACACCAGGGCAAATTTGTCCTCCTGTTACCATGTCATATAAAAAAAAAAAAAATACTCAAAGGTCATTTTCAACAAGGGACCTACAGTTATCCCAAATACTCATGACCTCATTTGATATTTCACCTATTGTCAACGATACGGCTTGGTGTAGATACTAATTAGTTTGGAATAAAATTTTATATGACAAATGAATCATACGCTCAATTTGAAATTAAGTGTAGGAGTTCATTAAAATTGTATAGTATACATATCTTTAAAGTCTGTTTCTCATTTCCAGGTTATACAAAGGAGATTAGACGGTAGTACTAACTTTTACAAAGGATGGACAGCTTATGAAGAAGGATTTGGGAATCTTACACATAATTTCTGGCTAGGTACATTCTAATTAAATTTTTCAATAACTTCGAAAAAAAACAACAACAATAGCATGTCAAAAAACGAAAAAAAGACATAAGACACAACAAATGTTGATTAAAAACTACACAGGTAACTAAGAATGTAGCAGCAACAACCTTACCTAAATTAAGGGGAAATAATGAATTAATAAAAAATAACATTTCTGGACCAAGGGATATATGTTGTTATAACAATCCTATAATATGTTTGATTCATATTTTAATGTGCCTCGATATCCTGTATATATGATCATTTATCATTTGAAAAAAAAAAAATTGAATTGCGGTCAGTACACCTTATTTGTATTTACTAAGTATGTATATTCCATAGTGGAATGCTGCATCCCCGCAATTATGTCTATTGGTGTATGATATGAATTTTTAACTCCAATGTTATACGAAAAGTGTTGTTTTATTCGCAAGCGGCATAACAAACAAAGCTTTTTTTTTACATGTATAAAATGTACAAGTACGAATTCCTTAAACATTTTGGATAGCAGGATTTAATGTTTGTTCTCCATACGTGCGTTTCGTCTACAAAGGATTCATTCGTGACGGTCAATTCATCTGAGCGTCACTGATGAGTCTTATGTAGACAAAACGCGCGTCTAGCGTATTAAATTATATAATCCTGGTACCTTTGATAACCATTTATTCAGTTTATATGTGAGACAATATCTAAAAATCTCTAAATTTTAGCAATAAGAAAAACTAAGAAAAAATGTCTTTCGAACCGGTGTTTTAATAGCTCAAATTGAAGAACAAATACTTAAGATTCAGGAACTGTTATCTGTAATTCAAACAAGTGTTTTATGTAGTAATAATTGCAATTTTACAAATGGTACAAACAAATTCCATTTCTTTCTTGTTACCAAAGTAAATCAATTTAAAAAGTTTTTAATGGGAATAAAGATTAAGTTAAAGATACTATATCTGCTTTACTAGTATATCCTACAATAGTTAATCAAATGCCAATTATTTACTTTAGCATTTACAATACAAAAGGTTAAGAAATATACTTAAATATAGTCCTATATGTCGGTACATTTAACATGAAAGAATTTTGAGTAACAGGACAGAGCTGATAACAGGAAGGAATTATTTTTTCAAAACAATTCCTTTATTTCATAGTTTAAGAAAAATACATCATTACAAATTGGGCATAATTGGAAGAAAACAGCAAGCATTGTCATTTATCTTTTAAAACTTTCTTTGCAAGATGGAAAATCTGCGTAGGTAATGAAATATTTTTAAAAAAATCCTTTCTGTTACCATCTACTATACTAGAATTGCACAATGTTATCAAAAGTAAACAGTAACATGACAGAACGTAACAGAAAGGAATTGCAGAGTACTTTTTGTCCTTTAATTTGAATTGTGTGGAAGATTACTTACATCTACATATCAATTTAATAAGATACTATAAAACATTCATACTATTCAGGAAGTTAAGCCTATTTATTTAATTTGGATATTCTTTGAATGATTTAGTTGTCAGAAAACAACACTGGACAACTTTTTTGGGGGGGGGGAGTGGGGATTGAACATTCAAACTATAAAACTTTTTTGGAAGAAATGTAAGAAGGAGTGTTTAATTGGCAATAGTTGGTGCAATATATACTCTTTTTAATATTGATTCTTAAAATTATCCAAAAAGATGGTTGAAAAGAAAAATGATTGCCGGTAAAAGATGGAACCAGGAAATAAGACTTTTTCAGATATTGTCTCATGTAACAGATTTTTTTTTAATAAAAAGATATGTTCAAATAGTCGAGTGTTCAAACATTACACCGAACCATACGTATTTTGTGATTGAAAGGGTCGGATTTTTAAATCAGGGGAGACCCTTAATCTAATATTCAATTGAAACAGATTGGTTTAACTTAAATTCTTACATTACATTCTAACTCCTTTGTTATAACAAAGGGGGAAATGGAGATGTCCTCCCTCAGAGAGAAACCATAAGTTGCTCTCTTATTACAGGATCAATTACGGCTATCGGGCAGATAGTTTATTAATCAAGTAATTTATAATAATTTTACAGGAAATGCAAAAATTCATAAGATAGTCACAACTGGTAATTATCAACTACGAGTAGATTTAGAGGACTTTGAAGGAAATATTGCTTGGACTAAATACACTAAATTCAACATAGGAGACGCAACAACAAACTATAAATTGAAAGTAAGCGGTTACTTTGACAATAGTACTGCTGGTGAGTTTTACCTTAGTCTGAGACTACTATAACACATATAGTAGTCTCAGCCTTAGTGCTGTTAATATTTTCTATCCTGAAAATCTTTTAAAAATATCTTAAACTAATTTGAAGATTTATGTAAAATATTATTAAAGTAAAAGAAAAATATGTTGTTAGTTTGTGTTTATTTTTATGTTACTTTTTATTTTTAAGTCTTGTTTCTACCAAACGTGACAGTTAATGTCCATTCGTTTGGTGTGTTTTGTAATTTGATTTTGCCGTTTGATTAGGGACTTTACGATTGAGTTTTCCTCGGAGTTCAGTAATTTTGTGATTTTACTTTTTTTTGTATGTCTCTGATGTTTGTTTTTATCACTTTGGCTACTAAATAACAATTATTGTCTCTTTTAGCAATCATGTCTGTACAAAATTAGAAGTCTGGTCACCATTTGGAGACGGTCATGCAGGTGTTTTTTTACAATATTTGTATAACGGCATATTGAAGGATTGAAAATATGTCCTTGAGTTTATTGATATATTGGTATATATATAACTATATATTTATCTAAATATCAACACAATAATGTAAAATCCGCACATTTGCAGAAGCAAACAGTAAAATCAAAAAAATACTGAACTCAGAGGAAAATCAAATCGGAAAGTCCCTAATCACATGGCAATTTCAAATGACAAAACACATAAAAAACGAATGGACAACAACAAATATTTTTTCTTCAATCGTGGGGATTTGAACTCATGCTATTTGGATATCGAGACAACACCGCATGTACTGTGTACATCGCTTTAGACCATTCGGCCAACTATACTGAACAATTAATCAGTTTTCGGTGGCCTAGTGTTATATTTCCCCGTCAGTAGAATCTAAAATTGCCTAATATATCATGTACTGTGTTACAACTCTAGATTCTACTGACGTGGAAAGGTAACACTTTTTCTTCGAACGTATCAAAACTTTGATAAAATAATTTTTGGGAAAGGAACAAAATATGCTGAACTAACATATTTGTTTCTATTTAGGAGACAGCCTTACATACCATAACGGAGGTATGTTTTCTACGTACGACAGAGATAATGACATTGCTTTTCTTAGTTGTGCAGTTCGTTATGAAGGAGCATGGTGGTACCAAAGATGTCATCAATCTAATCTGAATGGAGCTTACTTATCGGGGAAAAAAACTCTTTTGCTGATGGAGTCATATGGAAAACGTGGAAAAGTTATTACTATTCATTAAAATCAACAAAACTTATGATAGAAAAAACTGTAAACAACCAGCGTTATAACACACATTTTCGGTAAAATAACGCATATACCTTTATTTCAATTTGCTAGCTTTAAACATTGGAAGAAAAGGAACTGTGTAGGAAGGAAGCAGTTACTACGAGAAAGGTCGCCTATGTTGATGGAACCATATGGAAGAGTGGTCAATTGCCGCCTTAAAAATGAACATGTGATTACTTAACTTTTTTTATAGACTTTTAGTAATATGTTTCAATTTTTATTGATCGAACATATCTTATTGGAATAACTGTAATATTTTTTCTGTCTATGAAAAATTAACATCAAAAATGGGATGCACACTGAATAACCCGCTTAGCGGGTTATTTTACAGTGTGTACCACATTTTTCTTATGTTATTTCGAAAAGACAGACAAAATATTACATTTATTCCTTTTAATTTAATTATAAATTCCATTTTAAACTGTAGTAAACCATGAAAAAACTTTGACTAAATTATGTCTATGGGCTGATAAACAAAACAACGTCAGCCAATCAGAAGACGCGTAACATCCAAAATTAAATTATTACTTATGTACAAACATCTGCACCCATTTATGAGGTTGATTGTTTGAAATTCATTTTGTTTAATTGTTTTGTTTAAAATAAAAGTTTAACTTGAATCTACTGAAGATGATCCTTTCTTTTAGCTTGTAGCGTGTTTTATTTTAGTAAACGAGCTTTTGTATTTTGAAAAAATGACAAAATCCATGGATTTTTTTGGTAGTTTGTTCCATACATTTTTGAAAATGTTCACTCAATTAGAACTTTAGTTTCAGTGGATCGAATCAATTTATCAAGTAGTTAATCCTTGCTTCACTTTCAATGTTGACATTCTTTTTCTTTTAATAACTAAACACGTTTAACTCATGCTTAACCCAATTCTAGCTAAGGGGTTCACATGACGTCGAATTATTCATTTGCAAGTGAATAATTCATCAACGATGAATATTTGGTTATTTTGACAATATTGAACCAAACCGACTACTAAAAGAAAATTATTATTTCACTATTTCACTTTTATAAATTATTGGACATTTAAAAAAATCAGCTTTTATTTTTATATATATATCTCGTAGCTAGTACCATTTTAAGGTATGTTCTAGTTTATTTTTTATATATATATATATCTCTCAGCTAGTACAACTTTTAGTTTTATTTTTTTTTAAATATCTTGTAGCTAGTGCCACTTTAAGGTATGTTCTGGTTTTGGATTTTGTATTGATTTTCTGTAGTTTTATTTGCTACAATGCATTCATATATAAATGTACATTGTTACTTAGGAGTGTCATGTGAGACATCAACTATATTAGATAATGTATGTTGTCTGTAAATAAGTAACTTTAACTCACGTTTTCACTTATACATTGTATTTTAAATGAGCAGTATGCATAATTGATCTTTTTAAATGGAGAACCCTTGGAACGTAAAATGACGTAAAAATCAATTTAACATTTTATTAACTTGCTATGAAATATAAAAATCACACTTAAAAATTTTAAATATGGCGCTTTTCTGGTTTTATCTCCATCGAGGGATCTCAGGGACAAATACCTGAAAGTCAAAGATGTACAAGTACAGAAATCACGTGAATATGTACATGTATATCAAAAAAGTAACAAGAACTTACAAACGCTGAAAAGTCTCACATGTTTACCTTACCTTCAATTTTATGTTGAATGTCTAACAAAGATAAATGTATTACTACACAAGTATCACATAAACTTAACATTTCTAAAGATCAATGACGATGAGGTCAAGGCCATATGAATCCTGTCAGACAGACGTGGTCTACTTACATTTATTTTACACAACAAATATAGTTGACATATTGCTTATAACAATGAATTGTATAATCAAAAGGGATGTAAACGCGGCCAACTTCATAGAAAATGTCATGATGCATCTCTGTCTCGGATGGTGCGTTTATTACACCCCGTCGCTCTAACTGGCTCAATACTTATCTGGATCAGTTATCGAACTCATTTATCTAATCGTGAAATAAGAAAAGGATATACATACAATTCCTTCATAATATTTAAAAATACACCACTATACAATATCATGCCAAATTACGTATTCTAAACTTTTTCATTGTTAATTGTTCTTCATCTTGATATTTCAATAACATGAATCAGATAAAATCCATTTTTTTTAAAAGGTAAATTGAAAGCAAACATTTTTTTATTAGACACAGTTAAAACTTCCTCACATCCACATATCTTTTAAGTTTTTTTTTAACACTGAGGCATATTTTTGGACTTCTAGACTATACTGCTGTGCGAAGCAACTGTTTTGCTGTGTATTTTTTGGATATTAGCGGTAACGCATAATTATGGAAAATTGCAATATACAATAACGATTAAGTATTTTAAAAAGTAGTATTTGAATATTATATCGTGTATAAAACGACACAGTCAATATCAAAGTGGAAATTCTGTACATTGTTTACCTGTGTATGTGCAGACTTTGTTCGGTCTGGAATATGAAAGAACAAAATGGTGTCAATGTAAACTATAACCAAGGGATTTTGTAAAATAATAGAAAATTCGTTTCTAGCACAATTTTTATAAAACCAACACCTTGGTTCTTTCTTCTACTCTACATTTAAAATTATCGTAGTACACTGCCAGATTGAAAGACACGTTTTGATAGAATAATGAAATTCCAAACCGTAATTTTGGAAAATCTAAGAAAATTCAGAAATTTTACCAGAATCATAAAAAATAGGCATAAGTTCTAGAATAAGGTTTCAGCTTCATAATGATATCAACTATTTCGTTTTGCCTTTCGTGGTTGTCGAGCAATCAAAACACTGTTTTTGTTTTGTTTTTTGTTTTTTGTAATCCGGATGAAAACCCTCGCAAATTTTAAGACCGAGGTCCATTTTAAGGTTCACCATAACCTTTTGGCTAAAAATCATAAATTTTCTGGATTTTGCTATTCCTTTTTTTTTCATTCCTGCAAAAGGTGCAAAAATAAACTAAGTTGGGAAAACGTTTGAGAAGCTCCCCTCATATAATCGTTGTTTTGAGCAGTATTGATTTAAATGAGAAATAGATGGACAATAGACACCTGTAGGTGGTTTAAACTGTGTAACTGAGTGGACCGTATCAAATGAAACTCGTGTGTTTGTTTATTTGCTATCTTCTGCAGACTGGAAACAAATGCACATCAAAATCCTGGTAAGTAGTTAATTTTCTGAGATATAACTTTTATATATGTAGGTCCTGCCATGCCTTAAAACTTTCCTAGATGCATTAGCTTTGTCTCTACTCATAGTAGATTTTTAGTTGATATGTAGACAAAATGCACGAATATGTTGTGAAGTTTGGTCACCAGCTGAGTAGGTCAAACCAGAATCTGATGTACAGTAGTTGTCGTTTGTTTATGTAGTTCATACGTGTTTCTCGTTTTTATATAGATTAGACCATTGGTTTTCCCGTTTGAATGGTTTTTCATTACTAATTTTTGGGGCTCTTTATAGCTTGCTGTTCGGTGTGAGCCAAGGATCCATGTTGAAAGCCGTACCTTGACCTATAATGGTTTACTTTTTATATAAATTGTCATTTGGATGCAGAGTTGTCTCATTGGCACTCATACCACATCTACCTATATCTAGACAGCTAAATTAGTACTTGATGCATCTGAAAAATTTACCAGAAAGCGAAACTACAGATTAATGAAAATTTAATAACAAAATAATCGTAACTCAAATTATATGCCCGAGTAAGATGCAATGCCTTCCTTTTCAATGAAAACTTTGAATTTCTGAAATACTAAAGCTTTTCTACCTCAAGAATTGATTACCTTAGCTGTATTTGGCAAAACTTAAAGGAATTTTGGTCATCAATGCTCTTCAACATCGCACTTTATTTGGCCTTTTTAACTTTTTTGGATTCGAGCGTCACTGATGAGTCTTTTGTAGACGAAATGCGCGCCTGACGTAAATACAAAATTTAATCCTGGTATCTATGATGAGTTTATTTTCGACATGAAATTATATCATTTTTAAATAGTCGTCACCAATAGTTCCAGTGTATTAATAGAAAAAAAAATTGCTATTACCTTTTGGAAAATAAATTGTAGGGATTGCTTGTTCAGAAAAGAATATCAATATGGACATTTCAAAACAATACAGCTGAGTAGTTTTGCTTATTTAACTTTTAGTATCATAAATTGTGGTGCATTTTTAGAAAGCGTCGGTGACCAGACCGATATATTGAGTGTCTTTTTCCTATTGATAGTACAGTCATGGGATGTTTACAGTATAGTAAAAGTCAGCCTAAAAGTGTCCAACGTAGATTACTAAACATTTGCTTGTTACAATGTTTCACAAAATGTATCAGGCCCTCAGAGTGTACTGCAATTAATTAATGAAAAACTGGAAGATCTGTGACGTAGATGGAGACGTATTTGATAATGACCACGTATTGGTAGATGAAATGGGTTCTATGATTAAATATAATGCATAGCTTGTGTCATTGTAATTTCAACAACAATCAATAAAAAACAAAACCATATAATAGAATGATAACATTTACCTAAAGCTTGGTCAAAGTACCAAAGCTGCTGATAAGAAATTGATCAGAAATAATGCAGCCCTACAGTGGAATACCAGCAGACATGCTTCAGTGTTGATCTCAACTAGATAAATATGTTAAGTGTTAAAAAAGATATACATTGTATAAAATATACTTTATTCAATGAACTTCTTGATACATATGTATAATTAACAAAGAAAGCTTGAATATGTCCTTTTCCATAATATTGGATAAATTCTAAAAGATACATAAGAAAGTATGTATGTAGTTAAGGTGGTACCCAACACTTTCACTAAAATTAATTTGGCTCGTTTAAATTTCATAAAATTTTGACAAAGTATATACTTTGTCCCTTTAACAAAAATATAAAAATTTCAAATAATTTGAACCAACCGTTTTTTCAGAAAAATTACACTGGTTATATAGCAGTTTGACAAATACTAATTTTGATCATTTAGAAGCTTAATATTCCTTTAACAACATAACGTAATTAAAACGTTTAGCTGATTTTACAGAGTTATCTCCCTGTAGTGTTAGGTACCACCTTAAATTACTGTATTTTTATATCAAACTAACTTAAATGTTTTCAAATTCTTTTTTCTGGATTCAAACTATAAATGTAGCCCTTAATGCATAAAAATTTATTTCAGGCAGAGAATTTGTTAAAAATTTAAGATTTTGTTTTTAAATTCTTAATAAACATCTATAATACTAAAATAACGAGGTCCAATTTGTCAGCCGTCATCGGGTAAAAACGACAAATCAAAGAATTCAATTTTATATATAGCCAATATAGGACAATGGTGTTGATTAAAAATTACACCACTCCAGACCCTTTTGTTTTCCACATAATTAATATTGCCAATAATTAACAAGTTCCGGACCAAATCCGATACCGATACCAATAGTATATTCACCTGTTACCTATTACCTTATCTGTACGTTCCGCATCTGACAGGCGCACCACCAAACGGTGTATTTCGGATTTTGCTATATACACGGGTCATAATCACAGGGTTGACACTAAATTCAATCATTGTCAAATTGTTCTCTATTGTAGTATTTTAATCAGTAAGACGTTCTAAGATGACAATACCAAATCGGAATGCTAAAATTCTGGACTTAAAATAAGGTGTATAGGTACAGTTTTCAATTTGTTAGCGGGCATGACGTAAAACAGCAAATCAAAGAATTCAAATTTATTTATAACTTATATAGGACAATGCTGTTGATTAAAGAATACTCCATTCCAGGACCTTTTGTTTTCCAAAAATTAAAATTACCAATAATTGATAAGTTCCAGGTCGACGGGTTCAAACAGAAAGATTTTGAAAGCAGAGAAAACTGTGCGTCTTATAATCGGCATGACAATCCCAATACTAAAATAAGGCTTACGCATAGTTATATACTTTAATTCAGTCACAGGTGTTTTCTAGTATAGTTTTATATGATATATGACATCAACAAAGTTCATTAGTGATATTCTGAAACAAATTTCAAACTCAATAGCAATGTTTGGTAAAGTTTTGGGGTTTGCTTCAGTTATATAAATTAATTTTTCAGATTTTTTTCACATTTTACTCACTCATTTCCGAAGCTGTAAAATTCATGGTCACTGATATGCCTTTATAGCATACTAAAACGTTTATCAAAATTATAAAAAGTCTAAAATGAATAATTTGCATAAGCTTAATAATTTGTATCAGAATTTCATGTCTATTTTAAAAGTCTAGACACAATCTATTGAGGTGACCTCCGAAGACTCCAATAAAACCCAATAAAACTTAAATATCAATAGATAGCAAACTCATGCAATTGGATTTTGATTTTATATCAAAGGTTAAAAATAGAAGTTATATATAAATTAATCAGTTGTTATCGGTATAAAAATGAGTTTTTTGTGGTTTTAGTCAATTAAAATGGTTTACCCTTGCTTTATTTTCAATATTGATATTCTTTTCCTTTTAATAACTGAACACAAATAATCATGAGTATAACCTATCTCTAGCTATGGGGTTCATTGAAAGTTACATGAATACAGAATCAATGAGTGCAAGTGAATAATTCATCAGGGATGTTTCTTTATAGCTGATTTGGACAAAATTGAACCAAACTGGCTGCCTAAGCAAATTATAATTTCACTTTTTCACTTTCATTAATGATTGTTTATATATTATAGGTTATGCATAATGCTCCTTAAAACACTAAAAACTCAAAATATTGAAAGTCAAGGGTGTATAAATATCTGAATATATCAACCTTTAAAGAGAATAAGTAATTAAAGGATTTTATTAATTTATATTGATAGGGACATTTATTATTTTACACAAATGACAAAGTTTGATGACATATACCTACTAAATAAGGTATTTATGAATTGAATATGCACTGATCTTAAAAGTACACATCTTAAAAAAAAATGACACAGATATTATATAAACATGTCTGTGCCTAAATAATTCCTCAGTTAGAAAAAAAAATTATACAACAGTTCACTTATAAATTAACAAAAACCAAAAAAAAAAATGCAGAGGAAACATTAATATGGCACATTTGATTTTTCAAAAAATGTTTTTTTTTCTGGAATACTTCTACAATTTAGGATAGTTATTTACATCCAACAGATCAGACTTTAACCATTCAAGATACAATCATGAGAACTTATTATCTTGGTGAGTTTATTTTAATAAAATATGTGTTTCTTGTTGGCTTTGGTTATATTCTCAATTATTGTGTCCTTTATACACATATGAAAGTTGGGAAAACTTGTTTTTTTTTAACAAATTCAATTACAAAAAAAAAAAAAAAATATTGCAGAAGAAACATTAATATGGCACATTTGATTTTTCAAAAAATGTTTTTTTTTCCCTGGAATACTTCTACAGTTTAGGATAGGTATATACATCCAACAGATCAGACTTGAACCATTCAAGATACAATCATGAGAACTTATTATCTTGGTGAGTTTATTTTATTAAAATATGTGTTTCTTGTTGGCACTAATTATATTCTCAATTATTGTGTCCTTTATACACATATGAAAGTTGGGAAAACTTGTTTTTTTAACAAATTCAATTAACAAAAAAAATTGCAGAAGAAACATTAATATGGCACATTTGATTTTTTAAAAAATGTTTTTTTTTCCTGGAATACTTCTACAATTTAGGATAGGTATTTACATCCAACAGATCAGACTTTAACCATTCAAGATACAATCATGAGAACTTATTATCTTGGTGAGTTTATTTTATTAAAATATGTGTTTGTTGTTGGCACTAGTTATGTTCTCAATTATTGTGTCCTTTATACACATATGAAAGTTGGGAAAACTTGTTTTTTAACAAATTCGATTAACAAAAAAAAAAAAAAAAAAAAAAATTGCAGAAGAAACATTAATATGGCACATTTAATTTTTCAAAATTTTTTTTTTTTTTCTGGAATACTTCTACAATTTAGGATAGGTATTTACATTCAACAGATCAGACTTGAACCATTCAAGAAACAATCATGAGAACTTATTATCTTGGTGAGTTTATTTTATTAAAATATGTGTTTCTTGTTGGCATTAGTTATGTTCTCAATTATTGTGTTCATCATACACATATGAAAGTTGGGAAAACTTGTTTTTTTTAACAAATTCACATTTCTAAAGAAAAAAAAAATGTGATCCTTCAAAGTATGTGTACAATATAGAGTTTATGGAAGTATTGCATTTTTAAGTCTTGGAATATATATACATATATTAGGAAGTAATATGCACTGGCGTAGCTTATCTTGAGGCAACCGAGGCAGTTGCCTCGGTAAAAAAAAAAAATATGTTCCTTTACTATATTTTCTTTTAAATGATTATTGCAGCAAACTGGCTACTAAACAATAATATAGCAACTTTTTATGTCTTGTTGCCGCGGTTATTGATTCATACCCTTTACGAATTATTCAAGACTTAAGGGAACATTTGAATTAATATTCCCTCCTCTACTTGGAAAAACCCTTTACGGTAGTTTTTCTGTAATTCAAGTTTGTCAGAGTAAAAGAAAATCGACAACAGATTCATTTTGTCCTACCCCATTGCAAGCGAAAAGAGTGAGCAGAATAGATGAGGATCCAACTCACGAGTCACCCGATCAAATCACTTTACCATTGAATAATTTCTAGTATATGAGGGCCTGGGTGAGGTTTTAAGAAAACAGAAAAATCGGCCCTGAAATTAATTTAAATTTAAAAGAATATGGATTTAAAATAGTGCTAAATTATAAAATAAAGGAAAATCAAATTATGGGCGACAATGATTAAAAAATAAATATTTGATAATCCCATTCTAAGCATTCAAACCCTCATTTATAACCGTTACGTCTAAAATTGAAACGTCGTTGTGTGTTGACATGTTCCCTTACGACTTTGTTCATTGACTCTGGTACCAAACAAAACAAAATATGCATCTATATATCATAGTGCACAGAAAATAATTTATTTTAAATTCATAGTATGTTTTCACAAGCAGGGAATTTAAAATATTTAAAGGAATCACGAATTCCAGAGAAATATGTCTGTTAGTAAATACATAATGTCAGTTTATATATAAAAAAAAATCAACCAAATACTGTTCATTTATAATGAAGACTTCAGAATAAAGTAAATGTTAGTTATTCGCCGGTTGTCATGTTCATCGTGAATGAAAAAAAGTTAAAAATCATTCAATATATAATTTCAAGACCTTCGAAGGAATACACTACTAAAACAAGTTCCGTGCTACACTTTACATGTAGCATATGTTTTTCTGCTAGTTTATACTGAAATTCGTTTGTTCAATCCATCTGTCATTTTGTGGTGATTATCTATAATTCGTTGATTCGTGACCTACGACTAAATAAATGATCATCACAAAACTTAATTCAAATAACCTTAATATTTGCGTTTGCAGTGGCGGATCTAGAAATTTTCATAAGAGGGGGCCCACTGACTGCCTAAGGGGGGCCCCGATTCCATCACGCTTTAGTGATTCCCTATATAACCAACCAAAATTTTCTGAAAAAGGGGGGGGGGGGGCCCGGGAGTATAAATAGTATAAGGCATATAATTAACATTATTATGAAGAAATAACATTGAACAGCAACGATTTTTTAACGATTTTACGATTTTTTCAAATTGTAAAAACCTCGACAGCTTCAAGGGGGCTGTGCCCCCCTGACCCCCTGCCTTGATATAAACAGAAGGCAAGCTACGCCACTGGAAGTATATACCGACTATTAAGCAAGTACAAGATACTACACACGGTTACATAAAATATACGACCATTCTTATATATACTTCATCAAATACATTCCAGACTGATGAAGCCAAATATCTGAAATGTATCAGACCATAATAAAAACCTCGAATAGACCCAACAAAACAGTCCAAGGTCAACTCTGACTGAGGGTATGGAAACATATGAGTAAAAGAGCATTATAGTTTAAATATGCACAATAAAGTCATGTTAATATAGTTATATGTATATATTACAATCATGCCAACTAATGAGTATCAAATTATAACTAACAATACAAAACAAAACAAAAATATAAAGAAAAAAATATATAACACAACTACAAGACAGTTATTCTTAATTTCAATACAATAGCACTGTGAATATTATCTGACTCTTTGTATTTATCATTTTAAAAAGCACTGCACAATTTTTAAGTTGATATTAAATCTCCTGAAAGAGTGACGACAGAAGTAGATTTACAAACACCAAGCTTTTTTTCAAATATTTTAATTTAATGATACCAATATATGACCAAAATTTTTTTAATTTTTGCGGTCGGATAAAAATAGGTAAAAATTATCAGATAGTTACACTCAAATTGCAAAAGCAATATTATATAAGTGTAAGATTTACCATAGTGTTTTATTCACCAAGCAGTTTGGTTTATACAACATTCTTTAACATTTGAAATTTACAATCGAAATATATAATGGTAACAGAATATATTATCATTTTTTCATTGTCAAAAGAATCAAAATATGTATGATACATTGTACATATATCTGAATAAAAGGTACAACCCTTGAAATGAAAATATAACAATGAGAAATCAACAGCTAAATACATACAAAAAAGTAAATGTGGGTATAAAATGGGCTAATGACATTGACAAATATCATGTTCAGCAAAAATGGTGTGCATATGTAAGACCAAAAACCAGCAGAGGTAAGCAGATACAATTTCAGCAACAAAAAAAAAATCATACTTTATAGACATACAAACAACAACATGAATCAATGCCAAAATTTAAAAAAAGACAAAACAAATTGTTTGGAAAAACCATTGATTTGGCAACAATATCTGTTGAAAATACAAAATCAACTCAGTGGAGTGGCAAATTCCTGCTCCACAGAAAATACACAATATTTTTAAATGTCAGTATATAAAAAGTACAGTTATTTGTAAATACATGAATATAAGCAACTGGAAACAAGGGCAGTGGAATAGAATACAAGTTTTCATAGGTAAAACTAGTTAATTATATATGTTACAATGATGAATGCATATTCAAATGTACATGTTAAATATACTGTAACTGTAAATTTTTGGTTCTCAATAATAAATGCTCATTTAACTTCATATTTTTTTGGTCTTTTATTTTTTTCCCTCATAGATTGGTTTTGCAAAGATGAAAGATGAATTGCATGTTGTACAAACTTATAAGCATGCTATGTTTCATGAGTTTTTATAAACATAATTTTACAAGTGCAAAATGAACAAATGAAAAGGAAATATACAAATATGAAGTGTAATTACAATGAAAAAAGCGCAATAGTATTTTACTATTTAAAAAAAAGAGAAATGGAGAACAGACATGAACATGTTCAAAAAAGAATGGTAGAATAAAAATTGAGTAGCACCAAATGTATTACAGGCAAGAACACAAGGGTCAACAAATAGTCCTAATTTGAAAAAAGACAGACAAGATCAGGAACACATGCAAATATTTAAAAAGACAAAACCAATAATCCACAATACAGAAAACTCAAAATAGATCAACAACATCCCGCCATTAAAAACAAATAGTGATCTCAGCAATTGTGAACATTTCTACTCCATAAATTTTTGTTCTCCATTTTCCTTCAAGCATCATCACGAAAATGTTACAGTATGTCCATGTTTGGTCCGTCTACAGATCTTCATGTCATTAAGCATTTCCACTGCTTTCCTTTAGCATCTTTACTATAGAGTCATGTCCATTTCGTGTAGCAATGTCAACAGGTGAGGTTTTGTCCTTTCTACAAATCTTTTGGTTGGCACCTTTTTCTAACAACAACTCTATGATATCTTCATGTCCTACTTCACAGGCATAGAATAATGGTGTAGTTTCGTCCTTCTTTTTTACATTGACATTTGCTTTGTGATCAAGGAGGAGTCTGGCTATATCTGTATGACCCATGAAACTGGCGATATGAAGAGGGTGTGAACCAGCAAAAACGTCAAATACATAGTCTATTGATTTCTCTGTAACATATTCTTTAGTAATTGAGGAACCAAAGCTCATCATTACATCCTCATACCACTCACGTTTCACGCTTGTTAAAATTAAATTTGCGATGTTGTGTATTGCTTCTGTCATGACGTGTTTACTATGTAGACTTCTGTTAACATCCGCACCATGAGTAAGCAGAACTTCTACAACATCTAGGTAGCCATTATGGGTAGCAGATATAAGTGGATTATCCCCATCATACATTTGTTTATTAATGTCAGCTTTGTGTTCTATCAACATTTGGATTATTTCATTATAGTTGCCTTGGCAAGCTGCAATTAGAGGTGTCAAACCCTCATCATTAGAATGGTTTACATCTGCACCAAATTCCAATAGTTTAGAGACTATTTCCCTATTACCTTCAAAGCATGCCCAATATAAATATGATGACCCACTGCTGTCGTATAGATTCACATCAGCATCATTCTCAAGCAACATACATACAATATCAGGATGACCACTCTGGCATGCCACCATCAAGGGGGTCTCTCCATCTTCATTGCATAAATCTATATCAGGATTGCTTTCCAGTAGCATCTTGACAATATCAGTATGGCCTTCAATACTAGCCAAGAAAAGAGGACTCTTACTATGTCTATCACACAGATTAACATCTGGGCTCTTCTTCAATAACAAATGCACAATATCAGTATGACCATTACTACATGCTAAAACCAAAGGACTTCTTTGATTATCTTGTTTATCACATAGATCAACATCAATATCTTCCATCTGTAGCAACAAAGCCACAATACCAGTGAACCCTTTATCACATGCAGTGATTAATGGGGTTTCATTGTAGAATTCATCAAACTGGTTAACTTCAGGATTCTTCTTCAACAAGTAGGCTACAACATCAATGTTACCTTTCTGGCATGCATAAAACAAGGCTGATCCTCCAGTGTCATCACATAAGTTCACATCTAGTAATGCCGCTGCAATATCATCGTGACCTTCCCCACTTGCCGTGGATAGAGGTGTGTCTCCAAGTATATTACACAGATTGACATCAGGATTTTTCTCAAGTAATGCAAATACCACATCAGTATGACCTCTATAACATGCTATATTTAGAGGAGTTTCGCCTTCTGAATCACTAAGATTGACATCAGGATTCTTCTCTAGTATTTCAGATACCATAGCTGTATTGCCATTGTCACATGCTACAAACAGCGGAGTACTGCCTACTCTATCATACAGATTCACATCAACATTCTCCTTTAACAACATCCTGACGATATCTAAATCACCATTCTTGCATGCAATATATAATGGAGTCATGCCACCTTCATTATATAGATTTACATTAGGATTCTTGTCCAATAACATCTGTACAATAGCATTATGACCATTTTGGCATGCCATATACAAAGCAGTTACTCCATCATGTCTACAATGGTCCACATTCACTTTGTTTTCTAACAACCACTTCACCATATCACCATAACCAAAATAAGATGCCCATATCAGTGGATAAGTATCTAAGTCACAAACATCTTCTGGTGTCACGGTATTCTTTGTATTGGCCAGTTTAATCTGTTGCGATTTTTCAAGTTGTTCTAAGTATTGCAGCAACTGATATCTGAACTCTTGTTCTTTCATATTGTTGTTGCTAAACAAATTTAAAACTTTGCCGACAGACCAGTCCTGTACAAGTCTTTCTAGAAACAAATCTAATTTACCATATGGTATCTGGATAAGTAATTCAACATTACTCCCCTGCTCGTCAGGTAAGTTCTTCCACAGGAAACGTTCATTGATGAAATCACAATCACCATGCTCTATTAGGCATTCAATCATTCTCTGACCAAAATAATGAGCCAGGCAGTCAAAGAGTACTCCATGTATGATACTATAAACTCCATCTTGTTTACATACAAATGTACCTTCTAACTTTTCCAGCGCATCTTTTATGTCTACTTTTGATGTTTCTTTGTCCAATCTACAGCCTACACATGTATCTTCCATGATCTGCCTTTGTTGGTCTGTTACTTTACAACTGTGAAACCATGTTTCTTTCAATTGGTTGTTGAAGAGAACACACAAAGCAAGGCCGCATACTTTATATTTTTCTTCATCCCCGTGTCTGCTCATGTTGTCTAGTTCATTTCTATAGACTTCAAATGGATTTCTGAAAAATGACTCTTTATCATCTACCCCTTGTTTTTCCTGATATAATCTACATAAAAGGGGAAAGAATTCATGATATTTAGATATTTCATCTAGATCTTGTATACATGTACCAATATAAGCTTCTGCTATGCTTGCTTTCTCAGCTGATGTAAGACATAAGCCTTCTAAGCTCAAGTTACATTCACAAGTCTTGAAAGGAGATAAAATGTTAAACTTATCATCTTTGAACACATTTAACCTACATGTGGAAATTATTTTACACCATTTGCCTGCCATTATTGTTTCAATAACAGGTATCATTTGTTGCCAATTTTCAATCTGTTGTTGGTTAGCAGTAAATTTCCCACAAATGTCATCTACTACAAAGAGTTGCCATTTATTAGGGTCGTAATAATTTATAATATCTGATGGTTTTGAAACTGGTATTATCTCGTGGCCGCCTTTCTCTAGTGCAAGAGCTATATGTTGTGCTATGAATGATTTTCCTACCCCTGTATTGCCTGTTATGGTCACACAACCATTTTCTGCTAAACATTTCATAACATCATCAGCAGCTTTTGTTGCTACAAACTTTTCATCCATACTTCTCCATTTTTCTATCTGCATTTTCATGTCATCTGAAATTTGAGAATAAGGTACATGCGTGAATGTTTTTATACACAGTTTTCTTTATTTATTGAATATAAAATGGCTCCACTGATAATTTTACAGAAAACATTAAATATTTTGTAAAATTCTGCAAAAAATCTTGATTTTACAAAATTCACCTTGTTATAATGTCACAAATCATGCAACTGGTGAAAATCTCTTTTAACTGTGAAATTATTGGACATTTTAGCATATATGTTTCCATCAAATTTTCAACACATGTAAGTTTTGAAAATTAAAATCACTTTTTGGGGGCCAAACTTATGATTTAGTGAACGAACTCCTTTTGATTCATTATCATCTGCCCTTGTTATTGTATTGTTTGTGGTTAAGCAACAAAACAAATTGTGCCAAATTTTTATACATGTATTGGAATATTCTTCCTCTGATATGCAATCTGATAAAAAAAAATAGACAATAATTTATGATGTGAAATGTTCTTATGTAGTTCATTCTATTGCCATGATTGCTATGTTAATTTAAGGACATTTTAATCCAACAAACTCTCCTATATATAAGTAGAAATGAAAAAGACCCTACATGGGAAACTCCTCAATTATTAGGAGAAAAACAATACTTGTGAAGTAATTCCGTCAACAGGGTCAAGTTGTATTAAATTTTATGATTGTTGTAAGAATTTTTGCTTCATAACAAACTGAGATTGCAAAAAGGTCATACTGTGGATTAATTTATTTTTTCGTGAGTAACAATTGTCATGGAGTGAGGTAACTCGCATATGTCAATATTTCATTTTATGGTTTCCCAAAGTCTACATACAACCTTACAAAATATTTACAATTTGTTGAACATTTAAACTTGTGGTTCACATGTACAATCAAGTCCATGAAAATTTGTATCCACTGAATAAATACAAATCCACAATATGTGAGGGAGACAAAATCTTGATCGGGTTTAACAATCCTCCACATTTAATTAGCATGTAACTAATCAGGCAAATAAATACCTCTTCTATTTATTGGAATTAGTTCTTCTCTGGAATACTTTAGTGTGAATACCTTCCTTTGAAAGTCCTGTAATACCTTGGGAGCTGTAAGTAAAAATAGTAATGAAACAATAAAAATCACAAAAGATATAACATACTCCCAAACAGTACTTCCAGGAGAGAAAAGATTTGTCAACTCTTTTCCATACATGCCAAGTGACATGATATTTGCGTGTAATACACGCTTTTTCAATGGTTTACACAGGAGGATTTTGTCACATGGCATGTACACGCTTTTCACCACTTTACTAGCAAATTACATGCTTTTTCGTTCTTGTTGGTTTTTGGTCGTTTAATAGTGATATCGCTATTCTTGGGTTTTTTCCTTATTCAGCATTAAATACCGAAAAATTGAAGTAAATGTTTGGCTGCCATATTGATTATTTTTTTTCTATATAGACAAACAGTAAAAGGTAAGTAGTTTGTGATCAGTTTTAAGGATTTTGTGACTTTCTTTCAAATCACTTTATAAGGAAAATGTGCACAGAAATAGGTCGCTTTCAGGGCCTGTACCGTCATCAAAAGCGCCGATAATTGTTGAGCCAAAACGATGTGTACGTACCAAGATTCAAGATTTATAAATTATATTTTGGAGTTGGAGTTTAAATGATCCAGTGACAAGTAACACATTGTGCATTCTATGTTGCAATGATACAAACAATACATGTGAGAGGAGAAATACAATATAGGTATTTGAATATGCATTTAACACGTTTATTTAATCATTGTTAATGGAAATCAAATTTATATGAAATTTTTCAATTACAATTTCAGATTCAAATCTAGCCAACATATTTCTACAGGCCATGGGGATGAAAATATCACAGAACTGTTGGATCAGCTCTCATAGTACCAGCTATCTTCTGATGACCATGATGAACTAACCACTTTTGACCAGGCAATAGCAATGGAAGAAATGGCAGAGATAATAGATGACATTTTACATTGCAAAATAAACAAAACATTATGACATTCTTTCAAATCTTGATGAAGCTTATTCAGTCAAATACCAATTCCTACTGTGAGAGACCATTTTCAATTATAAAGAAATTGACACTGAATTCTGATCAGAACTTGACTATGTTACAATTATATTGTGTGCTGCTATATGAAATTATCAAATAAATGTAGCTAAACTTGAAACTGGCAGTTGTTTTACATATATGTGCCTAGTGGTGGTGCTTTAAAAGCATCATAACAAACCACTTAATACAATAAAAGTACAGTAGAATATATATTGTTTTTTTATATAAACAAATTTGTATGTGAAAATATGAACACTACCACATTCATATTAAAAAGTCCCCTTCTACGTCACACGTTTTCACACGCTTTTTGACATGT
The DNA here is from genome assembly GCF_965363235.1 of Mytilus galloprovincialis. Taxonomy (NCBI): domain Eukaryota; kingdom Metazoa; phylum Mollusca; class Bivalvia; order Mytilida; family Mytilidae; genus Mytilus; species Mytilus galloprovincialis. The sequence goes on from NC_134842.1 coordinate 56,367,938, forward strand.
CATGTCATGTCATGACATGATTTTCCATGTTCAGACATGTCAGAGGTTGGCAAGTATGCTCTTTTCACAGATTTTGATGTATAGCAGTGACACATATATCTGATCACAGATTTGATTCTCATATTCCTCCAAATAAAATGCTTAACTGAGCACAGCCTGATACTACTGCAGAGGTTGAAATTTGAGCAGTTGGGGTAAATTTGGACACAATATTCAAGCTTGATACTGTCTGAATTTGGTTTGTGATTAAATTTTTGACATAATATAGTTTACCGACACTAAAAAATCAAAGAGCTGATAGCTCTGAGGTGGAAGAAGGTGAAAAAAAGGTAACTTGAATTACTATAAAAGCAGCTCCACTAACCCAGCCTGCTTTGTTCCATTATTGTTATGACATATTTTTTTTCTTCAAACAAGAATGTGTCATAAGTACATGGATTTCCCATCCGTACAATCATTTTCTATGTTCAGTGGACTGTGGAAATTAGGTAAAAACTTTAATTTGGCAGTAAAATTAGAAAGATCATATCATAAGGAACACATGTGTACTTAGTTTCAAGTTGATTGGATTTCAACTTCATCAAAAACTACCTCGACCATAAACTTTAACCTGAAGCAGGATGGACGGACACACCAGAAAACATAATGCCCATAAATGGGGCATAAAAATAGTAAGACTTGTTACATACCCCCCATCTTTTGAAAGTTCCCATGGGTTTTTTTTAGTGCGCGACAACAATTTTAAAGGTTACAATTTTTAGCGAAGTATAAAGCACGATCTGGATTGTCTAGAAAAAGTATGTATTTGTATGATGAACTTACATGCCTTTTTCTTAAGTCTGTTTGCATGATTCTAGTTATTAAATCGGTAGAAAAGATGAACATGTAGCTAGCAGACGAGGGTTTATTTTCTTGTGTAAGAATATTAGATGCTTGTTGAAATTTCCAATTTTGAATTATGCACAAAGATGAACCTTTAACAGGTTGGGAACAACACTCCAAATGAGGGGTAACCCTCATTGGAAGAATATTACAACCCACTGTAAAAAATGAGCACCTTTCTATTCATATTATTTGATGAAACTTTTCCCCAAGAACTATGCATCTATCAAGTATTAAATGGTCAAAACATGTCAAAAGAATTTTGTGATGTTTCTAGACTTATATCTTCTTTATTAATTTGACCCCTCATTTAGAAAATTTGTACCAAATATAATGAATTTTCCCACTTTTGAGTTAAAAATCTTAGAAATTTTCTATCTTTTTTTATCAACAGTAAATGACACCTTGTTTTAGGGACAGTCCCTCATTTAAGGGACAGCATTCATAATGGGGGAGGGGGTGTCCCAACCCGTTTGTTGGACTTTGTGAAAAAAATAGTACATTGTCCTTTAAATGATTTAATTGAATACAAAGATAAAATATGTTAAAACAAGTATTATGTCAATAAATTAGTGAAAAAAAAGACTTTTTATTATCTTTATGGTAGTACTGCATCATTGAATTTTGTCAATCAGCCGTGCTTTTATCCTTAAGCTGTGTAAGAACCTGCTTGCAGATGAAAATTCACATTCCATGTTCACCATTTTCACTGACTAGATGAAAACAACACAAGTTCAAAATCTAGCATGTAAGAATAATCTTCAGAGAAAACGTTTTTGATTGGCTTATTTATTGATCATGAGAAACACAGAATTTGATTGGCTGAACACCTTGGGAACAAAATAAGGAACAGATGATTTTCACTAAATCGGATTTCAGAGTTTTTTTAACGATACCCTTAATATTATTATTTTTTAATAAATGCAAGGACGTATTATAAAACGTCCTTGTTAAGAGCAAATAGAATGAACACAGGGCGAACGTACTATACGGGCGAAAGAACTCAGGACGAACAGATCAAGGGCGAACACGTGAACAGGGCAAGTTGTCCCGATACCAACTTAACGCATGCGTACTACAAATATCTACATTAAAAACATCCGGTTACGAGTAAACAAATAACGTTCATGTAGATGAGATGAGATTAATTTACATAATTAAAAGGGTGCATATTTACGATAGTGATTGTTTTTCAATCCTAATTTACAAATTAAATGATGCAGATGCCTAATCATGTGTACAAATCGGTGTCAGGAATCAGAAGTTGTTATGAAATTGTAATACACAGAAACGAATGCGGCATACGGAGGCTCAATGATTTTAAAGTCGGCACCATAGGCCTTCAGAAGACTTGAAGTCTTCTTTCACCAAAAATGTGGTCAAAGATCTTACAAATCTATTGTGCAATACTGTGCAGTTAAATATTTCTTCTTGAAACTTTTCAAAAGTTTGAAAATTGAAAATAGTATGAACCCCATAAAAATATTGGAAGAAAATCCCCCCCCCCCCCCCCCCCCAAACATTTTGAATCCCCGCTCAGAACAATTACCGCCAAAGTCGCCCCCAGCATTCCCTTTGTAGTATGGAAGCTTATAGTACAATTTTAGAGAGATCCATACACTCAAGGTGGTACCTAACACTACAGGGAGATAACTCTGTAAAGTCAGCTCAACGTTTTAATTACATTGTGTTGTTAACATGGTTAAGGGAATATCAAGCTTTTCAATGATCAAAATTGGTGTTTGTCAAACTGCTATATAACCAGTGAAATTTTTCTGACAAAACGGTTGGTTCAAAATTTTTGAAATTTTTATATTTTTGTTAAAGGGTCAAAGTAAATACATTGTCAAAATTTTATCAAAATTAAAAGAGCCACATTAATTTTAGTGAAAGTGTTGGGTACCACCTTAAACACAAGCTATTGTCTGGAAACTAGAAAATGTTTCGTTTTGGACCCTTTTTTGGTCCTAATTCCTGCATCGTTTACTTTTCTACATTGGCTAGAGGTATAGGGGAAGGGTTTAGATCTCATAAACATGTTTAATCGTGCCGCATTTTTGCCTCTGGCCCTTGTTAGTCTTGTATTATTTTTAATTTTAGTTTCTTTTGTACAATTTGCAGTTTAGTATGGCGATCGTTATCACTGAACTAGTATATATATTTGTTTAGGGACCAGCTGAAGGATGCCTCCGGGTGCGGGGATTTCTCACTGCATTGAAGACCTGTTGGTGACCTTCTGCTGGTGTCGGTTCTATGGTCAGGTTGTTGTCTCTTTGACACATTCCCCATTTCCATTCTCAATTTTATGTTCATGTTTGGCGCAATTACCTCAAAACTCAATCCCAGCCTTCCCTTTGTGATATGCAACCTTGTGGTACAATGTAAGAGAGATCCATACACTTATACACAAGTTATTGTCCGGAAACTACAAAACTGCTTGTTTTAATGTCTACAAAATTGTTTTGAGTGGTAATTGCTAAATATGACCCTTCTTACTTACCAGTGTAATCCCTGTGAACATCACCAGTATTTAATGCTTTTTCACTCTCATTCAAATCTTTCAACCAGCTTAAGCATCTTTGTTCCATTTCTTGATCAATCTGACAGGTTTGTATAGTTTTAAATATTTGAACGAGTTGTTTTGGTTTTTCAAGGAAGTGTTCCAGTCTACCAGCTATGTCATGCAAAAATGAGAAGTAATTCTGTAATTCAGCGTCGGTCAAGTTGACATTTTCTCTGTACATGTATATTATGTCATTCCAGATCCATCTAATTCGTTGTACATCATCTCCGACTCCAGTGTCACACCCAACTGGTGGGATCTTGTTGTGCCATTCTCCTGCTGGAGCATGAACTAACTTTAAATTCCTTATTATCTTGTACATAAGAGGTATGTCAAAGTCACTATACTGGTTTGTGGAAGCATTTTTAATGATTTCCCATTCACGTTCATTAAAAATACGTGTCAAAAAATTGTTTTTGTGAAGATGATCCTCAAGCAGATCAGGTGGTTCCTTTTTCAACAGGATTTCACGTAGTAAATTTGGAAGTTCTTTTTCAGCAACTAAGCCCAACCTAACAAAGTTTGTCCTGCTTGAAGTTGGAAATAGTGATTCAGTGGAACTTCCTTCAGCCATATTGTACTTTGTTTTAATTTTTTTTGCTTAACATGCGGGATGTGACTAAAGTTCATGCATTGTCAATAATCAGCTCTTTTGATGGAAAAGTCAGCAAATGAATTCAGATCATTGTTGTCGCTTGGTTTCATTAATCTGTTTTCTGAACATGTGCAGTTTAATGATTATGTAAGAGACGTAAAAAAATCTCCTGAAAAAAATCAAATAAATCTGTAAAGTGGTTTGTTAATTTGGCTAGTGTAAATTATGAAATTATTGCGATGTTTATATTATTGCAAAAAAAAATGTGACAATCGCAAAATTAAAATAACATTTTAGACAAAGTGACAATAATAAATTTTACAGTACATTTCCAGAAATTCGGACTTTCCTTATCATATTTAACATGTGTCAAGGATATTTTTAGGATTTTATCATCATTGTGATTCATTCAAATATATAAAAATTTGTAAGGGTTCTGCGGAACCCAGTGTCTCACCTACTTTTTCTGTTAATTGCAGGCTCAACAAAAGAGGAAATAAATCAATAAAAATATTCCTCTTGATACTATCTTTTGATTGTAAGAAGCTTCTGTCAAAGTTTGGTAAAAATCCAGGATAGTTTATGAATCTAATAAATGTTTAAAAATTGTAACTTCAGACTGAATGTACATGATGTAATGTTAATTGGAAGAAAACAAAATTTCCTTCTAGATACTAGCATTTGATCATAAACAACCTTCTGTCCAAGTTTGGTACAAATCCAAAATAGTATAAGAAAGTTATTAAAATTTTATAAACTTTAACCACAGACACATGACAGAGTGAATGTGTTGTTTCCTGGCAGAATATCTAAGTCCATTTAAAAGTAAAATAAGGAAAAAAATGGATTTACTTTTTTACATAATTTACTTCTTGATACAACCTATGATCATAAACCCAGGATAGTTTAAGAAAGTTATTAATTTTAAAAACTTTAACCACAGAGTGAATGTAATGCATTTGTAATGTTTCCCAGCAGAAAAACTAAGTCCCTTTATAAGTAAAATACAGAAAAAATGGAATTTTATTTTTTACTTAATTTACTTCTGGATACTATCTTATGATCATAAACAAGCTTCTGTCCAAGATTAGTAAAAATCTAGGATAGTTTAAGAAAGAGCTTAAAAACACGAAATCCCAAGGTCCTGAATTTAAATAAAGTAATTCCTGACATGCCGCAATCCGAAAAAAAGAATTCCCGAATCCTGTAGGGTCAACAATCCCGAAATCCTGAGCTTAAAAACATCTGATCCTGTAGTCCCGATAAAGGTCCTAGTCCCCTCATATTTATAATACATTATATCTATTACTTCTGTGCATGTCTTGATAGATTTAAATCACTCGAATATAAGTGAGACATGCACAGAAGTGATATGGGGACGAAGTCCCCAATAACAGTAGAAAAATCAATAAAAATAAAAAAAAAAAAAAAAAAAACAATCGGGAAAATTTTCCCTAAATTTTCATTGTACTAATGAACTCAAAATCGTTCAATTTTTTTTATGTCATGTTTTGAATTCCGGCATCTGCGCAGAAATCTACAATGTACTTCCTTTTTCCGGTCTCGTTTGTATGAAACTTTGAGTAAAATATATATTTATCAGTCTAGTATAAAATAGGAAGGAACGCAATACCAATTTCATTTTAATAATTCCTTGAAAAAACATTACCGGATGATAGCGTTTCTTTGTTTACCTTGCATATGACATCATAACTTAAATAACGTCACAACTAAAATCCCTAACAACAGAACCAAAATCGGAAACGTTACGGTATTTCCGTTCCTTTTTTAAACAAATATTTAAGTTACAAAAAAATAATTCATACAGACTTCGTCCACATTTACAGGTAATGCCTGCCTCATATTAGATGGTAAAAATAGGTATTTTCTCTGATTCGTTTAAAATCACTATAATTTCTATATGTTAATAATTGAATCAACACAAGCATTGACAAGGGTACATAATCCTAAGAAAATAAAGTTTGCATCCATCCCCCTCTTTAACAGAATTAAAGTGTTATTTGGCCTGTCTCGCTGAGCTCTAGTATGGTTACCCTGGCCTAGGGGCTAATGCAAGCTATGCTTAGTATTAGGGTGCCCTTACCTTCCTACTTGGTGTCAGTCCCCGCTAACCTCGTTGGGTCCTAGTCCAAATAATTATGACATCTTGAAAGGCTATGATAATTTTTTTCTTTTGACGCCTTACTTCGAAGTATTAAGGCGTCAAAGAAAAAATTATAATAGCCTTTCAAGACGTCATAATTATTTGGACTAGTTGGGTCCCAGATATCAGGCGCATTGCCTTGCGAGAGAGCTGTACTCGAGGAAGAGACTGGAAGTACCAAATGGTTACGTCATGTCATTTGTCCCTTCGGATCCCTCGGTGATGTACCAGTACCCTTACAGGGTGAGGAAACCTCCTAGAACTACGGGACAATTACACTACAGAATTTTTTTCTGTATTTTTTTTTTTTTTGTCATCTGAAATGGACAATATAATCTTGCTCATGATACAAAACCAATTAGAACTTCCTTACTATGGTTAAAATACTATAAAGACAATCTGCAACACTCTACTAGAGTCTAGTGGAAATTTTGATAATTTCAGTACAAACTACAATTTTAGATCAGAATGATCTGGATCGCAAAGTGCTTTAATCGAATAATGTTATATGGTAATTAGTTGTTGATATTAAGCGCATACGAGATACGGACGTTGTATTTTGGTTTTTGGGATTCCAGCAGATGACATTGCCAAACTAACATCATTTCTAAATTAAAATGTGACGGCAAATTATTGCCGAGAAACCTTCGGAATAATATTACAATGACATCTGCTTTTCAGGATTGCTTTCAATGGATGTCAGTTACAGAAGAGACGTTGTTTTTGCATGACGGATTGATCAGAGTCACTGATCTGGTAGAACTTCCTCGGGATGTAAACAACACACAGGGAGGCGACAATGAAGTCATAACCTTTGATTTGAAAAGCCCCAAAGAGCTAAGTGATAGGCTTCTTGCTGTATGTGGTACCCAAAACAATGCATATGCTCGATTGTTAGAATACAGGTTAAATGCATTACGGGGATACTGGTGTGCGCAGAGACAGTTTGTAGGAGCAGAACAGCAAGATTCAGATTCTTCATCAAGTGAAGAAACTATAAATATATTGAAGAAGCAGGGTCTTTTAAAAGAACCAGAGCAGGCATCATTTTCAACTCGTATTAGTGTCCTTTTAGTCTTGCCATTGCTCCAGTCACAAAGTCGAATTGATCCCAAGTTATGTGGTGTTACTGCACAGTTACTCTTGGATTGTCTGCGAGATTGTTCACCAATAAGTCTGGCAAAAGAACCAGGGGATTGTCTTCGTGGTCTAGAAAACCTCTTGTGCAGCTGGCTCTTAGAAGAAAAGGACAAAGATGCACAAGTTTTAATTACAGATATCCAGCAACGAACAAGTTCAGCTGCAGCTCTAGTAGCTTTAGCAAGTGCAAGGTTGTCGTCTTATCAGATTTATATTTACTCCAAATATGTTTTTCTTTATGATTAAAATCAGCAAAGAAATGATAAAAAAGATCTGACAAGTTTAACATTCAAATATACATTCTTTTTCACTAAACTATGAACAGTACACATTTTTGATTAGGGACCAGCTGAAGTCTGCCTTGGGATTTTCTTGCTGTGTTGAAGACCAATTGGTGGCCTTCAGCTTTTTAGCTCACCTGGCCCAAAGGGCCAAGTGAGCTTTTCTCATCACTTGGCGTCCGTCGTCGTCCTGCGTTAACTTTTACAAAATTCTTCTCCTCTGAAACTACTGGGCCAAATTAAACCAAACTTGGCCACAATCATCATTGGGATATCTAGTTTAAAAAATGTGTCCGGTGACCCGGCCAACTAACCAAGATGGCCGCCATGGCTAAAAATAGAACGTAGGGGTAAAATGCAGTTTTTGGCTTATAACTCAAAAACCAAAGCATTTAGAGCAAATCTGACATCAGGTAAAATTGGTTATCAGGTCAAGATCTATCTGCCCTGACATTTTCAGATGAATTGGACAACCCCTTGTCAGTCAGGGGACTTACTTAAATGAGTGATTATTAAATCACTGATTCAAGTAACATTATGGTCATAAAGGTTGTAAGTTAGAGTTGTCTTTCTTTAATAATCACCTATGTAAGTAGTACAAATTTATCACTAGAATAAGTGATTTAATTTTATTGTAGTTTTAAATATAGAATACTAATGATCCAGGGACTAATTATGTTTCTAAACTTATCAGAACCAACATCTGTGTTGTCTAGGATGACAAGGTCATGTCAGGTGATGACCTTGTACTGAATCTAGGATAATGACATAAAAATCACTTATTTAAGTATCATACCTCAATTTCCTTAAAAAAAATCACTTCTTTAAGTATCATTATTCTAATTAACCCCCACTAATTTCAACACCCCCGAACAGTGAAATTTTTGTCGCGAACAGTAGAATTTTATTACATAATCTGAAAGATGAAACCTTGAACTTTACAGGAAAAATACTCCCACTGCTGGGAAAAATCTGTCAAGAAAGTATCGGTTCATTAAGTTAGGCCATTATTATAGCATTTTATCCACTAAAATAGAATTTTCAGCTAAATTATTGCACAAAAGGCATATCCCTTTCTACTTAAAAGAAGCAAAAAGTTCATTTTTTTCAATTTTACTAATGAAAAGATATTATCTAAACCTATCTGTTTAAAATTTTAATATAACTACGAAATCAAAATTTATAACAAAATTTCTAATTTGCTACTTAAATAAGTGATTTAAAAATCACTCATTTAAGTAAGTCCCCTGACTGCTTGTTGGGTTGCTGCCCCGAAATTGGTAATTTTAAGGAAATTTTACTGTTTTTGGTTATTATCTTGAATATTATTATAGATAGAAATAAACTGTAAACAGCAATAATGTTTAGCAAAGTAAGATTTACAAATAAGTCAACATGACCCAAATGGAGTTATTGCCCTTTATAGTCAATTTGTAACCATTTTTCGTAAATCTTAGTAATCTTTTACAAAAATCTTCTCCATCCAACCAAGATGGCCGCCACGGCTAAAAATAGAACATAGGGGTAAAATGCAGTTTTTGGCTTATAACTCAAAAACCAAAGCATTTAGAGTAAATCTGACATGGGATAAAATTGTTTATCTGAGGTCAAGATCTATCTGCCCTGAAATTATCAGATGAATCGGACAACCCTTTGTTAGTTTGCTGCCCCTGAATTGGTAATTTTAAGGAAATTTTGCCGTTTTTGGTTATTATCTTGAATATTATTTTAGATAAAGATAAACTGTAAACAGCAATAATGTTCAGCAAAGTAAGATTTACAAATAAGACAACATGACAGAAATGGTCAATTGACCCCCTAAGGAGTTATTGCCCTTTATAGTCAATTTTTAACAATTTTCTTAAAATTTGTAAATTTTCACTAACATTTTCCACCGAAACTACTGGGCCAAGTTTATTATAGATAGAGATAATTGTAAGCAGCAAGAATGCTTAGTAAAGTAAGATCTACAAACACATCACCATCACCAAAACACAATTTTGTCATGAATCCATCTTTTGCTTTGTTTAATATTCACATAGACCAAGGTGAGCGACACAGGCTCTTTAGAGCCTCTAGTTTATACTCCTTTGCATATTTGGCTAGGTATTAGTCTCCTTGACACATTCCCAATTTTCATTTTCAATACATGTATATATATACATGTAATATAATGTTTAAATGTACACACAATATATATATATATGTGCAAAGTGCATGAAGTGTAAAATGATTGATTAAGTAAGCAACACACAACAGAACCTCAAATTTGTCATTCAACATACATGTATGCACATGTTTAAAAACTTTAATTTGATTAATGTCTACATTTATGATAAGTAAGCTGTACATGTTGTACATGTTGTACATGAACATAATTTAAATTAGTTTTCACATTTAAAAAAAAAATACATCAGGTACATACAGTGTATACACATGGTCATCATGGGAAAAAATCTCCTTGTAGGATTTTATTTAGCAATATTATCATATTATTGATCCTGTTGAAATTAAAATATGTGTAAAATGTATAAATTTATCAATAATTCCAGAAAAGTACATGTGCAAGATCTAAATGATCTAGATGTATAGTCATTCATACTTGTATATGTTGTTAACATATTTATACTTTCAGAGGTCATTTGAAAACATTTATACACACAATCCATTTACTACAAAGTTTGTCAGACCTACAATCCCTGCCTGTATCTGATATATTGGTCAAGCTACTGGAGACTGAGGGAGGTCAGGGTCCTCCACCAGGACTGTCCGGGAATAAACATGTACTATGTTGGGCCTTAGAGGACATGCTAGCTGGTCCTGAGAAAGAGCCTAAAGAGAAAGAAAAAGATAAAAATAAAGGTTTGGGTTAGAAAATTATTGGTTGGTCAGAATTCTGAAAATTTTTCTTATTTCACAATCATGACAATGGATAATGTTTCAATAACAGAGACAAAAAAAGATTTTTGGTGGTTGAGCTAGGTTAAATGTTTAACAATTTATATTTGGGATTGATTTTAGGGGTTATCATGGTTATGGTCCCAAAGGTATATGAATTTGGGGCCAAAGGGGCCAAAAACAGTATTAATCTAGTTTCAGGACAAAAAGTTGTGTATTAGTATTTCAATTGTTCTGATATTGTACCACAATGTTTAATACCATAAGTGGAATGTTGGGATTTATTTTAAGGGGTTATTTGCAAACAGTCTAGGAATTAAGGGCCAAAAAGGGTCCAAAAACAAACAATAACTTGTGTGTAACTGTATGTATCTCTCTGAAATTGTACCACAAAGTTCCATATAACACAGGGAAGGCTGGGATTCAGTTTGGGGTTAATATTTTCAAATATGTAGAAATAAGGGGCCAAAAAGAAACATTTATCTAGTTTACAGACAACAACTTGTGTTAAAGTGTATGGATCTCTATAAATTTTTACCAGAAGGTTCAATACTATTAAAGGAAGGATGGGATTGATATTGGGGGTTATTATAATAGGAATAAGGGGGCAAAAAGGGGCCTCAAAATAATCATTTTTGTAGTTTTCAAACAATAACTTAAGTTAGGTTTAAGTGTATGAATCTCTTTGAAATTAAACCACAAGTTTCCATACCATGAAGGGATGGTTAGTATTGACTTTGGGGGGGTTATGGCTCAAAATGTTTGGAATTATGGACAATTAAGACAATTTAAAAGCAGTGTAAGGAAGGTAATTCTAAAACATATAACTTACAATGTTGGGTATGTTTGGATTTACCTCCCTTACACTACTTGTATATTATGTATACAGAAATGTCAGGTTTTGGACTAATTGCCAAAAAAAAAGGAGGGTGAAAGTAGTTTTCAAATTTTTTTTCTTCAAATTTCTCAAATTCCAAATTTTTGAAAAGTTAAAAGAAAAATCTTTAATTGCACAATATTGCACAATAGTTTTGTAAGATCTTGACATTTGTTTTTGTGTCAGAAACTCATATTATGTCTAAAATTTGATCGCAATCCAAATTCAGAGCTGTATCAAGCTTGAATGTTGTGTCCATACTACTTGCCCCAACTATTTAGGGTTCAACTTATGCGGTTGTATAAAGCTGCGCCCTGCTTAGCACCTGGTTGAGAGTTTAGTTAGTTTCAGTTCTTTAAGGTACATGTACATATAGTTAACACAATTATTTTCTTCTAACATGACTTGAGTGATACATTTTTTTACAGGAATAGAACTCACCAAAACAATCGGACAGACTTAATAAAAACTGCAAATCCTCAAATAAATGAACTACACTGTAGATACCACAAGATAGTTTAAAATACAGTTACATCATTGAACATGTACATTTAAATACACATAAACTCATAGAATATAAGATTAGATTTGAAATGCACGACTTTATAACAAGAGATCATATGCATAAAAAAACTATCCCTGAATCATATTTTCTAATGCCTTCTTATTATTTTGCCATATTTTAAAACTTATTGTGGTTAAAAGCAAAACTAATCAGAGACATAACAATGTTATTGTATAGATTCAGATGCTGGGCGCAGTGTGGCTTGTGATGGAAAGTTTCTGTATACCACAAATACCCAAGGAAAGGGTGTTGCAAAGATTGGAACAGGTTTACGTGGAACCCTCAGGTATGTTCATAGACATAAAGGGATATGTTGGTGTATTTGAAGTGAACAAGTTTGGTTAAACCATAGGACAGATTCATAGAAAAATTAAGCATGTTAATATTAAAATTCTGAAATACAGTACGCCCAGAGAGTATGTAATCGCGAACTCTAATCACCGATTTCCGAGTGTAGCGGTGTGACACCGCGAATCACAGATTATACTCCCAATTTCCTCCAAAGATTCTCTCCCAACACCGCGTGGCTGTTTATTGGTTTATTGCCCATCGGATGTACTGAAAATTAATGACGCGTGACAACATCATCGGATTAGCCAGATTTATTACCTTTGTACATTTAATCGATCTTGATTGCACCTGTGTGCTTTAAAATACGTTATTTAAATGTCCTTTCATTGTCAGATAAAAGTGTGACATTTTTATTTAAAATAAGATAATTATTCTTGTATGTATATGCCCATGTCATTGTCATATGACATACAACGTACAAATGTATAAAAATACGAATAAAACACTTACTTTGTATTTTCATTATAGTCCGATCAGGTCATAATTTTTGTTTTTTCAACAAAGACGATTTTACCACAATTAGAACCTTTTATGACCTACTCAGTGAGCAATATTCGGTTCATTAATAGTTCAATATTATATAATTAATATCAACTGGCCTAAAACAAAATGATGTTTTTTACGGTAATATGTCCAATCTAAATTAAACCCAAGAGTTAATTTATCGGATCAACAAGTGAACTCTGTTACTTTCAATTTATTTTGAAATGTAAAATATTATGTTTCGCTACCTCGGTAGATTACCGACTTGAAATATTTTAATTTAAAAAAGAAACTGTAAAGTGACAAATAGTTTTGTATGCAATGTGGCAGCTCTATATTCATAAATACTGAGATACATTCGCCGCCCAGACACAACACAATAATCACAACCTTTAAATATTTAATTATATGGAGAAAAAAAATCATGTGTTTTTTATCCGTTATGATCTGTTACTGATCTTTAATTATTTAAAATAAAATTGGATTGGCGCAATCCGTATTTTACTGCTCGTTAAAAGTCCTCGGCGAAATATAAAAAGAAGTATTTCAACAATTATAAAATAGAATATTTAAATGAAATTATATCGTGTTCTACAAGAAAGAAATATGTAAAAAAAAAATGTGGATCGGATTTTTACGATTGACAAATTTTCACAGAGGATCTTTACCAACGCCCATCAGGAACTGAACGACATGCATCCTGTTTTCATCTACCATTAATATATAGTGTTGACTATGGACGTATAAATAATGTCCGGTTTTATGTCCTCTGTTGACTGAGAAACATAAAAATAAAAGGCTGATGTTGGTTAATTCAGAAAAGGAATACAATTTAGAATCCGGTTAATCAATTGTAAAAGTACCTTCTAGAGCCTCAATCTTAACGCACACAAATTTATGTCAATCATTACAAAGCAAGTTTAAACCTTGAATGAATTTTCCCACGGTTATCCAGAAAGGTCACCTGAGTTTACTGTTACATGATACTATTTCCCACCAAATAAAAATCTCGTGGACAAAATTGATGTCACTATTTTTAGCATTCAATATTGTGAGCAAAGTCAATTTCAAGTTCAACTACGCACTGTTGATCACTGAGATGCGTATCGTCTTCCCACGGCAATTAATTGCTTTAAAAATATTTAAAGATCACTGTTCTAAATACAACACAAAAGTTTACATTCATTGTGCGTAAATGAATATTATGCAACGACGAGTTGATGCAGCTATATAAGTATTCCTGTTGTAGCCGAAATGTATTATTTATCCTAAAGTAATGCTAACAAATCGTGAAGAGAAAATGCCGTAGACTTATTAAGCATAAGGAATAGTGAAAAGTATTTTCTTTTTTTCTTGCATATACAAGTTTTAAGACACGTAATTTTCTTTCTTTCTCACATTTTATTCCTTCAGCGTTAATTTCTGTTTATTTTCACACAAGTATGTCTCTTTTCGTAAGTTATATAAATTACCGATAAAAAAAAACCCGAGGTCATAATCAAGTATAGATTTTTTTTTTATAAAACTTTAATGCAATTGAAAGCATTAACAACAACCTTTTGCTTTTTAAAACTTTTGTTTTGTAATCGTAAAATGGAAATGGCGTAGACTTTTTAGCATAACAGATAGTGAATAATATTTTCTTTTTTACTTGTATAAAATACTTTGAGACGTGTCACTTTTCTTTAAACTACCCTAATTTATTCAGCGTTAGTCTCCGTTTATTGTTACACAATATTATCTCTTTTAGTAAATTAAATATTTATTTACTGATAAAAAACGGAAGTCAAAATCAAATATAGTTGTTTTTATACGACCGCAAAATTTGAAAAATTTTTCGTCGTATATTGCTATCACGTTGGCGTCGTCGTCGTCCGAATACTTTTAGTTTTCGCACTCTAACTTTAGTAAAAGTGAATGGAAATCTATGAAATTTTAACACAAGGTTTATGACCACAAAAGGAAGGTTGGTATTGATTTTGGGAGTTTTGGTCCCAACATTTTAGGAATTAGGGGCCAAAAAGGGCCCAAATAAGCATTTTCTTGGTTTTCGCACTATAACTTTAGTTTAAGTTAATAGAAATCTATGAAATTTTGACACAAGGTTTATGACCACAAAAGAAAGGTTGGGATTGATTTTGGGAGTTTTGGTTTCAACAGTTTAGGAATTAGGGGCCAAAAAAGGGACCAAATAAGCATTATTCTTGGTTTTCGCACAATCACTTTAGTTTGAGTAAATAGAAATCAATGAAATTTAAACACAATGTTAATGACTACAAAAGGAAGGTTGGTATTGATTTTGGGAGTTTAGGTCCCAACAGTTTAGGAATTAGGGGCCAAAAAGGGACCCAAATAAGCATTTTTTTTGGTTTTCGCACCATAACGTTAGTATAAGTAAATAGAAATCTATGAAATTTAAACACAAGGTTTATGACCATAAAAGGAAGGTTGGTATTGATTTTGGGAGTTTTGGTCCCAACAGAATAAGGGGCCCAAAGGGTCCAAAATTAAACTTTGTTTGATTTCATCAAAATTGAATAATTGGGGTTCTTTGATATGCCGAATCTAACTGTCATGACTGTGTATGTAGATTCTTAACTTTTGGTCCCGTTTTCAAATTGGTCTACATTAAGGTCCAAAGGGTCCAAAATTAAACTTAGTTTGATTTTGACAAAAAATGAAATCTTGGGGTTCTTTGATATGCTGAATCTAAAAATGTACTTAGATTCTTGATTATTGGCCCAGTTTTCAAGTTGGTCCAAATCGGGGTCCAAAATTAAACTTTGTTTGATTTCATAAAAAATTGAATAAATGGGGTTCTTTGATATACCAAATCTAACTGTGTATGTAGATTCTTCATTTTTGGTCCTGTTTTCAAATCGGTCTACACTAAAGTCCAAAGGGTCCAAAATTAAACTTAGTCTGATTTTAACAAAAATTGAAATCTTGGGGTTCTTTGATATATACGCATGCGCCAAAAAGATATGGCAGTGAAAATTTTCAGGTTAAAATTTATAGGGATTTTTGGATTTTAATAATGGTTATCAGTGATGCCACGCCGTAAAAAGAAAACTCGAAATAGAGCACAAAAGTATTTTAGTGATTCTTCATCGTCGGATCAACGAAGTTTTAGTGATAAAAGATTGTGTACACAAGCAAAAGACAAGGTACATTTAAATAATAGTGAACACAATTCAAGTACAAGTACTAGTAAAGGCAATACCATAAATAACGGCATGAATAATTCTAGTCAATACATACCTATGGCTAGTACACCGAATATGAACTATCCACAAAACTTTTCGTCTTTCCCACTACAATCTATACCCCCCTATATACCACCTCCGATTTCACCTAGCATTGAAATGTCCCTGAGAGAACTTTGCCAGAAAATGTCAAATGTAGAAATGAAATTAACAAAATTAGATCGAATTGAGGAGCGTTTAGAAACCATGGATAAACAATTTAAGTATGTAGATTCTGAAGTATGTGCCTGTAAACAGAGACTCAATACGCTCGAACAAAGCGCCCAATTCCTATCGAATGTACATGATGAATATGAAATATTAAAAGGACGCATAGATACCCTCACAAGTGGTATTGAATCAACAAAAAGCTTAAATAACAAGGTCCTAGACATTGAAACGCAAAGTTTAGAATATAACTTGTTATTTTTCTCAATTGACGAAGAACCCATTGCAGAAGAGACAGAGGAAAATAAAGTAACAGATAGTAAGGAGGCCGGTCATGTGATAGGGGGGTCACTACGAGATAATGAAAACTGTATGGAAAACATTTTGAAATTTTTAGAGAAGGAAATGAAATTTGAAGATGCAAAAAGCTTTAAAATGGAAAAGGCGTACCGACTCGGGAGACGTAAAGATGGGGCGGATAAACCGAGGCCAATAGTGGTGAGATTTAGCAGCTTGTCTGATAGGTCAAAAGTGAAAAATGCATCGAGAAGATTAAAGGACTCGAAATTTGGTATAAGCCCTCAATACCCTCGTGAAATAGTCGAACGAAGGAGAAAACTTGTCCCTATAATGTTAAAAGAGCGGAAAAAGAAGAAAACGGCATATATTGTAGGTGACAAATTGTACGTTAACGGAGAATTGTGGGAAGGATAGGAAAAAGCAGAGTGTGATGAAAATGTGCCTGATTTACGAAAAGATGTTATCAGTATCTGTTCTTGGAATATTTCTAAAGGTTTAGTTCGAAAATTGTCTGATCCAGAGTTTCTACAAATAGTGCTTAAATATGATGTGTTGTGTTTTTATGAATGTTGGGTCAAGTGCCCAGAGCAGTTTGAAATAAATGGTTATAGTAAAAAGCACCTGTCTAGAGCGAAGTGTAATGGTGGGGGTATAGTGTTATTCTATAAAAAATGGCTGAATCAATATATTGATATAATAAAATGTGAAGCAGATTGTATGATTTGGTTTAAATTTGATAAATGTATTATGCCAAATAGCAAAAATTTATATATATGTGCAATTTATATGCCTCCAGATAAGAATGTGTATTATAAAAAATATGATATAGACGTTTTTGACGTATTACAAGAACAGATCGAACATTTCTCAAACTTAGGGACTGTTGCAGTGATAGGCGACCTAAACGGGAGAGTTGGAAGAGAGAAAGACTTTATTGAAGGTGATAGTCTGAATAAACAATTAATAGATAACATACAGTTTGTTGATTATATAAGTGACAATTGTCTCCGAGATAGAATTACAGAAGACGTAAAGGCCCCTAATAGTTTCGGGCGGCGAATATTAGAACTATGTAAATCATCTGGTTTAAGAATATGTAATGGACGATATGGTGTTGATAGTGGTAAAATTACATTCCAAAATAAAAACGGTTCAAGTTTGATTGACTATTTATTAATGTCACATGATAGTATTGATTATTTGATTAAACAATTAAGTGTAAAAGATTTTAATACTTACTCTTGTCATGCTCCATTGAATATTGAAATTCACATAAAGGGTTTTAAAATTGTGAATGAAAAATGTACCTGTTCAAAATTTGTATATAATACTGTTAGATGGGATGAAGGGGTCAAGGATGACATCATGAGCGAATTATTGGAAAACTCTCAAAAGTTTGATGATCTTTTGTTACACCTGACCGAACACGAGAACAAAATTGATGAGTGTGTCGACGAATTAAATAAACTTTTGATTACAATTTGTGAACAGTATACTAGAGTTGAAGTAAAAAAAGTAAACAAATGCGGCTTCTGTGTTGACAATGATATAGCTAGTACCAAAAAGCCAGTATTTAAACTTGACAAGCCATGGATTACAGAGAACTGTAAAACTTTACGTAGACAATATATATCAGCGTTAAAAGTTTTCAATGAAAAACGTATAAATGAAAACAGAATTAAATTTAACATTGCTAAACAGAAATACAAGCAAACGGAGATGAGACTCAAGAGACAGTACAAAAACCAACAAGGGAATATGTTGAATCGGTTGCGTCGAAATAACCCGAAAAAGTTTTTCCGGAAATTTAAAAGAACACGGAACAATAATCTAAATTCTATAACACTGGAACAATTTCAAGTGCATTTTCAAAAATTAGTGTCGGGAAATACGCATAACGAAAACGAAAACCAAAAAGAGTCTATACAAAATGTGTTCGAAGAATTAGACACCCCATTCACTGAGAATGAACTTAGTTATGGAATACGACAACTAAAACGAGATAAAACTCCTGGATTTGACAGCATACTAAACAAATACCTTATTACTGGTAAAGCTGCACTGGCACAAGTCCTGTGTAAACTGTTTAATAACATTTTAAATACTGGAAATTTCCCGCAGATGTGGGTTAAAAGCATAATGGTTCCTGTGTTTAAGAAGGGGGATGTGAATGATCCAAAAAACTATCGTGGTATTTCGTTGGTTTCACACATTGGAAAGCTGTTTACTTCTATCATAAATACTCGACTGTTGAAATGGTGTGAGAGAAACAACATACTAACAGATGCGCAATACGGTTTCCGTCCTGGCCTTGGAACTACAGATGCTATCTTTGCCCTTCATTCCATCATAACAAATAGTTTAAGAAAAGGGAAACGTTTGTATTGTTGTTTTATAGATTATAGTCGAGCTTTCGACAGTGTAACACATTTTAAATTGTGGCTAAAATTGATAAGATACGGTATTACAGGGAAGTTATTTAATGTAATTAAATCAATGTATATGAATTTGAAATCATGTGTTAAGATGAATGGTAAATTATCTGAATTTTTTGAATGCACTGTTGGCCTTATGCAAGGGGAATCTTTATCTCCTCTTTTGTATTCTTTATATGTAAATGACATGGAAATGGAGTTAATAAATCAAAATTGTAAACCTTATGAGCTTAAAATGTTAAATTTATATCTTCTGATGTATGCAGATGATATGGTTTTATTTAGTGAAAATATACAAGATTTACAGCATATGATTGATAGTGTCAACACTTACTCGAATGAAAACAATTTATATATTAACTTTACAAAAACAAAGATTGTAATTTTCAGAAATAGGGGTAAGCCTAAACAGGAAGAAAAGTGGTTTTTAAATGGTGATACCATTGATATTTGTAATGAGTTTATGTATCTAGGCTTACTTTTTTATTACACTGGTAATTTTGTTAATACACAAAAGAGATTGTCAGAACAAGGAAAAAAAGCAGTATATAGTATGTTTAATAAAATACAGGATGACTATTATAACCATGAAACATTATTGACTTTATTTGAAACTTATGTTGCAAGTATTTTGAACTATGGCTGTGAAATTTGGGGGTTTCATAAGTCACCAGATATTGAAAGGGTTCATCTGTATTTTTTGAAACGTATACTGAAAGTAAAAAAGAGTACTGTTAATAACATGGTTTATTGTGAACTGGGTAGAATACCTATGTGTAAAGAGAGAGAATACAGAATTGTAAAATATTGGATAAAATTATTATGTACTGATAATTGCATATTGAAAAACTGTTATGATGAAATGTTTAGTAGCTGTAATACAAAACCAAAGGATAAACAGAACTGGTGCTGTAAAATTAAAGATATTTTAGGAAAATATGGCTTTAACTTTATTTGGTTAAGTCAAAAGGTAGATAATGTAGATTTTTTTCTGAGACAATTAAAAGAGAGAATGGTTGATACATTTATATGCGAAGCAAATGCTTTCTTTGAAGTCTCAAACAAATGTCAATTATATAAATATATTTTTTGTACACATAATTTACAATTTTACTTAGACAAACAAGTGAATTACATATATAAACCTTATATTTGTAAGTACCGTATTTGTGCACATAATTTGAATATAGAGACAGGAAGATATTATAATATTGACAGGAAAGATAGATTATGTATTTATTGTAATACAAGTTCCATTGAAGACGAATTTCATTTTTTATTGGAATGTAATAAATATGCTGACATTAGAGAAAAATATATCAAACAATATTATTGGAGACACCCCTCTACTTATAAATTGATACAATTGTTATCTGTACAGAATATAAAAGAACTGAACAATCTTGGTAAAAACTTAAAATTAGCGGAGAAACTACGCTGCTAACTTTTATTAATTTTATGAATTTCATACTCTGCGTTATACTTGAAATTGTATTGTATACAAGTAATTTAATGTATCTCAATGTAGTTAACATTTGATTATTATATGTCTGTTTATTTAATATGGTGCATGTATAATTAATTTGTCAAAAAATGAATGTATATCCTATAAGCTGTACTTGCTTTTGGAATAAAGTATTATTATTGATATGCTGAATCCAAAAATGTACTTAGATTTTTTATTATGGGCCCAGTTTTCAAGTTGGTCCAAATCAGGATCTAAAATTATTATATTAAGTATTGTGCAATAGCAAGTCTTTTCAATTGCACAGTATTGCGCTATGGCAAGAAATATCTAATTGCACAATATTGTGAAATAGCAAATTTTTTTTTAATTAGAGTTATCTTTCTTTGTCCAGAATAGTAAGCAAGAAATATCTAATTGCAAAATATTGTGCAATAGCAAGATTTTTTTTTAATTGGAGTTATCTTTCTTTGTCCAGAATCAACTTAAATCTTTGTTATATACAATATACAATGTATATTCACTTTTTACTACCAACTGATAAATTAAAATAATCTTTACCATTCAGTGATAACAAGCAGTTTTTTTACATCTTATTTCCTTATCTTATCTAAAATGTTTTTAGATAATGTATGTTGGACATTTGCCAGACATGACTATGATGTCATTTTCTATTTTTATTTGCCAATAACTTTATGTAAATAACTTCATTGGAAATTTGCCAATATAAAATGTTGCTGATGAAGTTTTTTTTATTGTTTTATACAATTAACAATGTATATTCACTTTTACTACCAACCAATCTTTACCATTCAGTGATAACAAGCACTTTATTTTACATTTTAATATTTTATGATGTATTTAAAAGAGTAGTTATTGTTGCAAACTCCATTAGAAATTTGAATTGATATCAGTTTTGGAAAAAGGGAAACGGGGATGTGAAAAAAGGGGGGGGGGGGGTTAAATTTTTCTCATTTCAGATTTCATAAATAAAAAGAAAATTTCTTCAAACATTTTTTTGAGAGGATTAATATTCAATAGCATAGTGAATTGCTAAAAGGCAAAAACAAACTTTTAAGTTCATTAGACCACATTCATTCTGTGTCAGAAACCTATGCTGTGTCAACTATTTAATTTTAGATTTAAAAAGTTTGAAGAAGAAATCTTTAATTGTAAAATTTGTAAAATCTTGACATTTGTTTTGTGTAAAAAAAACCCATGTAATGTCAAAAATTTGATCACAATCCAAATTCAGAGCTGTATCACGCTAGAATGTTTTGTCCATACTTGTCCCAACTGTTCAGGGTTCGACCTCTGCGGTCGTATAAAGCTGCGCCCTGCGGAGCACCTGGTTAAAAATTGATTTAAATGTACAGAGTAATTAAAAGAATTAACAACAACGTTTTGATTTTGATTTTAATCTTTCATTTGTTTCAAGCAATCAGATATAAACTGATAATCAATAGACAGGAAATACAATTGTTTAATTACATTAGAAATCTTGCATACCTTGACTGTCGCGTGCCGGCATAGATCAGAAGGATTAGGGCAATTAACTACCTGGTGTGACACCGCGTCACTCCAGACTGGGAGAGATGTCGCTAATACAATAAACAAAAGGTAACGGATTTACGCGGAAGTCGGAGGGAATACTCCCAAATTTCTCCGAGAATTTAGGGAGTGATGTCGGGAGTTTTCTGGTGTCACACCAGGAAAAAACTCGGTGTATGGAGTTTGGGATGGCTTTCGCGAAAATTGTACTGTATGTTAAACAGAACCTGAAACCTTTAATATCTTTATTTTCTGATTATATAAATGTGCATGTATACAATGTTATGTGCATATATACATATAACGTCTGACAAAGAAAAAGGTATCATTTGAAATTTGTAAAATTCGAAAGAGCAGTATTTTTTGACAACCTTAGCGAACATGATGTTTTATAGGACCAGGTAACAGTCATTGTTCTGATCTTTTGTATTTAAATCTTTTTCATATCTTTGTACAGAGGCTATGTGTATAGCAGAAACTTTGATGTGAATGTTGGACGTTTGGCATATGGTTCAGGTTCCTTGCTGTGCCGACCACAATCATTTGATACAGAAGCTGATATTAATTCTTTGTGTCAAGTGTTGCATTCAGACACTTTGCAGGTAAATGTTTAGATAAAACTAGAATACACAAATGAAATTTCCATTGTTTGAAATGTCTAAAACCAATCACAATGTTTTGGTGTACACTTTTGAAAATATAACAAAAAAATCTTCAGATTTTGAATAGGCTAGCTCTAATAATTTTGATTGAATACTGCAGCTGACAAAAACAAAAAATAGGATACAATTCTTATTCAGAGTTCAATGTTTCATCTCATCAATTCAATAGAGCAACAAATTGCTCAAAGATCTGAAATTATTGCACGAGGCTTCCAAAAATGTCCCCTTTGGGGCTTGTAAATCAGCAGTGTTCTGTAGATAACAAACAAATGAGATTTTCATTGTCGATGAAATTACACATAAATGATAAGTATATAGACTTCTGCAAAGGACAGGCAATTAAAAATTCTGTTACAGCAAAGAAATCCTGAGAAATTCAAGAAAAGAAGATAATATGACTTTTTTATTTATATAAGTATTAAAATCTGAATGTCTAATGGACATAACTAAGCCAATATTTTTTTTTACCTATACAAGTAAATGAAATACACTTGTATAAAGTATCTTACAAACATACTTATATTTATAGAAGTATCTTATAAATTTATTTACATTTATATAAGTATCTTACAAATTTACTTATATTTATATAAGTATCTTACAAATTTATTTACATTTATATAAGTATCTTACAAATTTACTTATATTTATATAAGTATCTTACAAATTTATTTACATTTATATAAGTATCTTACAAATTTATTTATATTTATATAAGTATCTTACAAATTAACTTATATTTATATAAGTATCTTACAAATTTACTTATATTTATATAAGCATCTTACAAATTTATTTATATTTATATAAGTATCTTACAAATTAACTTATATTTATATATGTATCTTACAAATTTACTTATATTTATAATATGAGACAGGCATTACCTGGGAATGGGGACGAAGTCTGTATGATTTTTTTTTTATAAATCAAACATGTTAAAAAGAGAAACGGAAATACCCTAACATTTCCGATTTTGGTTCTGTTGTTAGGGATTTACTTGTGAAGTTATGATGTCATATTCATTGTAAACAAAGAATGTAACGTTTCCGATTTTGGTTCTGTTGTTAAGGATTTTAGTTGTGACGTTATTTAAGTTATGAAGTCATATTCAATGTAAACAAAGGAACGCTGTCATCAGGTAACGTTTTTTTTTATAACAAACAATTTTTATACGACCGCAAAAATTTGAATTTTTCGTCGTATATTGCTATCACGTTGGCGTCGTCGTCGTCCGAATACTTTTAGTTTTCGCACTCTAACTTTAGTAAAAGTGAATAGAAATCTATGAAATTTTAACACAAGGTTTATGACCACCAAAAGAAGGTTGGGATTGATTTTGGGAGTTTTGATCCCAACATTTTAGGAATTAGGGGCCAAAAAGGGCCCAAATAAGCATTTTCTTGGTTTTCGCACAATAACTTAAGTTTAAGTAAATAGAAATCTATGAAATTTTGATACAAGGTTTATGACCACAAAAGGAAGGTTGGGATTGATTTTGGGAGTTTTGGTTCTAACAGTTTAGGATTTAGGGGCCAAAAAAGGGCCCAAATAAGCATTATTCTTGGTTTTCGCACAATAACTTTAGTTTAAGTAAATAGAAATCAATGAAATTAAAACACAAGGTTTATGACCACAAAAGGAAGGTTGGTATTGATTTTGGGAGTTGAGGTCTGAACAGTTTAGGAATTAGGGGCCAAAAAGGGGCCCAAGTAAGCACTATTCTTGGTTTTCGCACCATAACTTTAGTTTAAGTAAATAGAAATCTATGAAATTTAAACACAAGGTTTATGACCATAAAAGGAAGGTTGGGTTTGATTTTGAGAGTTTTGGTCCTAACAGTTTAGGAATAAGGGGCCCAAAGGGTCCAAAATTGAACTTAGTTTGATTTCATCAAAAATTGAATAATTGGGGTTCTTTGATATGCCGAATCTAACTGTGTATGTAGATTCTTAATTTTTGGTCCCGTTTTCAAATTGGTCTACATTAAGGTCCAAAGGGTCCAAAATTAAACTTAGTTTGATTTTGACAAAAATTGAATCCTTGGGGTTCTTTGATATGCTGAATCTAAAAATGTACTTAGATTTTTGATTATTGGCCCAGTTTTCAAGTTGGTCCAAATCGGGTCCAAATTAAACTTTGTTTGATTTCATCAAAAATTGAATAATTGGGGTTCTTTGATATGCCAAATCTTACTGTGTATGTAGATTCTTAATTTTTAGTCCCGTTTTCAAATTGGTCTACATTAAAGTCCAAAGGGTCCAAAATTAAACTAAGTTTGATTTTAACAAAAATTGAATTCTTGAGCTTTTTTGATATGCTGAATCTAAACATGTACTTAGATTTTTGATTATGGGCCCAGTTTTCAAGTTGGTTCAAATCAGGATCCAAAATTATTATATTAAGTATTGTGCAATAGCAAGAAATTTTCAATTGCACAGTATTCAGCAATAGCAAGAAATCTTCAATTGCACAGTATTGTGCAATAGCAAGAAATTTTCAATTGCACAGTATTGCGCAATAGCAAGAAATCTTCAATTGCACAGTATTGTGCAATAGCAAATATTTTCAATTGCACAGTATTGCGCAATAGCAAGAAATATCTAATTGCACAATATTGTGCAATAGCAAGAAATTTTCAATTGATTGGAGTTATCTTTCTTTGTCCAGAATAGTAGTTGAATCAACTTAAATCATTGTTTTATACAATATACAATGTATATTCACTTTTACTACCAACTGATAAATTAAGAACAATCTTTACCATTCAGTGATAACAAACACCTTTTGTTACATTTTAATATTTTATGATGTATTTAAATGAGTAGTTATTGTTGCAAACTCCGTTAGAAATTTGAATTGAGATCAGTTTTTGAAAAAAGGAAAGGGGGATGTGAAAAAAAAAATGGGGGGGGGATTAAATTTTTCTCATTTCAGATTTCATAAATAAAAAGAAAATTTCTTCAAACATTTTTTTGAGAGGATTAATATTCAACAGCATAGTGAATTGCTCAAAGGAAAAAAAAAGTATTTTAAGTTCATTAGACCACATTCATTCTGTGTCAGAAACCTATTCTGTGTCAACTATTTAATCACAATCCAAATTTAGAGCTGAATCCAGCTTGAATGTTGTGTCCATACTTGCCCCAACCGTTCAGGGTTTAACCTCTGCGGTCGTATAAAGCTGCACCCTGCGGAGCATCTGGTTATAAAAATGAATTAGTATTGAGTTCCTTTCTTAGACTGATAAATATACATTTTATTCAAAGTCTCATGCAAACAAGACCGGAAACAGAAGTAGATAAAATCTGATTTCTGCGCAGATCCGGAAATTCAAAAACACGACAAAAAAAAAATTGAATGATTTTGAGTCTATTAGTACAATGAAAATATCGGGAAAATTTTTTTTTTTTTATTTTTTATTTTATTGAATTTTCTACTGTTTTTGGGGACTTCGTCCCCATATAAGTATCTTACAAATTTACTTATATTTATATAAGTATCTTACAAATTTATTTATATTTATATAAGTATCTTACAAATTTACTTGTATTTATATAAGTATCTTACAAATTTATTTATATTTATATAAGTATCTTACAAATTTAGTTATAATTATATAAGTATATATATCTTACAAATTTACTTTTATAAGTGTCTTACAAATTTACTTTTATAAGTGTCTTACAAATTTACTTTTATAAGTGTCTTACAAATTTACTTATATAAGTGTCTTACAAATTTACTGTAGAAGTATATTAATATTTACTTCTTCAAGTAAATAAAAATTAAGTGTACAAGTACAAAATGTAGTACCCCTGACTAATCTGACAGTGTGTTTCGTATAACATCCAAAATTATTGACTAGTATTTCCATTCTCAATTTTATTTTAAATATGATTCAACTTTTATTTTACAGGTCATTAAAACAATACCCAAACCAGATGATTATTCCAAAGAGAATCCACAAACAACTGTAGGTTTTTGTAGCGATGGAACTTATTTTTACTGGATCTGGTTTGCAGGAGCAGCATCAGATAAGAGTAGTAAAGGAGTACCAGTTTATCTGGAAAAGTTTACATTTGATGTTAGTACGCGATATGAATATTTATCTAACTTTTTTTACTTAATGAAGTTTGGACTAATTAATAAAGAGAAGATAAACTATAACCATTGATAACATAATATTATGGGTGATTTACAATGATTTCCTTTTAAATAAAGCCTTGAATATAAATTTTTCAAACTTTAAATGACTTAAGAATTTTGGGAGAAATTCAGCCTTATTTAATTTTTAAAAGTAACTTTACAGTTCCACATTTGACTGATTGATATTTCCAAACATGTATTGCTTATAACTTGTGCTTTCTATCCTAATTGCATCTCATTG
Source organism: Mytilus galloprovincialis (assembly GCF_965363235.1). Lineage (NCBI taxonomy): Eukaryota > Metazoa > Mollusca > Bivalvia > Mytilida > Mytilidae > Mytilus > Mytilus galloprovincialis. The sequence continues at coordinate 56,394,953 of NC_134842.1, forward strand.
TTAATTGTTATGAACACAAATCATCAAGAAGGGACAACAAACTTGCTAACAAACATCTCTGCATGGGAAGCGGTGCATTACGTTTGCGCGCATTACCGAAATGTATTGTCGAAATGCGCATTTGGTGCAAGAAAATTGGTACCGTTAATTTTATTATTACCACTGGGTCGATGCCTCTGCTGGTGGACTATTAGTCCCCGAGGGTATCACCAGCCCAGTAGCCAGTACTTCAGTACTGGCATGAAAATACGGATTTTTTGTTATTAAAATTTGCTGTTACAAAATGATAGAAATTATTATAAATGAAGGAATGTATCTCCCTCATGCAAAGCTCTGATTCCTTTCACGGATTTGGCTATACTTTTTGGACTTTTTGGATTATAGCTCTTCATCTTTTATATAAGCTTTGGATTTCAAATATTTTGGCCACGAGCATCACTGAAGAGACATGTATTGTTGAAATGCGCATCTGGTGCAAGAAAATTGGTACCATTAATTTTATTACCATTACATTTGCGCTTAAAAATCATTACGTTTGCACGCAGCTTTTGATTACATTTGCGCAGTATACAGGTAAACTCAGGGAAATATAAGAATATTTACTTATTTATTTATTAATCTATTCAATAATATTAAAGTACAAGTTCGTTTGATTATGCAAAGAAATATATACAAATAAAGTGTCGAAAACTTGAAGCCAATGACTTCAAGAAATGAAAGTCTGTCTATACTTCTCCATCATGGTATTTTTTTATGAATTGCTCTATCTGATAATCTGTTCTGATCATAAAATTACATAAATGTTATAATGAGAATGGAATGAATTCAGGCCGGAGGAAGTAGGAACTCTGGTGAAACGTAATTTCCTACTAGACCGTCAGCAAATTTTACACAACGCTTATCATTTGGAACATCTTCATAGATTTCCTTTGCAAAAAAATCACCAACTGTTGTAGAATCAAGAAATGCCAAACAAAAAATTTCGTTAACCACGATCCAATTGCAAAATTCTTTGTTAAACTTCTTACATTGTTCTTATATTCAACACTTAGCCCAAGTTCTTTTTAACTCTTATTTATATTTCCTTTATTTTTTACCTGAGTTTACCTGTAAAATAAATGCGTGCAAATGTAACCAAAAACTGCGCGCAAACGTAAACATTTTTAATCCCCAAATGCACGCAAACGTAGTGCGCCCATGGGAAGAGTTCTTATTTATTTTTGAATTTAACAAATTATTAAATCTTATATATCTAACCTGAAATGTTCATAAATATTTAGACATATTATGTTAATTCAATAACTTTGAGTCACTGGTAATGCAAAATTAAGATACCAATTTAGAGTATATATAATGCACTATTAGCACATTCAAAATGTAATTTCTTCATTTACACCACATACTTATTATTAGAATAAGAATGTGTTGATAATTTTATTTTTGTTTGGTATCTTTAGTCAGAGCAATTAATAGCTGTACCACAACAATCCAGAATTACTCTGCAAAAGAAGGATGAATCTACAGCTAAAGCTCTCAGTGAAAGTTTATTGGCAAAGTTACGTCCCTTTAGAGGAAGTTCATCATCCATAACATTAGCAGCTCTAACTGGCCTTGACCCTATCACCTCCAGGAAAGATGATGGTAAAGGGTTTTTTTTAACTTGCATTGACATTTATTGTGATTTAGTATGCAGCAAATTCTGATCATTTTTATAAGATATAAATTTTTTTATATCTGTAAAATTATTTTCTATGAACATGATAAAAAGAATGATTTTACATGTAAACAATTCAAATACTTATCTGAAGCAATTTGGACATCAAATTTCTAACTCATTAACTCATTAGATCCAAAAGATTTCATTTACAGGCCAAAGATGGTTAAATGGTTGATATATTTTATCTCTCCACGAATTTATATAGATGGATTATTTTATGATTGTTTACTAAGTGTCCAGTGGCAAATATATTGTGCAAATTCAAGACAAAACTTCCCCGGGCATTAACATGATTTATCTAATGGATTTGAAAAATTTCTTCTTTTAATTATTGAATTTAACTTTAATTGTTTTTTAGGCATTCTTGCTGGTAGTACAAGCTGTGGAATATCTCTAAAAAACTTAGTCAAAACACCAGTGACATGTGATGGCAGCCATGTTTTATTTCTGACTTCAATATCAGGTGGCACTACAACCAGTTCTGCTTCCAGAGGGTTGTTTGGTGGAGGCCCTGGTTTGACAGGTCTGAGGAGTGAGTCTTTAATTTAAGGATCATTTTTAAAGTATTTAAGGTGGTACCCAACAAATTCACTTAAATTAATTTGGCTCTTTTAATTTTCATAAAATTTTGTCAAAGTATTTACTTTGACCTTTAAACAAAAATATAAAAATTTCAAAAATTTTGAACACACCGTTTTGTCAGAAAAATTACACTGGTTATATAGCAGTTTGACAAACACCAATTTTGATCATTGAGAAGCTTAATATTCCTTTAACAACACACCGTAATTAAAACATTTAGCTGACTTTACAGAGTTATCTTCCTGTAGTGTTAGGTACCACCTTAATAAACTACTGTCAATTATGTATTTTTTTTATCTGACAGTAAAATAGGCACTCTTAATCATTTTTTTTATAAGTGTCATAAAAGTTATGTTCTTGAAAACTTGGCACTCTTCTCGACTCATCAGGAACTATGGTGTTTATTTGTAAACAGGACAAAAATACACTGTAGAAAATTTCTTAATCAAGGAAGTGATACTAGCTCATGTACTAAAAATAGGACAAAGAAATTTTTGTTTGTAAACTGCTTGATTGTACTTTTATTTCCTATCACATGGTTGTTATAAAATCAATTTGTTTTGTTTGAAATTGTATTGATTTGTAAGAAAATATTAATTTGTTAAAAAGTAAATTTTGTTCTACAAACTTTTTATTACTGTAAATTCAGAAATTATTGTGATGTTTTATTATTGCGAAAAATGCGACAGGGTTATCATGGTTATAATAGCAATAATTAAAACTTGCATTTTGAATTTATCACAAAAATTGAAATCGCATTTGAGTCTAAAATGTCAAAATCGCAATAATAAATGCATGCAAAAATTTCTGAATTTACAGTATCTAATGTTATTAAATACATATGTTGTCGCAATAAATTAACTTCTTTTTATCATTTCCATCTGTTATTTTGTTGTAGCTTTAGGTTCCTGTATGTGTTTCCATGTTAAAGATGGACTGTATGCTACAAAGACAGATCTAAGTGATGCTCCCACATGCTCTCTTGGTAGAGGGGCGGCCATTTCTGCTGTTGGTAAGGAGAGGGTTTTGAGGTGTACAAAACTTTCAGAACTTACAAATTGCTGTCATATTTTGACATATGATGAAGGAAAGGCAAAAGATACCGAAGCGATATTCAAACTCAGAAGTTGAAAAAATAAACTGACAGACTCGGACTTCTCTTGAACTGAATTTTAATGTGCGTATTGTTATGTGTTTACTTTTCTGCATTGGCTAGAGGTATAGGGGGAGGGTTGAGATCTCACAAACATGTTTAACCCCGCCGCATTTTTGCGCCTGTCCCAAGTCGGAGCCTCTGGCCTTTGTTAGTCTTGTATCATTTTAACTTTTAGTTTTTTGTGTACAATTTGGAGTTAAGTATGGTGTTCATTATCACTGAACCAGTATATATTTGTTATGGGGCCAGCTGAAGGACGCCTCCGGGTGCGAGAATTTCTCGTTGCATTGAAGACCTGTTGGTGACCTTCTGCTGTTGTCTGCTCTATGGTCGGGTTGTTGTCTCTTTGGCACATTCCCCATTTCCATTCTCAATTTTATTGCATTGGCAAAAAACCAGAATCAACAAAAAGACACAGTACACAAAAACACAACAAAGAAAACTATCACTAACCCCACCAAAAACACTAACCCCACCAAAAACACTAACCCCACCAAAAACACTAACCCCACCAAAAACACTAACCCCACCAAAAAATATTTGTAGATTTTTACAGTATATACAGTAAAAAACAAATTTTCAACAAAGTATATATTTTCCAAGGAGTCATATGCATCCATGTCAAAATCGAGGAAATCAAAGAAATACATGAAAAACACAATTTTTACGAATCCAAGAAAATTGGTACACCCAAAAATAAATGAATCTACAGTAAATTTTGAATGATTCTATTAAAAATGATCCATTTTTTCTTCCATCTAATAATTATTTTTAACGTTCATATCTAATTCATCAAAGGAATAGAATTATTAAAGATCAACTTCTTTTAGTCTTAATTCTACTCACAGAATTATATTCATTGTGTTATTAGATGAAATTTGACAGGTAATTGTAGATCTGTGAATCATTCCACTTCTATATTCTAAACAGGTTTATGTTTTGATGTGATGAACAATTCTATTTGGATGTGCAGTAATGATTGGGTTGATCAGTTCTATAACCCAGCTCATCAGGCACAACATCACATACACAGACGGCTCAGAATCCTACAGAAACCCAGTAAGGAAGGTATGTATGTCCTTAAATAATTATTAGCAAAGGGAACTAATCTGATAAGTTTATCAATATGTTGATAATATTTATGTATCCTCGTCTCATTAGTTTTTGTGCTATTAAGAATGCTTTGTGACATCACAATTTCCTTTGAAAAAGTATGCTTAGTACAAATTCATATGACATAGGAAAACATATGATCTGACCTTGTTATCTTTTTATATACTTTTTTCATTGAAAAAAATAACTTGTCAAAGTATAACTTATGATTTACATTATTTGTAGAATAATTTGTGAAAAGAGATATTGGTTTCCCCAGTATCAAATTCTTATACAATTTCTTACTTCATCTGTAGTTTTCACATTCATTTTGTTGTAATCCTCTGGATTCAATGAAAAAATAATCTGCAATTTTCACAATCTGTGAAAAGTGTCACCCTTAAATTTCAGTCTGTGAAAGTCACTTTCTGTATTACAGTCAGTCTAAAGTTACCTTTGATTTTTCAGTGAGTTTAGAGCAGAATAGAGAAGGAGTAATCAAAGATTTATTACAACATGTTGGCAGTATGTGTTTACACCAGATTAACAATGACCTCCTCCACACACCTCTGGGGTCATATATCCTACAGCAACACTCGGCTGATCTTGTCCATGTTGGAAGAATTGTAGACATTTTACAAAGGTCACTAGAAGTCAAGGACAACCAGATAATTCTGTGTTCATTGATAGTTTTACAGGTAAGGGACGACATCAAAAGATCGATGTAGGATAAAAAACTTAAATCGAATAGTTTGGGGGTGGGGGGGTCAACCCTGCTGCAAGTTTTGTTAATTTAAAATCGATTTTACATATATCCATATAGGTAAATCAATTTTTCCCAAATTAAGTTAAGAAGGGGGGTAGGGGGGTCAGTGAAAAAACTATGTGAATTAAGTTTTTTATCCTACATTGAACTTTTGATGTCGTCCCTAACATAATATAGAGGTCACATATAGAGATATAAAAGATCAAAATTATCAAGGGGGCAATAAAAACTACAACACTATTGCAAAAAAAAAAGTACTCAGAAAACTGAAGATTGATTAACATGAAACCCTAAAAAAACAGTGTTTAGTGCTGCTGCTTCACAATTGGCAACAAAATGTCAAAATCAAACAGAAGTGGACGGATAAGAACTGGGAAAAGTCGAACATCTGTGACAAACATATATTTTATGATGTCAAGCAGTATGAGTTCTGTGTAGGACTTAATTATATATATAAGTACGTCTGAGTCAGTGACAACTCTACAACAGATTTATCAATCGGATCACCAGCAATGATGGTGATACATGGCTGTGTACATTATGTATCTACAACTCGTCTAAACATCAACCCAACAATGTTAGATCTGTAAATTTGCTTTCGCAAATTTTTTGTTCTTCCCTCGCTGGGATTCGAACCCATGCTACTGAGATATTGTGACACCAAATCGCCTGCACTGTAGCCTTCCGGCTAGACCACACGATCACCCGGGCTTAATTATATATATATATACTATAATATAAATCTAAGATGTCATGCATCAGCCTTTCATAAACACTGGTTATGATGCATTTTCCACATTACTTGAGTTTCTGGAATAAAATTTCTTCAGGCTGGATTAAGACCAAATGTTTTGGAAGATAATAATATGAAATGTTTGTGAGCATCAAATTAAAAAAAGCTTATTGTACAGTCAGAGTTTTTCTAATGTCTGTTTTTCCAGTATAAAGGACTTTGAAATTTATTTTTAAAAATACTTTTTTTCAGAAAATCTACAATAAAAATATATTAAATTATGTCAGTAACAAATCAATGATTATGGTAATTGTGTTTAATGTTGATACTTATAACAGTATAGTAAAAAGATAAAACTATTTGTTTGAAGGTCATTTTACAAGCACTAAGGAATACTATTGTACTTTACTGTATTTGCATACATCTTACTTAAAATAATGCAGTGAACTTTATCTTAACTGAAATATTATTTGAATATTTTCAGTTGGTGTTCAGAGTTAGTATCTTCAAAAGGAAATCTAAGGAAGAGGAGGATGTACTCCAAAGATTAAGGTAAAAATAACTCACTCATTTCATAAACAAATGTAAAAAAAAATCTGACACTTTCTCAATGAAATAAGATGGATCATCCCTATTTTATGCAATTTTCCTTTGATCTTACTGAATGATAATATCCTTTCTCACTACAGTAGAGCTATATAAAAAATTATCCCTAAAAACTAAGGGTGCAAGTGCCGTAGTAAATAAAATTAGCAGCATCATCATAGGTTACATAGCGATAAACAGATTATCATTAGTCATCTCTCTTACTTTCGCCTCACTGGCTCAAGCTAGAAAATCATTCTTGTTTAGATGACCAACGATAATCTATAAATATCAAACACCTTAAATTAGATTTCCTTACCACCTTTTTACAGTTTTATGATTGTTGATAGGTAATGTTTACTAAATTTTCTGTTTTGCAGTAACTCATCTTATTATTTTACAGTGATTTAGTATGGAATCTGTTAAAATCTCGAGATAAACTAGACAAACCTACTGACAAAGAAGATTTTACCTCAGCTGTGATCACTGAAGCATGTCATGTTTTAACCAATGGGGTCAATGTATTATATCCAACAGAAACTGCTAAAAATAGACTAATGTTGAGTTTATTGGATAGTTCTTATGAGGCTCATATAGAACTTAGAGATATGATTCTTGTGGACTTTGCAGATCGTTTGAGAGGAATGACTTATAGTAATACAGAATCAAAATATCTCTGGTAAATACATTGAAGGATAATTATCATATATTCAGTTGTTTAATTACAAAAATGGTACAATTAGACAATAATGAAAAATAAGTTGCATTTGTAAGTTTTGCACACAAAAAATTGTAACATGACTTGGATAAGTTTTTGTGGTTTTTTTTAATAATTGACTCTTACAAGCACAGAATCTTTTTATATCTGGTGGTCTGGATATCAACTTATTGCATAAAAATAAGATGCAGCAGTCTGGATGTGAGAATTAGTTGCTCAAGAAATTGGTCTTTCGAAAGAGTAAATAATGTTCCTAATTTGTTTTGAAGTCCTTAAACTGTCACAAAAGACACAATGCAAGCAGGGCAATTGGTATGTTTTATGAAGAAAAAAAACTCACTGCTATAAATATTTGAATTGATGTTTTACAGGAAAATTTATAGAAAAGTACATTAGTTTCCTCCAAACTTAGTACTCTAAGGAATCTAACACTCTTTGTTGAGCAATCTACATGTATTAACTTTGCACATATATAGCTATACATTGCAATTATTTTACTTACAAATTTATTTTTAGTTTTAATGATGAAACTGTCAACTTGATACTAAAGATAGCTGTGAAGGAGTCTTGTGAATTGTTAAAGGAATCAGTTTCCATAGGGAAAAACCAGTTTGAAGAACTACAAGCTCGAGTACCTGTAAGACTTTGAACAGACGATGTCAGAAATACCTAGTTTATGATATTTGACTCGAGCACTTCATAATCTTTCATATTTTTTTCTGAAACAGAGTTAAATATTAATTCCAGATCCCATTTAAAAGAGGGACGAATGATACCAAACGGACAGTCAAGCTCATAAATCAAAAAATAAACTGACAACGCCAAGACTAAAAATGAAAAGAACAAACAGACAAACAATAGTACACATGACACAACATAGAAAACTAAAGAATAAACTACATGAACCCCACCAAAAGCTAGGGGTGATCTCAGGTGCTCTGGAAGGGTAAGCAGATCTGTATTGGGTTTAAAAATTTATAAAAATCATTTTTGGAAAAAATCATTTAGTTGGAAAATAAAGCAACTTTAAAATATTTTAAAACTAATATCATACATTTTCATCTTAGTTTTATATGATAATATAAACTGTAATTTATTTGTGGCAGCAAATATATCTATTGGTCTAAATGTCTTACCATTGGAACAATATATCTCACAGAAGTTGAAATAATGGTCATAGAAGTAACATTACACAATTGTCAAATCTCAATATTATAAAGCAAGTTATTTGTTTTGTAGGTAGCCTCATCTTGTCTGAGGTATATGATGTCACTACAATCATTTCTGTTGAGGGAAGCCATATTGTATAAGTCTAAAACAGAATCAGAAGATTCTACAAAACAGGATAATACAGTTTTGAAGGTGAGATAGATTTAAGCCCTTTGAGAAGGTGTTCTTTAAAAAAAAATCTTGAGGAGGAATAAGTTTTAGTCATAAGGCACCTCTATTAAAATCTGATGTGTAGAAGATAGTTCTAAATCCCTGTTTGGGATATAAAAAATAGTCTGTGACACACAATTCTCTTGTTTAAATCAAAATTATTTAATATAAATTAATACTACATAATGATAAAACAAGAGATTACACAATTACAAATTATAAGCTGTTCAGTTTATATTGTAAAGAATTTCAAAATGCAGGTCAACATCTCTAAAGGTAATTCCCCATAAATTGTGAACATTGACAGGTTAGCTCTATGTCTTTGAATTTTGCAATTTCTGCCTATTCATGGCTGAGAGAGATCTGAACTACTAGATTCTCAAATTATTGTGTGCATTAAATATTGCCATTTTTGAAAAATAACCAAGAATGAGAGTTTAACTATTGTGATTTTAAGAAAAGCTACATACAGATACATATATCAGGTATCAGAATGCGAGTTCTTATTACAATACATAAGTAGTCACATTATAAGCATTAATAAAACTGCACGATAATTTCTGAATTTACAGTAATACTAATATATAGAGATGTGGTATGATTGCCAATGAGATAACTTTCCATCAAAGTCTTCAACACAGATTTTTGGCTCACACCGAAAAGCAAGCTATAAAGGGTCCCAAAAAGGACTATTGTTTTATGTTTATATGATCATGATTTTAATATATTATTTTTTGTGTTTTTTTGCCATATTACAGGAATTACAAATATCCATCATGAATCTGGCTTCCAAAGTATTTAGAGGTTCTTACCAAGTAAGTAAAAAAAAAAATCATTCTAGCTTTGTATCATTATACATATATGCTTCATGAACCAATGTATGTTTTAACAAAACACACAATTTGTTTGGTATACATTTTGTATTACCTAATATTAGAACAATACTGTTGAAGAACTGGCATCACAATATTTCCATTATCTTATTTGAAGTCTGATATCCTACATGTAGAATGATTCCACAAAGAGATTGTATTTTATACAAATCAGCAAAACATGGCAACTCCTCTAAAGCAGGCAGATATTTATTCTAAAATATGGAATTCTAACGCATTATTGCATAAGAACCAATATCGTCAATTTTTCTTTTGAAGAGTTGTGTTCTGCAATTTTCTTATGTTTTTAATGAACATTAAAAAAAATAGCAAGAGCTTTCTTAACTTTAAAATTAAATAATAAATTATTTTTCTTTTCACCAGGTTCTAGAAGCTTTATTAGACACATGTAGTACAGTAATTTCAAAACATAAAGAGGACTTGGAATATTGGTTACAAGGATTAGAACGACTGGCTAAAGCCACTGTATTGGGACATCTACTTCCTGTCCTCCTGACAGCCATGACTCACCCTAACTTACGATGTTTACAATTTGGTGATAATTTAATGTCACAGTTGGTGCACCTAGTTGTTTTAACCAGCCAAGTAAGATTTAATATCTCCCACTAATGTTACAGTGTAAATGTTAATATGTTACTGTATACTTTTAGTGATGACCAATTAATTTTCATGAGTGATTTATATCTATGACTTTCTTGAATAAGTAAAACTTTGATCTTCCAATATGTAAATACATCAGGAAATTAAGAGAAAAAGTTAACTTGTCTTATGGTCGGTTTTATAAAAGATCTAAACATAAGAAAAGTATTTTGTGATATAAAGTACTGTTCTTTGTGTTTAGGATGTTTTAACTCTTTTAACATGTGCAGAATTCTTTTGGAAACCAGAACTCATAAAACATGGTAAATTTACTAATATTTTATTTTGTTGGTATTAGGCTGCTCTGTTGTTGAAAAGTCAAGTCCAAGCAGTACAACAGGAGATATTTGAAAAAGATTCTGATATAGATGTAGCAGAGCTAATTGGTCAGGCTGTCAATTTAGAAAAGTAGGTTGTGTAAAAATAATTATTGAAATGTTAAAAGTTTATCCATTTAAAATTTAAAAGTTCATTATCCAGTTTTTACAGGAAGTCAATTCATTAAATTGGAAGCTGTAATGCTAACAAATTTTGGGGAGGTTCAAAAGAATGATAATATTTGGCAGAGAAAGGGAAAAAGTATGTTCTGCCACAAAGTAATTTAGTTGTACGTGACAATAGATGTCTATGATGAGTTTATTTACAACCACTGGGTTGATGCCACTAATGGTGTAGTTTTAATTCTGTGTTGACTTGAGTTATCATTGATATATTCATAATTATAAATTAACTGTTTACAAAACTGAACTTTTTTAAATGCTAAATACTAAAGGTTGTAAGTTGCAAAATGATGCTCCTATCTCATACTAGCATTTTATTACAAAAAAACTTGCATTATACGTCAATTGGTCTATACCAATATACCTCAATTGGTGGATTATACGTCAATTGAGGTATAATCCACCAATTGGTGGTTATTCCTGACCTGTTAGACCTTTTCTAAAAGAAACAAAAAATTTTTTTACCTAAAATTTTGTGGGGAGAAGGGGGTTCGAACTATGTACCAGTGCAAACTATACAAGCCTTTCTATGGTATTTATTTGTACAAAAACACAGCCAGTAGTCAATATATACTGAAGATCATTCAGGTTTTCTTGACCTATTCATTTGTACTAAAAAAAACAGCTAGTTGTCATCTTCACTTCACACACACACATACATGTATACCAATATCAATTATATGCTGACGAGACATGTTGCAATGTTAAACTAAATAAATTATGGTATGTGAAAATCAAGACTTGCATAAAAAATATCCCAATATTAGAGACAGTGGCGTCATTTTTCCTCAGAGCTTTCAGCTCTTTGATTAACCTCAGGAATATTTTACCTTAGCTGTATTTGGCAAAACTTTTAGAAATTTTTGGTCCTCAATGCTCTTTAACTTCCTACTTTATTTGGCCTTTTTAACATTATTTGTATCAAGCATCACTGTAGATGAAATGCATGTCTGGTGCAAATATAAAATTTCAACCCTGGTATAGTGTTTATTTTCAAGAAATATTTTCCATATTGGTTCTTGTATCATCTCTACACTCATATGAGACAGGGGCTGATATGGGAGTCTTGGGATGACACAAAGTTTTTATGGAAAAATACAATATATAACAGTGTCTCCGTTCTCTAACTTAAGTTTGCTGCAACCAAATTTTATGAAACTTATACACAATGCTTATTACCACTGAACTAAACATAGATCAACTTTGAAATTTGGTGGTGTCCCTTTTTAGCTCACCTGGCCCGAAGGGCCAAGTGAGCTTTTCTCACCACTTGGCGTCCGTCGTCCGTCGTCCGTCGTCCGGCGTCGTCCGTCGTCGTCGTCGTTAACAATTTACATTTTGAACTTCTTCTAGAGAACCACCGAATGGAATGGAACCAAACATGGCATGAATGTTCCTTATGAGGTTCTGACCAAGTGTTGTTACTTTGTAGCCGATCCATCATCCAAGATGGCCGCCAGCGGGGGACTTAGTTTAACATAGGACGCTATGGGAAATGCATACAAATGACTTCTTTTAGAGAACCATTGAATGGAATGAAACCAAACATGGCATGAATGTTCCTTATGAGGTGCTGACCAAGTGTTGTTACTTTGTTGCCGATCCATCATCCAAGATGGACGCCAGCCGGGGACTTAGTTTAGCATAGGACCCTATGGGAAATGCATACAAATGACTTCTTTTAGAGAACCACTGAATGGAATAAAACCAAACATAGCATGAATTATCCTTATGGGGTGCTGACCAAGTGTTGTTACTTTGTAGCCGATCCATCATCCAAGATGGCCGCCAGCGGGGGACTTAGTTTAACATAGGACCCTATGGGAAATGCATACAAATGACTTCTTCTAGAGAACCATGAAATGGAATGAAACCAAACATATCATGAATGTTCCTTATGGAGTGCTGACCAAGTGTTGTTACTTTGTTGCTGATCCATCATCCAAGATGGCCGCCAGCCGGGGACTTAGTTTAACATAGGACCCTATGGGAAATGCATACAAATGACTTCTTTTAGAGAACCACTGAATGGAATAAAACAAAACATGGCATGAATGTTCCTTATGGGATGCTGACCAAGTGTTGTTACTTTGTAGCTAATCCATTATCCAAGAAGGCCGCCAGCGGGGGACTTAGTTTAACATAGGACCCTATTGGAAATGCATACAAATCACTTCTTCTAGTGAACCACTGAATGGAATGAAACCAAACATGGCATGAATGTTCCTTATGTGGTGCTGACCAAGTGTTGTTACTTTGTAGCTGATCCATCATCCAAGATGGCCGCCAGCGTGGGACTTAGTTTAACATAGGACCCTATGGGAAATGCATACAAATGACTTCTTTTAGAGAACCACTGAATGGAATGAAATCAAACATGGCATGAATGTTCCTAATGTGGTGCTGACCAAGTGTTGTTACTTTGTAGCCGATCCATTATCCAAGATTGCCGCCAGTGGGGGACTTAGTTTAACATAGGACCCTATGGGAAATGCATACAAATGACTTCTTTTAGAGAACCACTGAATGGAATAAAACCAAACATTGCATGAATGTTCCTTATGAGGTGCTGACCAAGTGTTGTTACTTTGTAGCCGATCCATCATCCAAGATGGCCGCCAGCAGGGGACTTAGTTTAACATAGGACCCTATGGGAAATGCATACAAATGACTTCTTTTAGAGAACCACTGAATGGAATAAAACCAAACATGGCATGAATGTTCCTTATGAGGTGCTGACCAAGTGTTGTTACTTTGTAGCCGATCCGTCATCCAAGATGGCCGCCAGTCGGGGACTTTTGAATGAAATTAAACATGTTCCTTTCCTTATAACTGAGGTTGTGTTGTCACTTTTAGCCAAATTTTATATTTTTTTATATGATTTCAAAAACCCAAGTAGAATCAGGTGAGCGATACAGGCTCTTGAGAGCCTCTAGTTAAAATGTTGTAGAGCTATGTCTGTTTACAAATTTGAAAAATTTTCTGCATTTTTTGTTTCCGTTCTTTACCTTAAGTTTGCCTCAACCAAATTTTATGAAACTTATACACGATACTTATTATCATAAAATGTAGGAGAAGTAAAATTTGAGTAACATAATTTTTTCAGTTCTTCAGTTATGTCCCTTTATAATTTTATATGATATGCTAGCTGGGGCATTATCTGTGTCCCATGTGCACATGCCCCATTTATTCTAAACTAAACAAAAATATGTGTTGTTTCTTTTTATATTTAAGAGTTATCCTGTTGGGATATATATTCATACAATTGTTTGTTTTTATTAACTAGTTGTGATCTGAAAGAGAAAGAGGAGGAAGGATTCCTTGCTGGACTAAAGATCCCAGCCCCCTGGTCATCAGGGAAGGCTATAGAGAGTATACATCCGGTCCGAGACAATTACAAGTTGAAGGAGAGTGTCCATATCCCTGGGGCTAGGTGTCTGTATCTTAGATTTGACCCCAGATGTGCCTCACAATACGATTATGATAAGGTAAACAATCTTGATGTCTATTTTACAGAGCAAATTTATACTGTGCAAAACTTTTATTAAAGGACAGATTTTTGTCAGATTTTGTTGACAATGTTTTATAATAAATGTGTTTGGCAATATCATTAGGAGATAATTTCTTAAATTTAATAACTTACTGAATAAGATGATTGTAAAATGACAATTAAAGATAGATATTTTAGTCTGGCACTTTATTTACCCATAATTTGACTGTTTATACATTATCTATTTACAAAAAATTGTAAATTTTGTTATTTTGAATTTAAGAAACTTTGAGGAACATCTTAAATTCATCAATTCAGAACATACAATTAAACATAAGAATAAGTTAACAAGTAACACAATCCTGAAAGTACTTGAAAAGGACAGTAGAAGTTGAACAGAAAAATAATCATTATATTTTCATAGATGTTATTTTCTCAACTTGTGCTTAGTACCTAAAGTTGATAATCACTTAAACATTCTTTGGATCTTTATGTTTTTTTTTCTTCATTACGTCCTGTACACAGTTAAAACCTTTTATATACCTATTGCTGATATTTATGTTTGTAGTTAGTACTGTATGCTGGCCCAACCACAAACTCCAAGAAGGTAGCTGAGTATGGAGGTAATACAAATGGATTTGGCAGCCGAAGTGTTCTGGGATCTGGATGGCCCAAAGATCTTGTTAAAGTATGTTACTATTATTTTACATTTTAAGCAGATATATATATATATATTTATTGAAATTTTTAAATAATTTTTTTTTGGGGGGGGGGGGGGGGGGAATTGAAAAGAATGTAGACATTTTGAAAGGTATTAAAAAAATTTCCGAATAGAAATTATAAATGTAAATGTTCTGTTTTACTATTCAAAAAATAAGTTTATATACCAAAATTGATATGCTCTTGTAAACATTTGAATCTGACTGCTTAAATTCACTTTACAACATCATTTGCAGGTTGAAGGAGATACAGTCACATTTTCTTTTGAGATGAGAAGTGGAAGAGAGCATAACACACCAGACAAGGCTATGTGGGGCTTTATGTGTACCGTCAGGGCTCAGGTAAGGCAAAAGAACTTGTTGGAAACTACCTTTAACACTAGATTACAACATATAGGAGTGTTTGTGATTGAAAAGTTGCACTGTTTAGGCTCATGTTAGGCCCATTAATGAAAGATAGCATAACACACCAGGCAATGAATATATTCATACTGTTGAAGATCACATTCGCAGTTATGTGAATTGACAATTTGGACTTGACCATAGGGTGAAATATGTGTCCTATCAAAGATCCATTCTTCTTTTCCCTACATAAACTCCATCAACATGATCAACCCACAAACAAAACAAAACTAGAGGATAAGCAGGACAAAGCAAAATAACCAATAAAAAAAGGCTAATGAAAACAGAGTATTTGTGGCAATGCTCTCTGGTTAGCTGTTCAGCAGGCATCAATTTCTGGATCATTTAAGCTCATCTCCTCTATGTTTGGAGTTAGTTATTTGTATTATGCAATGTATATCCTGATAGTTGTTTCTTTAATAATATATTGGTGAAAAATCATTGGATATGGTCAGAGATATAGATTTCTTCTATTAATTTGGGTCTCTTAGAATTAAGAAAAAAATCTGTAATTTTCTTATGAAAGTGTTGAGATGTTACATTATATATTTTATTTTCAGGAATCTACAGAAGAGGTATCCATTGGCCTTCCATTTTTAGCAGATTTAGCTCTAGGATTATCTGTACTGGCCTGTACCATGCTACAACTCTTATATGAGGGACCAGATAAATCTAAACAAGAAATCAGTTGTACACATTTACTCAGATCTAAATTATTACAAAGGTTTGTACATTAAATATCTTTGCACAAACTACTATATATCATTAGAAAAAGTAGAAATTATTATAGATTATCATTGATTTTCTCGCTCGAGCCGGTACGGCTAAAATGAGAAAAGCAATCGAGTTGAGATGACCAATGAATATCTGTATATCGCTATTTTACCTATGACGACATTGTTTATTTCATGTTAACTCATTAACAACAGCATGTGCTCCCTTAGTTTCATATCACTCGACTGTGCTGAGAAAGGAAATTATCAGTCAGTAATATCAAAGGGAAATTTTGTAAAATAGCTATAACAAGCAGTACTAACTTTAAAGTGTTTGGCTGATCCGACTAGGGATTGAATCAACTGATTCACTTGAGATTAGCACACAACCACAGCGGCTGAGGAGAAGTTAGCACACAACCACATAGGCTGAGGAGAAGTTAGCACACAACCACAGAGGCTGAGGAGAAGTTCGAATATGGATCTGAATTAAACCAACAGCAAATAATACAACTTACAAATATAGTTTGTTTTCCTTTTTGTTTTTGTGGAGGACATAATCTTTAAACCAAGTATGAAATAATGAATTGTTGATGATGTTTTAATTTTTTTTTAAACAAAACATTTTTTGTGATTTCTTGAAATTACTGTTTTATTTTGATACTGTTTTATTTGATATTGACACTGACTATATGTTATATTTTGAGATTGATAAATGCTGTGGATTCATAAGTATTTGTTAAATGTTCAACAAATTGCAAATTTTATAAACGAATATATATATGCAGACTTTGCCAAAACAATGAAATTAAATGTTAAAAATAAATGAATCCATTGTAGTCACTAATTAAAATTATTAAAGTGATAAATGAAATAATGATATCTTTAAATAATGCTGTTTGTTCTTAACAGATGTGTATGGCAGTCTGATACAGGTAAACCTATCCCAGGATTCTCTCCTGATTCTTCACATGACCTTACCGTTATAGACGACACATCCCTACCAAGAATCAAGCTTCCATCTGATGTTATACTGAACTTGAGGAAACTCTGTCATAGGCCAACACAAACACTCAGGCCAAGTATTAGGTAAGGTAGACCTATTTGTAAATTTAAGTATGTCTAATTTTGGTACCATTCATTCCAATTTATTATATATGTAGATGCAGTAAAAACCTACAGCAAAGAGTTAAAATCTGAATTATTAATTGATTTCTCATTTCAGAGAGATGATACAGCATTACATCATTATAACACTTGGACAGATTCAGGTGGGACATACACCCCCTTGGATTGTAAAAAATATCCTTTTTGGCAAAAATCATCATTAAAAGTTTTTGGCTCATTATACTTTATGCTTTTATTACTATTACAGAAATTAGCTCTTCCCATAGTTCCCTTTGAACTCTGGATCGACCCCTTAAGAATATATAAGTTTAAAAAATCTGATATAGTTTAGCAACTTGGTACAGCTGAGAACCAATATTCATGTGAGTAAATTGTATTAATTAATATACACTTTCAGAGAAGTAATTCAGCCAGACATACTTGAAGAGAGAGTTATCTCCACTGTTATAAAACATTTATCACTCACGGAAATTGTTCACCAACTACCTTCTGCTGAAAACCAAAACCCTGAGGAATTCTCACTGTTACAGTCTGTTCTACAAGAAGTTTATAAAAGATTGGATGCTCTGATCAGACAATTACAGGTACAGTTAATCATGTCCAGTTTGACCCATAAAAAGGTTAAAAAGGGTCAACATTACAAAATGTTATAGAATCACATAATGGGCATGTAAAAGTATTGCACTCAAGTACCTTGAAAAGTTGATAATTTTCCAATCTAATTAAAATTAAATCCTTTAATTGCTCCTGTTCTGATATGTCGCCCATCTTGATGCGTGACATATCAGAACAGGAGCAATTAAAGGATTTAATTTTAATTAGATTGATAATTTTCATGTTTGTAAATTCAAAATTCTAAGTTGTCACAAGATATATTATTAATCCAAAAAGTGTTTACTTCAAACTTGTATCTTTCTGTTCAAATTAAATGAACAACTGGCATGGGTACTTTACATGTTTATATTATTAGCAGATGACCATGACCGAAAAGTTGCAAATGCATTAAACAGTAATTTAGAGGAGGGTACACAAAGTTAATAAAATAAGTTTGCTTCATTTCTTTAATAGAGTTTAGCAGGCCAGGAACAACATTGGCATACAGATGTATTAGATCATAGACAGGAGAACACAGAGGATACACCACCATTTTTCCATGATTATCATCTGCAGGAGGTATGTAAATATTTCAGGGATAGAAGAGCTGACAATTCTTTAATTGAGATATGAAGGGGTGGAAGTAATGTGTTTTTAAAAAATCTGAAAAAATTAAGAAAATACTATACTGAATATATATGCATCAATCAACTAGGTAATAAATATATTTAAATAGAACAGATCTTTTAATTGTTTTTAGAATAAAAGGAAAAATAAACATATCTGAAAGTCTTGGCAAAATCAAATGTTTTGAACTAGCAACAACACTATCTTAAGGAGAGAAGGGGAGATAATAATATATATACATGTATATAATGTTAACTGTATTTTAATACTTTTCAGTCGCAATATAAAGAATTGATGATGTTATGTTTTGTCAAGAATATACAACCAGATAATGGAGATGATGAAAAATCTGTCAAAGCTCTAAGGTAAGAGAACATTAACACAATCTGCAACGATCACTTAAATTTATGTTTGCATAAAAATTGTCCTAAAAATTCTATTTAACTTATAGAAATCATAATTAAATAAGGGTTCATAGTTGAATTAATGAATAATTGCTCAAAACATTTTAATTTCAGAGAAAAGTTTGATGCTGATGTACAGAGTAGTGATATTGCAGAGACTTGTCCTATGACCTTCACCTCGCATATTGTCAAAGGTCTGTTGTCAAGACTAGATTTACTGTTACAAGTCAACATTGAGCCACAAGGT
Organism: Mytilus galloprovincialis; assembly: GCF_965363235.1. Taxonomy (NCBI): domain Eukaryota; kingdom Metazoa; phylum Mollusca; class Bivalvia; order Mytilida; family Mytilidae; genus Mytilus; species Mytilus galloprovincialis. Next base: position 56,414,038 of record NC_134842.1, read on the forward strand.
GGAGTGCCGTACAGTAGAAACTACTCTATGCTGGATCCAACACAAACAGGTATGACCTTAAACTCTCAGATGACCTCTGACATATTGTGGATAGTTTGAACTTGATAACTGTTAACAAAGAAAACCTAATATTAAAAGCTAGCATACAATGGTACAACCTTGACATTCAAAGTTTTTGATTTGAAATACTTGGGATTTATTAATATTTGTTGAATACCAATTTTTGTGGATCTGGTGGGAACAGTAGAACTATGAATTTATAAGTTCACAAATTACGAAATTTTCTTAAAGAGCGTATGAAGACTTTGCCAAAACCAAGAAATTAGACATCCACGAATATGCAAGTTTTTATTAAACCATAATTAAATGTGTACCCACGAAAATAAATGCATCCACAGTATGTATGATATTGATGATGATAATCACATACATTGCAAGTGAAGAGTGCTGGTTAAGTAGCCATTCAACTTTTTCGAACTTTCTGTCATGGAAATTGTTACGATCATTTTCTACCCAATACACATAAAATTCAGCACTAATACAAGAGGGTCAGATTTAGGGCTTGAGGAAAAAGGGTAAATTGTGGGTAATGGTTAAAATAGTGCAGATCCAGAAATTTTCATAAGGGGGCCCACTGCATGACTGCTAAAGACAGGGCCGACTAAAGTCATGCTTCAGTGATTCAATAAATAATCAACCAACATATTTGCCACCAACAAGTGGGCCCTGGCACACTGTCCTATCCCCCTAAATCCGCCTATGATTATCAAGCAACAATTGCATGAAATCTTTCATTATACATTTTAGGTGTGATGGTGAGATCCGACACAGACATTGTATTGCAATCATACAGCTTGTCAAGAAGTATGTCTGCTCCAAACGGAGTAGACATTTCTAGAGAAGATGTTAAACACAAGTAAGTGCTATTCAATATTCTGTGGAATGTACTTTATATTTCATTACTTTAGTTTTAAGTGTTTGTTCTTTCTTTATCTGTGTGTATACTCATCACAAGCCCAGTAGTCAGCACTTTTTGTGCTGACATGAATTGTCATTGATATGGTTATATTTATAAATTTACTGTTTACAAATTTTTGAATTTTTTGAAATACTAAGGCTTTTCTACCTCAGGCATAGATTACCTTAGCTGTATTTGGCAAAACTTTTAGGAATTTTGGTCCTCGATGCTCTTCAACTTCGTACTTTATTTGTCATTTTTAACTTTTTGGGATTCGAGCGTCACTGATGAGTCTTTTGTAGATGAAACATGCATCTGGTGTATAAACCAAATTTAGTCCTGGTATCTATGATGAGTTTATTTCTAAGTACTGTATATATACAATTAATTTCAAAGCATTGAATTGAAGGAATTTCTCTATGAATAAATGGAATTGTTCGGTACATGCAATCAGTACTTTATCTCTATTTTCTTTATTTTCCATTTTAACATTTCCAATAACATCTTATTTTGCAATAATGCTCCCAAATGATTATGTACAGTTAAAAAGTGGACATCAAAATTTTGAAAATCTCTGCTAGTTTCCAGATAATTAAAAGAAAAAGTAGAGTGTAATGATGAATGTTATCTTCTGTTTCAAATTTTTATTGGAGTTTGTAACCTTTTAAGGATGTACTTAGGTGAGGTTTTGGAATTTGTGTCAAATGTTCGAACTCCTTGGTGTTTTCCCATACAATACCAGGTAAAATATTTTGCCCCATAACACCCATTTATTTTTTCATATAAGACTTAATAGCTCATGAAAAGTCATTTACCAAAATTTAAGAAGATTTTTTATTTTCTTTGTTTTGTTTTGAGACCCTTATAATACCAATGCAAACATAAGGTAAAAGTCTGAGTCAGCCTTTTCCCGCCATATTTTAAATCTCAAATATCTCGAAAAGGAGGTCCATGACCTATCAATATTTTTAGCTTATTTTTATCCTTAGCGAATGCTCTACCGGCTTAAAGTATCAATTTTAATTTATTAATTTATTAATTTTCACCTAACCTCACCTAAGTACATCCTTAACTGTTTTTGAATAACTTTCTTTTTTTGCTCAAACAGAAGACAGCAGAAATATAAGAAAGGACCAGTCCACATCTTACAGGACTTGGTAGAAGAGGAAGAAAAAGACAGACCACCCTATGTTACAGTAATAGAACAGCTATTCTCATTCATTGGTAGTGATCCTCAAAATACGGTAAGTTTTAGTCATTCTTAATTGCATTCAGTTAGATTGTCAAAAATAAAGTTACATCTTGTAAGTATCCAATGTTTAAAGGATGTTTTATTATCTTGCTTTATATATGATTTTCAGATTTCAAGCAAGGACTTTCTATCTGCTGCACAGACCAGATGGCGCCGTGGACACACAAGGAAACAAGCTTTAGTCCATATGAAAGAACTTCTGACAGCTGCAGCAAGAGTTGGTGGCACAACACATTTGGTGGCAGCAGTCACATCTGTTTTACAGAGAGGGCCATGGTAAGTTAAACCTCTTCTTAAGAATTGTAGACATTTTGTGTGTCGCCTTCACAAAACAAAAAAGCTAGATTTAGATATTCTGTTTTAGTGCAAAGGTCAGTTTAAGGGGCATAACTTGTGATAAGTTAATAATATTTGGTATCATTGGTATAAGCAGTGGCAAATCTCATTTCCATAGAGATTATTTTTCCCAGTATCTTCTGTTATGGTAACATGAAGAAGTTGGGTTAACTGTTAACATTATGCAAATTCACTTGATAAAAAAATTACAGTATCATATTTTATTTTTTTACAGTGTTGATGAATTGACTTGTGGTGGTATGGTTGACCATGTTAGAGAGGCATTCTCAGAGACCATGACATCACTTGTACAGTTAGCAGCCAGATATCCTATAGCCTGCTGTAACAGTATAGGTCTTATGTGTATTATTCCATATACAAGGTTAGTGTTTCATGTGAATTTTCTTTGTATCAAATTAACACTACGTTAAAAACTAAAAAAAAGCCTCGAATATTATTTCAATCATTCAACGCCTGGAAATGTCCTTGAAATCTACGAATTGACTCATTGTTTACAGACCATTAATTTCTATGAAAAGTATACAGTTTATGAACTTTAACCCAATGTGGAAATTCCATGAATTTGCATAAACAAACCTATCATACTGTTATTGCAGTTTTATGACACATCAAAATGATTCTTTTTCCAGAGCTGAAGAGAAATGTTTAGTAAGATCTGGTCTAGTGCATCTTCTGGACAAACTGTGTAGTTTAGCCAACTACCGATTGGACAACAAAGAAACACAATCAACTCATCAGAAAGTCTCAGCAATGGCATGGGCAGGCTTCCAAGTACTTGCCAACAGATGTGTCATGTGGGAAACTGAAGATGGTAAGATTGCATCATGTTTATTTATAACTTGAAAACAGCTGTCTCTACATCACTATATATGAGCTAAATGATGGCAGGGTTGGTGTGTCTTATATGATTGTATGATTATTATATTTTTATTGTTATTTGAAGAAAAAAAAACGAAATACAGAAATTTTTATAAGAAAGGTTCCTAATCCTAATCACAACCAAAATTGAAAGACAAACAAAAAACCATAACAAAGTTAGCTTTTCATAACTATTAAGTGTCAGATTTGTTTACTAATCAGTTTTCGTATATATTTTATTGACAGGTTCACAATTTGAACAGTTAGAACACTCTGGATTGGCTAGACAAGTGTCAGTATTACTGACCAATCATCTTGCTCGAGCAACAGAATCTGGTGGAAATGAGGCTGCAGGCAGTGAAGCATTACAGGATGTGCTTAGTTTACTGAACAATCTATCACGTAGTAAGATGGGCAAAGCTATACTTAGTCAACCAGCATGTGTGTCAAAACTTCTGTCTTTGTTATTGGATCAGAGGTAATGATTAGGAATCAAGTGAAAAAAGGATGGGGTAAACTTTAGTAATATTAAGACATTACAATAAATTGCCTTGACAAAAATAAGATGGAAGGAAATGTCCTGCCAACAGCTAACTATAAAAAAAACTAGACTCCAAATGGGCTGAGAATGATTAAAATTTCAGCAGGGGTGTTGATATTTATAATTGCTTATTTTCTTTTACTCTTGTCAGATTATAGTTTAACCCTTTCAACGCTACACAAAAAAAATAGAAAAATGGCTGCTGCTGCTGCATTTTTTTTGTTCATTCATTAGAACAGTATATTCCTTTTCAGACTGCTATACCTTTTTTATTATATGAGATACAGAGAAAGTTTTTACATGAAAAATGCTCAGGAGAGCATAAACTGTAATGTTAGGCAATTATTTTATAATAAAGAAGACACCAGTTGCTCGATTCCGTAGCGTATTGCACCATACACAACATATTATGTAATCGTGGCACAAATAAATGGGTCCGTCCTCAAAATTTTCAGTCAACCTCCGTTTTCCCCCTTTTTCTACGTCTCGTAATGATCGATCAAATCATATTTCCCACACGAATTAAATGTAATAAACACATTGAGATAACAAGAAACCTTTTAACTAATCCTCGTTGTCAGTTTCGCCATAGAAATGTTGAAATATTTCCGTATTTACAGCTTCGTTTCCGATTTTCGCCATTTGCATTTGTCAAAATATTTGTTTTTATTTTCCTTCTATTTTCCTTCTACTGCATGATTTTTCTATAAAAATTGCTGGGATTTCAAGCGCAAATGAGACCTTGTATATCCTCAGTTTAAACTAGGAAAAACTAGAGAGAACCTGAATGAAAACTGAATGGTTTAAGAGTCCTGATGAAAAATCCTTTGTCATCGCGGCATATGCCGCGAATAGCAGTGGCGGACGGCGTATGTCATCGCGGCATATGCCGTGTATAGCGTTGAAAGGGTTAAGATCAATTTCCCAGGTTGCATTTGCATTTCAATTATTTGTTCCCTTGATAATGCTGAAAATGAAGAAGGAAAGACATTTGATAACCACAAAAAGCTTAAGCAAATAAAACTTTAATAAAAACACTTTTCTTTCAATAGGCCATCACCCAAGTTGGTATTAATCATACTACAGCTGTGCCGAGTAGCTCTGCCCCTGATGAGTACAGACGACTGTGACTATCTAGAACTTCCCTCCTGGGGACAACACATGCAGTCATCACACTGGAGTACTGCAGAGTCTATATCAGATCCACCGGCTAAGATTGTCAGTCTACTGCTGGCCAAACTGGGAGATTTCTTAGTGCCAGGTAGGATTGTACTGTAAAACAATGAATATGCAATTAATGCACATGAATCAATCTTAAGATAACACATGATGAAATTCAGAACAAATTAACAGACCAATGATAAATTAATTGCAAATGTTTCTTTATTTACAGTAAAGAAAGAATTATCAAACCCAGAGATATACAATGGTAATAAAATTTCAAGCAGCGGTGCAGGGCATTGATCATGTTGATTGTTTGGGGTTTCACTATAAAAAAAAAACAAATAGTGTTGTTGTTAAAAAAACTTAACATATAGGTTTGGGAATGATATGGAAGTTTTAAAAGCATTTTATCTTTTTCAAATATAGTAGAATACATTTTATTTTATTTTTAAAGGTGACTATAGTACAGTGTGTAGTAGACGACCTTCAACTGACCCTAGTAGTAGCCATGGTAACACCAGTGGAGAAAGAGATAAAAATGAAGACTGTGACATTCAGGGTGGTAGACTGACAGTGTTTGTACATAAGAGAAGTGATCAGTTATCACAAGAAATCACACAGGCTATATTAAGGTGAATTTAAGTATTATGATAATCAGTATTCATTGTTCTAGTACACATTCATAGAAACCATAGTTTATTACTTCCACCAACATTCAAGGTAATTTTAAATGTGCTCTCTGTTGCCAATATAAGGTGTTGAAGTCATGAAACTTTGCTCAGTGATTGGAGCTCAAAAATCATGCTTGAAACATGAAATCTAGCATTTTGATTGGTTAATTTTTTAGTATGAGTACAAAACACAGACTCGAAAGTTTTATGACCAAGAGCCCTCGTATGACTCACTATGAGAAACTTCTGGTCTGTCAGCAATTTTTGTGAAACATGAATAAAAAATCTTTTGGAACATTTGCACTGAACAGGTTTGGCTTAATTTGGCCTGTTTTTAAATTCTAAGATTAGCAAATTATAATGATATGTAAACACTGTTTGCTTGTGACAGAGATATACTCTTTTCAAAAAAGCAAAAATAATTATTAAAAAATAAGTGATTATATTTACCTAACAATGTATAACTCAGCTGCTTTCAATTTTTAAGTTCTCTCTATTTAAGGAATACATGTACAGCATTCTCTTTTTTTTTAAATATTTATTCATAGTGTAAACTTCTTAACCTTCTTTTCTCTTCAAGCAGTCATTTTGAGATTTCCAAATCAAATATATATTTTTTTTCATAAAAAATACAGATGTCGAGACTAATTTTAGTATGATTTGTGATTTACATGATTTTTGATTTACATGATTTATTACTAACATCCATTATATTGATTTTAGTTCTGACACAAGACAGAGTAGACTAGGAAGTCTTTTGACAGAGAAAGCTGTTAGAATGGACAGGGAACTGAATAAGGTATACACCCTCTATGATAAAAGAATAATATTATGGGTTTGGATGGGATTTCAAGATATAACATAAAGAATAATAGTACAATACTTCAGAAAATGGTAAAAACAAAAAAATTAAGAAAAATAAGACTGGAGAAAACCACTGACCTTCTATAGGAAAACTGACAATCCTAGTCAATAAAGATTAGAGATTGGTTCAACTTACAACCTCAGGTTGACTGGCTAGTGATTACAGTAGTAACTACTAAGACCACTTAGCCATCAAGGCCCTTTAAAGAAAAGAAAAAAAGGTTAAAAGCATCTAGGCCACAATTAAAAATATTTCAGTTTGCCCAAACCCGACCCATGATGACTGGGTGTGGGTAGGTAGGTAGGCAAATTTTTTTTTTTTTTTTTTTTTTTTTTACCAGAATTTGCTTGAAAATATTAAAAGATCTTTATACATGTACACGTATCTTTTTTTCCCCATCAAACCTTTGTAGAGACAACCAAAAGCCATTTAAAACCTCTATAAATAAATTAGTCTACTATATGATTTGTATCCTCAGATGTTTATAAACCTGACAGTTGCTAAATGTGTGAAAGGGCTGGTGGATTTATGATTTTCAACAGTCACGATGTTTGTGTAAAAAAAATATCAGCTGATTATGTAATGATTAAATTTGTTTGCAGTTTTTAAATCCTATATCTATTAAAATAGATTAAATGTCGTAAAATATTTATATGAATTATTATATACCATACATAGTTTGTGTCTTGTTTTTTTTTGTTTTGAAAACAAATATTTATATTTTACATTATCACACAGGTAAACTAATTTGGCTATAAATAGAGCAAAGCACATTCTATACAATCTCCAAACTTAAAACGTATTTGTTTTAATTTTATTTCTTTAAATAATCATGTTAAATTTTTGAAAATAATCATTAATGATCAAAAATAATTGCATAAAGTTAACGTTTTCGGAAGACTATTTATTTTTAGGTCATGGTTCTAGAGGCTTCCTCACAAATTTGTAAAAAAATCCAATATGGCATCCATAACCATGATAACATGTGTTTACTTTTGCACATTTGAAAAAAAATTATTTCTGACAAAAGTCAGAATTCTCTTGCCAAAAGGGATTTATATTGCAATAAATTCAGAAGGAATTACATTAAGTTAAGATTATATTTCTGATTCTGTGAGCAATTATAGTTTTATCAAATTCTCCCAAACAGCGAGGAGCTGATCTTGTCAACTGAGACTTGTAGATTTGAACTATTTGAATAAAAGGGCATATAATTTACATGATAAAGGAAAATTATAATTAAAGACAACAATTTATCAAGAAATAATTCCTTTTTATTCAGTAAAAACAAAATCTTCTTGCAAGATTGTAAATTTGCAACTTCCGGATCCATTTCCTGTCAGAATAACATTTAAAATATTCGATTGCACATGGTTTTGAACAAAATTAACATTGAGCATAAGGTAAGGGTTTGGTAGTACAGACAACTACAGCATAAAAAACTGTGCCACTTCACATGGTTTAGGCTACTTCTTTACGTTCGTTAAATCAGAAGATAAAAACAGAGAACATCGAATATCGATTAACTGCGTCTCTTATACGCTTTCTTTTAATCTTATTCACAGTTACTTTCAAACGCAAAGACAACAAACGTTAAGTTTTATACGATGAAGTAGCGGACACGAAAAAAATCTTAAAAAAAAAATTCTTCAAAAAAATGACAAAAAAAGAATTTGGGTCGGTAACTTTTGGGCAAACATACAATCTTTTTATTTTGGCCCTATTGTAGAGAGAGATTAAATTTAAATTGGATTAAAATAGGTTGAGAACTAAAGTTTGTGTTTTGATACGTGTACATTGAACTATTGCATATCATCATGTCAGAAAAAAAGTTATAACAAACTAAAACTGTCAAAATTAGATAAAGTGAGGAAATGTATTTAATAACATTCATAACTTTCTGTGAAATTAAGAAAAAAATATGCAGATATGATTTACATGTGTACTTCACATGTTTTTGTAAACACCTTCATTAGATATGCTCAAGACCAAAAGATGAGAAAGGTTTCAAAAAGAAAAAACTTACATCTTACACTTTGATAATTTTGACAAATGCAGACAAATTTTATTAAAGGAAAGCAGTGTTTGTATTGAGATGAGATTTTTTTTTTTAGTCAGGAAAAGCAGATGTTTGTACAGAGGATGCAGTAACTGCCTTGAAGAAAGCAGCCAAGTGGGCACAGTCAGGACTTGTGATTTCTACTGGTTCTCCAGTGGATTCTACCCCTCAAGAGGCCACTAATGGGGACAAGAAAAAACAGAATGCTGTTACTGTGTGCAGAGAGAAAAATAATGAGTTAGCAAGGTACTTTTTGTTTTAAAATTGAAGATTGATTTTGTTTTATGGGTAATAGATTTGGATTTTTTTTAAATGTTTTTGTATTTTGTAAATAACAGGTTTTCATTTGCCTTTTCGAAAGTTTAGTTTAAAATCTTTGCAATATAAGAAATAATTTGAAAAATGTGATTTTTGTACCAATTAAAATTAAACAAAGCTTTCAAATGTTGTCAGTTAAGGTAAAACAATCCTGGCAAAAAAAACTCATCATAGATACCAGGACTAAATTTAGTATACGCCAGACGCGCGTTTCGTCTACAAAAGACTCATCAGTGACACTCGAATCCAAAAAAGTTAAAAAGGCCAAATAAAGTACCAAGTTGAAGAGCATTGAGGTCCAAAATTCCTAAAAGTTTTGCCAAATACAGCTAAGGTAATCTATGCCTGAGGTAGAAAAGCCTTAGTATTTCAAAAAATTCAAAAATTTGTAAACAGTAAATTTATTAATATATCAATGGCAATTGCAATGGCAATTGCAATGGCAAGTGATACGACTGTGGATTTTGCTTGTTTTATCAGCCTTTTTTTTTTGCTTTGTAGAACTGATCCAGTGAGACCATTTATAAGTGGACATGTTGCTAATAGCATGGCAGGTGAAGTGATAGCTTTACTTCATTGTTTATTGACTGCTCCAGAATCTAACACAGCTCATTCCTGGGCTAATGCTGTACAGAGGGTATGTATGTCTCTCATAGATTGTCTCCCATTTATTGACTGCTCCAGAATCTAACACAGCTCATTCCTGGGCTAATGCTGTACAGAGAGTATGTATGTCCTGCATAGATTGTCTCCCATTTATTGACTGCTCCAGAATCTAACACAGCTCATTCATGGGCTAATGCTGTACAGAGGGTATGTATGTTTCTCATAGATTGTCTCCCATTTATTGACTGCTCCAGAATCTAACACAGCTCATTCCTGGGCTAATGCTGTACAGAGGGTATGTATGTTTCTCATAGATTGTCTCCCATTTATTGACTGCTCCAGAATCTAACACAGCTCATTCCTGGGCTAATGCTGTACAGAGGGTATGTATGTCTCTCATAGATTGTCTCCCATTTATTGACTGCTCCAGAATCTAACATAGCTCATTCCTGGGCTAATGCTGTACAGAGGGTATGTATGTCTCTCATAGATTGTCTCCCATTTATTGACTGCTCCAGAATCTAACACAGCTCATTCCTAGGCTAATGCTGTACTGAGGGTATGTATGTTTCTCATAGATTGTCTCCCATTTATTGACTGCTCCAGAATCTAACACAGCTCACTCCTGGGCTAATGCTGTACAGAGGGTATGTATGTTTCTCATAGATTGTCTCCAATTTATTGACTGCTCCAGAATTTAACACAGCTCATTCCTGGGCTAATGCTGTACAGAGGGTATGTATGTCTCTCATAGATTGTCTCCCATTTATTGACTGCTCCAGAATCTAACACAGCTCATTCCTGGCTAATGCTGTACAGAGAGTATGTATGTTTCTCATAGATTGTCTCCCATTTATTGACTGCTCCAGAATCTAACACAGCTCATTCTTGGGCTAATGCTGTACAGAGGGTATGTATGTTTCTCATAGATTGTCTCCCATCGTCCTAAGAACTTATTAAATTTTTGCAGTTTGTCTGACTTTCTTTCACACAAATTGATTCGGAATTTGCATGAACAAACCTTTTTAAGACATAATGAAAGTTTAGCAAGATTTCAATAAAATAAATTCATCACATACAATACAATCTGGAAAGAGCTGCCAACAAAGTTATAACATAATCGTAGCTGTAGTATTTTAACTCAAGAATGTTGACTATAAAAAGAAATTATATTGAGCTGGCTGCAAGAAACCTTCAATCAATCTAGATTCTAGATAGAATGATAGATTGAGAGATTCCAGGTTAACAGATGCAAGTTTTACACTGTAATGTAATTGTTGATACAAATTATATGTTTCTTTTGTATTCATTTCAGGTTCTAAATAATGCCCTGTCATGTCTGCCATTACTTCTGACATCAATAGACAGCTTGAGTTCACCACGATGTAGCAGTCGACAGTTGTTATTTATGGCCAAGTTGGGAAATGCTGCTCTATGCTCCCTCGGAGGATTTAAAGAAATAATCAAACCTGGATGTGATGTTAGAGTAGGTTTTATTGAAACTAGTTTGAAAAACAGTAGAATTTTTATACTTATTAATTCACTTTTTCAAAATCTGAAGGATTGTGGGTAATTTCATTTAAGACATTTTTAACCAATCACAATTTTTTATTGTATGCTTTTGAAAATATTACCCAGAATACGTAAGCTTTGGAACCATTGAGTTGTAGAGAAAATCTTGTGAATTTTTTAAAAAGGTAAATAAATATTTTAATGATTTAAATTTACTTGGCCAAAAATAAAATATTGTTTGTTTCCCCTCACACGACCGACCCGGTAAAATCACCGCGACCCGAAAAATTTTATTGGCCATTCTTGTCCACTATTTTTTTTTTTGCTATGTTGGTTATTGGTGATATCTTTCCGATGCTGTAGTCAACGATCGTTGGGTTTTGGTGATACCTTTCCGATGCTGTAGTCAACGAGCTTTTTAAATCAAGGTATTTTTGCATTGAAGCGTCTACATGATTCGGAATCAAGGAAAACAAACAATATGCTTCCATGCCACACGATTGTTTGTGTGCAAGGGTGATCTTTTTTTGAAAATAAAAAAAATACTGAAGCATCTTTTAACCCGCTGAGTGCATCTTGATTTGCTTTGTGTCTAACCTCTGTTCCTGTTTAAAGGATAAAATCTTAAAGACTTTGAGTAAAAATGGTCTGACTCATGCTTTAAAATCTATCTACATTGTCTTTGAACAGGTTGGGCACAAGTCGGGAAATGTGGGACACATGTATTTCCTGCTTTCAGGGAACGTCCCTGTTTTCTGGTGTGAAAAAAACCAGTTTAAATGGGATTTCAATTATGGCATGAAAATTACAAAAGGACATGTTTTAACGTTATAACTGCATCAGTAGAATTCGTAAATACTTATTAGTATTTTAGGAAATACAAAACATGAATATAAAGTGAAGCCTTGTTTCTTTTAGAACTCGAAAAAACATACAAATCTTTGCTTAGGAATCAATTGACCAAGCTGCATGATCCAGGTGTAACTGAACATAACTGAATTATGTTCACTTCTATTGAAAATTTTTATTCATTGAATTTTAATTCCCAAGTGATTAACATACATGTATCTTTTTGTCATCTCATAATTGATGATCAAGGTATGAATTGGTGAACAAAGGAATTGTTTTGTTGTGAGTTATGCATCAAATTAGACTTGAAATAAGCTTGATTTTTTAACTAAAAAAACACTTGCTATCATTAAGCATTGTTATCACAAGTAGACTGTGTGCTTTTGTAGATTTCATTACATTAAATGAATAGGGAAAAAAAAAGAAGGTCCCTGTATACTGTTTTTTTTAACACCAGAAAACTGTGGTGTACACTGAATTAGAATACAGGGAATATCCCACTTTTCTTGACTTGAGCCTTACCTGTTGAATTTTGTACAAATTCAATATAGAAAACCATATCAAGGAATAAAATAAAATAATTTGCCTACCTACCTACCCATACCCTAACAACCTCAGTCGGTAGAGGGGAAACAAAGATATTTTTAATGTTGGCCCTAATAAACCTGTATAAAAAGCATTATAGATGAGGCGACTTTAGAATAGAATATTAATTATTGCAATCAGATTGGTGTGCTATTTCTTGACATGGATGTTTAATTTTGAAAGTGAACTATTTTATATGAACTCTTTTACAGGTAACTGGTCCAGGAATTCACAATACCGAAGGAACAGTTCTATGTGTTTCTGAACAGACTGGGCAAGTAACAGTACAGTTGACCACTGAACTTGAATCATCACCAAGATACAGTGATACTATACAGGTTCCTGTTACTAGGCTGGAACCAGTCAGGAATAAGGTAAGATGAAGTCCTACTTTTAATTATCACCCTGATACAGTGATACTATACAGGTTCCTGTTACTAGGCTGGAACTAGTCAGGAATAAGGTAAGTGGAACTCTGACATTGGTAAATAATCCTGATATGTGAAAATGAGATGAATTTTGACCTTTCTTGGATGGAGAGTTGTCTCATTAGCACTCATACTATATCTTCCTATATCAATATAGCTTTTTTAAAGGAAATTTTTACCTTTTAAGTCTGTTGATTGCAATATTATACTTACATGGTATTGAGACAAGATTTAATGTAAACAAATTTGTCTACTTGCAGAAATGATCTGGCATTTAAGGCTATTTTGACTGTTTGTTTAATTAATCTTGATTTCAAGCTTTTCATCTTATCAGTTAGTGACTGAAACTTCTTATTTTTAAACAACATAAGTAAATCAAATTACAAGTTTATAAATATTTGCTGATTATTTCAGATCTACAAATCACATCATTTGCCAAGTACAGAAGCAGTTGTCATGGCAATCAAATCTATCCTCCTCCCCCAGGACGACAACTTATCTACTTTACAGAAGACATTCCCTGTGACAGGGGACGGTAATACAATAAACAATGTGACCTGTCGTGTCATTGGAGAGTTACAGACAAGGGCTTGTATGGTCCTAGCGTCATACCTCAATGATCTCAGCTTTTCTAAGGAGTTTATACAACACTGTGGCAGTACTATAGATGTATTGAAGTCGCTTGCTAAGGAGTGCAATACAGGTTATTGGAGTTATATATTTTATTTATTTTTATACTTTTTTAACTCGTTTATACATTTTCTAAACGTTTGTTAATTTTTACAATTAACAATATGTGCTTCTACTGTTCTTGGATTTTCAATAGTCAAAATTAATAATTACTTTCGAGTTATTGTCTCTAACTGCAATAAATTATTCAAATATATAATCAAGAGTAGAAAGTCTTATCCAGAATAAAGACTTTCCGACTGGGTATTGAAGAATTATATATGTATGACTTATTTATTCTACTAATCATAGTTTCTTAAATAAGCCTTAACACATTGCATTAAAACAAAATATTAATATTGTTGTAAAGTTTACAATTCAGGAGATTTTTTTGCCAAAATCTCTTTGATATATATTTAGGTGACAGACTAGCTGTGATAGAAGACCATTGTACTAGACTGAGGCTGCTCTACAGAGACTGTGCTAAACCTCCACCTCCTCCCAGCAAGGTGGATAACAGAATGGTAGGTGTAGTCTTCTTTTAAACCCATATTACTCACTTTTCCAAAATACTTGCAAAAAAGGAATGATATAGTCCATCAAAGACCCTTGTCTTTGAACAGGATATAGACATGTTAAGTATTTTTCATTATCCAGAGTTTCCTTTTTTTTTAGTTTAAATTTATTGGATCAGATCCTCAAGTGTTGTTTTCCATATTGTTATACAACTATACTAATGAAACGTTTCCTGTTTTCAGAATAAAGAAATGTTATGGGATCCTAACAGAATTTTCCCACCAGTGCGGACATGTGTTTTCTCCCATAGTATGACAGGAGTTACTTTCCTTGGAGATCCCAATACAGGAAGTGGATTGCCTCGTGGAACTATTGTTTATGCCAATCAGTCTCTTCCACAACAGGTAAGTACTATATATATAAATATTTCGTCAACTAAAACATCAAAAGGATAATTGGAAATATACATTCCACAACTGCAACAAGTGTATTACAATATTTCTCCACTGGAAACAGTTAAATTTTATTATTTAAAACGTGAGGCTTGCCAACCTTTTTAAATAATTAAAATTTAACTGTTGAGAGTGGAGAAATATTGTAATACATGAGTTACAGTGGTGGAATCTGTTTCTCTTATGATTTTTACCCTTCCTTTTCAAAGATTTGAGAAATTAAAGTTGTGTACTTTTGATGTGACGTCATCAGGCATGATTGCCCTTTTTCATGAGTTACAATAAGAAAATTCAAAAGAAAACGAGAAAATTTAACGTCGCAATTGAATTTCAACCAATCATTTGCCGAGAAGAGATTTTTCACTAGTGAGGAGAAATATTTTTCTCACAATGGTCAGGAAATGTGAAAATAGCACAAAAATTAGAGAAATCACCAATATTTGACTCCTCGAAAAAAAACCCAGACATTCATACAGAGACAAACAACATTGAGCAACATCAGGTTCAGATAGCTGACTGCTTATAGGCACCAAATATGGTTGGGTTTATGTGCACAGTGATAAGTTAATAGATTCCAGTACATATTATAGCATAATTAAGCAAAAACTTGAGTCTGAGTCACATTTGTTGCATTAATGATATCACTCTCATTTCTGATTTTAAAGTAAATTTTATACTACATATCAGCTTTAGATATATTTGTGTATGTGCAGCCGGCATACATATATATAGTACATCCAAACTTAGGGAATTTTATCATAGAAGCTGTGGTCACCTCAACATAAAAATTATTTCACATGTTCATTATAATGTGATATTTTGAAGATATGTGTAAAGTTATTCACTAAACATTGAAATGTGATAGTGATAGTAAGACATATTGTTCTACAGATTCAGGTGTTGTTTCAATATATCATAAATTCTTTCTGTATGTAATTTAGGCACCATCATTTTATTGGGAGTTAGAGATTTTATCTTTTGGAGACAGCCAGGATGAGAGTGGTGCTGTTATTTCTTTTGGATTTGCTCCCTCTGCTGAGAAAAAAGAAGGAGCATGGACAAATCCTATTGGCACATGTCTGTTCCTTAAGTAAGTAGGACTGTTGAATAATAGTTCTCAAAGGTACCAGGATTATAATTTAGTACGGCAGACACGTGTTTCGTCTTCAGGGGACTCATCAGTGATGCTCAGATCAAAATAGTTATAAAGCAAAACAAGTACAAAGTTGAAGAGCATTGAGGACCCAAAATTCCAAAAAGTTGTCCCAAATACGGCTACGGTAATCTATTCCTGGGATAAGAAAATCCTTAGTTTTTCTAAAAATTCAAAGTTTTGTAACAGGAAATTTATTAAATAAAGACTATATAATTGATTTTATATGGTCTTGAATAAATGTACCTCTGAAAATGTATCTTGAGATTTTAAGATTTAAATCTTTGACCGTCCATCCATTTGTTTGTCTTTAACTCTCATTAATGCCCATACAACCACTAAAAGGTTGTTTGATAAGTTTCAATAAAGCTTGATATGATAGTCCAATAAAGTACAAAATGATTTGTAAAAGGAAAACATAATAAAATGTTTGGTCATATTAGATTTTAATAATATTTTTCATTATTTATTATTTGTCAGTGGAGATATGGTGGGAATAAATATTGTACTGATAAGCCTTTCAATAAGAAGAAGACTCCTCTATTTCCATTGAATTGCTTTCATAAAACATTTCTCTTAATATTTTTCATTGGAAAAAATCAATTCCTCATTGTAAACATTCCTGAGAGGAAATACACTGAAAAGAAAGTTTATGAAAATAAGTTCTCTTGGTACAAGTATTTTATTATTACCAAGATATTAAAAACTTTACTTTTTTAGTAATGGTAAATCTGTCCATTACAATGGAGCCAGCCTCTTGCAGTGGAGGAGTGTCCGCCTTGATGTTACCCTAAATGCAGGAGACATCGCTGGTATTGGTTGGGAGAGGACGGATGAATCTCCTGTTCAAGGTCAGACACCTAAAGGTCGTGTGTACTTTACCTACAGAGGAAGACTTCTTAGTTCCAACATGGAGGACGTGTCTGGAGGCATGTTTCCTGTTGTACATGTTCAGAAAAAGGTTAGTGTCATAAGCCACATTTAATCTACCAGGCTTTTGATGTCATTTGTACTTATGTACAAAAGGAGATATCTGAATATATTTAAACAAAATGCATAACATATTATATTCATTCTTGTTGTGTACATAAAAAATTGATGTATGGCTCTTATACTGTACTGGATTGAAAAGATCCTATGTATTTTAATAGATTTACCAGGCAAAAGGTATTTGAAATATGGGGTCACATTAATTGCTTTCAAAGGGTCATTTGTGAGGAGTGAAAATATGATGGTATGTACTGAAAAAAAAATGAGAATAAAAATGGGGAATATGCCAAAGAGACAACAATTCCATCAAAAGCAAAAAACAGCCCAATGCCACCAATTGGTCCTTTAATATTCATATGAATTAGAATTACTCTTGGGACAACGCATTCTAAGTGCAATAAATATAAATGTTTTGTTGAATTTTTTAGGGCACCAGATTAAGAGCAAATTTTGGAACCAGACCATTTGCCTATGCTAAAGGTCAACAGCATAGAGATGCTGCTGATGAAGCAAATGATTTAACCAGAGAAATCCGAGAGAGTTTTGGACACCTGCCATTCCATCATGCATCTGAGAGTGAAGATGAAGAACCAACAGTGGCCAGTCCAGAAGTGGCACAGAAAGAGGATTTAAAATCACCACAGGGTCCATCATGTAAAGTCCCAGAGATACCCAAACCACAGAAAGGTAATATCCTTTTAAGTCCTACTGGCAAAGTCTTAACAAAATCACACAGAAGTAAAATTTTCTTTATGAAAAATCATAGAGATATTCAAAAGATAAAATCTCTTAGGGTTCTATATTTCAAATTTTTGAGTAGTGATTTAAAAAGTTATTTAAATAATGTTCTGTCCATTTTGTTTCACAGAATATGATACAGATTCATGTAAACAGTACAAGTTGTTCAGTAGCTATGACAACTTTTTGTCTACTGGTCCTGACTACCTGTCCACTGCCACACAGGAAGATGAATCTGATGAGGAACCAGTTGAAGATGACGCACAGACAGAAGATCACTATGCCCTCCTAGTAAAGGCCTGGGAACAGAAAGTGTTCCCTGTTATCAGGAGAAGATTTAGAAATGAGGCTGAGAGAAAGGATGGACTGGAACAAATAAAAGGAGCACTACAACTGGGTAATAATTACTATAACCAACTCTTAACCTGAATTTGAAACGACATTAGTTTCATATTTGACCAAGTAAATGTAACATTTTTATGAAGAAAACAGAGTAAATCAAAAACTACCACAAAACCAGAACCAATAGTACAATGCAATACTAAAGCAACCAACAGTAGCAAGGCCAGAAACACAATGTAAAAAAAAACCAGTGATGTCAGGATGTATGGAATGTCTGGCTTATGGGCACAATTAATTATTTTGTGATAAAATTGAATCTTTCTTTTTAATGCGGTTAAGATTTTAAATATCTACATAGTAACTTTCCTTCTAATGTCAGTTATTTTAAATAATAAAACACAAAGGATATGGGATATTCATCTATGACACAAAATCAGTATATGTACAGTGAAAAACAAGCTAAAAGCAAAGGAATAAGTCCATTAGCTTATAATAATTCTATTTACAAGAACAATTAAATAATTTCTTGGTACAATCAAATATCTATTCAATGAAAGAATTATTTTGATTAGGTATGACTGATATTGCAAGACAGACAGTAGAATTCCTTTATGAAGAAAACGGTGGAATACCACGTGACCTCCATCTTCCCACAACAGAAGATATAAAAGAGGACCTAGCAAAGTTCACAATAGAGAGGGTCAGAAAGGGGACAGTTGTAGTGGTCAGAAATACAGCAGAGACTAGCACAGCAGGGACCACTATGTTACCTATGTTTGCAGTTAGGAGTATGCTTAGAACATTTGGTTTGACAGGGACTGTCTTGGATGTTGATAATGTGAGTAGTTGTAGTCGTGACCTAAGATGATTTTGGCTATTCTTTTCAAATTATTTTTGGTCACATAGCTGCCAACATATTTTTACGTCCTCAGCTTTCAAATATTTGTTTTGAGTATTTCTGATCAAGACAAATCCAAATGTATAAATGAGGGGGCGGAAAGGGGGGTACCTTTCTCCTTTCTCCCTCCCCTCTTCTCCTTTCTCCCGCCCCTCTTCTCCTTTCTCCCACCCCTCCTCTCCTTTCTCCCACCCCCTCTCTCCCTGTCTCCCTTTACCCTTTCCGCCCTCTCATGAATGAAGATGTGAGATAAAATACATAGCAAACAGTCAAATAGAAAAGAAAAAAAAATGAAATGAGGGGGAATTTTGTAAAATACAAATATGTTGGATAAAATTTTTCCTGTTTGCAAAATAAACATTCCTTTTGTTACCAACTTATATGTTACTCATGAATAAATGCTGCATATTTTCATAGTATTTATTGTAATTTTTTTTTTAAGTCGAATGAATTGGTACAAGTAGAAACCTACCTTCGGAGTGAAGGTGTACTGATACGATTCTGGTACCCTATAGACATGTTAGAGAGACCAGGCCAAGGTTTGAGGAAATCTTCAATCACAGGAGGACAGATATTGGATACTTCAAACATATACATTCACAGGTAGGTTATAAAGGCATGCTATCTGATGAACAAAAGTCAACTTTTTAAGTGCAACAAGATTATAAATTTATCAATGCAAAAGAGACAGCAACCCAATAAAACATTGAAAGACAACTAGAGGTAAACAATAGACAGAAGTTATCCATAGCTTAAAAAAAATTATTTGATGGAATAATTTGTATGGATATGTTATTTTTTGTGATCAAGTCAGATTTGCTTGTTTGCAACGTTGACATTGCTTTGATTATCTAATGTTTTTGTTGATATTTTGACATTGAATTCAAACAAGTTGCTTATTTCAGAGAGCTGCTTAGATGTGAAGGAATATTATCTAGGATGTACTGTAGAACAGCTCTATTAAAACTCATAGACCATTGTAACTCACCAGCAATGGAGATATACTCATGCTCTGCCAGTCTGGGGTCAGGAATGGCTGCTAGTGCTGCCCTCTTGCAGCAGTTAGACATAGAAAACCTCCAGCTCTTGTCAGAGGAGCTACTGTGTCCTCCTCAACCTCATGGAACAATACAGAATGCCTCTCTAATCACATCCTCATCACTGGAACATTGTCTGGCCATCAGTTCTTGTTCCTTGACAAAGTTATTGTACCGTGATGAAGACAAGTTAAAAAGAGAGTTATCAGTGGCCATAGCTAGAGCAGCCAATCAGGGAGAAGATTACTTGACTGAGCTAACCAATCAGATTTGTATTTGTTTGCAGGTTGGTATATATGATTATCCTGAAATTCAAGGTTTTTTTTAAGTCACTGTAATTCATTTGATATATCATAGAGTGATTTAAAGCAGCTGAAACAAACATATTTCATGTCTGTACAAACAAAAACAAGTACTGGATTAAACACAGTTAGCCTTATTGTTAATCAACATTTGAATAAACTACAAAGAATAAAACATGTGTTGTAGGACAAACTGCATGCAACAGAAAAAAAGGTAGACAGACTGACCTGGTACCTGTATAGAGATCTCTTCTCTTTATCTATCCTGTTTTTTTTTTTAATTTTACAAATACATTTGAATTTAGAGATGTATAATTGCTAACAAAATTGACTTACTTCGTTAAGATTGTATATGTACATGTATTTATATGCTTGTAGATTGCACCAGAAATGTTCCCATATGAAGAGTTCCCAGTAACAGAGGTTAAGGTCAACACAGATGTCCATTTCCCAGGGGCATCATGTTTGGTTGTGTCATGTAAAACTGATCCTAAAGTAGCCAAGAAAGAGTAAGTAATGTCTATAGATAAAACGTGAACAGGGGAAAAATAGATGAAAAATTAATCTAAAAATACAGGTCAGTCTAATAGTCAACTAGAAGTCACGTTTCAGTCTTCACTGATGGGCAGCACTTTCATAATGATTCTTTTCAATAGACAAAAATGGCAAACACTAAATCTTGGATACACCAGATTCTGAAGAAAACTGGTTCTTTTTCTTAATAGATGAATAATAGACCCTTGACTATAAGCTGTTGGTTTTACTGGTTACTAAAAAAAATGATATAGATCAAAGACTCAAATAAGCAATTGAAAGTGAATAAATGTCTAGGAACATTTACTTGTTATAGATAATTTAATTCACTTATATTTTTTCAGCACATCACTGTACAAATCTCCATGGGCAAAAGTTCTATCATACACTGGTAACCATGTAAGGAAGACAGGACAACCAACCAAACTGGATTGTGTTAGTTATCCAAGGGATACCAGCTCAACCAGTAACCAGAATGAGCAGTATACTCCTGCTATCATACCTTGTGATAGGGTCCATGTTAAACTGGGTGTGTCCCCACCTCCAGGGGTCATGTTGACAATACATGCTCTGTATCCACAGTTCTTACTGGCAGTGGCTTACATAGAGACTTTGATAGAAGAAAAATATGGTTGTGGCACACAAAGTTGTGGCATGCGAGGACATGCTGGTACGACATCTAGCTTGCTGAGTAAGGATAACCACCAGAGTTTATGGAATGTGGATAACATCAAGATTACACCGGGAGTATTTAAACACATGATTGAGTTACTGTGTAGATATTTATGGAAGTGTAGTATTCCATCTCTCGTTAAGGAATATATGTTCCACCTTTTAGCACAATCCTTGAGAATTCTGAATTATAGCGAGGGATGTAACGGGTCAGTTCTGCTGGCTTTGCAACCTCATCTGAATTTAAACACTGGTTTACTGGTACAACTACAAATGGAGCTTAGGAAATTATATGAAGAGGAAACCAAAGGGTGGGAGTCTATGTCAACAGCAAGTGGTGTTGGTATGGGTATTGGGGTGTGTGATAAAGGACGATTCTCTACATACTTTCATTCATTGCTAGAAGTAGTTTTGGCTACTGCTGAAACAAGATATGACGAGAGATCAAAGACTTTCATTGGGCTGTTGATGTCTGCGGGTGCGTTCGGTTCCTCAGCTTCAGGATCTTCTCATTCTTTAGGAAGTCCTACTTCATCAGCTAAGAAGAAAAAGGTCAAGGCTAAACGAGATAAAGAAAGAGGAGGAGCTGTACCTAAACGTACACCTGTATCCAGTCCTCGTGTGAGTGAGAGTGATGTGTCTCACTCTGCGTCAGCCAGCACATCAGCTACATCTACATCATCATTTTCATCGCTTCCTACATCAGAAAACTCATCATCATCTTCATCCCTACCAACTGCTGAATCTAGTAAGACATTACTTACTGGTTCTAAATCAGAAGATTTATTATGGTTTCAGAGAACTTTGACCGTGTCTCAGATTATTCGTCATTTGGCATTCCGTGAGAAACAGAGTGAAAGTTTCTTACACACAGCCATTCTTGATGCAGCACACGTTCTTCAAGTACCATCAGCATACAATAGAGTATTAGTTATTACAGGAATACCAGATAAGATATCCAAAGACAATGTGCATTCAGCTGTTCAGAAAGCTTGTCAATCAAATGGGGGAATTGACAGGAATGATATTTTCATTCCCCTTCAAACTGTAAGTCTAAAGGTCAGGGCTGTGGAAAAGACAGAAAGTCAAGGTCAAGTTGAAACTGAAAGTGAAAGTGTGTCAGAGCAGATGACAGAGGCAGCAGGTGTTGCCAAGGTAACAGAAGAAGTACCTGCCCCAAAAAGGACAGATGCTGTCATTAAAGGTACAGCAGTAATTAATATCAATTCTAAGTCTAAAGTGGAAAATATTAAAAAGTCACTAGTTAAAAGTTTCTCATTTGGTCATGATGACCTTGTGGATGTTCCTGAAGAAATGATGACTATATCAACAGTCAATGCCATGTTAGTTACTGCTGAGCCTCAAGCTAATGACGCATTGGAAGAATATTTACAGTATAAATTTTTTAACGGGTCTAATCTTGAGGAAATAACAGAGCCTGGGACTCTGGCTCTCATAGAAATATTCCATAGTTGTTTCATCATGGATCAGAGACATGGAAGTGAAGATTTCCGTCAAGATTCAGGATTTATATGTCTCAGTAAAGATCTGATTCTTCAACATGTACAGGAAAATATGCTCTTCTGTTTCTTCAACAATATTAAACCTCCAAAGAAGTCATTACAGGAACAGGTTACACAGGTGTTAAGGAAGTATGGCATGCTGAAGTCACCTGACAAAGAAGGGTAAGTTTTAAGTTTACACACACAATTATACAAATACATTCAAATTTTTTTTTATTTTAAACAAAATTCTTGTTAGTACAAAATGTGCTAGAGATATACATATAGCTGTTTTGTAAATCGTCAGCTATGAAAAGAAAGCTCTCAACTTTTTTTTCAATATTTGAAAAAAACACCTGCCAGTGGGTAGTTGGAAGAAAATTAAGATTACACATACATGTACCTTAAGATTACACATACATGTACCATAAGATACATAGTGTGATGCAAACATTTTAATATGAATTTTACAACCTTCTGAATTACAGTTAACTAGCTACAAAACCAACAGCAAAGATTACTGTTAAATGGAAGTATTGATATCAATTATTAGTTTAGAATACTGTTCCATATTTTATAGTTCTAACTAAACAATCAAATAAAAACACAATTAATAAAAGGTTTGTGTATGAAAAATTCTAGGAAAAAGACTTTGTAAGTACCGGTACTGCATGTTAATTCAGATTTTTTTTGCCCCACCTACGATAGTAGAGGTTCATTATGTTCTCTGGTCTGTGTGTACGTTTGTTCGTCCCTTCTTCCATTTGTTTGCCGTCTGTCACGCTTCAGGTTAAAGTTTTTGGTCGAGTTAGTTTTTGATGAAGTTGAAGTCAAATCAACTTGAAACTTAATACACATGTTTCCTATGATATGATCTTTCTAATTTTAATGCCAAATTAGAGTTTTGACCCCAATTTTACAGGCCACTTTGCCCCACCTACGATAGTAGAGGTTCATTATGTTCTCTGGTCTGTGTGTACGTTTGTTCGTCCCTTCTTCCATTTGTTTGCCGTCTGTCACGCTTCAGGTTAAAATTTTTGGTCGAGTTAGTTTTTGATGAAGTTGAAGTCAAATCAACTTGAAACTTAATACACATGTTTCCTATGATATGATCTTTCTAATTTTAATGCCAAATTAGAGATTTGACCCCAATTTTACAGGCCACTGAACAAAGAAAATCATAGTGTGAGTGGGGCATCTGTGTACTGGGGACACATTCTTGTTTTCTAATGTTTCGCTATGATTGGAATAAGAAAACTATCCACCAGAGACAAGTACATCATTTGTATGAAGTTTTTCCAGAAATTTCATTCTTTGATTTCACATTTTTATTAATTGAACAATGAGCAATTTAAGCAATAATTTCTGAGTTTACATTTCCTTTTGTTACTTTATAGATCACCAGGAGACAGAAGTGGTAAAGGGAAAGGACCCAAGAGATCTCCAAAATCCTCCAAAGAAAAAGTTGTCATGGGAGTGTCAGAAAAGTAAGATTTTGAATTATACGACACAACGAGGTTTGACTGTAGTTGAAAGCAAATGTATAAGACAAGGTTTTTGTGAGGTTAATAATGGGTATCAAATTTGGTTACTACTGTGAATATTTATGAAATTTGATAAAAACTAGAACAAGTCCAGAATAAGAATGTCAGTACCTTTTTGTGTCGATGGCAGTGATTTGCAAATAATGGCTATTAGACGAGTTTCTGATTTGTCTTTTTACATAACCTCTTGCATTGTGATTACTGGTAATTGATTATTCTATTTTTAGACCACCACATCGTGACAAAAAGCCAAAGGGTAAAGACATGCCAGAGAAAACACACAAGGAAGGTGCAGAACAAGGTGCCAAGGCTGGAAAGGTAAGGAAGTTAGATGAGGGTGGTAAAGGGTTATTTTTGTGCAACATGTTTTGCCATTTTTGGGCCAGGTGAGCTTTTCTCATCACTTTGCGTCCGTCGTCTGTTGTAGTCGTTGTCCAGATTCGTCTGTTAACTTTTACATAAATCTTCTCCACTGAAACTACTTGGCCAAATTAAACCAAACTTGACCACAATCATTATTGGGGTATCTTGTTTAAAAAATGTGTCCGGTGACCCGGCCAACCAACCAAGATGGCCACCATGGCTAAAAATAGAACATAGGGGTAAAATGTAGATTTTCATGATTTTGGCTTATAACTCTGAAACCAAAGAATTTAGAGCAAATCTGACATGGAGGTAAAATTGTTTATTAGGTCAAGATCTATCTGCCCTGAAATTTTCAGATGAATCAGAGAACTCATTGTTGGGTTGCTGCCCCTGAATTGGTAATTTTAAGGAAATTTTGCTGTTTTTGGTTATTATCTTGAATATTATTATAGATAGAGATAAACTGTAAGCTGCAATAATGTTCAGCAAAGTAAGACCTAAAATTTAGTCAACATGACCAAAATGGTTAATTGACCCCCTAAGGAGTTATTGTCCTTTACAGTCAATTTTTAACAATTTTCTTAAAATTTGTAAATTTTTACTAAAATTTTCCACTGAAACTACTGGACCAAGTTCATTATAGATAGAGATAATTGTAAGCAGCAAGAATGTTCAGTAAAGTAAGATGTACAAACACATCACCTTCACCAAAACACAATTTTGTCACAAATCCATCTGCTTCCTTTGTTTAATATTCACATAGACTAAGGTGAGCAACACAGGCTCTTTAGAGCCTCTAGTTATTTCACTTGCAGCTTTGAAAAAGGTTTGTTATTCAACTTGTTTAGTGAAATCAGTAAAAAGATCAACGTACAAGACATTTTTAATTGAACGTTCATCGTGAAATGGCAATTTTACTTCCTGTTCTTCCATGCAGATACCCTCCCCCCCTTTACATCCATCTTAGATTAAACATAGAAAAACTTAACAAAGGGCTCAGACTATCGGAAGGGGAATAAATTAAAAATTATTTTTGATAGGGCAAGTTCCAGATTTAGTAGAAGTGTAAAATTTGATTTGTTTGAATTATCAATGCAGCATAATTTACTGTTGATTAAATTATTTTCGTGTGTACCCATTTTCTTAGATTAAGAAAAACTTATGTGCATGGATATTTCATTTTCGGTAATGCCAAGTCTGAATAGAAACCTATAGAAAATTTGCTGTTCAACTGCACCCACAAAATCCACAGTATATATTTTAGCCTTTTGCATTTAATGAATGTACCAAAAGAGGCAAGTTATTTTAATTGGCTGTCATAATATTGTAAATTTATTATTTTTATGATTGTAGAGTTGGCCAGTTGAAGAATCAAGATATTTAACTCTTGAAGGATTCCTACAGTATGTTATAGACCTGGCAAAGCAAGATATAAGATCTGTATGGAGGGCTTTCCTAGCCTGTGGATTTGATCTTTTTTTTGAAAGGTTTGGACTCTTTAAAAGTACTAATATGTTGAATATTACATGATATAACATTCTGAAATAAGTTGTCTTGTAGATTTGAACTTGAGATTAAACTTTAAACCACTCATGGCAAGGTGTATTAATTGACAAGGATTTCTAGTTCAGGGGCAAATCCAGGCATTTGAAAAAGGGGGGGTTCCCAACCCAGAGTAAAGGGGGGGTTCCAACTATATGCTCCCATTCAAATGCATTGATCGGCCAAAAAAAGGGGGGGTTCCAACCCCCAAAACACCCCAACCCCCCTGGATCCGCCAATGCAGTTTTCCTGTTGTATGTCAGTGGTTCTTTATGAGTGCTACAGATTCTTTCACCAAAACAAAACTGGTCACCATGCTTGATATAACCAATGTTGCTGAAAATTGCTCAAAACACCACTCACTTTGGAAAGGATCCATCCAGATCTTATAAAATTAAAATAAATTGATATTATTCAATTTTATATTGGTGCTTCAAAAGGATTGTATTACATTTCTGTTGTTATTAATGTTAATAAATTTAGCAAATTTTATGTGTGCACACTTTGAAAAAGGAGACAGTGATTCGTTGATTTCTAAACAAAGTGATAATCTACTCAATGTAATTCTACAGGTGTGCCTGCCTTGACAATAACCAAGCTTTACAGATGACCACACAGTGGACATTAGAAATGGACTCAGCCTTGGTCCAGTATGTTAACATGTCAGCCAAGAAGTTAGGAGTGGCTCCCTCAAGATTACATCCACATGAGATGAAAATACCAGAGGAGATATTAACCAATGAAACATATGCTTGTTTACAAGGTAGGGAGATATTAACCAATGAAACATTTGCTTGTTCACAAGGTAGGGAGATATTAACCAATTAAACATACGCTTGTTTACAAGATATGTTTAATATTTTATTTCATATAAAAACATACTCTTGAGGTGAAGTATGAAATGTGTACATGATTTTGACATCAAGGATTGTCAATAAAAAAAAATGCTGCCAAAAAAACTCTCCATAAAACAAAAACTGACTATGGCTTTAATATTTATATTTTAACATTTCTTCACCTTCTTAACTTTTGGAAATCATCTAAGTTTCTGTGTACTATCTTCAATTGATTCATTTTTTATTCCTACATTATTTAAGATGTTTGCTTTGTCCTGGAGAAGATGATGAATTGATTCTGTATTTTTCAGGTGTTCCTGTTGAGAGTGTCAGATTAAGATTTGCATTTCTACAGTCACTGAATAATACTCTTGAAACTATTTTCTTGCCAATGGTCGACCTACGTCCTGCCAAAACCTACAACAGGAGTACAGCCTCTGCTCTATCAAAAATAAGAGGACTTATATTTTATGACTCAAAAGTAAACTTTGTTAACCGTATTATGAATGCAACTGCCAAGAGAAAACCAGATCAAGCTGCACCAGAAGTTACACTGGATCCATTGGAAAATTTATCAGGTAAGGAAGGGTACCAGGCACACAAACACTAAACAGTTACCCTTGATCATGTTGAAAATTTGATTTGTTAAAGTTACTAATTGAAACATTATACACATTTTGCTTCCAAGACTTTTGGATTTGAGACTTATTGATACAGAAAGTCCTGAAAACTGCTTAGTTTTAAACATATTTAATTATAGTGGATTGGGAAACAAGTTTTGCACTTTATATTAATCCCTTTCCACTTTGTGGTGCGAGTGCTGCCTTGTAGCGGCATTAGCCTGCTCTTTTTGGAAATCTACAAGGGTGTCTTTAACGTGCAAGAGATATGGCTCTCTCTTAACACGGGTCAGCCATTTATCGTCCCCTTCCGACGAACTATCATCTTTTCCTCCTGCTTATAATGCAGCATATAAGAATAAGGAGATGTACAATTTTCATTGAGACAGCTATCCACCCGAGACCACTCAAGACTGATTAAATATTTATGTTAGTATCTTGTCTTCAACAATGAGCAAACTCATAGTGAACAATAAACGGCTCCAACATGACAACTAATCATATGAGAAAACCAAAAGATGGATTTTAATTAAAAAAAAAGATGAAAAAAAAAAACAGTCAGCATGTTTATTTTGACTTTATATTTGACCTATTTCAGGTGATGAGAAAGCTTCTTTAGTTACATGGTATTGTCAGACTTTCAGACAATTATCTAACATACCATCTAAACAGCTGTGTGTACGTCTAGCTAGTGGTGGAGATCCTACCTATTCTTTTAATGTCAGATTGACGGGAGAAGAAGTCCATGGAACAAGTAAGTTTATTTCTGCTCAACTTGCGAAAATGTAGGAATGAAATATGTTATTACTTATTGTAGAAAACCTTGCTTATTTTTTACCTCAAACATTTACTGTAATTCTGCAGTATTAGGAATATAAATTGATTTAGAATTTAACAGGCATAATTTGAAGATGGTCAGACAATCAGTAGTACATGAGTGTACGTAAAAATAAAGATCTTTGTTCGTTTCTGTTTAATGTAAATTCATTTACAACTTTTAAGAAACTACTTCATATTTGCACATTATATGGGAAATGTAAATGAAGAAAACAAATTTTCAATATTGTAAAGTCATAATATGTGCTTATTTTATAGTTTTCATGCCATAATTTCATTGTGGAAACATTGTGCACATCTTAAAAATTTTGTGAAGCTTTAAAATCAATCTCTCAAAATATGTTGTTGTATATTGGGTTTTGACATACCATACTTTTCCTATTGAAATTAAACCAATATATTGAAATGAAACATGTAAAATAAAAATACTTTAGCTGTAAAATATACTTATCTCATCATGTTCAGAAATACAGACTGATAAAAAAATTGAATTTTCAGGTGGTTCTTTCCGACAGTTCCTGAGCCAAATTGCCAAAGAGCTTCACTCTTTGAAGTTGATAGTCCCCTGTAACAATAGCAATTATAAAAGTAGATGTCTGCTACATCCAGGGAAGATGACATTCCCAGAGGAAAGATTGACACAGTTCTTTGGACAGGTAAGACAGTCAAGGAGTTTGGGATAGCATTTCAAGAGGGAAAGGAGGGGAACTTTTGATAACACTACAACCAGGACATTCAAAAATTTCTATGTGAGAAAGCATAGACATTTATTCATTAAATACCTTACCATTTAGCGGCATTGATTGATTGATTGAACGATTTTTACCTGAGCAGCACTTTAATTTACATCCAGTGATGTTGAAAGCAAATTCCCCTTTGTTGACTTATCACACAGATTATTTATTAAATAATAAATCAGCTGGACACATCTCAAATTACTGTATGAAATAACATTAAACTTAGACATAGACACGCTATTACATAGTGCATTTAACTATCTTGAATATATTTACATATATGTTAAATGTCTAGATTCTTCAATGTCAATAATAAATGATACAAGAGGTTGAAAATTTGGCGGTCATTCATCTCTAGAAGCAATTTAAAAATTGTGACGTTTTATTTGTTGTTGTGGTGAAGAGTAGTTGATTACATACCTGAATGATTTTCTATCTTATTCCTTTGGTAGCTTTGCCAAGAATTCAGAGAAAAAGTTTTAAAAAAAATTACAATAATTTTTGTTTTTCAATCTATAAGAATGCACATATATATATTGAATTATAAAATCATTCCTGGGTGTATGGCATAGTCAAACATAACTGTCCATTTAAAAGTTGGTTAAAAATTGGCTACTCAATGCATTATAATTTATATTTGTTTGAATTTTAGATTTTAGGTATTACTATAAGAGCAGACATACCTCTGGGGCTAGATCTACTGAAGTCTTTGTGGGAAGCCATTGTATCTAATGATGAAGACCCAAGTACCAATCTACAAGAAGCTGACCCACTGACGTACAACTTTATGAAAAAGATCGAAATGGTACTTGTATTGAAAGTTTTTATCAAGTGTCCAAGTGAAAGAAAAATGAAACTGAATCAGTCTTTAAAAATCAATTTAAATGCTCATGACAGGCATTGATTTTTTCATGTCCAACTTGGGGGCATTAGGTTTAACAGTCTGTGTGTCAGTTTGTTTGTCAGTTCATCTTTTCATGGTGAAATGACTTTCTCAGAAGTATGAACTTGGGACTTGTATGAAAAAGATCATGGTAAGCATGGTGGTCTGTACAAAGGGGTTATATTTTTATCTCATCAACATTTTCCTGTGATGAAAGATTGCCTGCTTAATTTATAGCATCCATATGTTTATTATTTATTAGGGGTCTTGGTGACAGATTGGTCTTAGTTGATCATTTATAGTGAGGTTTTGGGTTCTCTCTGGGCACTCTGGTCTTATCCACCAATAAAAACTGACCTCCATGATATAATTAAGGTAGCTGAAAGTGGCGTAAAACATTGAAAGATAATCACATTTCATTAAAATGTTCCTAATCATTGTGCTTTTTAATTTCTTCTAGGTTGAGTCAGAAAGTGAACTTCAGGCATTGTGTTCAGATGTCTACCCACAGTTTGTTTATTCTACTCTGTCTGGAGAAGAAGTGGAATTGATACCTAATGGACACAAAGTTTCTGTTTGGTAAGTTGACAGAAAATTTAATGTAGCTAATTACGAAGATCTTCTATAGATTCACCTCCATGGAGTAGAGAGTAGGAAAGTCAGATATATAAATACTGGGTAGATATGAAAACTAAAAAAACCTTAAGCAACACGACGGGTGCCACATGTGGAGCAGGATCTGCTTACCCTTCCGGAGCACCTGAGATCACTCCTAGTTTTTTGGTGGGATTCGTGTTGTTTATTCTTTGGTTTTCTATGTTGTGTCATGTGTGCTGTTGTGTGTTTGTCTTTTTCATTTTTAGCCATGGCGTTGTCAGTTTGTTTTAAATTTATGAGTTTGACTGTCCCTTTGGTATCTTTCGTCCCTCTTTTATAAAAACAGAGTATATAAATAAATCTATGGTATACATCAATTACACAACAACCAGGCAACATAAAAAAAAAAATCTGTACGATTGTCAAGTTCTAAATCATTCAGATTCTAGAAAATTGTTATTATGAAATCATAATAAAAAAAATATATATTTATTTTTTCAGTTGGGAGAATAGACAAGAATATGTTGAAGCCATCCAGAGATTGAGAATGACTGAGTTATTACCAGAACATAGAGTACAGTCATTACATTGTGGTCTGGCATCACTTATACCTCTACAGTTATTGAACATACTCTCACCTTTAGACCTAGAAATCAGAACCTGTGGCTTACCTGAGGTGGATCTAGCTTTCCTCAAGGTAAAATATTGAACTTACTTGTATATATGAATTTTAACAAGGTGAACCAAAACCTGAAGTGGTTATCGTGTGGTAATAGTGGGTGGATACGGAAAGGTATTCACAGTTGTCTTTCACTAGATAAGTAAAATAAAACAATAAAGACAACAATACCCATTAATTACCGCATGGTAACAGTTTATTCTGGTCGACATGTTTCGCCAACAAGGGTGGCATCTTCAGGACAATATTACACATGAAATCAAACAGTGAAGTACAAATTTTGCGGTTGTGCGGTTCGCCGAACAATAGAGTTTGTTATGACTTCGTGTACTTATGTATGGTATGTTAATCTTCAGTGATGGAATGCTTCTTATTTGTATGTTTCTGTGGTTGCTTCTATTTCCAAATCTGTCCTCTTTTTTCCTCATATCTGGTAATTTTCGGGAACGGATTGAGAACTTTTTAAATGGTCCGGTTTTTTGTCCATGCTGGGTGGTTGTTAGGTACAACGCTAGTGTGGCAAAAGTGGGTCCTGTCGGATACAGGGGTTCACAGTAAAAAAGTAAACTTGTATATAATTAGGATTACTTAGCAAGAAATAACTAAGCAGGGGTGCTAAAAGTTTGTATATTTGAATTTCTTTTCAAACTTCCTGATTGAAAGTTTTGATATATCTTGTTTCATTTAGAAATATATTAGAATTTGAATTTTCCTAATTTAGAAATATATTAGAATTTGAATTTTCCTAATTTAGAAATCATATTATAGATCATTGTTTTTTTTTTTTTTTTATTCTAAATTATGTACTAGTATATGAGTGTTATTAATACAGATAGATGACTGCCTATGCAAGGTTCTTGTGTATAGTCAGGAACATCATAACACCAATGTTATGGAACGTGTAGTTTGATAGATACAACAAAAATTTCTTCTTAAAGTGGCATCTGTTTTCTGTTATGTATACTGTGGATTCATTATTGTGGGTCTCATTGGGGTCTAAGCGTTACGCAGGATTGCCGAATTTTTTTTAAGCATGACACGTGAAAGTCAAATTATTGTGTCATGAAAACAGGAAATTAGGTCTTATGGGACCCAGGAAATGACAAAAAAATGAGAATTGCTTACGTACATAGTGTAAGTGGGATGCGGGAATCTGACAAAACAGAAAGCGGGATCCGGGATCGGAACCCCCCAATGGGACCCCATTATTATTCATTGGATACCAATTTTTGTGGGTTTCATAGGTACAGGTAAACCACAGCGTTAAATGTTCAATGAATAACACATTTTCTTTAGGCTTGTATGCAGACCTTGGCAAAACAATGAAATTAAATATCCACGTATCCACGAAAAACAAATGAATCCACAGTAATTCTTTTCAAAATATATGAAAGCTTACAGTTTAGGAATTTATATAATGTAAAATGGATAATGGTATAAAGTACATGATTTTCAACCAACTACATCTCTTTTTTAAACAACAAAGTGTTGTTTCCTTATATAACCTTTATGTATATATATGTATTAGTAAAATATGCCCTGTGTTACAGGTACACACCATGTATCAAGTTGGACTGATGGAAAGTGACAAACACATAGAATTCTTCTGGAACACATTGGAGACTCTTAGTCAGGAGGATCTCTGTAAATTTATCAAGTTTTCTTGTAACCAGGAAAGAATTCCACAGACCTGTCCCTGTAAAGAGGGCGGAGCAGAAACCACACATGTCCCTCCTTATCCAATGAAGATTGCTCCTCCTGATGGTCCAGGTAAATATATAAATGCAATAAGATTATAACTACATTACAATTATGAACCAGCATTGCATTACAGTATGATTATAGAAATTAATGCTGTAAAATTGCACAATTATAATTACTGTAACACAAATTGAAAATTCATTACAATGGTAACCACAACACAAATAATGTGTATGCCCCTATAGGAGGGGCATAAAGTTTTACCCTTGTCTGTCTGTATGGTTGTGCATCCATAAGTCCCAAAATTGATTTCTGTTTTCTAACATTAGTTTGCCTCAAATAAATGTTATCAAACCTATACAAAATGCTTATGACCATAAAACACAGATCAAGTTGTAAATTTGGTGGCATCACTTTTACCCTTCTAGAGTTATGGCCCTTTACAATTGGAAAAATTGCTGAAATTTTTGTTTCTTTTCTCTAACTTCAGTTTGCCTTAACCAAATCTTATGAAACTGACCACAATGCTTATTACCACAAAATCAGATCAAGTACATACTTTTTCCGTCACTTATACCATTCTTGGGGTATGTCACTTATAACTTTATATGCAAGTGGGGGCATCATCTCCATTTATTTAGTGTATAATACATACTTATGGTACTATTTGTATTTTTAGGTCCACCAGATTCACGGTTTATTAGAGTAGAAACCTGTATGTTCATGGTTAAACTGCCACAGTATTCTACACAAGAATTGATGACTCAAAGATTATTATATGCTATAAATTGCAGAGAGGATCCCCTTAGTGGATGAAGTATAAGCATTATTTATACTGTTGAATAGATCTGTTGCAGTTGTAAAGCATTTTATCATTTGTCTAAATCAATAAAGTTTCAAATATTTGATAAACAATGCGCATTTGAATGATCAAAAAGATAGATATGTTTACCAGTCTAAGTGAGATATATTTACAAAATGTCCAGAGATTCTTTTTTTCTGTCTTTTTTTTTTCCTTTTATGATGTAATTATAAGATGTAAGATATATATCCTCTTCACAGTTGTAGTTGGTGTGTAAATTTATAGAAGTTGAAGTGTTGACTGACAATGTACAGTGTTTTAAAAAAAATATTATAGTAAAGTAGGTCCCTAGTCTAATAAAATGCAGAAACTTCATCTCATGTGTGTAAATCACTTCATAAAAGCGAAAGCTTTTCTTATCCTTAGAGAATTTACTGATTATTTTTTAGGGATGTAAATTTAAATTTGAAATAATGAATTACTTTGCTTTGCAAGCATTTATCAAGGGAACATTTTGATAAATAAGAGAGTTAATATTGTAACGTATTTATTCTGTCTGCAAGAGTTGTTATCACCATTGGAATTGAATTATTATAATTATCTTAAATCATATTCAAGCCTGTTCTAACTTTATAGCACAAGTGTCCTAATTTGCCAAAACATGCTGTTCTTTAAAGTTTTGACGATAAAATTTATATAATAATTTTATCATTAATGATTAACCAGTGTAATTAGACTAAGCAGCACTGAAAACCTAATAGGTCTATTTTTTTTGTCGCTATTTTAAATAGAACTACCCATTCAACATCCAGACTCTTTATTAAATGTAAAACCATATGTGCGTTTTTGTATGTGATATGTATAGGTTTATTTATTATATATTTTGTTTGTGTCAGCATTTATAATATAGCGTTGGTTGTACTATTTTAAGCGTTATCACCATAGCAACTATAAGTATTTTTGCTACTACAGTAACCATAGCAATTATTATTTATAAGATGTACTGTATTAGTTTGTTTTATTTGTTAAGAAATGTTTTCTGTTGGTAGTAGTAGTATTTAATCTAAATATGTTTTATATGTTGTTAAAGATTACATTCTCACTGAATGTTTTCTCTTGTATAATTAGTATTTTATCTAATTTGTGTGGTTGCGTACACAGCCTTTAATAAAGTACAGATGTATGTGTCTGTAGGGAAACTCTGGATTATTTCAGTCTGTATGCCATTTATTTAACCTAAGTATAAAGTTACAGTGCTTTCTTAAAAAAAAAAGGCAACAGATTAAGAAAATTGGATTCCCTGTAAATGTACGATATAAATTTGTTGTAGAACAGGAGTTGTTACGGTGGATTCGTTTATTTTCGATGGTAACAATTTTCGTGGATTGCAGAAAACTTGCATATTCATGGATATTCAATTTCATGGTTTTGCCAATCTCTGTATACAAAGCCTTTTGAAAATATGTTATTCGTTGAATATTTGAATTCACGGTTCAACTGTACCAACGAAACCCACGAAAAAATTGGTATCCAACCAATAATAATGAATCCACAGTATACTTGACTATCATTTAACAGCAAACAAGTTTGAACAACAAAAATTGGTATATTACTGATCCCCTGTAATTCATCAGCAAATGGATTTGGGTACCAGATACCTCGTACAAACAGCTTTTAAGATGTCTAATATTTGGAATACTATGTTGTTAATGTTTGTAACTAATACTTTAAATATTATTTATTCAACAAATAAACAAAAGTTAAATCTTTTGAACTCTGTTGGATAGTTGTCACATTGGCAATCGTAGCACATATGCTTATTTTTTCTTTTTATATTAAAAGGTAATATTATAATTGTACAAGTACAAGTTTGTTCTGCAATTTATGAATTTCTGTACTTGCTGTATACTACAGACTTATGTATTATGATTTTACAAGATAGTGCTTTTATATTTCCATGGATATAAACAGCTTTGTTAACCCTGATCCCACCTATTTTGACCTTTTGACTTATTCAATCCTATAGCCTGACCTTTTGACCTAATCACCACATATAGTCTGACCTTTTGACTTTTTAACCCATTTAGCCTGACCTATTGACCTATTCACCACATATAGCCTAACCTTTTAACATGTCCCTCTACATCATATAGATATTAAAGAGTGCCGACATTGGAATTTTGTTACTTTGTAGACACCATGTGACAAATCTGGGAAAAGGTGAGAAATATGGTATTGGCTATGACTTCATGAGAAGGTGTTATTTATAAATCTAAATGATAATTATAAGCATTTACAGATAATAAATTTCTTAAAATTAACAATGATTTTGAAACGAATTTTTTTTTAAATTTTCTTAAAAATCAGAATTGTTTTATTTTCAAAAGCATTTATTTATACTTTTTTCGGGTTTTTTTTTATTTGAAAAATATATATTGTCAATCACAAAAATACCCAATACTACCTGTGGTAAAATACTATGAAAAATGCTGCTTTATTTTAGGTGTTGATTCAAGAATCTTATCAAATTCATGTTTTTCCTGAACTTTTCTGTTGGCAATGTTTTTGTGATAGAAATTTCAAGCTTAAATGAAGATGAATATGATAATAGAATGGCCATATATTATTGTTTCCTGCTTTGTTATATTGTTACCATGGTTACCAGATGTGTATAGTTGCTGATATATTGTATGCTTTCATTGGTTTTAATAAATTATGTTACAGATAAGTTGTTATTACGATTTTGCTCAACAAAAATAGTATTGATTTGAATGATTATAATGCTACTGACAAGAAGTTGCACTTAAGTAGCAATCAGTTATTCAAGATGGCCACTGTAGAATGTTAAATTAATTGGTTCTAACCTTAACATGAAGGAAGATTTGGTGTAATGGATTTGCTGTTTGCAAATTGAGTTTAAAATGTAGAGCCATGGACATGAATGAAAGGACATGAGGTGTATATGTCAACGAGACAGCAACCCAATGACAATAATATTGTAAATACATCTAGAGGGTAACAAAGAATGTTTTTATGCCCCACCTACGATAGTAGAGGGGCATTATGTTTTCTGGTCTGTGCGTCCGTTCGTCCGTCCGTTCGTCCGTTCGTCCGTCCGTTCGTCCATTCGTTCGTCCGTCTGTCCCGCTTCAGGTTAAAGTTTTTGGTCGAGGTAGTTTTTGATGAAGTTGAAGTCCAATCGACTTCAAACTTGGTACACATGTTCCCTATGATATGATCTTTCTAATTTTAATGCCAAATTAGAGATTTTACCCCAATTTCACGGTCCACTGAACATAGAAAATGATAGTGCGAGTGGGGCATTCGTGTACTGAGGACACATTCTTGTTATAACCTGAAATTAAGGGTTGTATTGCAAATAGCAAAACAAAAAAAATCCTGATTTTTCATATGGATGCTTTTTATTAGCCTTCAAATTTGCATTTCTGAAATTTCAAATGCTTGCCTATTTTATATACAATTGATATGTGTAATGATGTTGCATGAACATCTTGTTCTCAGAATCATGTTGAGTAATATGTTATAACTGCCTGTGAAACATCTATTCACAATAGACTAATGATATGGATATTAGCACTTTTAGGCAACCGTCATCAATGAGCAAAACCCATTCCATATAGTAAGCTAGGGTGGATTATTTATTTTCGAGGTTTTCAATTTCACGGATTATTGAAATCTTGCATTTTCATGGCTAATTAATTTTGTGGTTTTAACAAAGTCCGCATACAGCCTTATATAAAATGTCTTCCGTTCAACATTAAAATAATGTACTTTTCATTTCCCAATGAAAAAAAGATCCCTAGAGATGTTGGATTGTAGAATGGCATGTTATTTCCATGCAGATACCCCCCTTTACACCCCTCGCATATGATTGTCAGTTTCCCTAATGATGGTAAGTGGTCATCTCCAGATACTGCAGCTTTACCAACAACAATTGGCTGCCATGATATAAGCAGCAGACGGAAACTGTGTTGAACACCAATAATTAACCAATCCACCTACGACATGTCTGGAACAAGTCGGCAGTATGACTTTCATTTATCAAATATAAATAAAAGAAGGTATGAAGTATATGCCAATGAGACAGCAACCCAACAAACCAACAACATACAAAACATTTTGTATACCCATGCCATAGAGAAGGGGGCATTAAGTTTTACCCTTGATTGTCCATACATATGTCCCAAAGTTGGTTACCATTCTCTAACTTTTGTTTGCCTCAGGTAAATGTTATGCTTATGACCAGAAAATACAGATCAAGATTTCTTTTTCGTGGCATCACTTTAACAGTTCATGAGTTATGCCCCTTTACAATGGAAAAATTGCTGACTTTTTCATTTTCGTTCTCTTACTTAAGTTTGCCTCAACCAAATGTTATGAAACTTATACACAATACTTATTACCACAAAACTCAGATCAAGTACAAATTTGGATAGGTTCACTTTTACCGTCCTTCAGTTATGTCCCTTTATAACTATATGATTTATGTGCAAGCAGGGTCATAATCTGTGTCCTATTGACACATTCCCTTTTATTTCATAATGTTGTAGTGTTTTCTGAGAATTGCTATTGACTTTCAGAATTACTTGATCCATATCAACCAAGATAACAAAAAACATTTTTATGTGATTTATTTTTATAAAGCATAATTTTTTTTCTCATAAATGTGAAGATGTAAGAATAAAAAAAACGAATTCTCCCAACCCTTATTTTGAAAATACTAGTTTTTCATATACAAAATGTACAAAGTTAACAAAGTGAAACAACAACAATAAAATAATAACAAAACAACATTATCTGGTTTTTTTTACATATGAAAGACTTTTTATTATTCATTTTTGAATTGATGCAGGCTCTATTTCTTTAATGTTATCTGTGTTAAATATTCATAACTTTTTTAAGTAGAAAAAATGAAAATAATTGGTAGGACTTATTTTTTTGGTCTGCAAGATGCATGGAAGACTCAATAAAGTAAATTCATGTGGCCTTATTGGTGATATTTAGTGTATCAATTTTGTGAACTTACTTAAATGACAAAGAAACAGAACACTATATTAGATATAGGAAGATGTGGTATGAGTGCCAATGAGACAACTCTCCATTATTTATATTAGTTGAGATTTATATTTTTGACTTGTAAACTTTATTTCATTACAAAAATAAATTGAAAAACATGCAGATAGGAATGGACCACACTAAAGTTTAGAAATCAGAAATAAAGATGTCTACTATCACTACAGAAGGATAAATGAAAAAAAACAAAGAAGTAATTAATATACAAACAAATAAAATGTTGGATCTTACTGATCATACATTTGTACATTGATAACATATTTCTTAACTATCTAAGAGTGTACAAAGTACAATGAATTTATGACAGATTTTTTTTTTTTCATTGAACCATGAAATCAATCGCACTTTTGTTTTCTTCTTATTGTGTCATGATTGCTAAACAAATCAGTGAACAGGTAATAAAAAAATATACATAATATACATATATATATATATATATATATATATATATATATATATATATATATATATATATATATATAGCCAATTTTACCAGGTTTATCTATCTATATTTACCACTATTTATAAGAGAAGATGTGGTTCAGTGAACAAATAAGCATATCTTTCTATAATTACCGCTACGTATAAGAGAAGACATGGTTCAGTGAACAAATAAGCAAACTTTTATTGCTGAACTATCAATAACACACTCAAGTAATTAGTTGGAAAATAAATACACATATAAACATATTACAATGAGAGCAAAAACAAATGACAAATTAAGCAAACATATGATAACACATTTATTTATTATCATTTCTCAAATTCATAAAAAAAAATTTAAAAAACAACAAAATATCGTTAATATATTGACTTTGGTTAATGCTGTGGTTTATAACGTGAGCAATTACACATGAACTGATTACAACACATTTACTTGTTAAACAACAAGGTTTTATAATCTCATGACCTACGTTTGACCTTAATATCTTTAACACTGACCTTGAATTACAAGGTCATAACCTTTCTGATATACTTCTTAGGTATTCATAGCTATAGGTCTCACATTATTAATTAACCGTTATTTTACATCATAAACCTTTATTCGTTAAACCAATTGACCTGAAAGTGGTCAAATGTATTTAAAAAAGAATTCTATCAAATTAAATTGTCCCACAAATGAAGAAAGGACTTGTC
This sequence comes from Mytilus galloprovincialis, assembly GCF_965363235.1. Lineage (NCBI taxonomy): Eukaryota > Metazoa > Mollusca > Bivalvia > Mytilida > Mytilidae > Mytilus > Mytilus galloprovincialis. Next base: position 56,454,241 of record NC_134842.1, read on the forward strand.
TGAATTCTGGTTTTACAATTTTGATTTAACTGACAAAATGGAAACAATCATGCTTGTATAACAAATTTTAATCAAACAGACCACTTGTAACATTGATTGGTGTTTAACACCCCTTTCAATACTATTGTGCTTTTTCATGGGGGTCAGTTTTATTGGTGGAGGAAGCCAGAGTGACCAGAGAAAACCATGACCTTCTGTAGGAAAATCACTTGTAAGAAAATTGATCACAATTTTGAATGTTTTACATTGTATTATATTTTCATTTTTAATGTAAGTGTTAATAAAAATTAAGGCATAATGAGTTCAATTCAATCAGTGGCAGATCCAGGGGGAGGGTTCCGGGACATATAGTTGGAACCCCCCCCCCCCTTGTCCTGGGTTGTGAACCCCCCTTTTTCAAATGGCTGGATCTGCCACTGTCAGTTATTACAGATATTTATTATGTACATTTTATACATATTTTGTAATTTACATGCATTGCAAATGAGTCTGTTTACATGAAGCCATGTAAACTGTAATAGTCATAGCTCTTTTGCTGTGAATATTTTTGATGCAAAGTAAAAATTGTTTTCACCTCTTCACTTTTGTAATAAACCCTATTCTAAACAATCTTATTCTAAACAATATAATTGATTGATTGTTGGTTGCTTTACGCTGTATGAGCACAAAAAGGCTATAAAAAGGCTATATTGCAGCGAGAGCTAATTCGAATATTTTTACAATTTAAAGCATATTTTTAAAATAAGACAAAACGTCCTTCAATATACTCAAATTCTCTAAACAATATAAGTATAAAAATGAAAGTTTGAAAGTATATTATGAAACCAATTCAAAATGGCACATTTTATTAATTCTACAACCAAATCAAAAAGAAAACCTATTGTCAGCTGTGTTTTATGTACAAAAAGTTAATCTATTAATTGACAAAACGGCACAAAAATATAAAATCTATTTCTCTTCCAAAAAATATGAATTTCTTGGACGGTGGATGATGTTGTTAGTTAGATCACAGACTAAGGTTTTCTTATAGAATATCATAGATAGCCTTATATTTACATGCAGCATATATAGAAATTTGTGTATGTCTATTTTTTGTCATATTTAAAATACATATAAATTTGTGTTTTTTCTTCACTATAAATTAACCTGTTTCGACTAGACTTTACCTGTTTTCATAAATAAAAGTAAAAATGTAAAAAAATAAACATTATTTCATTCTGTTGCCCGTACAATACCCTGGTGAACTTACAATTAATCTTATCGGACACATCAAAGTCCTCTTCACAATTCTTTTATTTTGTAATTGGCTTTATTTATGGTCATGCAAATTTAAATTTTGAAATATTTCAGAGAAAATGGCAAAGTCATGATATTTTTAAATGAAATGAAATTTCTATTGAGTAGGATAATATCATAGATTTGTTAAGGATTTTACAATAACTTTATTCTAAAGATTTCTATGTTAATTAGTTGCTATGGAGAGGCAGCACAATAATGAAAGACTGAGAGTGAAATCACAGGTGATTTCCCTATCCTCTTTACAATGTGTCTAGCAAGACAAGGTAGGAAAATTTGTAAGTTTAACCAATTAAAATACCCTATTAAACCAACAATAAATCATTTAAAACGGAGAAGCAATTATTTATCTTTATATAAAATTCGAATAACTTTGTACAATTTCACCAATTTTTCATGTTATGATTCAAAATTTCTCCAGATTTTTTCCTACACATGTATAATAAAGGTGAAGTTTAATCATTAAAAAGCTAACAACATCTATTTTTTGTGAGACAGCAAAATGTGTAAATTGGACAACAATGGATAAAAACATAATAGTTCTGCTTAATAATAGCAAGTTTAGTTTTCAAATTTATCATTCCACATAAATGTTACAAGAAACCTATCAAATTATCCTGAGAAGATCAAGGCATGAGTCGCACAATTATGGTCTAGTTTAAGGTGGTTCCCAACACTTTCACTAAAATTAATTCGACTCGTTTAAAAATTGTAGATACACCAATTTTGGATTAATTCCCTCTAATGTGAGAAAGTAGTTCTACGGAAAAAAAATACATTGTCACTACAGAAAACATGTAATACTAAAGATGTTACTGGTTTGCAAATGTTATTTGGTAAATTGGCATAAAATCTAAATAAGTTATAGTAAATTCTTGGAATTTGGTAAATACACAAGTAAAGACAGCTAGACAACTAAACAACTATCAGTAAAATTATGTCAGCAGAATTATTGCTTTGTAAGAAATATAAATCTATTCATTTTTAAACAAAACAAAAAAAGTTATCTTTTAGAACAAGTATACTTATATAACCCTCAATAACTTTATGGTGTTTGAAACACTAAAGTTCTTCAATCGATATATAGAAGAACTTGTAATAACAATAATAAAATCAATAAAAACAAAACAGCTATATAAATGAATCTCTTAAGACAATATGGAAGCCTTATATATTCTGCATAGATCTTGTTTACAATACTGTAACTGTATCTATTCCCATTCAGTTATTTCATTTGCATAATTTCTTACAAATAAACATATATATATTGTGTAGTTTTGGCTATTTGTTGTACAAAATGTTTCAACAATGTACATTTATTTCTTTTAATGATATGTTGATCACCTCATGGATACAAACTTAGTCAATGAGATATTAAAAAAGTATCTCAGCTTGGCATAATACATATAATGGATACCTATCACACTAAAAAAAGAAATCTATGCAGCATCTTCTAAGAGGTCAATTTATGCATGCTTATTTTTCTTGTAAATCAAAAAAATATTTCAATACTGTCTGAAGTTTTAATATTGCGCTATTCATTCTTGAATAAGTGATCTTCAAATTAAGACATTGAATTTACAGTATTCAAATTAAAATTTATCGGCACAGCACTTTAAAAATAATCTGGAAATATATTTTCATAATTTCAAAATACAATTTGTACTTTAAAATCAAAGATAAATTAAAGCTGAAAATGTTTGCTAACAGAGCACAGCAAAATTATGACTTGATATGCATATATATATATCTTTAAAAATTTACAGATCTAACATTGTTGGGTTGATGTTTAGACGAGTTGTATATCTTTAAAAATACACAATAAAACCATTATGAAAATAAGTACAGTTACTTTAAGACAATCAATGCTGACTCTTTAATAAATTTTTATTATACAATTCATGAACATTTTCCTCGTCGGAGCTTTCATCATGATATTCAAATCTTCCGTTAAGCAATTTGTTTTTGACAGGCTGGTTGAAGTCGTCATCCTCATCGTCATCATCATCAAATCTTATTTTACTGAACCCTTTGTGTTGTGGTGTATAACGACTTTTGACACACATCGCCATGGTTACCAGTATTACTATTACTAAAACTACAACAGCTGTTTGAAAAAAGAAATGATATATTTAAAAAATTATTAAAAGTGCTGCTTTACAAACGTTATTGTGTTTTATTTTTGACATTTGGTCTAGATTGGCAAATTGGGGAAGTTTGTGCACAAAGTTAAAATCAGTTTGACAATATCATAGTTTGTGCTTGTACCAAGTTAGACTATATCTTGACCATAAGCTATTTGTTGGATCTTTGTTTTTAATAAAAAAAAAATAGTTTTCCTGTATGGCCTAAAATCAACATAAAAATAATATTTTTGTTTTTTCAGCTTGGTTTATGGTGTCTTCATATGTTTTCTGATGATAAGCTCTATATTTTTATGTATGTTGTTTTATTTTGTTCTTTTTTGTATAAATTGTAAAAGTATAGATCTCACACATATGTTTTTTTAAATTTTAAATGAAATGGAAAAACAATATTGAATACATTACCTCCTGTCCCAGACACGTTTGTTTTAATTAGCACTAAAACATAAACTGTTTGCTATTCCAGTAGTTAAATATGTACTCAGGTCATGTTTATGAATTTTGGCAGCTGTTTGGGTTTTTTTTACGCTACAGTGTAAAATATTTTACCCCAATCACCCACTTTGCTTTTCATTGAAGATAAGAAGATAACTACCAAATTTTTAGGAGATTCTAGATTATCATTTGTAACAATATTCAATATTAGACCCAAAAAATAAAGTCCGAGTCAGTCTTTTCTCACCATTTATCAAATATGAAATTTAGCAGTAAAATCTTATGCAAGCATAGCTAGAATTATAATCACACAAACATACCCTAGTTTATAGTATATCTCTGAATTTCTCACTTAATAAATGACCCTGTAATAAAACACTTACCAATAACCATCATAACTTTTGCACGAGATAGTCCTAAAATATTTTCTTCTTTCTCCAAAAACACTATCTTGCTGGAAGTTTTCTCTTCTCCAAAATTCTTTGATACTACGATTTTCTGAAAAAGTTAAATAAACATATGTTTTTAAATCCAATTTCCAAAATGATTTATAAATGATACTTTTTTTAAGAGAACAACTATAATCTTTCCACTTATTCTAATATAAATTATAAATATCACAACATATTTTGATTGGCTACAGTGTTCTCCACAGGATTTAGCACTGTGGTAAGCGCGTAATTTTCAACAATTCTCAGTAACTTTCTCGCGGCGCGCGGTTTGTTTGTAATTTATTTGTTATGTATTTTTCTTATAGTACGATATTGATGTTTTCTATTGTATTAAATGATGTCCTCATCATGCTCATGGCAGTTACCCCTTTGTTTGTTAATGTTATTGTCTGGATATAGAAAAAGAGTCTTTTTTCTCCATTGTAAATTTATATTTAATCCTCATATTATCTGTGTAAAAAACCCCAAGGAGAAGACTTTTTCCATGATGGGTCTTTACCTGACTGCCTATGTGAAGATTTCTTAGCACTAACAGGTGACGTTGCAGAACATGTAGGACCAACAATAAAGTCATTGTCAGCTTCTGTGTTTGGTTTTGTAACCCACTGTAGCAGGGTACTATTAACCTTACAACGTTTGACACGAATTGACATTTTTTAGCAAACTGATTTCTCATTTTTCTGACCTTAACGTTTTATAATATTCAAATGGCTTCATCCAATCTGGACATCGAGAAAGTGAATTTCTCAAATTGTATCAGCTTGGTGTTTATTTTTTCTAATGTTTTCAAATGGTAAAATTCATTACTGCAGAATTGCCGACTAAACAATTATTAGTTCGAATAGGTGATAATTAAGACTTGCTCATTTTTTCGGGGTTCATATGGATAGTAAACCCGGCAATTTGTAACAAAACCCGTGTTTGATCGTTTCTAAAACCATCGTTTGTTCAAAGTTCATAAAACAAGTTTGTGAGTGTCGTCGGGAAATGCGGTCAATTTATTTCATATCATTTTATTCATAAATGCCTCTATTTATTCTTTTAATTAAAAAAATAGATGTCAATGTTGAAATCTTAGTTTATTTTGATCTTCCAAAGTCGCCATTTAGTAAAATTTATTAGACTGGTCCCACAGAGTTACTTAAAACAACGGAAATAATTCATTCAGAAATAGTAAACCAGTTGATCATGTGATCCGAAGTAAAAAATAAGCAGGAAATTTGAAAAAATTACGAAAAATTACGCTGCGGTCAGTGCAATAGATCAGCCGGAAATTGTGATAGCGCGGAAAAGCGGAGCGCTAAAACGGCCTAATCATGAGCTCACATCTTACAACAAGTTTAGACAGCCCCGAAAGTTGATTTAAAATGGTATTATACCCAAGAAAGACAGATTCGTCTATTTCATACTAACTTGTGTAAAATCTTGATAACCATGGCAATGGAATACAAGGTCATAATGACCTGGAGGTAGATAGACATGGAAACGACCTTTGGCATCTACAGAGAAATTTCTTGAAGATCCCTTTATTGTGACAGTGGCATTTTCCATGGGTCTTTGTTCTTCTTTGTTTTGTACCACTCCTGTAAACCCTCGTCCTGCTTCATTCAGAAGATGAAGAAGAGGCTGCCGATGCTGATGCCAAGACTGAAGTAATTGATGTCCATCAGGGTAGTCACAACATCCTGTGTATATCTCCATGGCAACTGATCCAATATAATCAAAGGCATAGTCCTGTAAAAATTTCATTGAGAATAAAAAATTTGATCAATGAATAACTACCAGAGGAAAAGAACAGATATACAGATATATGGTATATATGATAGGCAATATGGATTGAATGAATATGTTGACCTTTGTTTTAAGGTGAAACTTTTCATTCTTTGTGTCCTTAGGTTCCTGTCTTATTGACCTTATTTGGAAATGATCAATATATTGAATAAACTGTGCCTACAGGGATTGAAGTTAAAATATTGGTATGGTGGCCCAAAGTTTAAAATTTAGGTAGCTAATATATATAGTTCTATAATAGAAAAACAGAAATTTTAGAAGCACACACCAAATTAAGGGGCCATTTTTGAGTGGGCCTCTGCTAATTTCGAACCCTGCCTATATTACTATTCTTCATCTCGAAATTACAATTAATCAACAAATTTTAAAGCTTACACCGTACACCAAGGTCAAGACCTATCAAACACCACCTTAAGCAGCACATCTTGATAAAATTCTTTACCTCCTCAGCTGTCTAGTTTATTTCAAACAACTTATAACAGGAGTCATAAACTGACAAACAGAAAATTAATTTCTAGTTAAAGCATCAAGTACTTGTGAATTGAGAAATTTCTGAGCGCATCTATAACTGCTATTGTTTTTTCCAAGTTTCATAAGTCTACGCTGAAATATCCCAAAATCATTGTTTATTCTTTTATCTTTTCACTTATAATTGTCAAAGATTTCTCTATATATTACTCACAAGTAAGCTGCCATCATGAGCATGTAAGGCACTAGCTGGTACTATAGCTGCAGGGAAATGTTCAGCTACAAAGATAATATAATCAGGTCAAACTCTATATATCAAGGGTCCGGAAACGGTCATATATGCCAGTCTTGACCTAAACTGAAAGTATTTGTCCTAAATGAGTAATTGGGATTTAGGACAAATTTTATTTTTTTACAGAAACAATTTCGGTCATTTAATGTCATTTCGTTGAGATCGAGTTTCTAACATTGTCTAAATCGCCATTTTGAACTTATTTTTTGTTTGTTATCCTTTTCCTGTTATAAAACTGCCACTCCAGTAAAGTGTTATAATCCTGAGGGCCCTCCTAATAACTATAGTAATGCCTCGGGGAATTTTGGCTAATGATCGCTAATCTCTTTACCTGTGTTTTTAATTAAATTTTCTATTGATCACAAGCTCAGAACTAATATTTTAAAGAAATTAAAAGTTCATAACAACTGTCTGCATTATTTAATTACTTTTCTCAGCTAAGACAATTGTCAATTCTGATTTAAAATTAAATTAAAATTAAATTAATTTACGTAGAACAAAATATTGTTTCACTACACACCTGAGACTACTATAACACGAAACTACGTTACATTAACGTAGCTATAAAAGTGGAGACTCACACTACACGATAAATCGGTAGTGACCAATCTCTGTGTTATAGTAGTCTCAGTACAAACACACGTGCTTTGTTTACTAATACGCATGCTTGAAATGCTCTTCCAAAATTAGACACTAAATCGTAAATTCAAAATGATTTCATGCTAAATTAAACAAGTCCAACTATTATAATTAATATTCAAACACTATTAAAGGTAAAACAGTTAAAAAGCCGACGATTTCCTGTGAATTTGATAAACAAAACTAATCCCGGAAATGAGTCCGGAATTGGTCGTTTTACTATTGTCGTTAAACCTCCGGTTATAATTTTCTCTTCAAAATGGAAAGAAACGTAAGCGAAGTTTGAGAAATTTATCGTTTTGAGTCATTAAAATCATTTCATTTTTAAACTGTTGCCTTCCTTTTATTGCTCAAGATCGATTTTAAGGAAAATGGTAGGGAAATTTCTGAAGTAAATGCGATGCAACAGTTAAACAAGTTCGTTGATGCTACGAGTATGACTGAATGAGCATACACACAATCTTTGTTTGAAAAAGGGCACCAACTTTTAAGTTATCCGAAAATGACCGAAATTAGGTGAAAAAATTTCCGGATCCTTGCTATATATACAATATACTTATAACACTTTTAAGAAATGGCTAAAATACATAAGACTGCACAGAATCCGATATTTGCAAAAAAAGAATATATCTGTTATTGTAATATTCTTGAAAAACAAACAAAAACAAGAATGTGTCCATAGTACACGGATGCCCTACTCGCACTATCATTTTACATGTTCACTGGACCGTGAAATTGGGGTCAATACTTTAAAATTGGCATTAAAATTAGAAAGATCATATCATAGTTAACACATGTACTAAGTTTCAAGTTGATTGGACTTCAACTTCATCAAAAACTACCTTGACCAAAAACTTTAACCTGAAGCGGGACGAACGAACGAACGAACGAACGGACGAACGGAGGCACAGATCAGAAAACATAATGCCCCTCTACTATTGTAGGTGGGGCATAAAAACATTTGTATATGTTCATGGTAAATTTATTGTGTATATGAATATCGGGAATAAAATTATCAGCAAGTTGGATAGAAATATTCATGATCTGTCAAAACCATGTAGAACCCTATACCTTAATTTTTTTTTATTTACAGGATATGAACTGGGAAGTTCCACTCTAATTTCAAAAGTTATGGGACTAAGCTATCAGTCAAGAGAAAAGCCTTTTTTTCATAAAAAAATACCTATTTGCATATAAAATTCTGTCTTTATTCATTATCTTTAATTATATTGTGCATTGAATGCCCTTTAAAACAGTTTCAGTTATGAGTTTACAAAATCTGAAATTAAAAATGTACCTTGATCCTAATGGTTTATTATTACAATATAAATATAAATCAATTCTATACGAAGAATTCAGACTTCTATCATTTTAGTCCTACCTGTATTGTTACACCCAAACAGTCCAGCTTTCAGGGCCTCATGATGTTTGATAAAAGCAGATCCCAACTGAACAGTGGCTGCATTATCTACATTACCAAACCTTTTGTCTGAAATAGATCAATTCTAGCAAATGTAAATTTCATATTCTTTTTTGTTGGTTTACTGAGATGCTGTCTTTTTTTAAATCATGAAAAAAGCAACATACCTACTAACAAAATATGGCTTATTTTACATGAAATGGAGAAAGAAAACTTCAGTGTAAAAGTCATCTAAATACCAATAGAAAACAGATACCATCACTGCTTTTGGGCATATATGATATTTCTTCAATTTTGAGAGCTGAGATATGTGCATGCAGCACTGGAGTTTAAAATTGTGAAATTGAAATGTTAGTAGTTTAAAAATATCATATCTCAATGGATGAGCAGAAAAACATTCTTATACAATGTTGAGGTGAGGCTCATCTAGTATTACACTGAATTCATTTATTACAGATTTTTTTATTATCGTGGGTACCAATTTTCATAGATTGAGGGACGAATGTATATTTGACAATATTTGATTTTGTAGTTTTGTCAAAGTTAGCATATAATGCAATAGAAAGCTAAAAATTACTGATCATTTTAATTTTTTTGTAAAGCATTGCCTATGAAATCCCAAAAATTAGTTTCCACAAAAAATTAATAAAAGCGTGAATTTTGTTAATCATTTAAAAATCGTTAAAAAACAGCTATACCCATGAAATCAACAAAAGTTTGGTATCCTATTAATTAATAATTAATCCACTGTATTTCAAACTTGAGTTTATATCAAACAAATTAAATAAAAAATTCTCATTTATTATGAAACCTATATATAATAGTGGCACGAAGGTCGATTTGTTTGTGGAAGAGTTAAATTACCAGTTTGCCCTTTAGAGTAGTATGGGTGTGTAATATTTGAGATCCTCCATTGAGTATAATGGTGACACTAGGATGGTGTTTGTATGTGGAAGAGATGACTGACCTGTCTGCCCTTTTACAGAAGTATGGATGTGTTATAATTTGAGATCCTTCATTTTGAGATCCTCCGTTGAGTATAATGGTCACACTAGGATGGTGTTTGTTTGTGGTAGAGATTACTCACCAGTTTACCCTTTAGAGTAGTATGGGTGTGTTATAATTTGAGATCCTCCGTTGAGTATAATGGTCACACTAGGATGGTGTTTGTTTGTGGTAGAGATTACTCACCAGTTTACCCTTTAGAGTAGTATGGGTGTGTTATAATTTGAGATCCTCTGTTGAGTATAATGGTCACACTAGGATGGTGTTTATATGTGAGAGAGATTACTCACCAGTTTGCCCTTTAGAGTAGTATGGGTGTGTTATAATTTGAGATCCTCTGTTGAGTACAATGGTCACACTAGGATGGTGTTTATATGTGAGAGAGATTACTCACCAGTTTGCCCTTTAGAGTAGTATGGGTGTGTTATAATTTGAGATCTTTCATTGGGTATAATGGTCACACTAGGATGGTGTTTGTTTGTGGTAGAGATAACTAACCTGTTTGCCCTTTAGAGTAGTATTGGTGTGTTATAATTTGAGATCCTCCATTGAGTATAATGGTCACACTAGGATGGTGTTTGTTTGTGGTAGAGATTACTCACCAGTTTGCCCTTTAGAGTAGTATGGGTGAGTTATAATTTGAGATCCTCTGTTGAGTATAATGGTCACACTAGGATGGTGTTTGTTTGTGGTAGAGATAACTAACCAGTTTGCCCTTTAGAGTAGTATGGATGAGTTATAATTTGAGATCCTCTGTTGAGTATAATGGTCACACTAGGATGGTGTTTGTTTGTGGTAGAGATAACTAACCTGTTTGCCCTTTAGAGTAGTATGGGTGAGTTATAATTTGAGATCCTCTGTTGAGTATAATGGTCATACTAGGATGGTGTTTCTATTTGAGAGAGATTACACACCAGTTTGCCCTTTAGAGTAGTATGGGTGTGTTATAATTTGAGATCCTCCATTGAGTATAATGGTCACACTAGAATGGTGTTTGTTTTTTGGAGAGATAACTAACCAGTTTGCCCTTTAGAGAAGTATGGGCGAGTTATAATTTGAGATCCTCTGTTGAGTATAGTAATGGTGACACTAGGATGGTGTTTGTTTGTGGGAGAGATAACTTACCTGTTTGCCCTTTAGAGTAGTATGGGCGAGTTATAATTTGAGATCCTCTGTTGAGTATAATGGTCATACTAGGATGGTGTTTGTTTGTGGTAGAGATTACTCACCAGTTTGCCCTTTCGAGTAGTATGGGTGAGTTATAATTTGAGATCCTCTGTTGAGTATAATGGTCACACTAGGATGGTGTTTATATGTGGTAGAGATAACTTACCTGTTTGCCCTTTTGAGTAGTATGGGTGTGTTATAATTTGAGATCCTCTGTTGAGTATAATGGTCATACTAGGATGGTGTTTGTTTGTGGTAGAGATTACTCACCAGTTTGCCCTTTCGAGTAGTATGGGTGAGTTATAATTTGAGATCCTCTGTTGAGTATAATGGTCACACTAGGATGGTGTTTATATGTGGTAGAGATAACTTACCTGTTTGCCCTTTTGAGTAGTATGGGTGAGTTATAATTTGAGATCCTCCATTGAGTATAATGGTCACACTAGGATGGTGTTTGTTTTTTGGAGAGATAACTAACCAGTTTGCCCTTTAGAGTAGTATGGGCGAGTTATAATTTGAGATCGTCCATTGAGTATAATGGTCACACTAGGATGGTGTTTCTATTTGAGAGAGATTACTCACCAGTTTGCCCTTTAGAGTAGTATGGGTTTGTTATTATTTGAGATCCCTCTTTGAGTATAATGGTCACACTAGGATGGTGTTTCTATTTGAGAGAGATTACTCACCAGTTTGCCCTTTAGAGTAGTATGGGTTTGTTATTATTTGAGATCCCTCTTTGAGTATAATGGTCACACTAGGATGGTGTTTCTATTTGAGAGAGATTACTCACCAGTTTGCCCTTTAGAGTAGTATGGGTGAGTTATAATTTGAGATCCTCCATTGAGTATAATGGTCACACTAGGATGGTGTTTCTATTTGAGATAGATAACTTACCTGTTTGCCCTTTTGAGTAGTATGGGTGTGTTATAATTTGAGATCCTCAATTGAGTATAATGGGGACACTAGGATGGTGTTTGTTTTTTGGAGAGATAACTAACCAGTTTGCCCTTTAGAGTAGTATGGGTGAGTTATAATTTGAGATCCTCCATTGGGTATAATGGTCATACTAGGATGGTGTTTGTTTGTGGTAGAGATAACTTACCTGTTTGCCCTTTAGAGTAGTATGGGTGAGTTATAATTTGAGATCTTTCATTGGGTATAATGGTCACACTAGGATGGTGTTCGTTTGTGTTAGAGATAACTTACCTGTTTGCCCTTTAGAGTAGTATGGGTGTGTTATTATTTGAGATCCTGCGTTGAGTATAATGGTCACACTAGGATGGTGTTTGTTTGTGGAAGAGATAACTTACCTGTTTGCCCTTTAGAGTAGTATGGGTGTGTTATAATTTGAGATCCTCTGTTGAGTATAATGGTCACACTAGGATGGTGTTTGTTTGTGGTAGAGATAACTTACCTGTTTGCCCTTTAGAGTAGTATGGGTGAGTTATAATTTGAGATCCTCTGTTGAGTATAATGGTCACACTAGGATGGTGTTTCTATTTGAGTGAGATAACTGACCTGTTTGCCCTTTTGAGTAGCATGGGTGAGTTATAATTTGAGATCCTCTTTTGAGTATAATGGTCACACTAGGATGGTGTTTCTATTTGAGATAGATTACTCACCAGTTTGCCCTTTAGAGTAGTATGGGTGAGTTATAATTTGAGATCCTCTGTTGAGTATAATGGTCATACTAGGATGGTGTTTATAGGTGGTAGAGATTACTCACCAGTTTGCCCTTTAGAGTAGTATGGGTGAGTTATAATTTGAGATCCTCTTTTGAGTATAATGGTCACACTAGGATTGTGTTTGTTTGTGGTAGAGATTACTAACCAGTTTGCCCTTTAGAGTAGTATGGGTGAGTTATAATTTGAGATCCTCCATTGAGTATAATGGTCACACTAGGATGGTGTTTGTATATGGGAGAGATAACTTACCTGTTTGCCATTTTGAGTAGTATGGGTGTGTTATTATTTGAGATCCTTCTTTGAGTATAATGGTCACACTAGGATGGTGTTTCTATTTGAGATAGATTACTCACCAGTTTGCCCTTTTGAGTAGTATGGGTGAGTTATAATTTGAGATCCTCTGTTGAGTATAATGGTCATACTAGGATGGTGTTTATAGGTGGTAGAGATTACTCACCAGTTTGCCCTTTAGAGTAGTATGGGTGAGTTATAATTTGAGATCCTCTGTTGAGTATAATGGTCATACTAGGATGGTGTTTATAGGTGGTAGAGATTACTCACCAGTTTGCCCTTTAGAGTAGTATGGGTGAGTTATAATTTGAGATCCTCCGTTGAGTATAATGGTCACACTAGGATGGTGTTTCTCCATCCAGGACATTAAAAGTTTGGTCTCTACAGCCCTCTGGCTCCCACTTGTATAGTTGCTGTACATACCTAAAATACAGAATAGAATATGAAATATTACTTGTGAATAAACAAATATAGATTGATTAATTGGGATTTAATGCTACTTTCAGCACTAATTGCTATTTCTTGGAAGTCAAATTTTATTGGTGATAGAAACCTGAATGTCAGGAGAGAATCACCAACCTTTGGCAGGAACTTAAGGAGGCAGACCTAGGTTAAGGGAAATAACTCTGAAAATCCTCAGTACGTTTGTGTCAGCCATTTTCATAAATATGTTCTAAGCTTCTAGGATACATAGATTATTTCCAATCTGTTTCAGGTAAATGCTTAAAATTTATTGACAAAACTTGGCTTTTACAAACACATTACTGATTTAAAGAGTTATCTCCCTGAACCAAGGTCTACCCCCTTAAAACTACAGTATTGACAAACTAGCGATTCAGTGGTTAAACTACTTTAATAGACAACTCAGCCACCGATTCTTCCGTTAATTACAAATATAGACTTGAATGCAATGTTTTTGGTATAAGGATTGTAAGAGTTCATTTAGAATACTTACACTATTATAGGGCGAACAGGGGAAAATACAACCAATTAATGTATCAAATGATTTTAATATTTTCATTTCTCCTGACTAGATGTCTTCATATAAAGGTCAAATATTCCAAACCTTTCGGAAAACTGTTTTATTGAGTGAAATTGTCTTTCTACCAATTTAAATGAGTATTTTAATGATTTTCTATCCTAACTTTTAGGAATTTATGAAAAAAGGCAACTGGACTTTTTTCATCTTTTAATATATTTAGCTTAATGTTACATGATGAAACTATTTCAACCTGTGTGGTGTGAAGTTCTAAAGATAAGTCTGCTAATAAAGGTCAACTAAAATGAAATGGAAAATTGAACTCAATCTTTATTACTAAAATTTATTCACTTAGGGGAGGCACGACATTTCTTTAATGTCAAAAGTTCCACTTTAATATTTGAGGATTTTTTTTATTGAATTTACTAATTTATTAAGTCAAAATTTTAAGCCATGGTGACATTTATCAATAACATATACCAATAGTCACTTACTTGGAAAGTTTGTGTTAAGATCAATATTTTTGCCATTAGTGACCCCATGTTGACCAGCACACTGTCCAGCAGTGGCTATCCTTGCGCCATCTGGGTTTAACATGGGCACAATGTGTAGCTCCATAGTATCAAACATCTGAAATTATAACAAATAATGACATGTTCATAACAAGAGTGCACACGCTGAAATGTCTTACCTTCTTTACTAATCATTGATATTATGTTGATAGTCCTAAATATAAAGCTTTATTATAACTGTCACATAAACTCAACATTAACCAAGAAAACTAAACATTGATCAATGAACCATGAAAATGAGGCCAAGATCAGAGGAACCATGCCAGGCAGACATGTACAGCTAACAATTCTTTCATACAACAAATAAAGTTGACCTATTGCTTATAAATTAAGAAAAACAAACCAAACACAAATACTTAACACTTAGTAATGAACTGTGAAAATGAGGTTACGGTCAAATAAAACCTGTGCGACTGACATATGGATCATAAAATATTTCAATACACCAAATGTAGTTGACCTATTGCATATAGTATTAGAAAAATAGACCAAAACTCAAAAACTTAACTTTGACCACTGAACCATGAAAATGAGGTATAGGTCAGATGACACATGTCAGCTAGACATGTACACCTTACAATCATTCCATACACCAAATATAGTAGACCTATTGCATTTTAGGATAAGAAAAACAGACCAAAACACAAAAACTTAACAATAACCACTGAACCATATGCATGAAAATGAAGTCAAGGTCAGATGACAAGATGGCCTTGCAAGGTACGCACATACCAAATATAGTTATCCTATAACTTAAAATAACAGAGAATTTAACATTACAAAAAAATCTTAACTTTTTTTTCAAGTAGTCACTGAACCATGAGGTCAAGGACATTGGACATGTGACTGACGGAAAGTTCGTAACATGAGGCATCTATATACAAAGTATGAAGCATATAGGTCTTCCACCTTCTAAAATATAAAGCTTTTAAGAAGTTAGCTAACGCCGCCGCCGTCGTAGCCGGATTACTATCCCTATTTTGAGCTTTCTGCAATTAAAGTTGCAGGCTCAACAAAAAACTAAAGCTGTTTCTACATTCAATGTGTCATTTTTACAGAAAGGAGTAGGTCCGGTAAGGGCCGATTTTGGCCTCAAATGTCAGATCCATCTAACGAACGATTTTGAACACTTTTTAAACACTTCAGTGTCTATTTCAATTGATTCAATTAGTTAATGTGAAAGATTGTAACTGCTTTAGTCATTAAAAACGCTCCGATTCAAGCTGAACTAAGAAAAATCTATCAAATATGCAAAAAACCGTCACTTTTCAGATGGTTTTTGTTACATTTTCACAATTTTGTAAAACAGCTATATTTTGAGGCCAAAAAGGGGTCTTACTGAACCTACTCCTTTAAAAAAAAAACAATTTTCCTCTGTAATTGTCGCATTTATATGCTAGCCCATTTATTTTACCTTTGGTGTTTTGCTGATTTTTGTTTTTGACTTTTTTTTTTTGTTGGACCAATGAATAAAGATTTCCAATAATCGAACTAGTCTTATTATGAATAGATAGTTACTCATGCAATTGTAAATTGCAAAGATGGTAAAGGTTTTAAGTTCTGTATTCCTAACAACTAACTATGTTAAAATATTTAAGCACAATAAAAAAATAGTATAGCTCTACAAATGTAATTCTTAATTCATAAAAATATTTTTGTTTGGCTCTGTGGTCAAGGTAATTCCATAAATACAAACCTTAGAAATCATAAAATCTTTTCCATTATTTTCACAGATATCAATTGCAATCTGCAGCAAAAGTTCAGGCCCAACTGCTTCATTTCCATGGATACCAGCTATCATCAAAACATGTGATACAAATTTGTCTTTGTTATCTTGGTGACCTATATTCAACATCATCACATCTCTCTTTTCTTGTGTTTTACCAAGGCTGCAAATAGAATTCATAACTTAGTTTTTAATACACAGCACACCAGATCCCTCGCCTTTCAATAGGTCAAGCGACCAGATGGGAGAAATCATGTGACCATATTACTACTCCCTAGTTAGCCTTAGGGGTTGTATCAGTTGAATACTTAAGCAATTAATCTGGAAGACAATTGGTTATTTCATTTATGATAAAAACTATTCCTATTATTTTTACAACTTTTTCATCTTAACACAAATCAAAAGCAATGTTTATTTGAAACACATTTATTTTTATTGACATTTTTTACATATAATATTCCTGAGAGCTGCCACCAATTGTGATGTTGTTCTCAGCATCAGGACTCTATTTCACAATAGGTAGGAGGACGCAAAAGGACTCACCTAGCAAACTTCTAAAATTATAACTGGTAATAAGTCACATGACCAGTTATGAACACCTGACCAGACTCTTACCTCTCTAATGTCATGATAGAAGAACAGTTTTTGGTGACATTCCTGAGGGCTGACATCATCTCTAATGGTCTGTGGTAATCTATTTTCTCTACTTCTTTATTCAAATCGATCCTGATCTTTGATGTGTTGTATGGTTTAATTATAATCTGCTGTGTTTGTGGTTCATATCCTGTAATATTCACAAGACACCCATGCAGAACTCAGATTGTCAATAGAATGTGAATTTGCTTAATACAACTTTCAGCATTTAACATTTTTAGCTCACCTGGTCCGAAAGGGCCAAGTGAGCTTTTCCTATCACTTTGGGTCCGTCGTCGTCATCCGTCGTCGTTAACTTTTACAAAAATCTTCTCTGAAACTACTGGGCCAAATTAAACCAAACTTGGCCACAATCATCATTGGGGTATCTAGTTTATAAAATGTGTCCAGTGACCCGTCCGACCAACCAAGATGGCCGCCATGGCTAACTAGAGGCTCTCAAGAGCCTGTGTCGCTCACCTTGGTCTATGTGCATATTAACAATGGACACAGATAAATTCATGACAAAATGGTGTTTTGGTGATGGTAATGTGTTTTTAGATCTTTCTTTACTGAACATTCTTATTGCTACAATTATCTCTATCTATAATGAACTTGGCCAAGTAATTACAGTGGAAAATATTTCCTAAAAATTTACAAAAATTAATAAAAATTTATGAAAATTGTTAACAATTGACTATAAAGGGCAATAACTCCTTAAGGGGTCAATTGACAATTTTGGTCAGTTGACTTATTTGTAGATCTTATTTTGCTGAACATTATTGCTGTTTACAGTTTATCTCTATCTATAATTATATTAAAGATAATAATCAAAATCTGCCAATTTTTCTTAAAATTACTAATTCAGGGGCAGCAACCCAACAACAGGTTGTCTGATTTGTCTGAAAATTTCAGGGCAGATAGATCTTGACCTGATAAACAATTTAACCCCCATGTCAGATATGCTCTAAATGCTTTGGTTTCAGAGTTATAAGCCAAAAACTACATTTTACCCCTTTGTTCTATTATCATAATAGCAATAATGTTCAGCAAAGTAAGCTTTACAAATAAGTCAACATTACCGAAATGGTCAATTGACCCCCTAAGGAGTTATTGTCCTTTATAGTCAATTTTTAACAATTTTCATAAAATTTGTAAATTTTTATTAACATTTTCCCCTGCAACTTCTGGGCCAAGTTCATTATAGATAGAGATAATTGTAAGCAGCAAGACTGTTTAGGAAAGTAAGATGTACAAACACATCACCATCACCAAAACACAATTTTGTCATGAATCCATCTGCTTCCTCTGTTTAATATTCACATAGACCAAGGTGACTGACACAGGCTCTTTATAGCCTCTAGTTATTTTTATTTACTCCCTATAAAATTTAAAGTTTGAAGCAGAAACATAAATAGATAAAAAGATATAATAATAAAAATAAAGTAAACTATGGATTCAATTAATTTTCCTGGGAATCAATTTACGTGGATTGAAGAAAACTTGCATTTTTGTGGATATGATTTTGTGGTTTTGTCAATCTCTGCATACAAAGCCTATAGAAAATTTATAATTTGTTACACATTTGAAATTGTAGTTCACTTTTACCCACCAAACCCACGAAAATTGGTATCCAACAAAAATTATGAATCTTCAGTATATATTCAGCGTAAACTGGAATACAGTTAAAATATATATTACAGGTACATCTAAATTTAGATCTGTTTGTATGAAAAATCTATATTTACTTTTCAAATGTCAAAAGAAAGTAACAAGAAACAAATAAATAAAATACAATTTGAAATATGAACTGGCTCAACAACGAGAAAGCAAAATTTGAAATACAAACAAAATAATCAATGAAAGAATGAACAAATGAAGAGATGTTCACTTAACAAATTCCATTTAGCTGATCAACATTTCAACTATGAAATAAGACAAACAAAAAACAAAATATTTTTTCATAAAACTTTTGAGTCATTTAAAACTGGACTACCTGCTGTTCTGATGCTATCTGGAAGTAAAAATTGCAGATGAGTACTACTATTTACCTAAAAGTTAGTCCAATATAATTCATTATACTCTTGTGACCCAATAAAAAGGTTTATAGGTTTCGTAACGAGTCAGAATGGGATATTAACTTGGTTTATCGAATTTCAATACAATAATAAATGAGTCTTTGAAGAATTTATTATTACTAGTTAAATTAACTAACAAAGAGTTGTTATTTCAATCAACTAAATCCAAATTTTTCGTATCCATTTTTTGTTTCACACTCTGTGCAGTGTGATACGAGAAATATTTATTCATGCAAGAAATATATAACAAGCATCCATAAGAGAATTTAATCTAACCAATACAAACAAAGCCATTACTTCAGAAATGTATTAACCGTTTTGTGAAGTGAAACCAATTTTCACCTTACTTTATCACTAATTGATATCAAATACTCATTTATTAATATTTTCAAAATAAAAAATCAAACTGACTAAGATTTTAAACCCTTGATTCTCTAATATATGGTTAAATTACTATATTTAAAATGTACATGCACATATGTAAAATTATTCATACAAACCTGGGGCTGCTACTTCAAGGTTATGTTTTCCTTCTGTCAGAATGGAATAAAACTCTCCCATTTCATTGGTTGATAAAGCAGCCTCTTTTTCATTTATCTTAACAGTAGCTCCACTAATTGGTTTACTTTTGTCATCATAGACAATCCCATATACACCTGAAATTATTGCTCAATATATATATATATATATAAAGATAAGTCATAGGACACAAATGTCTCCGCTCAAACTTTGCAATTTTCAAGTTTAAAGGGGCATAACTCTAGAACAGTTAATGACTCACAATCCAAATTCAATCTATGTCTACATGGTGTATGAGCTTTATAAATTTGGGTTAGACAAACAAGTTAGAATACAGAATACAAAATTTGGTAATTTTCCAAGTGGCATAACTTTAGAACTTAATCACTGCCCAATTTTTTAACTCTGTCTGTGAATTTTTGTTCTGAGCCTTCTGTATTAGTAGGGTGCCCAGTATCGAAAAAGGCGTCTAGTCATGCTAGTTAACCAGTTTAAGTACACGGATAACACACAGCTATATTAATATGCAAACTATTGGAAAATCATAATATTTTCCAATCATGAATGTCGGTGTAAGCTCCCATGGTCACATTTTTCAAAATTTTGTGGTTTCTTAGGGTACCCAATTGCAAAGATGCCTCATCATACAGGCCAACTTCAACATGAAAAATAAAATTATTGCTTTCTGTTTTCTTTGTTCAAATGATACTTATCATTTAGCTTAAAAATCAAATGTATCATACATATATAACGAAAGCTGAAATTATTTATTTTAGTAAGACTAATTTTTTAGCTGAAATTTACCACATTTTGAACAAAAGAAAATTTATTGTGTGTTACTTTCACGGATTCTTACTCTGATTACGTCAATAAGACATAGTTCATATGTGTGCCCAATATCTTTGTGTAATCTTAATTAGTGCGAATAAAATAGCAATTTAAAACACAAATTTAGTGTTAATTCTGCCTTGACAAATTTAGCGTAAAATTGGCTACAATTTAAAATTTCTCCCTTGTCAAACTTCCTCCTTGTGAATCTACTTTTTTTTTTAAATATGTAATAAGAGCTTCACTCCAGACATAAATTTGATGTCTTTCCATATAGCTTGTATAGCAAAACTACCCTACATTCTCATCTTTAGTTCGGATGGGAAAAGAAGAAAGACTTGTTCTTGTCTACCTCGAAGTTCGGTCGGGAAAAGAAGAATGACTTGTCTATTTCAAAGGTAGGAAATCTGTGTTTTCAAAGGGTTGCATTTGCTTTGAACAAAATCTATCATGTACAAATGTATGCCCATGTCAGGCAAATGACATATGTCAAAATGTAAATACTGGTCTGGTTTCATTTAGAAATATTGATGAAGATCGTGATGGAGATGACGATGTATAAGATTTCATTTTTCTGTATGTACCTTATCAATCATTGTTACCAATCGAATAAAAATTAAGCAGTCCATAATATTTTCTAAACAATACATAAAACATCTACTAAATTTTGAAATTGTGAGAAATAAAGTAATAATCTATCTATTCGGAAAAGATATATATAAAAAAAAAAAAAAAAAACCCTGCCATATGGTCTCCAGGCATGGGGTAATCGTAATCAGTAATCGTAATCAGCTGTAATCGATTACATTTTGTCATGTAATCAGTAATCATTCATTTTTTTATTACAAGTAATCGATTACATTGCAAAAAACAGGTGTAATCATGATTACTTTTAGATTACTTTTAGATTACATTCATATGATTACTTGAGGATTACAAATTTTGAAGACATATTTTTTTTTTAAATAAATCATGCTGGCACATCAAACTTATGTTTACAATGTTTTACATTGTCCAATTGTCATTGATCTTTATTACTGTTTGAAAAAGTTTTGTATAACTATGGTTAAGATTTGATTTAAGATTTAAACTATTTAATTAGAAAAAAGTGAAACATGTTTATTTTCTATACTTCAGTGATCAAACTGGATTAAACTAGCATTTTCTTAGTATTTACTCTTGCATTGAAATCTACTCACTAGTTATTTTCACTCTTTTTATTGGATATTTAAATTTCCTTTGTTGTACAGATTTTATTTATATTATAAGTCTATAACTAAGCTTTTATCTTTAATTTTTGAATTGGATGTTATGTTGAAATTTATATAAAATGTCTGCTTTGAAACACTTTGTGTTTCCTGATCATGCACCAAATTCTGGGACTGTGAAGGCAAAGTGCAAATATTGTCCAACATACATCTCTGGCAATGCCAAAACAACATCAAACTTTGTGACACATTTAAAGGTAAGTTAGTTTAAATACTTATTGAAATGTTGAAATATTATCATGATTATTATCATTTCTTGAGAGATCAAAATTTAGAACAAGGGTATCAGGTCTACAATTTGTACTTTATAAATATTACAATATTTTATGTTTTCATTGCTTTAAACATCTATCAAATTTGAAGATAAAATATGCATGAACTTTGAAAATAGTTCCAATTTTCAGTTTACACAAAATAATTTTTTAAATGTTCAATATTAAAATATGTTATATAATTGTGCATGTAATTTATATTAGCAATTCATAACATTATTTAATAATACAATTAACACCACACATTTTGATTACACCTATTGATTGTCATAAAATTTTAAATGGGGATTAACACCTGTAAAAACATGTATACATGTCAATTATGTCCTCGGGTCAAACACAATAAGACTACAATGTACTTGATCATTAATTAGTCACTGTCTGTTTAGTTCTTTTTATAAATAATAAATAAATAACCATGTTTTTGTTTTCTTTTACAGAGAAAGCATAGAGACATTTTCATTCAAAGTAAATCTGAGGATGGTACACAAATATCGCAAACAAATATAAGCAACTTTACAAAATCAACATCAGTTTCAAAATACTCTGCCAATGATGCTTCTCAAATGCAGATTACAGATGCTTTGGTTTCATTTGTAGCTGGAAATTTAACAACACTCTCAGTTGTAGAGAGTCCTGAATTCAATGCCTTTGTCGAATCATTGAATCCAAAATATCAACTTCCTAGCAGGAAACATCTTTCTTCCAAACTATTATATCAGAAAGCAAGCAATATTCAATCAAATATAAAGGAAAAATTACACTCAGCAGAAAGTGTGTGTCTGACTATCAATTTATGGTCTAATCGTCAGATGAAGGGATTCTTGGGAATCACAGGTCACTTCATACTTGATTGGTGCATGAAGTCTATCATGGTATCTTGTAAACGTTTTAAGGGGAAACACTGTGCTGAGAATATACGCCAGGAATATGAAGAGGCAGTTGCTTGTTATAATATTGCAGACAAAATTACAAACATTATAACTGACAATGCTTCAAACATGACCAAAGCATTTGACTTCAGTCTCCCGGGATATACATGTAATCATGAGGAAATAAATTCTAAATCAGACAGTGAAGATGAAAATGACGAATCTGAATTGGAACCTATTAAACTTGACTTTCCTGAAGATGATTTACCAAAACATGGAAGATGTTATGCTCATACTCTACAACTGGTGGTAAGAGATGGATTAAAGGATGCTAGTCCACATTTAAAAACAGTTATCAGTAAAGCATCAAATATTGTAAGATATGTGCGAAAGTCAATAAATGCATCTGACATCCTAGAAGGCGAGAAAAGGCTACAGGCTGACAACACAACACGGTGGAATTCACAAATAACTATGATTTGCTCTGTTCTTGAAGTGTCTGAAGAAAAGTTGAACAAACTAGATACAATTAAGGTCACTGGATATATGAGCGTAAACTATTACAAGAACTATGCTTAGTGCTTAAGCCTTTTGAGGATGCCACAATAATGGTACAAAAGGAAATTAATGTGTCAGGAAGTTTAGCTGTTCCAGTTACACTAGGACTTGAACACAAACTTGCAGAACTGTCTACCACATACAACAACAAAATGGTTTCAACACTTATGTCTTCAATGACAAAACGACTATCATGCTTTATATCTGAAGATGTATATCTGATTTCAGCAATATTGGATCCTAGGTTCAAACTAAGATGGTCAAAAGATCCAGTTGCAATAGAGAAGAAGCTTCTAACATATGCATGGAAGCAAAAACTTGATTGTGAAAATTACAGTGATGAAAGTTCTCCCCCAAGGAAGATGTCCAAATCTGATGACACAGGATTGTTCAGTTTCATGACACCAACAAAGGGGAGGAAAAAGCATATCTCAGGTGATATTGTTAAAATGGAAATTTCGCAATACCTTCTTGAGCCATGTGATGATGCATGTGATCCATTAAAGTACTGGAATGACCATACTGAGATATACCCAATACTGACAAAACTTGCAAAGACTTATCTCACAATTCCTGCTACTTCTGCTCTAGTTGAACAACTTTTTAGTGTTGCTGGAAAATTCTTTAGGCCAGATAGATGCAGACTTAGTGATTCAACCTTTCAAATGCTGATAATGATAAAATGCAATGAAAAATTTGCAATTGCATAAAGGACTTATGGCTGCATAACAGTACAAGTATCACTTTACTTAACTTGTATATATTTATGATATTAAAAAAAAAATTCTATAGATTTAGTTTGTTGATGTTAAGTAAAATATACAATGTAATCATAAGTAATCACAAGTGATCATGATTACAATGGAGAAAAGCAATCTAATGTAATCAATTACATTTGAAATTGGGTGTAATCATAATGTAATCAATTACATAAAATAAGCAAAGTAATTGTAATGTAATCGATTACATTTCAAAGTAATCGACCCCATCCCTGATGGTCTCTGACCTTGATGTGGTTGGTGGGCTTAAACCAAGGATCCCGCATTTTTTCACCTAATTAAGGTCATTTTGTGATAACTTTAAAGCTGGTGCCTTTTTTCCAAAAAAGATTACAAAAATCACATTACCAGCTGATATTTGCTCATACTTATGGCATCAACGATTTCATTTTAACTGTTGCATCCCATTTACTTCACAAATTTTCTTACCATTTTTCCTAAAATCGTTCAAGAGCAGTTAAGGGAAGGTATCAGTATGAAAATGAAATGATTTTAATAACTCAAAATGATCAATTTCTCAGACATAGCTTTCTTTTGATTTTGAAGACAAACTAATAACCAGATGTTTTGAACAATACTAAAACGAGTAATTCTGGACTAGATGGCTATCTAAATGTGACTGTGCATTTTTCTGGAATTTTTGCTTTGACCTTTGACCCTGATTTTTTTGAAAACATGACCTTGGCAGACACAGACAACATTGGTATCTTGAAGAGGCTTGTTCTCCTCTTTCCAAGGATATAAAATATAGCCATGTGTTATTTCGTTAAGGCAAACCAATCAAATTCATAGATTGGGCACCCTACTATATGAATTTCATAAAATTTGAATGAGGCAAAAATTCATTTTGATTTCCATCATTCATTAACTAATTGTAAAATAAAATGTTACAATGAAAACATTGACTTACCTTGTTTTGACCTGTGTATAAAGTTCATCATTGACTGTAAATTAGACATCCAAATATGACCTAGCTGGTTCCCTGCTGGTACTCTGCAACAACTTATATGTGCAGATACCTATTTGAAAAATAAAGCATGAAATGCAAGTTTTATATGTGAGTAAAATTAATTGGTGAAAGAAGCCCCCTTTTTTTTAAAGGAGAAAAATCAAGTAATTTCATTACAATGATTAGATAGTGTATTAATTTAGTTCATCGAATCTTAATGTTAAATGAACAGACGTTTGTTGTTAAAATTATAAATCAGTATGGTATGAAAAAACTATTTAATATCATCCTTTGATATCATTAAATCATTGGCCTTTATGAAATCAGTAGTAGGACATATATATTTGATCAAGAGCAATAAAAAAAAATTTTTAATGATATCAAGGTGAGTAAAAACAATGTGCTAAAACGTTTTTCTTTATGGCATCAAAATTTTGCAAGGACATTTGTGATAGCCAATAATGGAGGACAAATTGCAATAATGTGTATATATAATGAGAGTAAATTTCATACATTTCTAGCCTCATGTACTTGAAGTCAGACTGCTTGAAGTGACAGATCTTCTTGCTATGATAACCTGTGATGTAAATATTACAACATACCATATAACTGTGGTAATCCATGTACATTTTATCAAGAACTCCTGTTGATCCTGTTCCAAAATCAGCACCATGGAATATTCCATGTGATCTAGATGTTTTACAGACATCTGTTTTGTACATGTCAGGATAAGCTTCCGTATAACCACGACTTAGTAACTGAAATATTTCATCATCTGGGGTCACTGCTACTCCATCTCTACTTTGTTGCCATGGTAATCTGAAAAGGTAAACAATGATTCCAATGGTTATCTTTGAATCTATGATAATAGCATGAGAACTTGACCTTGTTATTCAAGAAAACAATGATCTAACATTAACAGTCCATTCTATTAAAACAATTGATGGATTTTGCAATTCATATTAGTTATTAAATATGAATATAAATACCAGGTGTACTTACATGATAATGAATTAACAACTCATCAACACAATGCAACAAGAGAGACATCTAAATGTCAACAAAAAAATTACAATCTACAAATTCAACGATGGACAAGTGTTAATTTAATATATATAATATATGCTTTGCTATACAATAAACACATGTAACAAGTTAAGCATGTACTTACACCATAAAAAGTCCTCCACTATCTAAACTTAAAACTGTACTAAATTTATGTTCTTTCATCTGGCTCAACAAGATGTTAACAACATGACTCTGAAAAGAAAAACATGACACTTTAAACTCATTTCTTTTCAAAAGTGTTAACAAATTTTAAGAAATGATCAAGTAACTTTCCAAAATCAAAATTGTTCCTAACTTTTTGTCACACGACAGACAAAAGTGCCAATAATGAGAAAATGTCTTGATACCTTGAGTTTACCAAAAGTATACTTTACTATTTATTATTTTATATATATAAATAAGGCTGTTAGTTTTCATGTTAGAATTGTTTTAAATATGTCAGTCTGTGACCTTCCATAGTGAACTATGCAGTATGAAGTTCATTGTGACATATAATTGTTAACTTAAATATGTCATTTGGTCTCTGGTGCAGATTGTCTCATTGGCAATCATACCACTTCTTATTTCTGTATGTACTAACCTATTATAGTAATAATAAGGATGATCGCTTGTCATGTTTTGAAATCTTTGTCAGATTTTCGGAATCCTCTGGTTTTATCCATTGGAATGTCTTAAAAAAAATTGCCGATTGACCCCCATTTTTCTTTTCACATTTTATTACATATATAATGATAAGCCATCTGTAAAAGTCTTATAAAATTTTAATTATTTTTTAGAAGATTTGGAGAACTTAAACTTGTCAATGATAAAGCTATGAAAAGTCAAGGGAGAAAATTTTCCCGCCAAAATTTCAATGGTTAATATCTTGAAAACAAGCACATTGACCTATATATTTTTTTTGCTCTTTTGATTTCTTTCTTAATCCCTTATCAATATAACCTAGTGTTTTGAAAAGCTTATTATTTGGAAACGATAAGCGAACTCCCTTAAGACAATTACACATCCACTGATACTTACTGTCATGTTAACATGTTCCATTGTATCCAGACTGACATCAGTTTTACTTACTGTCATGTTAACATGTTCCATTGTATCCAGACTGACATCAGTTTTACTTACTGTCATGTTAACATGTTCCATTGTATCCAGACTGACATCAGTTTTACTTACTGTCATGTTAACATGTTCCATTGTATCCAGACTGACATCAGTTTTACAATCTGGGTTTGTATCTACATTGTCTACGTTAAGTTGAGGTATGATATGGATATGGAACTCATTAAACATTGACAGGGTTTCATCGTTTTTCTTATTGTATCCTAAAAAGTATAAAAAAAAACATTAAGACGGTTCCTAACACTACAGGGAGATAACTCTGTAAAATCAGCAGAACATTTTAATGACGTTGTGTTCTTAATGGATATTAAGCTTCTCAATGATCAAAATAAGTGTTTGTCAAACTGCTATATAACCAGTGTAATTTTTCTGATTAAACAGTTGGTTCATTTTTTTTGATTTTTTTATATTTTTGTCAAAGGGTCAAAGTAAATACTTTGTCACAATTTTAAGAAAATTAAGCAAGCCAAATTAATTTTAGTTCAGGTGTTAGGTACCACCTTAAAATGTCAATAGTTGTGACTGTTTATATGCATAAATGGCTGGTGTCAATGCTTATCATTAAAAATTGCACAAAATGTTTCTTTTTCTTTTTACCTTGAAAGTAAGTCATATAATAGTTATTTTGTCTTTTCTTTTTTTAAATTTACTCATTTTTTAATATTTGCAACTTTTCACAAAAAATAGTCAATTTCAGTTGTTTCTGCAAATTCTGACATTCCATGTATTGTGTACAATCCTTACTATAATAATGTTTACATTTTTTTTTTAAAGATTTATGGCTATGTAAAACTATACAAATCTAATATTTGTTAATTCATATATTAGATAACAAGAATGTGTACCAAGTACACGAATGCCCCATTCCCACTATCATTTTCTATGTTCAGTGGACCGTGAAAATGGGATAAAATCTGTAATTTGGCATTAAAATTACGAAGATCATATCATAGGGAACATGTGTCCTAAGTTTCAAGTTGATTGGACTTCAACTTCATCAAAAACTACCTCGACCAAAAACTTTAACTTGGACCAAAAACTTTAACCTGAAGCGGGACAGACGAACAGACAGACGATGGACGAACATACTGACAAAGAGACGCACAGACCAGAAAACATAATGCCCATAAATCATGTAAATGGGACATAAAAATATGGAGAATTTTTCAGACGGGTCTCTCCTCCAAACAGTCATTGGAAATACTAGTGCTGCAGGCAATAGGTTCAGGACTACATGTAAGTTAGTTCCATTTGTTTATTTCTTAGAGAAAAAAAAAACAGAAGTTATAACTATTTATATCATACTATCAACAAGAATGTGTCCATAGTACACGAATGCCCCACTCGTACTATCATTTTCTATGTTCAGTGGACCGTGAAATTGGGGTCAAAACTTTAATTTGGAATTTAAATTAGAAAGATCATATCATAGAGAACATGTGTACTAAGTTTCAAGTTGATGTAACTTTAACTTCATCAAAAACTACCTTGACCAAAAACTTTAACCTGAACTTCGCACTATCATTTTCTATGTTCAGTGGACCAAGAAATTTGGGTCAAAACTATAATTTGGCATTAAAATTAGAAAGATCATATCATGGGAAACATGTGTACTAAGTTTCAAGTTGATTGGACTTCAACTTCTTCAAAAACTACCTTGACCAAAAACTTTAACCTGAAGAGAACAGACACACAGACGGATGAACAAACGAACGAACGAACAGAGGCACAGACCAGAAAACATAATGCCCCTCTTCTATCGTAGATGGGCCATAAAAACAAAAATGTTTGATGTGGACCCTTATCAGATATGTTGAAACTGTCTATGAGTAGCATAAAATTTACTTGAATGACCTGATGGCCTGATGGCTTTAATAATAACAAACCTGTTATCTGATGTCTAACAAATCTCATCAACAACTCTGCACCAACAGTCTCATTACCATGGAGACCACCAATCAGAAGGACATGTGGTTTTCCAGCTTCATGATTGGTCAGATTTGAAGAAAGATGAACCAACGGTATAGAGTTTCCTTTGGGAGTCTTCTCAATAATTTTATATTCCATAATTGCTTTATTTTCATTGGATAATTTTTCAAGTTCAGTATCCATTTCAGTATGACTCAGATATTTAATAGTTTCTATGTTTTCTTTGATGTCAAAGTCTTTTTCTTTGGACCATGAGATGATCGAATCTTTCTCCAAAGTAAAGTTCACATAAATAGCAGCATCAAATGTGACCACAACCTGTTGTGATTGTGATGAATATCTGAAATGACAAATTTAAATAACTGAATTGTTTAAGGGATCTAAGGGGTGTGATTGGAAGGGATTTTATAGGAACACCTTAACATGGATTGTTGGAAGTTGCTCAAAAGAATTTCAAAATCGAGTTAAGTTCTCAATTCACTGTTTCAGTACAAGAAAATGAAAACAATTGTTGCAACTGGTTTGGAATTACTACTGAAGTATGTTAGTAACCACTCACAGTAGTTTTCTATAATCTCTTGAAAATATTATTAGAAAGCACATTATGAAAGATCTTCTGCACCTCCATTTATATATTTGATATTTTGGTAAACAAATTTCCAATCTTCAATTTTTTCACATAATCAACTTAAATCTTATCTTTATATCTGAAGACTTTTGCTCATTTTTGATCTTCCCTCTAATTTCACCCGATAACCATGATAACTTAGTCCTAAGCTGATGTGCTTTTCTTATGTGTTCCTTGTGAGAGTAATCATAGGAAGTTAGGTATTTATGTTAACCTGTTCCTTTCACATTATAACTTACCCTTGAGATGAAGCTGTGATTTCATATGTTCCTGGGGAGAGTAACCTCCAGTAGTCAGAGTCTCTTCTAACCTGATAACTGACCCTTGAGCTGAAGCTGTGATTTTATATGTTCCTGGGGACAGTAACCTCCAGTAGTCAGAGTCTCCTCTAACCTGATAACTTAACTTTGAGCTGAAGCATTTCATATGTTCCTGGGGAGAGTAACCTCCAGTAGTCAGAGTCTCCTCTAACCTGATAACTTACCCTTGAGATGAAGCTGTGATTTCATATGTTCCTGGGGACAGTAACCTCCAGTAGTCAGAGTCTCCTCTAACCTGATAACTTACCCTTGAGCTGAAGCTGTGATTTCATATGTTCCTGGGGACAGTAACCTCCAGTAGTCAGAGTCTCCTCTAACCTGATAACTTAACTTTGAGCTGAAGCTGTGATTTCATATGTTCCTGGGGACAGTAACCTCCAGTAGTCAGAGTCTCCTCTAACCTGATAACTTAACTTTGAGCTGAAGCATTTCATATGTTCCTGGGGATAGTAACCTCCAGTAGTCAGAGTCTCCATTAACCTGATAACTTACCCTTGAGATGAAGCTGTGATTTCATATATTCCTGGGGATAGTAACCTCCAGTAGTCAGATTCTCCTTTCACATTATAACTTACCCTTGAGATGAAGCTGTGATTTCATATATTCCTGGGGAGAGAAACCTCCAGTAGTCAGAGTAATCTTTCGCATTATAACTTACCCTTGAGATGAAGCTGTGATTTCATATGTTCCTGGGGAGAGTAACCTCCAGTAGTCACCATCTTCAGCTGATGTTATAACATGATTAATACCAGTCACCATAATAGTAGCATTCGCTATTGGCTCTCCAGAATCTTTAGATTTGATAAACCCTCTCACCCCTTTATGTATCTACAAGATAAATGTCAACTTCAGGCCTTGTGGTCATAAAACTTTCAAGTCAGTTTTTTGTACTCAGACTCAAAAATCAACCAACCAAATTGCTGGATTTCATGTTTCAAGCATGATTTTTGTGCTCAGAGCACTGAGCAAAATTTTATGCCTTCAAAGCCAGATCATTGTGGGTAACTCAATACACATGATGAAGCTTGGTCTTTCATTAAAGATCATGTGACAATTTTCAATTTATTTTTTTAAACAGGATAGATTTCTGTGGATTCATGATTATTCTTTGGATATCAATTTTCGCGCATTTTGTGATTAGGTAAGAACCATGAATTCAAATGTTCAACCAATAAATCTTCTTTAGGATTGTTTGCAGACTTTGGCAAAACCATAAAAATCAAATATTCACAAAAATGCAAGTTTACCTCAATCCATAAAAATTGGCATCATTTTTATTCTATACCTTTAGTTTGGCATTGCACAAGGTCATATTTTTCTCTGACTGTTAATGATGTCTTTACACTTAATCAATTGGATGTTGAATGTGTTCTGATTAATATTTAAGTCTTAGATACATGATTGGTTTTGGTATTTTGTATGGGTTTTTCTCATGGTTGAAGGCGGTATGGTTGCTTTTAATTGCTTACATCCACTTATTTGAACTTTGGTGGATAGGTTTCTCATTAGGCTGACAATCATATCACATCTCCCTATTTTCGTATTAACTGTTAGCTACTGTTGCATATCCACTTACCTGCCCCATATATACTAGTAAGGCATATTTATTGGCAGTCCAATAAGACTTCAGATCTTTAGCCCAGGGATATTTATAGCAGCCAAGTTCTATTGTGATCTCAAAACAGTTTGTGTTGAGGTAATTCCAATCCTGCATGCCACCTATCAAGTAAAGGTTTTATTAGTAAATTTAAAATCTGCTTACTTTTCCAGAAAACCTGAGATCACCTTCCAGTCTTTTCTATGTTGTGTTTTGTGTTATTTTGTTTAGCCTTTTGATTGTTTATCGTGTTATTGACTAATAAGTTAAATATCTCCACAGTATATTTCCACTTGCAACTTTTTCATTGGTATACCGGTATATATATATATGTCTGTTAAACAAGTTGAAAAACACTTTAAGGGGGCTCGTGGGTCTAAATCAATTTTTTTATTTAATATAGGATTTCTCTTTATTTTTCTATAAATGAACTTTATCTTATACTTAATAGAAAAATGAAATTAAGAAATGGGGTCGCCGTTCATTTACGCTCACAATCTGCCTTCGAAAAGCATACATTTTTGTTTATGTCCTTTTTTTCTGTTGAACTAATAGGAAAAATAGCGGTAATATCGAAATAAAAAAAGAACTAAATTACAGAAATCGCTTAAATTTTACAATTATTTAGTTTATGTACAGCTTATTTGAAAACAACAATAAAAAATATAGGTCACCGAGTGTGTTATAAAAGATATTTCATTTTAATGCCAAAAAATGGCATTTTTGCACCAAAGGGAGATAATTTGGAGCTTTTTCAACGATATCTACATTTTAAAAGTCACCTGGGGCCAACAGGAATTGATTTTTTGGAATGATTTTTGTACAATATGATAAAGTAAGAACTACTAAAGGTTATAAATATAATTTGTAATGAAAAATTAACGTTTATTTTTTTTTCCCGCGAGCCTCCTTAAGATGGAGCCAATTCAGTCATGAGAGAATGTCATGTATAAGTGTTTTCCCAAAAATGAGAAACAGCATGTTTTTCCTCAATCTGTGTTTTCCGCAATCAGCAAAATTTGATACCCAATATTAATATCAAAATGAATGAATTCACAGTAGTAGCAATTCATGAAATAACAGTAATTAATGTCACATAATCTTTTTTTTTCAACAATCACACAATGAACACAGGCAACATTTCTGAATTTACAACCTCTGAAAAATAAATCCTTTTTTTACAGTGATTGAAGAAAAAAACTGGGTTACTTTAGATTTAGCCTGAGTTCTAACCACAGTTTTATGATTGAAAGCTATAACTTTTCTAAGTGATAAAGTTAGTAGGTTTATTCTTACCTGCTACATTATACCACTTGGCTCCATTAGTTATTCCATCTTTGAAGTACTCATTACTACTGGAAGGGCATGGATGGCCTGAATGCATTGTGGAATGGGCCTGAAAAACATAAATTTAAACATGCAACTTATATTCCTTAATAAACTATCCATATGTATTGAATTTTCAATAAACTGTTATTCAGTAAAGCAACTGCAAAACAAATCTATGCTTAAATCATAATAAAAAAAAATAAGAATATGTACCGTATTATAATTGCCAATGAGACAAATGTCCATCAGAAACCAAAGGAAGTAGAAGTTAATCACTATAACTTACTGAACAGCTTTCATGATACACAAAACTCATTTCATTGGTATGGTTTAACAATCAATTTAAAAGTTCAATGAAGTATAGTTTTACATAGACT
This sequence comes from Mytilus galloprovincialis, assembly GCF_965363235.1. Classification (NCBI taxonomy): domain Eukaryota; kingdom Metazoa; phylum Mollusca; class Bivalvia; order Mytilida; family Mytilidae; genus Mytilus; species Mytilus galloprovincialis. The sequence goes on from NC_134842.1 coordinate 56,487,723, forward strand.
TTAGCAAAACAGAACAAAATATTCACAAAAATTAGTACTCACGAAAATAAATAATCCCCCAGTAAAAACTGCTTCATTGATAACTTACCAGTGAGTATGCCTCTGAAATTTGAATAAACGTGGCATCATCTGCTGATTTGCTGTATGTTGTTGTTCCTTCCTTTGTATCGTCAAAAGGAAAGTTAGCCACAAGAGAGCCACCATGTAAATTGGCAGATAAAACAAACGGTAAGGACTGAACCCAACTCATCACTGCCACAGTTTCTGGTTCTTGATGATCGTTAATGAAAGTTTTTTCAAACTGGTCAGGAAAGTTACGGTTTAGATCTATATTATGGGCATTAGGTCTTCCAAGTACATTTCTCATATCACCTAAAAATAAAATAATGATGTGTTACATAAACACCAGAGTCTGCACTGTTAGCCACTTGTCCAATGGCACAGACCAGGGAAATTTTAAAGACTTTAAAGCATTTGTAAAAAGATTAGTTTGGATACAAAAGAAAAATGTCAGGTCTTTGCACTAGTAGTTGGAAAATATTTTGGTGTAGCTGTAAAGCTAGCTAAAATGTGGCTGATGCTCAAATTGTCATATGTTCTAAACTGTGGAAAATGTTTGTGTAACATTGTTCGAAGAATAAAAATGCAAGAAAAATTACTGTGATTTATTTAAACAGATATATGTATCAAAATTCAGAATGCAAATCATTCTTATTGGAATACTCTACTTATCACATTATTTTCATAAATAAAAACTGTACGATGATTTCTAAAATTCCGGTATAAAATTAAAAAAAACAACATAAAATACAGCATGAAAATATTACCTTCTTGAGCTTTTTCATATCCGTCTGGATTCATCGTTGGCATTATATGTATCCTCGTAAAGTTCACCATCAGGGACAGGAAGTGGTTATGTTGGTAATTCTCACATAGCAATTGAACCAAGTTCAGTAATATCTCACGACCTACGACCTCATTACCATGCATATTACCAATGTACTTAAATTCAGGTTCACCTAAAAAGAAAATTATTATATTTCAAATTAAAATTATAAAAATGAATTAGGTGCTATTACCTATATGGGTATTATAAGAATTCAATACATGGGTTGAAAATATTGATCAAAACTAAATAAGAATTAACTTCTCCAGGCAATGTAAATGTATTAAGATGAATTTGGCTATTCTTTAAAGGTCTGAGCTTCTCACATTCGAGGCCCCTCATGGGGGGTCCTAGTAATCACATAATCACCATTTTTTTGCCAATATAATCACATAATCATTAAATATTTGCTTATCTTTAGTAATCAAATAATCATAAACTAAAAATACAGTCCTAGGTAATCAAATAATCATGAAATATTTGGCTTAATAATCAAATAATCATTAAAAAAACGGCCAAGTAATCACATAATCAAAAACCCCATGAGGGCCCTCACATTCTGTCAACCAACTTATTTCGTAAGCAATTTATATTTGTGACTTCCGCGAGTAGAAAAATAATGTGAATATAAATTGATGCAAAGGGCTGCGCACTAAACAAAATATCCAGGAAAATCTTTTGGTTTGAGCATTCCTGATGATGGTAGATGTAAGTAAATCAAGGAAAATATTTAGGGAACCATCAAGTTTATAAAATATAAAAACTAAGATTATTTTATTCACACTAATTTCTTTATCAATAAAACAAACATTTACCTGGCTCATGTTTTCCAGGATTATCTGTAATTTCAATTGTCCAAAGTTCTCTCCCTTGTACAGATTTCCCAACGGAATACAATCTTGTAATTTCTGGAAATTTTTGAGAAATGTTTTTCAAGAATTGTTCAAGGTCGTTATAGTGATGATGTTTGAATTCTGTTGGTTCTATAAATGTTAGTTTCTCCCTGTGTGATGCATCTCTGAGCTTGTTAACATGACTGACTAGAACTTCAAGAGTGTCAGCTTCTTTGGGCATTTCTGCTGCAGGTGCCGATTTGATTTCAGCTGCTTTCTGTGGTTCTGTGTCCCTCTTAATTTTATTCAGATTGAACTCAATTTCTACAGCTGGTCCATCTTTTACTTCAACTGATTTACTTTCTTTCTCATACCTAAGGTAAAAAAAAAAGTTTTACATTTTCTGAAAATATACTGCATATACTAAAGCTAAGGTAGATTTGGAGTATTCATAAATAGCAGTTAACAATCTGTCAATAAGGGAAATGTGCAAATTTGGAGTGAGAAATTATAGTATAACTAATCGCCGTATTTGAATATCAAAAATAAGACAACGCGTGACCGAAACGACGAATGGATTAAACGAGTGCGCAGCACGAGTTTAATCCATAGCAGCGTTCCGTCACAAGTTGTCTTATTTTTGATATTCAAATACGGCGATTAGTTATTCTTTTTATTACATTGGCAAATGGCTTTTCTTTTGAAATTAATGTAGAAAATGTAAGGAACTATATCTTTTTCCTGCGCATTGACAATTTGTTTTGATCCGACGTTATCGACGTCTTGACAACGCCTATTATTGTATGACGTCAGAGAGTGAAATAACCACGTTTATACTGCAATCAGCTATTTTACTATACAGATAAAGCTATACGTATAAACGTTAGCTTTATACGTCAATGACCTCAACTCACCTATAAGCCCCGCCTACTTACAACGTCACATCACAACCATGACAACATGTAGTAACAATGGTCAAACTTTTATGAATTTAAACTTGTTATGTCTTCAAATTGGTAATTTATATACCATGATTTATCAAATGTTATTAATTAGAGTTCATTTTCCCTGTCTTTTTCCTTAAAATGTCAATTTTGTACTGCCTGGACTACACTCAAAGGGAAATACCCCAAAATGGTACCCCAAGAGGGAAATTCTAAACACTTTTTTTTAACAATATTTGTTTCATATTTTTAATCTTTTTTAAATTTTTTTTTTCGATTTCAGTATAAAAACAATATACGTATAGTGTCTAGAAATATGAAAATTATTTGTATTCGGCACGAAACGGGAAAATGCTCGGTAGAACCTCGCATTTCCCCCGTTTCTAAGCCTCATACAAATAAATTTCATATTTCAAGACACTATACATATATTGTCTAATTATTTCACATGTGAAATTATCGGTTTTTATTTAACTGGGAAATCAATGTAATTCATTGCAACCAATGAAATTGTGAAATTTATTTGTATGATTTTTGTAAAACTTCAACTTTTGTTGAAAAAGCGAGAAAAAGCAATCCTACATTCCATCGGCGACAGCATCCACAAATATTCACTCTGTGGTTAAAGTTTTTGAAATTTTAATAACTTTCTTAAACTATCCTGGATTTCTACCAAACTTGGACAGAAGCTTGTTTATTAGATAGTATCCAGAAGTAAATTTTGTAAAATAAAATCTTGTTTTCTGTATTTTACTTATAAATGGGACTTTCTTAAACTATCCTGGATTTCTATTAAATTTGGACAGAAGCTAGTTTATGATGATGTGATCATAAGATAGTATCCAGAAGTAAATTTCATAACAAAATCCTCTTTTTCTGTATTTTACTTATAAATGGACATAGTTTTTCTTTCAGGAAACATTACATTCAATCTGTGGTTAAAGTTTTTCAAATTTTAATAACCTTCTTAATCTACAATGTATGCTGGATTTCTACCAAACTTGGACAGAAGCTTGTTTATCATCCTTAGATAGTTTCCAGAAGTAAATTTTGTCAAAAAAAATTCCTGTTTTTCTGTATATTAATTTTAAATAGATTTAGTTTTTCTCCCAGGAAACATTACATTCATTCTGTGGTTAAAGTTTTTTAAATTTTAATAACTTTCTTCAACTATCCTGGATTTCTATTAATTTTGGACAGAAGCTTGTGTATGATCAAAAGATAGTATCTAGCAGTAAATTTTATAAAAAAAAATCCTGTTTTTTCCATATTTTACCTATAAATTGACTGATCTTTCAGATAACATTACATCATTGTTGTTATCTGATCTTTATAACCAGTTTTCACAAAAACAGACTCTTTTGACTCAGGTAAGGTTAGAAACTATAAATTCAGAAGTTATTGGGTGCATTTATTATTGCGATTTTGTCATTTTAGACTAGAACGTGATTTTTATTTTTGCGATACATGTACCCGTATAAAAAAAAATCCTGTTTAATTCATTTTAATGTTTTTTTAAATGCGAGTTCAAAATATTGAGTTTGTACCTCAGTCGCATTTTTCACATTAATAAAAACATCGCAATAATTTCTCAACTTACAGTAACTCAAATTATATTATTTGTAACTTTTATAAAAGAATGTTTTTTTTTCAATTCTGCCATCTAAGGAGAGATAAGTCATAAATTTCATAAAAGAATGTGGAGTGTATTAACCATTTTTGTTTTGTAGTGAGAAATGAGTCCTGTGACACCAGTTTTTATTATATTTACTAAATGCACATTACAAGACCTATCTTCTCATATCTTAATTTAAAAATTTTATGGTTTAGTTTTTTAACCATACAGAATTGAATTTTCTATTTACAAACTATTTGAAATTTGACAGCTCAAAGAAAAGTGACCAACACTTTTTTTTGAAAGAAAAAAATACTTTCATGAAATAAACTGCATTCTAGCAAATTAGACAAAATCTATAGAAAATACACTTAGGTCAAAATATGTGATTTCTCTTGCTAAACAAATTCTTGTCATTTTTCTTGAATCTGTAAATCTATTTACTGATATTTTTTCTGAATCATGCATTTTATTCGTTTTCTGTTTTATTTGGTTCTATTTTTTATTTTTAAGTTTATACCAAACCATGCCATAAGATACTACTTTGTCCCCTGTACATACCCTGGTGCTACAGCTGTGATTTCATATTTTCCAGGCACCAGAAGTCTCCAGTAATCCCCATATCCTGCTGTTGTTATGTTGTGTTTGATATTTCCCACCATAATAACAGCCTCTTGTATACCAGCATTAGTGGATTCATCACGTACAAATCCCTTTACACCTTTGTGTACCTGTAAAATCAAGATAACTTTATATAAAACCAAATACTCTCGTCAAGATGATATATATAAAATCAACAATGCTGGTAGTCAGAATGATATATTAACAATTTTGTATTTTTATATTTCAAAACAAGCGGAAATGGGTAATAGGTAGAAGCAACTCATCGAGTTTCAAATCTTCTCAAATGAGTTTTTCTTCACAGAACTCACAGAATTAAATAAAAAAATCAAATTTAAAATACTTTCCTAAACCAAGGACTTGCAAGGAGACACAATGACATATATTTCTAATTTGTGTTTTTTTAACATACTGATATGACCAAAAAAAAATACTGCCTACTGACTGTCCCTGTCTCATACCCTCCTATTGTAATTTTTTCATGCATTTTTGTAATTGTTTGAATCTGTCAGAAAATAAAGAGTAGAGCACATCTTGAACATTTGATTTAAATCTGACATGTTCATTTTCAACAGTTCTTGTTCAGCAACAAGAATAAAGTTAATTTTTCTTTTCATTCTAATTATACCAGTTAGCTATATGATACATGTATATATTAAAGGGAAACAGATATAAATAATAACCTACAGATAACATCTACAATGTATTATATGCATATATGCGTATGTGCAGGCCTAATGTATCTTAGCAATATTGAAAACCATTTGGTGATGTCATTCAGACAATTACAAATTAACTATGATGTATTTAGCCTTTTTCTTTCCTTAAATAATCAGAAATGTTCATTTTTGTTTTGGTTACGAAAATATCCTCCATCCTAAAACATACCTGCATCTCAGTTAAAAAATAAAGTAAAAATAAAAAATTAAATAAATTCCTATCCTTTTCTCAGGTAGGAGGTATGATATTAAACAGGCATATATTTTTGGGGCATGGATTTTCATTTTAAAGTGCAGACTGCAGATAGGAGTTCATCATGAAAAATTTTAAATGTAGTTTATCAGCTTCATGGTTACAGTCGCTATGGTAATACATTGTACTAACCTCTTCCATATAAGTCATTAAAGATTGTTTGTTGTTGTCCCATTCTATGGCTAACCTGCTAACAGCTGGATATTTACAACATGACAATTCTATTGTTATCTCAAAACAGTTACTATGGAGATAGTTGTAATCCTCCATTCCTCCTGAAATACATATTTTACAAAATTAAAGCATGTTCAAAAATACACTATTATCATGATCATGATCATGATTATGCACATAATGTGTTCTTTATTTATTATGTCTACAAATATGACAAAGCTTGTGAATACTTCTTCAAAATCATAGCTAGGGAGAAGGGCTATTATGTTTGGATTTTATAATGATACATCTTGCCATATGTATCTTATTATTTAATTCTTCTTTTAGTATTGTACATGTACAAAGTATATATCAAACAAAAGCTTTTGCCAAAGATGCAAAATGTGATTGTCACTTGCCATCATTTCATGAAAATTTTCATCCACATTCAATTCTATGAGAAGATTTCATTTACATTTTAATCATGTTAAAGAACAAAGGTTAACGTTGATACCTATTAAAACATTTAAACCCGCTACATTTGTTTGCACCTGACCTACATTTGTAAGTCAGGAATCAGCTGATATTCAGTGGTTGTCGCTTGTTGATCATCTTGATGTGGTTCATAAGTGTTTTCTCGTTTCTCGTTTTGTTTATATAGATTAGACCGTTGGTTTTCCCGTTTGAATGGTTTTACACTAGTAATTTTGGGGCCCTTTATAGCTTGTTGTTCGGTGTGAGCCAAGGCTCCGTGTTGAAGGCCGTACTTTAACCTATAATGGTTTACTTTTTAAATTGTTATTTGTATGGAGAGTTGTCTCATTGGCACTCACACCACATCTTCCTATATCTATAGACCCTTGGTTTTCCTGTTTGAATGGTTTTATACCAATCCTTTTTAAACGGCCTTTAAAGCTTGCTGTACAGTGTGAGCCAAGGCTCTGTGTATGTGTGTTGAAGACTGTACTTTGACCTATAATCATGATAGTGGTTTACTATAAGGTTTATGACCCCTTCTGTAGCCATTTTTGTACGAATTTTTCAAACTTCAATTGTATCAAAACTACAGATGTAATGAATAATAGAGATAGGCCATTTTGTACATATACCAAGGGGAAACTTGATGCAAAGCATTATTACTTATTATTTCATTGCATTCAATAGAAAAAGAGTACTTTGTGGCAAATAAACCAAGATTTTTATAGAAAATCCACAGCCTTTATTACAGATTTTTGTTATAAAATTTGAAACATAGATTATTCACTTGCTTTTCTATGATGTGCTAGTGTTTATTTTTTACAAAAAGTTCTAAGCAACCTGTAAATTCCAAAATACCTCATGCTGAGTCACTATTAAAGTCGAGCCCACCCTAAAAGGTGTACTTGATTTAGTCCATATTTTAATTTGTTTTAACCAATAGCTACATTAATAAACTCGTTTTAAGGATATCAATGCTAGCACTGCATGCAATAATCTTACAATGTATATCTATCAGTCATGAAATTGCCAAATATGAGGGTACAAGGATAAATGCTGTGGATTTTCTATATAATTTCCATATGTTTAGCTTTGAATCAACACAAGGGTACATAAATAATCCTTAACAAGTTGTGACTTGAATGGAGAGTTGTCTCATTGGCACTCATACGACATCTTCTTATATCTAATCAAACATATGCATATGTAGTATTGTACAATTGTCATTATAAAAATGAACCATACATGTACATTCATAAGTACATAAGCAGTATCCTATTTAACATGTTTATACCTGGTACATCATACCAATCTGCCCCATTTGTAATTCCTTCCTTAAAATTATCACCACATTGTCCAGGATTATGCATTGTTTTATGGTTACTTGAGTAAACTCTTGCTAGATGTTTGAACATGGCATCATCTTGCGCTGGACTATAAACATCTCTGTGTGCAGCTGTATCATCAAAAGGATAACTAGCTACGACACTCCCTCCATGGAGATTAGAAGATAAAACAAATTTGTTGTTCTCAATCCAATCAATCATTGCCTTTGTTTCTGGTTCAACTACAGGATTGTGTTTACGAAACTGATCTGGAAAATTCCTATTTAGATCTACCTTGCGATGGTTTGGTCTTCCAAGGACACCCGTACAATCACCCAAATGTGCTTCTTCAAAACCATCAGGGTTCATTGTTGGCATTATATAGATGTTAGTATTTTTTATTAGTTTAGTAACCCTGTCATCTTTTTCATAATTTTCTAATAAATACTGAATAAGATAAATAAGAATTTCTCTGCCAACAGCCTCATTTCCATGCATATTTCCAACATATTTAAACATTGGCTCGCCAGGTTCTACATCTGTGATATTGTCAGTTATCTGAAGAGCTAACAGGTCTCTCTTCAAAACACTTTTTCCTATTGAATGAAGTTTGGCAATATGTGGATATTTTTTTTCCATATCGTGTAGAAACTTCGACAGTTCGTCATAATGGTGATAACTAGAAGTGTCAGGTTTAAAAGAAGAAAGGTGATCTTCTGCAAAAGTTATTAAAATGCACACAAGAAGAACAAAAGTGTAAGGTAAAGTTTGGTGGGACATTTTCCATCTGCAATTTGTTTACGTCAAAACCGGATGTAGATCAATTCCAAGAAAGTTGTGACTGCAGGACGTTTTGTTTATACAGTACCTTGACAGTATCCTATTTAGATATAACAAAGTACATTGACATTATCCTATATTGAGATATGTAACAACGCACCCCATTTTTTTTTTATTAACGCCGGATACGAACAAATAATATTTATTTAGCAGTTCCAATGCTAAATATCGATAATTAGGATGAAAATGAAAGAGTTGTAGTAAGCTAGATTAGCACAATCATAAACTATAGCTATGTAACTTTTTTTCAAATGTAGTACTAAAGACAACAATATAACCTAAGCGGGCAACATTTTCTTATTTCTTGATCATAATGAAAGTACTTTTTGACAAAAACATTAAAATGACCTATGAAAACTGATAGATGTCATACAAACAGTCTTTTCAATTTCTGCAGGGGAATATGAACATGACCCTCATTTTTTATGGCACCTCAGCAATTATTATCAGCAGGTCAGATTTATCTCACGATTATGTAATTTTCAAATTTTAGAACGATATAGTTTTTAGTTATTAAACCTTTAATGTCAATTGTTTGCACTTTCAAATCTTTTGTTTAACATATTGAATACTATATGATATATGCAGGGAATCAAGTTCTCAATCAACTTACAAATAAACAAGATCTACAAATAAATAAAAACGTTAACATGGACCTGAGACTACTATAAGTCTCAGCATGGACGAAATCATCAATTGGTCCTTTAAATAAGAAGAATTGAACCTTGAAGATGATATTACAATTTTTGCAAACACAATTACACAGAGAAGCTAAGAACCAAAGTTGTTCAGCAAATTTTAGATCTACATGAAATCAACCTGGCTGAAATAGCCAATTGATCCCGAATAGGAGTAATTGTTCTTAATTTAAACCACAAAAAAAAACGTGTAGCCTCCAGTTCCTATATCTATACAGAAATAACATTGTTCCAACTTGTGTCCGCCTTTAGATCCCATTTCTTTATTTTTCATATATAGAAAATGCACAAGCATACCCAGTTTCTTAAATGTTAACAAAGAAAAAAAGTTATGTCAACTTTAAGTCCATGTTTCATTCAAAATTTTATACAGAAATAACGTTGTGTAAAGCTGTGATACCTGTAGCTGTAACAGTATATTTGTTTCAGTAGGAAAAGTTGTCTTCCGCGGACTTTTTTCAGGTAATCAAGTTCATGACCATAATTTTTCTAGGAATGTAAATCCCAGCTAGATGAATTTTCCTTGGAAAATAAAATTAATATGAAAAAAAGACGATATGGTATCATGAATGCCAATGAGACAACTCTCCACAAGAAACCAAAATGACACAGAATTTAACAATTATAGGTCACCGTACGGCATTCAAAAATGAGCAAATAGTCACCCGACTATAAAAGGCACCGAAATGACAATGTAAAACAGTCCATATACTGATCTAGTAAACCTATGGCTAGCCACTATTTTCATAGGAAAATTTGTCCTAGGACTCACAGTTGCTTTTCAAATAAAATTCTGATCACGAACTGGGTAACCTATGAAAAAACTGGGACAAATTTACATTTAGTTAGCAAAAGGCAAAGAACACTGTTTACCTGATAAAGGTAGTGGAATAGATTGACTATGAGTAAATACAACTTATTACAAAGTATAATTTGATTTTTAGCTGAATATTTATTTTATCTTTAAAAGTCTGTGAAATCATTTTCCAAAGAAAAAATGTCCGTTGAATTATGGCAGTGTCTGCGCGTACCCGCATACGGGTACGAATAGCAAAATTGCCGTTCGTAGGCTACGCGTACCCACATCCGGTTTTATAATAAATTGCCATCGGATCGGGAATTAAACGTAAAATATATACAGAAATTATCGCAACTGGTGAATAAAATTGATCAACTACTTAGAAGTTTTGTAAACATTTATATATCTGTAAGTGAACAGTTTTTCCTGGTTAATAAATATTCTTAAAATGGGAAAAGAGTGATATACATGTGGGGCAGACATTTCAAAGTTATCATGAATTGGAACAATTTGTTCAAAAGTATCAGTCGATTAATTTTATACAATTGTATATAAAAACAAACTCGGAGTCAATTGCAGCTGCAGAGAAAAGAAGAACTGGAAACACAAAAAATAAAGACGAAATCAAGTTTTAGAGAATAATTTTTTTCCTGTATTCACGGAGGCAAAAAATTCTAAACAAGTTCGACAGGAAAAATTAAGGCCTAATTAATACATTATTTCTGAAGCTTCGTAAATAGATAACAAAATGTTTGACGAAAATGTAATTTAAACCTTTCAGCGCATCAAAAAATATTTTGCCTCAGAGGCGTGGAAGCAACTTAAAATTTGGATATTATATTTTATAGGACTAGAGTTTACAGGGACTGTATATTTCATTTTCAATCAGTACATGTGCATTTAATTTGCAACGTTTATTATATATTATTAACTTATAAATACAATTCGAAAATATTATTTGTCATACCCTAGCTTCACTCGTTCTACTCGAAATCCCCATATTATCGATAATTTCTGTATATATTTCACGTTTAATTCCCGATTTGATTGCATTTGATTATAAAACCGGATGTGGGTACGCATAGCCTACGAATGTCAATTTGACTATTCGTACCCACATGCGGGTACGCGCAGACACTGCCTTCAATTATTATAAAAACACTCGTATTTTTATTTGAAAATTATATAGTGACAACAGAGAAATATTACGCAGTAGTAAAATAATGTCTCTGGTGACAACTCGGTTACGCAATTTTAATTGTTGGCACTGACTACGGTTACATGGAAATGTAACAATAATAAAAATATTATACACATATACGTGTTTGTGTATCACAGGAGAAGAAATGCATGCGAACTATATTTTGCACCGAAAATAGGTCCTATCTTATATGAACATCTAGGTAGGTATTTATAGTCCGTTGTGATCATTGCCTTCAAATTATAGTTGTTTGTTATTAGTCATCTTGCATATTTTACTACTGGTAAATAATCTTGTATTGTATTGTATTGTATTGTATTGTAATAATCTTGCGAGAACTTGTTAATTTAAGTGCACATTAGACCAAGACAAAATTCTGTAAACATTGGCACGTGAAAATTAAAAATGGGAACAGAGGTTTTATTTTACGTGCCTAATTTAATAGGTGAAATGACACGCATTTATTTGACACGTTTCACAAAGAAAAAATAGTATATTTTCTTTCTTACTCAGAGAAAATCATATTATTTATACATGCTAGATAAATCAGTCAGGGGTGGTACTTAAACAAGTGATTTCAAAATCACTCTTTGAGTGATTTTGGCTGTGAAATATTTACAATTTTTGCACATACTTTTCAAAATCACTGAAACAAGTAATTTGAGAAGTTAAAATTTAATCACTTCAACCAAGGATTTGTATAGTGAGACAAATCCTTGCTTCAACAAGTGTTTATAACATTTTTTGGATATTTTTCCCACAAGCTTGATTTTTTTATTGGTAAAAAGACCAGAGTTCCATTGAAAAAACAACTATGAACATGCAGAAATTGTCATTTGCTTGATAAGCCTGCCAGTTTTTACAGTTTATTTGAATATGCAAAAACTGGAATAATTTGTAGATCAAGACATAACATTAAAATAAATCATTCTAATTCTAAAGATAACCAATCAGGTCACCTAATATTGTTGACCTTTGTCTGATAGTAAGAGTAGTTAATGAATATTTGATTACAGAACAATTCCCAAGGGTGATTTTAAAAGCCTTAGCGCACTTACTTACTGTCCAAGCGCACTGGTGAAATTGATATCCAAAGATAAAGGGATAATGGATTTATGTAGGAAAATTACTTATAGAAAAGTTTGTGAAAATATGGAAATCAATGAAATTAGCATTTGAAGATCAAAGAAAACACCAAAATCACTTAAATAGGTGATAACTGAATATTAAAAATCACTGAAATAGGTGATAATGAAATCACTTGTTTAAGTAGCACCCCTGACTGATAAATAATTCAAGCATGTGGATCATGTGCAGTGTTTCAAATGTTTTTTTGCAAATTTTTCATTTGTTTAATATTTTTGCAGGTTACTTGAGATTAGCTTTACTATGTGCCAGTTTATGGTTCTACAGTAGTCCTGTCTGGTTCCTTTCACTATATGGACTGTCAGCATTTTTAGATGGTAAGCAATTAAAACTACTGGAGCCTTGGCATGCTTAGGCTATATATTTTGCCCTACCACAAACCATCTTAATGAACTCGATCTTAATTGTTGAGAGCTTATTCTGCTACCCAAGTTGACAAGAAAATATTTAAACAAACATAAAAATCAAATAAAAGAAAAAAATAACAATTAATGTTACTATTGCTTTCATTGACATCATGTGATGTACAATAAAGGTTTTTTTTTTTGCATAAATTCTTTAAATACATGTATGCATTGTTGAACAATGGGCAGAAATACATTGTACTTGATTATTCTCAGACTGTGCTTTTAAAATCAGGAAAAGCTTCATCATGTCCATACAAATAATATGCTATCAAAAAAATTCCAGTTTATGTTTTTGGGTATTATACATGTTATATCGCAATTTTTGCAATCATAAAAAAATCACAATAATCGCTGATTTTACAGCATTTAAATTTTTTACATGAAATTGAGTAGTTAAGAAGTAGTTGAAATATAAAAGAAAAAATTTCTTCTGTTAAAACTGTATGTTAACCTGTTTAAAAGGAACCACAGGGGCTTGTTACAATTGCCGGGTTTACTATCCATACGAACCCCTAAAAAAACACGTGTTTTTTTAGGGGTTCGTATGGATAGTAAACCCGGCAATTGTAACAAGCCCCTGTGAAGGAACCATGGCAAAATTTCTTACAGATTCTAGTCTGGCAGCTATGTTTTAAAATTATGAAAGATGTACATGTATGTTAAATTTAAATATGAAATTCTGTTTTCTTGTACCAGAAGATATATTTTACAGGCTTTGATGGATATTTTGCCAGGAAATTGAATCAGACATCTGTATTTGGTGCATGGGTAGGTAAGAATTGGAAAAATATCCAGGGTTAGATATATACATGATAAACTTTGAATTAGCAAATGGAGGAAATGAGTAAAATGTAAAAAAAAAAGGTCATGTAAAAACATCTGTCTTCAAAGTCATGATTGTTAACCTTATTGCACAAGAATTGCCAATATTCGATGTATACATCTTACAAATTATGTATATATCCACTACGAAAAAAAATTGTTGAGGACAGTTCAATCATTATTGCAAAGAAGATTTTCTAGAAGTAGAATATTGAGACATTGGATAAATGCCTATGAGAACATCAACTGCTCTTTCAGGGTTAACAGAAATTACTGGTTTACATCCTTTACCTTTCCTAGTTTGTACACCTTCTTCAATGCTAAACACATGTCAAACAATATGCCAAAATCCCAATTATTCAGTTGTGGAATTTTTAGTCGTAAATTATTACTCAAAACAGTCATTGTGACAGTACTGGGAGTATGATATTTTGCTTGAAACACCAAATTACTCATTTTGATTGGTTAATTTCTGAGTCTGATTATGCTAATAATAGTCAAAAGTTATTATGATCACATGGTGAAAAAAAAACAGAGATCACGCATCAACACATATTTCCTGCATACATGTCAAGTGACATGATATTCGCGTGTTATACATGCTTTTTCAACAGGTTACAAGTGAGGATTTTGTCACATGGCGTGTACACGCTTTTCAACACTTTACACGCATTTTCGTTTTTTTCACTTTGTGGTCGTTAGTGATATCGCTATTCTCGGTTTTTTTCGGCGATAACTAAACTTGAAACTGGCAGTTGTTTTGAATATGTGCCTAGTGGTGGTGCTTTCAAAACAACATAACAGACCACTGTTTAATACAATAAAAGTTCACAGTAGAATATATATTGTTTTTGAATATTAACAAATTCGTATGTGAAATTATGAACATTACCACATTCATAATAAAAAGTCCGCATCTACGTCACGTGTTTTCACACGCTTTTTGACATGTCATGTCATGTCATGACATGATTTCCCATTGTCAGAGGTTGACATGTATGATTTCCTGAAAGACAAAATAACATTAAGATAAAGCCACTGATGTTGTTCCTAACTTTAATTAGGCACACATCCATTTGATACCATCCATTTTTGCACTCATCCTCAATGTCTTGTTGGATTGCTGTCTCATTAATATTTACACTTTCTTGAGAGGGGATAGGTCCTTTATCGGGACTCCAGGTTTGGGTGTTTTTAAGCTCGGGATTTCGGGATTGACCCTTTCGGGATCCGAGATCCGGGAATCCTTTTTTTTGGATTTCGGGACGTCAGGATTTACTTTATTTAAATTCGGGACCTCAGGATTTTGTTTTTTAAAGTCCGGGATTTCGGGATCAGGACCCCTCCTATCCCCCCTCTTTCTTAAATCCTTTTATGTATATATGAATACTTTTACATACTTTTTTTATATTTACTTTTATCTGATTTTAGTTTGATGTGGTTATAGACAACATCAGCAGAGGATTTCTATGGTGCTTACTTTACAAGGTAATAATTGGAGCTAAGTTGAAAATTGGCATCATGAAGTAAGCCTAGAATTCAACATTTGTATGGAGAAAAATAGAAGTAAAGTTTTGGGAATTGTGTTGTTGTTAAAGTTATGGTTTAATTGGTTTTTCAATAGTTTTCTCACATTGACAGTGTGTTTCATGATTATTTGATTTCTTTTGTTTGTTGTCCCCCATATCTCACATTGCACAGGGCACAGTGCACTGGGGACGTCTGTTTGGTCCTTTTAGCACTCTTTCATGTACAATTCTTGTCAGATTTTTATTTACTTTAATATATCATAGGTTTATATATAAGCATTGTCTCAGATATGTTAAAAAATCAGTGCCTATCAACAATTTAAAAATTATGTCCTTTGAAAATAATGATTTTTTTTATGGGAAATTGCTTTGTTATGGCTCTCATGTGTACAATTCTTGCTAGATTTTTTATGAAACTTATTCATTGGTTTATTTAACCAATGCTATCAATCATTTTAGACAAAAAAAACTACTATAGAATTATATTTTTTTTATTTAGATAAATTTTGTTTAGTACATATATTACAGTTTACTTATTTGCTTACTTTTTTGTTGTAGTGGGGTTATGGTGTTATTCTGATTGAATGGCTGACATTTGTGTGTACTCATAAAAGGGGAGCTAACTGGAGAATACCAGATGAAAGTTTTCCATTGCTCTGTAAACTTGTTATGCAGAATTGTAAGAAGATACTGCTAAGTTTTTGTTTGATTACGAACTATTTATATACATTTAACCTCAAACATGTTAATGCTGTTTTACCATAATATTAGATTTTTGCATTATTTGTTTTCTCCACATAAAATTTGCAGGGAAATGTACATTATACATGTAAATAAAAAATGAGTGTATGGTAAATAAACATCACGTCTACAGATCACCATATGTCAGACCTGCTGTGGTGAAGTATGGACAAATAAATAATTTTTACTAATAAAAATATAATAATGATAATTGATGCATGCCTTTTTTTCAAAGTTGATAAATAAATAAATAGAAAAAGAGGATATGGTGTATCCATCCATGACATGATTTAAGTACTTGCACACAGAGAAAAAAATAAAACAAAAAGCTAAGGAACAGCTCTTTAATTACTGTTCTTCATCTTAAAGTGACATTGAGGCCTTTAACATTAAGCACAAAAACTCTCACCTCACTGCTACATGTAGTAAGATACAGCTCGAGCACCGGCTTAAACAGATTGTTTTTACAAAAATTGTTGGATAGACTAAGTAAGATGTAACAAGATGGATATCTGTTATTGGATAGACTAAGTAAGATGTAACAAGATGGATATCTATTATTGGATAGACTAAGTAAGATGTAACAAGATGGATATCTATTATTGGATAGACTAAGTAAGATGTAACAAGATGGATATCTGTTATTGGATAGACTAAGTAAGATGTAACAAGATGGATATCTATTATTGGATAGACTAAGTAAGATGTAACAAGATGGATATCTATTATTGGATAGACTAAGTAAGATGTAACAAGATGGATATCTATTATTGGATAGACTAAGTAAGATGTAACAAGATGGATATCTATTATTGGATAGACTAAGTAAGATGTAACAAGATGGATATCTATTATTGGATAGACTAAGTAAGATGTAGCAAGATGGATATCTATTATTGGATAGACTAAGTAAGATGTAACAAGATGGATATCTATTATTGGATAGACTAAGTAAGATGTAACAAAGGTACATTGATATATTTTATTTTCAGGTTTTAAGTCACCCCTAGGTATAATAGCTTTGACAGGGGTCCATTGTTTACCTGTTTGGTTGTATGCCTGTGATTCTAATTTCTTGACTGACCTTGGCCTTCACTTGTGGTTACAATACTCAGGTTTGGCAGTATTGGTTGTAGGCAGGTTATTGGCCTTCAGGGTAGAGGTAAGTTTGAACCAACTTTTATGTCAAATGATAAATATGGTCAAGTTAACTATACTTGATTCCGGTTTCAAATTTAAAAGTAAAAGTGACACACAATTAAGGAGAAGAATGATAAAAACTTACCAAAGAAATTGTGCTTGAAACAGAACATTTTATAAATCATTTTTAGGGTTGACATGAAATCTTCTTCGGCTCTTTAAAAGAAACTGTATGAGTATGATGAAAAGGAAATGTGGTGTACTGTGGATTCATTTATTTTCGTGGGATCCAATTTTCGTGGATTAAGGAAAACCTGCATGTTCGTGAATGTTTAATTTCGTGGTTTTGTCAAGCTCAGCATACAAGCCTTTAGAATTTTGTTTGTTTGTTGAACATTTATTTTCGTGGTTCCCCTATACCCACGAAATCCACGAAAATTGGTATCCAACGAATAATAATGAATCCACAGTATTATATATTAAGTCAATGAGACAACAACAAAACAACAAAGACTTAGCAAAAATTCTAGATAAACAATTGATAAATTATAGTTATCTTAAATATTGAAGGAAGTATCTGCTACTGAAAGTTAATTTCAAGTAACAATCACTCAGTCAAAATAATCATGCCATGTTGTTTTTGTTACAGATATTTTACATAATGACACATATTAGAACTATGCTTGATGAAACCACCTCCACTGCAGATTAAATGTTATTTTGATGTGAATTTGTATTTTAGTCATAACGAAGCTAAAATTGTAAAAAATATGTTGCCGCCATATTGTGAAAAAGTTGTTAAATTGAACTGTTTCCTATGAATTTATACCAAATTTTTAATTATACCATAAGAAAGGAATGTACTGCCTCTTTTATATATTGATATTTTTTAAAGGGTAATGAAAATGATATTTGAAATTATTTTTTTCTTGCTATGATTCTTTGGTACTTAATATATTTTTTTCTTGCTATGCTTTTTTGGTACTTAATTTTTTCTTGATGTGCTTATTTGGTACTTAAAATATTTTTTTCTTGCTATGATCGGCAACTATTTTTTTTAAAATACTCTACCTCATAACTGAAAACCAAATCAAGATGTCTCCTGACATGAAAAAGGAATGGCATCCATTTTAATATCTTTCTTAATCTGTGTGCATTTAAAGGTTTTCAGTCTTTCAATGATTTTATTGTATATAGAAAACATGAAATATTTAATTTTTTTATCTCATTTTTTTTCTAAAAGTCTGAATGCAAGCCTTTAGAAAATGTGTATGTTGTTAAACATTCTTATGCAATTTGTATGTTACAATTTCTTTCATTGGATAAACTATACCATCAAATCCAAAATTGATAGGTTTTAAAAGCATGAAGTAAAATAGTGATGAAAAGTTATTTTTAAAAATGGCAAAATCTTTTTTATCAGTCTATTGTTTGTTAAGTCTTAGTGAATAAATATTTGAAAACATTCCACTGGTATTTATAAATGTCAGAAAATCTTGTAATATGAATAATGTTCCTAAACAATTATTATTCATTTTTATATTTAGTATGTGATATTTGCTTATTTTGTAGTAGATATTTTTATCATTGCTTTTTATGTTTTGGATTTTTTTTATTATATATATAAATGATATGGTATAATATTATTCTAACAATTATCATCTTTTAACTGTATTTTAAATTCCACAATTGTGATGCTCAAAAATGAGAAAAAGACTAAGATGGAGAGTTGTCTCATTGGCACTCATATCATATCTTCTAATTATAGATATTTGTTGTAGAAGCATGATAAAGCAATCCTTCATTTGGTTGTCAACATCAACATTTAGGTTGTCTGTTGTTTATAAGTTTTAATTGGCATCAATAGCTTTGTAAAACCTTTATGAGATTTTATGAAACTTGTACATTTTTTGTACTGAAGTTTATCTTTTTATCAAAGTTTATTTTATCTTTAATCATTGTTAAACAGCTAACATTTAAATACAGTATTGGGTTTTTTTTCAGACATTAATAACTTTGTCAAACCATCATGAAATGTTATGAAACTTTGACAAAAGCTTCTGAAAGATCAAGAAATAGCATCTTAAGAAAAAAGATTATTTTCTTCAATTATACTGATAAATGAAATTTTCGAGCTATAAATGGTGACCTATTTTAGTGGCACATAACTTTTTTGGGGGATTTTTTCCCGACCTTATCTGTGTAACTCTTGACAATTTTTTTTTATTTAAATGGGCAATTATGCTAAGGGGACCCACTATCTATTTAAAAAAATGATTTTGGTGCCAGACACAAAAGTTTTTTGTCAGTTTATGTGCACTTCTCATACAGCAGCAATATCGGACAAGAATTGTGAGGCACAGGGCCCTGTGTAACTCTTGACAAGTTCTTTTATTTAAGGGGCAATTATGCTTGGAGGACCCACTATCTATATACAAGGACGTGCCGCTGGAATAGGTCACCTTTTCTAGCTTGTAAAATATATGATTAGGTAGGGAAAACTATCAGAAATATATGATCAGGTCAATAAAGTTCCCATTACTTCTTCGTCTGTCATCTTTCTTGGTGTTACTGGCTGTTTTTATCAACCATTTTTGTCGAGCCTTCGACTTTAGTCGAAAAAGCGAGACTAAGCGATCCTACATTCCGTCGTCGTCGGCGGCGTCCACAAATATTCACTCTGTGGTTAAAGTTTTTGAAATTTTAATAACTTTCTTAAACTATACTGAATTTCTACCAAACTTGGACAGAAGCTTGTTTATGATCATAAGAAAGTATCCAGAAGTAAATTTTGTAAAAATAAAATTCCATTTTTTCCGTATTTTACTTATAAATGGACTTAGTTTTTCTGCGAGGAAACATTACATTCACTCTGTGGTTAAAGTTTTTAAAATTTTAATAACTTTCATAAACTATCCTTGATATGTACCAAGCTAGGACAGAAGCTTGTTTATGATCATAAGATAGTATCAAGAAGAAAATGTTGTGAAAATAAATTTCCACTTTTCCGTATTTTACTTATAAATGGACTTTGTGGTTTAAGTTTTTAAAATTTTATAATGTTCGTAAACTATCCTGGATTTCTACCAAACTTAGACAAAAGCTTATTTCTGATCATAAGATATTATTCAGAAGTAAATTTTGTAAAAAAAAAATTCATTTTTTCCG
This sequence comes from Mytilus galloprovincialis, assembly GCF_965363235.1. Classification (NCBI taxonomy): domain Eukaryota; kingdom Metazoa; phylum Mollusca; class Bivalvia; order Mytilida; family Mytilidae; genus Mytilus; species Mytilus galloprovincialis. Next base: position 56,508,040 of record NC_134842.1, read on the forward strand.
TATTTTACTTATAAATGGACTTAGTTTTTCTTCCAGTTAACATTACATACAGTCTGCAGTTAAAGTTTATAAAACAATTTTTAGATTCATAAACTATCCTGGATTTTTTTACCAAACTTGGAAGCTTCTTTCAATCAAAAGACAGTATTGTGAGGGAAATTTTTATTGATGTTTTTCCTCATTTTTGTTGAGTCTGCGATTAACAGAAAAAGTAGGCGAGACACCGGGTTCCGTGGAACCCTTACGAATTTTTTCTCTTGGCACTTTCATATTCCACTCTTACATTAAAGTCCACATGAAACCCAAACAATATTTGGAAAAGGTTACATTTTTACCTACGCAATATATGAAAAGGTACACATTTTAAAAATCTGTATTATATGAAAAGGGTGGGGTAACAGAAACCCAGTGTCACCCCCTATCAATGAAGTATTGAAGTAGCCCCCAAGCAACTATGAACAGGAGGCATACTAAATGTAATTTGTCTTTCATGATATTGTGATATTTACATAAATATAAACGAACTTAAACGTTTTAAAAATCAAAAGAGCATTTTTTCTTATAATTTTGAAAAAAAAAAATAAAGGCAAAAGTAATAAAAGTATAGGTAATGAAAACAATTTGTTTTTTGGTTTGTAGTAAATATATTTGTGTAAAAATGTCGTAACATTTTTTAGATAATTTTTTTTACACTATTGACAAATTTTCATTTACAATATTATTTTTCATATTTGAATTTTATAAAATATATAGCAAACCATCTTGGTATTTATTTTGTGGTGAAAGGGTATTTTAATACATAAGACATATTATTGATTTCTATATCTGTTGATTTATGACAATTTATATATTTATATTCATATTCATATGTTAACTATTTTTAACATGTTTAAAAAAGATTCCATAAATTTGATGTGATTTTAATCAGTTATTTACCATTGTTGCTTTAAAATGAAGAATTTTATTGAATAAAATAGAAAATGAATATTTTTGATAATTTAGCTATTTGTTTGTTTTATTGTTTGCCAGTTTTATTGTTTACTGCTTTACATAACTTGCAAACTTGACATTGTACAACATTAAGCAAAATTGACTTTAAATGTGAACTGTCTCTCTCAAAATTGACCTGTATATGGTGATAAAGCTGTGGACAAACATAGTTAAAATAATATTTTTATAACCCCATTTACAGATTTGTCCGTCCTTCACAGATTTCTCCGTCCTTCACCAATCTGTTAATAACAAAATAACATTCTAACCAATTTGCATGAAACTTTGGTGAATTGTTCATTTCTATTGGTGTAATGTTGTTTTTGATTTTCTATCAATTTCAAATTTTAAGTTACCTAGTAATGGGAATCATTTCATAAAAAAAGGGGGGATTTTCCAGTTTTTGGACAATAATTTGAATTGCTTTGAGCAGTTTTCATGAAACTTTCGTGAATTGTTTATATAGATTGATGAAGACCCCTTTCAATTTTTAGAAAGGAGTATGTTCAATAAGGTCCTAAAAAGGCCCCCTTTTTTACCGTAAATTTCAAATTCGGATTTATTGACCAATATCACGATAAATTATAGCTAATGCATAGACTAGACAGGATATAAGCCATTTTGTTGAAAATTTTACGTTTCTCCGTTTCATTATGACGTCACAAGTTGTACTCATATTGATTACACGAAAAAATCAATGAAAATGGGTAAATTTCCATAGATTATTGGACAGGAAACATAGAGCGCATATGTCGACAACAAAGATCTTTTAAAATAATGTTTGTGAAGACATTTAACATGTCTTATTTGAATATTAAGCTTGTCGACGCCTGCGCTTTATGTTTCCTGGTCCTTTATTTGGTTGAAATCCAGCTGATTTTGTCAAATTTCACCAAAATCCCTTATCTTGACCTTTTTGGGATGTAAAAATCAATGTGTTAGAATTAAACTTTGACAAAAAACAGCTCTGTTTATCTTTCTCACATGTCTTTAAGGCAACTTAAAATAATTATTGTCTTGTTACCATGAACTTTATAATTGGGGCCAAAAATGACACTTACCGAACTTACCCTTTTGACATTTTTAACCAGATTTTTTTGACAAAAATGTGGGTTATTGATTTGGGGATGTACGGCGGGCGGGCGGCAATCAAATGTTGTCCGTGCATTAACTCATGAACCGTTCAACCAAAGCTTTTAAAATTTTAATATGTTGTTACTGATGACAAAATGAAGGTCAAGTTCAATAATGGCGATTTTGACTTTTACCGTTCAGGAGTTATGGTTCTTGAAAGATTGAAAAATGGTTTTTCCAGTCGTGTCCATGCATTTACGCATGAACTGTTCTACTAAAGCTTCCCAAATTTTAATATGTTGTTACTGATGACAAAATGGAGGTCAAGTTCAATAATGACGATTTTGACTTTTACCGTTCAGGAGTTATGGTTCTTGAAAGATTGAAAAATGGAGTTTCCAGTCGTGTCCGTGTATTTACACATGAACTGTACTACCAAAGCTTCCCAAATTTTAATATGTTGTTACTGATGACAAAATGGAGGTCAAGTTCAATAATGACGATTTTGACTTTTACCGTTCAGGAGTTATGGTTCTTGAAAGATTGAAAAATGGTGTTTCCAGTCGTGTCCGTGCATTTTCTCATGAACCATTCAACCAAAGCTTTTGAAATTTTTATATGTTGTTACTGATGACAAAATAGAGGTCAAGTTCAATAATGACGATTTTGACTTTTACCGTTCAGGAGTTATGGTTCTTGAAAGATCGTAAAATGGCGTTTCCATTCACTTTATTGCATTTACTCATGAACCATTCAATCTATAAAGCTTTTCAAATTTTAATATGTTGATACTGATGACAAAATGGAGGTCAAATTTGATATTGACGATTTTCACTTTCACCATTCATCAGTAATGGTTCTTGTGATATTGCCAGGACACAAATAAATGTTAATACATCCGGTTTGCTGTCGTTGTGACAGCCTCTTGTTAGTTGCCGAGTGATGGGATTTTATTCTTGAAAAAAGGGGGATTTTCCCTTTTTCCAGTTTTTGGACAATAACTCAAACCCGATATCAGCAGTTTTCATGAAACTCTTGTAACTGTTTTTTTTTTCTATAAAAATAACTTCCCTTTGTTTTTTTTTTAAATTTCCTGATATGACAATGAGGGGAGGGGTTATGGAATTTTATTACTTGAAAAAGAGATAGTGTATCATGAAATCATGGTGCAGCTCTTTATTAGAATCATCTGAGGGGTTTGCAGTCTTTATTGCAGAAGATACATTGTCTGTATTCAAAGAGATATATTATACCTTACAGTTATAAATGTAATATACAATGTAAGGGAGAATAAACTCATTATTTTTGTCACCTGTGTTGTAGGTGACATGGAAATATAGGGGGTACGTCTGTGTGTCCAACCGTCAGTCTTTCCAGTCATTGCTTTATTGCAGATAGAATTTAGAGTCATACAGTTAAGTTTATTTTTCTAATTCACTGTAGTTGTTATTTGCTTGAAGCAATACAATACAAGAATGTATAAGTTGTGCCTTTCTGTTCAATTATGTAAATCAAAACATGGTTAATTAAAATTGGCATCTTCAACAACATCAATCCAATAAAATCTTCACCCTGTTTTTATTGAACATGATACTTGCCAATCATTCTTGTATCAGTACCTGTCTGGCATGGTTCATCTGACAATGACTTCATTTTTATGGGTCATTGGTCTATGTTTAGTTTTTTGGTTATGTCTGTTAGCTATAAGCAACTAGGTCAATTATATTTGGTGTATTGATTGTAAGGCGAACATATATTTCTCGTTTGGTTCATTTAACGTTGACCTCATTTTCTTGGATCATGTTAAGGTTATGTGATACTATGAGTGAAGCTTTATATCAACACAAAATCAATGGCTAGTAAATTTAAGAAGGCCAAACATTTCGGCGTGTGTACTCTTGTTATGATAAGCTACTGTATTACAATACTATAAGCAATAGATCAACGACATTTGGTGTGTAGAATGATTGTAAGGTGTAAGGTATACTTGTCTTACTGGCAGGTTTTATCTGACATTGACCTCATTTTCATTATCAATTGGACATTGTTAAGTTTTTGTGGTTTGGTCTGTCTATCATGGGGTACTCTAAGCAACTAATTAGCTGTGTTTGGTGAAATGAATTATCGTAAGGTGTACAATCCTGTCTGTCCTGTTTCATCTGACCCTGACCTTTTTTTAAAGTTGCATTTGACAAGGTTCGGTTTCATGATGATGTCTTTAATCTGAATCTAAGCAGCACTTCAACTATTTGGGTAAGGAATTGATATGTTTGTCTGTTAGGGATCTTTTGACCATTACCTAATTTTCAAGTGTCATGAGTCGATGGTAAGTTTTTAGTTCAACTGGCCCGAAGGGCCAAGTGAGCTTTTCTCATCACTTTGCGTCCGGCGTTGTCCGGCGTCGTTGTCCGTCGTCGTTAACTTTTACAAAAATCTTCTCCTCTGAAACTACTGGGCCAAATTTAACCAAACTTGGCCACAATCATCAGTGGGGTATCTAGTTTAAAAAAATTGTCCGTTGACCCGGCCAGCCAACCAAGATGGCCGCCATGGCTAAAAATAGAACATAGGGGGTAAAATGCAGATTTTGGCTTATATCTCTGAAACCAAAGCATTTACAGCAAATCTGACACGTGGTCAAATTGTTTATCAGGTCAAGATCTATCTGTCCTGAAATTTTCAGATGAATCGGACAACCCGTTGTTAGGTTGCTGCCCCAGAATTGGCAATTTTAAGCAAATACCAATTACAGTTTTTATCATTCAAATATACACATGGAAAAAAGTATTGCAACACCAAATTAAAATTGAAATTAAAAAAACACTTTTTATTTTTTTGTGACATAATTTGGTAAAATAGAACAACTTAAACATTATTTAAGTATCACCTGCGTTTAATCAATAAATATCGACTAGATACGTTATTATCTGCACATGCAGCTACTGTACCCGTAAACAGCAAAACAGATGTTTTTATCCTCATTGTTTTCAACACTTTAAATAACCAAGTGTTTAAAGTTATGTAATTGACACCTTGTAATGGGTCCTCGACAACTCTAAACTGCAGCAAGATGGCAGATTATCAGCATGAGAGAAGCAGAGATGTCGCTGTAACAACTGCACGTATTTTTGGTCATCACCATTCCACTATAAGTCGTTTTGAGAATAAAAATCAGGCACTAAACGATGTTAAAAACCTTCCGAGATAGAGAAGACCCCTAAACCATTTGCTACGTAAAATCAAGCATAATGAAGGTTGGTCAGAAGGAAACCTATTGCATACAATACAAACCTAAAAAGAGAGTGGTGGGCATACATGAGCCTTTTAACAAGAACTGTTCGAGAGCGACTCATCGCTACTGGTTATCGTGCGATAAGACCATTTCGGAGACCTTTGCTTACGAACAGACACACAGTTTTCCGTATCCAATGTAGTGCAGATCTCGCTAATGTTGGAAATTAGCATCGTGGAGGAAGATCCATTGTTCCATTGGAATTCGGTTCATCTTCCTTGGCCCGATCGTAGCCCGGATTTGAACCATATCGAGCATATATGGGACACTATTGGGCGGAAAGTGCGCGAAAGGAAACCCCAGTTCAAACACATCATGAAATAAACAATGCCCTTTATCAGAAATGGTTGCTGCTACCTCAGCAACAAATTAGTCGATTTTTGGCAGGAATCAGAAGACGTTTATATGCGGTTATCCGTTTGAATGGAGGCTGCGCACAAAGTACTAATTCTTTGGCGTATAACGATCAACCATGATGTGAACAGTCATCTAAAGATCAATTTTGAAATGTCTGACATTGTAATGTTCGACTACAATAAAAGTTGTAAAATGCATTTTTTTGTACAAAAAATACTTCATTTTGTTATTAATATTGTGGTTATAAAAATCATTTTTTTTCAAACATTTTCTGTTCGTTTCAATGCCAATGTTATCATAAACTATGTTTCAATAATATTATACAAATATTTTATTATATTTCATCCAAAAAAAGAGGCTGATTTTTCAAGTTTTAAAAAATCAAGGTGTTGCAATACTTTTTTCCATGTGTATAATTTAAAGACTGATTACGGACTTAAACGTCTTTGATATAGTGTTCAGTAAACTGATACCCATTGATATTAACTCAGAAATTGTTATCAATTGAAATATCAATTTAGTCACTTGTAGTGTCTTTGGTGTAAGGGTTGAAGACTACAGCACAATTTTTATGTTGTTAGTTTGCTGTAGCATATATACGCTCTACATCTCGTTTTATTGATGTTAAATAGCACATCAAATGTCATTTTGATAATTGTCAGTATATATATACACTCTTTAATTTCAGTAGTAGCATTTGTCATTCCAAGGCCATTTATAGTGATTATGTGGTTTGGGTTTTTCTCATTTTTGTTGAGATGCTGTCTTTTTGATAAATACCCAACACCTTTGATTTCATATATTTGACTTTGGTTAAAATCTTCTTTTAAATACTGATACACACACCAACAACCACATGACTGAATAATTATTTTTGAGTGATTCTTGTCTCTTTTGTTCCATTGCCCAAAGTGGAATTTCTCCTGAAGCATATTACACTATAATTACATTACATGTATGTTTTATAAAAATCTGTAATGTTAATTGGCTAACAACAACTACAAGGCACTCCTATATCATATTTTATTTCTGTACAAAATCCAACAGCTCTAGCTGACTACAAGTGCTATCCGCGACGATGTTTAAAAAAATCATTGAAAAAGAAATTAACAAATTGATACATCTCATAATTTCATGGTTTTTACATTAAAGTGTAATTATAAGAATAATGAATGCATCTTTTTATATTTATCATATTGCACGAATATTTTGCATATGATTTTTTTCAAAATGCTCTTCGGGCAACACTTTTTTTATCCCGATTAAAATTTAAAAACAGAAGAATTCAATTCCTAAATAAAAATTCTCTGAATATCTGTGAACTTCAAGGATCATTTCCCCTTTGCTATTTTGTAAATTTTCAGATTTAATACAAAGATTTCATTACTTTAGAGAATATGTTTGATGTATTTTGATAGAAGCCTCAAATTAAGGTTAGGTTGACACAATGTATCTTAAACTTTTTAATTTTGTCTGTAATCATTCTAGTACAACCGATCCATAAAACTTTATTGTGATCATACTCAAGACTCCAAGGAAATTCTATTCCTAAGCTTTTCTCATCCTTACGTACAATAACTTTTCAATCAGGATTTAATATATGAATGTCATGATTCACAGAATCCGAAACTAAAATCAAGTTAGAAGAGGTTATTGCTACATCTCGAGGATAGAATTTAACCTGACCAGAATTGATAGTTTGACAACCATTGTAAGTCCAATGGAGTTGACCTCCATAATCTATCATTGCTACTATACCCTGTAATTCATTGTTTATGATACATTTAATATCTACAAATACTATCTTTTCATGGAAGGTTTTGATTCTAAGATCGTATGTTAGCATTTTCTGTCCCCCTATCATATTGAATAGTATGTTGTATTTCGCCATCCTGAGTAATAATCACAAGTCTTCTTATACTTTCTGTTGATACTACATGAAAATATTCCATTAACCCTACTATTATTTTATTATCTTTAGTTACATGGACGCATGAAGTGTTTAATGGAGAAAAGGACTTGGACTATTTTTAATTTATTGTCTTTGGTATATAGTTTTATATCACTTTCTTCCAATGACACAAGTATTTCGCCATCTTGTGTCCATGACATATCATTCACTTTTATTTTAATTTCTTGGTCTACTTTAATTTCAAGATTTTCAAACTTTATTTTCTGTAACTTTTCACTCAAACTGCTTCCTATAAATACAGTATTGTCACTACAAGATAGTATTTTTGTTACACTCCTAATATTACTTTGGAAAGTGTCTATGAGTTCCAAATCTGGTACCATATACAGATCCCCTAGCACTGACTTACTTTCTATTTTCACTTGTATATTCCTAGGTATAAATTTTGTCTTATTTGATTTATTATATCTAACAAAACTCTTTGACACTGCCTTGTTTAAGGAAGCTGGCTTGTCATGTTTTGGATTTTTTGTCAGATTTTCGGAATCCTCTGGTTTTATCCATTTGAATGCCTTGAAAAAATTTCCCCGGTGACCCCCATTTTTCTTTTTGAAAATCTTTTACATGTATAATGATAAGCCATCTGTAAAAGTCTTATAAAATTTTAATTACTTTTCAACAGTTTTTGAGAACTTCAACTTGTCAATGATAAAGCTATGAAAAGTCAAGAGAGATTTTTTTCCCGCCAAAATTTCAATGGCTCATATCTCGAAAACAAGCACGGTGACCTATATATATTTTTTGCTCTTTGGATTCCTTTAACAATTCCCTATCAATATAAACTAGTGCTTTGAAAAGTTAATTACTTTGAAATTGAGAAGCGAACTCCCTTTAGTTTTTATTTGTAGAGAAAATGTCTGCAGCTTGATGAGACTGCAGCACTTGATGGAGATTGTTCGTCATGGTTTCCAACTCTTCTTCATTCTTTTTAAGTCTGAAAGTTCTGTTTTTATCTTATCTTCTGATGCTTTCCATTTTGCATCTAGTTCGTGTAAGAGTTCTTTAGTATGTTTTGAAATAGCCTCTTTCATGTCTTTCTCAGTTTGTAGAATGATAGTCCTTGTTTCTTGAAAATATATATATCACTATCGGAAAGAGCTTTCTGCAGTTTGTCTTTTCCATTTCTAAATACCTGACGATTTTCTTCAAATTTTCTTATTTCTTCCTTCATTTCAGAGATAATATTATTATACATTTCATCGAGGGCTTTATAATCACGTAGTTTATGAGTCTGGTTTAACATGTTCAAACATTTTAAACAAGCAGACACCCTACATATGTTACAGCATGCAAAACTTTTTTGTTTACTATGCTTTGTATATACCATGTTTTCAAGGTCTACTTTACGCACTGAAGTAGCAAAATCCTCTATTCCAAAGTCTTTTGATATTGATAATTTCATGTTCACTGGATCTTTTAATTTTTCTTTGTATCTTTGAATTGCACAGTTGACATAGAAACAGTTCACAGTTAACACATTTCTGGGGATTCATCGCAGAACTGACACACAGTTAGAGTCTGTGCTTCACCTATAGACTGTGAAAAGGACATGTTTTGTATTATAAAAAGTAAAATCACAAAAATACTGAGTTCCGAGGAAAATCAAATCAAAAAGTCCCTTATCAAATGGCAAAATGTCAATACAACATTTCAATTGTCCAGTTAAAATCAGTTACTTTTAAGTTTATATATGTATAGTGTTATTTTTTATTTTTTTTTATCATTGTGGGATAATTTTCACAGATAAAATCAAATTTAGATCATATGATATATTTACAAACAAATACCAGATAAAATGTTTATCATTCAAAAAGGCGGACGAAAGATACCAAAGGGACAGTCAAACTCATAAATCTAAAACAAACTGACAACGCCATGGCTAAAAATGAAAAAGACAAACAAACAGTACACACGATACAACATAGAAAACTAAAGAATAAACAACACGAACCCCACCAAAAAACTAGGGGTGATATCAGGTGCTCCGGAAGGGTAAGCAGATCCTGCTCCACATGTGGCACCCGCCGTGTTGCTTATGTGATATCAAATCCGGTAAATAGTCTAATTCGGTAGGTCACAATCATGAAAAGGAAGGGGATTGTAGTTACGACGTAAGGAATATATCCGATATAATTTGTGAAACGGTTATTTCATAACGGTCAACTAACTCGTGATGGCGTCCTAAAATTTACGAAGGGATGACTTCAACTTCACCATTTGGAACTCTTGGTTTAATAGCTTCCTTGTGAGCAGCAACCCTCTATCAAGAAAATCATGATAGGAAATGCAAGCACGGGAATATCGTATCAATCGGGATATATATACCCCGTATGCAGGTGCTGCTGGAATGTTGCTACTTAGAAATGGAAAGTTCACAATTGGAAAGCTGAAATCATCCTTTTTGTCGTAAAGTTTTGTTTTCTACCGACCCTCATTGTCAATTTCTAGATGTAAGTCAAGATATGAGGCCGACTTAACTGTATCAAACGATTAAAGGACTTGTGACAGTAAATAGGACGCAAACTTTTCGAAATGCCGGTTAGACGTAAACGCCAATTTTTTTTTTATCTCAGGAATCATGACATTCCGTATTTGGCACAACTTTTTGGAAGTTTAGGTCCTCAATCCTTTTTAACTTTGTACTTGTTTGGCTTTATAACTATTTTCATCTTGGCGTCACTGATGAGTCTTCTGTAGACGAAACGCGCGTCTGGCGCACTAAAATATAATCCTGGTACCTTTGATAACTATATACACATGATACCCAAACATATCCTTTATTAGGTTGGGAACACACTCTCTTTATGGGTTTTACACCTGTATAGAGGGATACCACTTCTATAAAAGGATGAAATTAACCCTCTATAGAGGGATATTTTTGTTTAGACTGGATTTAAAGCAGGGAAATGGAAAACTTGGTTATATTTTATAGCATTATATGTATCAACTATTGCAATTTACAAAAAAAAAAAATGGGATGTCCAGTTTTCTGCTGAAGTGACAGAACTTGCAATCTATTGTATTCCTATTCGAACACCTGATCAACAACAAAAGGGACAGTTGACCTTTAAATGTTATGTTAAATCTAACAATAGAAATTCAGTACATTGAGGCATAACTGAGTGGAATTTACCTGATCATCACAGCTTTCAATTATGATGAACAATATATTGTATATTCAGTCGGTTTAACAGTAAACTGGGCATGTTCATATTAAAATAAGTACATCAATCAGGAATGGGGTAATGAAAATTTTTGATTGTAATGCATGGTTTTTATTTTTCCAAGTAATTGCATGTAGTGTGTAATACAGAAATTGTTGCATTTATACATGTAATTGTAATTTAATGCATAACTTGGGAAAAAAGTTGTGTAACTTCATGCATTACCTGGCATTACTTATTTTTTACAAGATATCTTTAACAGATTGTTGGAGATTTAGAAATTTTAGAAAGAAGGACATTACTGTAAAAGTGTTTCATGGTTGTCAAAACATCAATGAAAACCTAATGAATAAATAACCAAAAACAAAACCTTGTAAAAAATAAAGGCAACAGTAGAATACCGCTGTTCAAAAGTCCTAAATCGATTGAGAGAAAACAAATCCGTGTTACAAATTAAATCCGAGGGAAACACATCAACTATAAGAGGCAAACAACGAAACAACAGAAACATTGAAGTGAAGAAGAAAAAACGACAATGAAACACACACAGAAACGAACTATAAGATAACAATATTTTCACCATTTTGACACTTGGTCATAAATTAACCTCTTTGTTTATTATTCAATTAGGAAAGAAATTTTCAGTTTATATTTCTGATTGGTATCGGCTAACACCTCGGACCTTGACCTGACTACTCTTGCAGAAAAACTATCCGGCAACGGTTGTTACCGGCCTGTTTCTTTGTTATAGTATCTAATACAAACCCTAAAGATGTAAATAATTTCATATAAAAGTTGTATTGAATAGACTTTTTACTTGATACTTAAAGTCAATAGGTATACGGAACAGTTAATGCATTTGCTAGAATCTTTAGTGACTTCATGTTATTTTTCAAAAGGTTTGTAATTGTAATTCAATGCATTACTTTGATGAAACATGTAAGTGTTATTGCAATTTAGTGCATGTTTTTGTCAAAGTAATTGTAATTTAGTGCATTACATTGCAATGTAATTCGCCCCATGCCTGAATTATCAATTGGTGCATCAAATGTTGCAGGTTTCTGTCATAAGTAGTTTTGGTGTAACACCACTAATTCAGGCCCGGCCAGAAAGCACATACCAGAAAGTAGTACATATTTAACACAAAATAGTTCCTACGCATGAGTGTAACTTTCAAAATATGTAGAATATTTAGGTATTTTTGGTATCAAATGAAAGCTGAAGGACTGGTGATCATTGTAGAACACTTTTGGACTTTTAATTTTGAATAGTAAAAAAACTGCACCAAATTTTAAAAAGAGGGTACATTTTGTCTGTTTGTCAGATCTGAAGTACCTGTTTTGGTACATCTGAAGTTCCGGGAACCAGTTCTTTCTTATATGCAATGTAAGGTATGTTGATTTTTTCAGTACAAGACACCATAAAGTGTTGCTTTGAAATGCAATGATTGCCACTTTATTTGAACTTAAAATAAAAGAGGTGTGCCTGCTTGAAACGGAGGAATTTAACATAGAAAGCAATGGGACCATGAATTAGTGGTGTACTTCCTATTACAGAGAATCACCAGAAATCCAATTTTTAGAAGTTGTACCTATTCCAATGAAAATAAGTCAAATAGGATGTTAGTAATCATGTCTAATCATCTTTTTTGGGTCAACCGTCCTGCTTATGGGAAATTTAAGCTCTTAAATTGGCATACTCAAATATGTTAGCCTTTTATGGTCATACAACATGCATGCAGTTAAGACTTGACTCCAAGTTCTCATTTTTGCATTTTTTCTGATTCAAATCAATAAAACATGTATTTTATGACTTGTTTATGGAACAAAATAGCTCTTGGTCAAAATAATCTCATGATTTTTCAAGTTTTTTTGTTTTTCTTATGGTAGCCTTTTACAATCTAGGCAAATGGTATATACTCATATAAGAATTCTTAAATCTCACTGTACATGTAATTTTGGACCAGTTTAGCAAGTTATCTAGCTGAGGGATATATAAATTGCTCTTATTAATCTATGTTTTACCACAGAATTATATTTCATGCAAAAAAAAAGCCTTTTTTCAATTTCAAGAAAAAAGGGGGGATAATTTCTCATTTATGTCTTAAGTTTGGACTAATGTATTGTTATTTAATGAAGAACCTCTGATAAAAATATGACTATTAGTAAGCACATAGCTTTCCTAATAGAAATTAATAAATAAAACAATGATATTGAGAATAAAAAAAATATATTGGCCAATGGTAATATACATATGCAGTTTTCTTTGAATAACCCATATGTTACTACCAGTCCAATTTGAGCTTTAAATTAATAAAATAGTATTTGGACTAAGGCTTTATATGTTTTTTATTGCTTGAAATAGATCATAGAATGAAATAAAGTAATGCTCAAGTCAATATAGCAAGTTTGGTTCTGTTATAGGTGTAACACCACTAATTCAGGCCCGGCCAGAAAGCACATACCAGAAAGTAGTACATATTTAACACAAAATAGTTCCTACGCATGAGTGTAACTTTCAAAATATGTAGAATATTTAGGTATTTTTGGTATCAAATGAAAGCTGAAGGACTGGTGATCATTGTAGAACACTTTTGGACTTTTAATTTTGAATAGTAAAAAAACTGCACCAAATTTTAAAAAGAGGGTACATTTTGTCTGTTTGTCAGATCTGAAGTACCTGTTTTGGTACATCTGAAGTTCCGGGAACCAGTTCTTTCTTATATGCAATGTAAGGTATGTTGATTTTTTCAGTACAAGACACCATAAAGTGTTGCTTTGAAATGCAATGATTGCCACTTTATTTGAACTTAAAATAAAAGAGGTGTGCCTGCTTGAAACGGAGGAATTTAACATAGAAAGCAATGGGACCATGAATTAGTGGTGTACTTCCTATTACAGAGAATCACCAGAAATCCAATTTTTAGAAGTTGTACCTATTCCAATGAAAATAAGTCAAATAGGATGTTAGTAATCATGTCTAATCATCTTTTTTGGGTCAACCGTCCTGCTTATGGGAAATTTAAGCTCTTAAATTGGCATACTCAAATATGTTAGCCTTTTATGGTCATACAACATGCATGCAGTTAAGACTTGACTCCAAGTTCTCATTTTTGCATTTTTTCTGATTCAAATCAATAAAACATGTATTTTATGACTTGTTTATGGAACAAAATAGCTCTTGGTCAAAATAATCTCATGATTTTTCAAGTTTTTTTGTTTTTCTTATGGTAGCCTTTTACAATCTAGGCAAATGGTATATACTCATATAAGAATTCTTAAATCTCACTGTACATGTAATTTTGGACCAGTTTAGCAAGTTATCTAGCTGAGGGATATATAAATTGCTCTTATTAATCTATGTTTTACCACAGAATTATATTTCATGCAAAAAAAAAGCCTTTTTTCAATTTCAAGAAAAAAGGGGGGATAATTTCTCATTTATGTCTTAAGTTTGGACTAATGTATTGTTATTTAATGAAGAACCTCTGATAAAAATATGACTATTAGTAAGCACATAGCTTTCCTAATAGAAATTAATAAATAAAACAATGATATTGAGAATAAAAAAAATATATTGGCCAATGGTAATATACATATGCAGTTTTCTTTGAATAACCCATATGTTACTACCAGTCCAATTTGAGCTTTAAATTAATAAAATAGTATTTGGACTAAGGCTTTATATGTTTTTTATTGCTTGAAATAGATCATAGAATGAAATAAAGTAATGCTCAAGTCAATATAGCAAGTTTGGTTCTGTTATAGGTGTAACACCACTAATTCAGGCCCGGCCAGAAAGCACATACCAGAAAGTAGTACATATTTAACACAAAATAGTTCCTACGCATGAGTGTAACTTTCAAAATATGTAGAATATTTAGGTATTTTTGGTATCAAATGAAAGCTGAAGGACTGGTGATCATTGTAGAACACTTTTGGACTTTTAATTTTGAATAGTAAAAAAACTGCACCAAATTTTAAAAAGAGGGTACATTTTGTCTGTTTGTCAGATCTGAAGTACCTGTTTTGGTACATCTGAAGTTCCGGGAACCAGTTCTTTCTTATATGCAATGTAAGGTATGTTGATTTTTTCAGTACAAGACACCATAAAGTGTTGCTTTGAAATGCAATGATTGCCACTTTATTTGAACTTAAAATAAAAGAGGTGTGCCTGCTTGAAACGGAGGAATTTAACATAGAAAGCAATGGGACCATGAATTAGTGGTGTACTTCCTATTACAGAGAATCACCAGAAATCCAATTTTTAGAAGTTGTACCTATTCCAATGAAAATAAGTCAAATAGGATGTTAGTAATCATGTCTAATCATCTTTTTTGGGTCAACCGTCCTGCTTATGGGAAATTTAAGCTCTTAAATTGGCATACTCAAATATGTTAGCCTTTTATGGTCATACAACATGCATGCAGTTAAGACTTGACTCCAAGTTCTCATTTTTGCATTTTTTCTGATTCAAATCAATAAAACATGTATTTTATGACTTGTTTATGGAACAAAATAGCTCTTGGTCAAAATAATCTCATGATTTTTCAAGTTTTTTTGTTTTTCTTATGGTAGCCTTTTACAATCTAGGCAAATGGTATATACTCATATAAGAATTCTTAAATCTCACTGTACATGTAATTTTGGACCAGTTTAGCAAGTTATCTAGCTGAGGGATATATAAATTGCTCTTATTAATCTATGTTTTACCACAGAATTATATTTCATGCAAAAAAAAAGCCTTTTTTCAATTTCAAGAAAAAAGGGGGGATAATTTCTCATTTATGTCTTAAGTTTGGACTAATGTATTGTTATTTAATGAAGAACCTCTGATAAAAATATGACTATTAGTAAGCACATAGCTTTCCTAATAGAAATTAATAAATAAAACAATGATATTGAGAATAAAAAAAATATATTGGCCAATGGTAATATACATATGCAGTTTTCTTTGAATAACCCATATGTTACTACCAGTCCAATTTGAGCTTTAAATTAATAAAATAGTATTTGGACTAAGGCTTTATATGTTTTTTATTGCTTGAAATAGATCATAGAATGAAATAAAGTAATGCTCAAGTCAATATAGCAAGTTTGGTTCTGTTATAGGTGTAACACCACTAATTCAGGCCCGGCCAGAAAGCACATACCAGAAAGTAGTACATATTTAACACAAAATAGTTCCTACGCATGAGTGTAACTTTCAAAATATGTAGAATATTTAGGTATTTTTGGTATCAAATGAAAGCTGAAGGACTGGTGATCATTGTAGAACACTTTTGGACTTTTAATTTTGAATAGTAAAAAAACTGCACCAAATTTTAAAAAGAGGGTACATTTTGTCTGTTTGTCAGATCTGAAGTACCTGTTTTGGTACATCTGAAGTTCCGGGAACCAGTTCTTTCTTATATGCAATGTAAGGTATGTTGATTTTTTCAGTACAAGACACCATAAAGTGTTGCTTTGAAATGCAATGATTGCCACTTTATTTGAACTTAAAATAAAAGAGGTGTGCCTGCTTGAAACGGAGGAATTTAACATAGAAAGCAATGGGACCATGAATTAGTGGTGTACTTCCTATTACAGAGAATCACCAGAAATCCAATTTTTAGAAGTTGTACCTATTCCAATGAAAATAAGTCAAATAGGATGTTAGTAATCATGTCTAATCATCTTTTTTGGGTCAACCGTCCTGCTTATGGGAAATTTAAGCTCTTAAATTGGCATACTCAAATATGTTAGCCTTTTATGGTCATACAACATGCATGCAGTTAAGACTTGACTCCAAGTTCTCATTTTTGCATTTTTTCTGATTCAAATCAATAAAACATGTATTTTATGACTTGTTTATGGAACAAAATAGCTCTTGGTCAAAATAATCTCATGATTTTTCAAGTTTTTTTGTTTTTCTTATGGTAGCCTTTTACAATCTAGGCAAATGGTATATACTCATATAAGAATTCTTAAATCTCACTGTACATGTAATTTTGGACCAGTTTAGCAAGTTATCTAGCTGAGGGATATATAAATTGCTCTTATTAATCTATGTTTTACCACAGAATTATATTTCATGCAAAAAAAAAGCCTTTTTTCAATTTCAAGAAAAAAGGGGGGATAATTTCTCATTTATGTCTTAAGTTTGGACTAATGTATTGTTATTTAATGAAGAACCTCTGATAAAAATATGACTATTAGTAAGCACATAGCTTTCCTAATAGAAATTAATAAATAAAACAATGATATTGAGAATAAAAAAAATATATTGGCCAATGGTAATATACATATGCAGTTTTCTTTGAATAACCCATATGTTACTACCAGTCCAATTTGAGCTTTAAATTAATAAAATAGTATTTGGACTAAGGCTTTATATGTTTTTTATTGCTTGAAATAGATCATAGAATGAAATAAAGTAATGCTCAAGTCAATATAGCAAGTTTGGTTCTGTTATAGGTGTAACACCACTAATTCAGGCCCGGCCAGAAAGCACATACCAGAAAGTAGTACATATTTAACACAAAATAGTTCCTACGCATGAGTGTAACTTTCAAAATATGTAGAATATTTAGGTATTTTTGGTATCAAATGAAAGCTGAAGGACTGGTGATCATTGTAGAACACTTTTGGACTTTTAATTTTGAATAGTAAAAAAACTGCACCAAATTTTAAAAAGAGGGTACATTTTGTCTGTTTGTCAGATCTGAAGTACCTGTTTTGGTACATCTGAAGTTCCGGGAACCAGTTCTTTCTTATATGCAATGTAAGGTATGTTGATTTTTTCAGTACAAGACACCATAAAGTGTTGCTTTGAAATGCAATGATTGCCACTTTATTTGAACTTAAAATAAAAGAGGTGTGCCTGCTTGAAACGGAGGAATTTAACATAGAAAGCAATGGGACCATGAATTAGTGGTGTACTTCCTTTTGCCCGTTCTACGTATTACGTATTAATTACCTCAAAACAAATAACATTTACATCGAAATGCCTTCAGTGTGTAGGTACAGGTGAGATCTTCGGCTTGCTTGTTTGTTAGCTGAACCGTGAAATCATTACAAGGTCAACTATACTACCCTCCTATCGGAGTGGTATAGTCCTATAGTCAGATCGATTAAACTTCTCTTAAAGGAGGGTAGTATACCTAACCTGATAATGTCTTCACTGTTCAGTTAGCAAGCAAGCTGGCAAAAGATATTAACTTAACCTACACACTCAATGCATTTATCTGTTAATTGATTGCGAGTAAAAACTCATGAATGCAAAGATAAACCAAAAAACTACATTTAGAGTTCACTTTGCTTCCAATACTTTTAAAAATTTCATCTGCTTGTTTAAAAATTAATTTTTATGCCAAATTAGGTATTTCCACCCATTTTCACGTTCCACTGAAGATAGACAATGATAATGCGGATGGGGCATCCGTGTACTGGGGACACATTCTTGTTTTTTTTTTATATTTCACAAATAAACCGTATTGGAATTCATGAATTCCTTTCAATTTTTAATCAAATATCTGACTGCATGATGTAAATTTATCGTTCGAACGTGCTTACAAATCCAATGAATCAATAACAAATGAATATCAGTCTGAAACATATATTTTATACGTTTTAATGCACCAGCCAAAATATTTCAAAGATGGTTAGATGAGATTTCTGATACTAAAAACGCAAGACAAACGCTAGTTAAAAACGATTTGTACCTAGGTCGAAGATGTTTTTCAACGCAATTTTAGCAATTAGTAGTATCGCAATTGTTGATTGTGTTTTGTTGTTGGGTATGCATGAAGCGTATGAAAATAAACTGTTAGATATAGGCTTTTAGTATGAAAGGATGAGAAATGATTTCCATGGCGGGAGTTTGTTTCATAACAAGAAACGCTTATCTGGCGTATATATTAAATTTCAATCCTGGTATCTATGATGAGTTTATTTACCCTGTTTTACATTTAGAGTCCCTCAGGTTTTGTTTGCTACCTTGGCTTGTCTCTTCCTTAATTGGAATTTTGTGCGACCATAATACAAGTGAAAGGTTTAGCTAGAAAACCAGGCAAAATGCATCATTTGTTACAAAAAAGAATGCCTGTACCAAGTAAGCATCGTTGACAATGTAATGGAATTTGATGCGACTGTCATACAAATGAGAGGTTTAGCTAGCTATAAAACCAGGCAAAATGCTCCATTTGTTACATAAGAAAATGTCTGTACCAAGTCCGGAATATGACAGCTGTTATTCGTTTGATGTGTTTACGCCTTTGATTTTTTCATTTGCTTATGAACTTTCCGTTTAGAATTTTCCTCGGAGATTGGTATTTCACTTTTTCCTACTCGATTAACGAGATTCTAACATCGGTATACTACTGTCATTTTAACTTCTAAAATAATCAACACAAAACAAATAGTTTGTATGTGTTTAAATAATGAATAAGTTAATAAATAAATACAACACATGTTATGTGTGATCATATTCAACATTATTCATGACTGACCAGTTAAATATGACCAAAGCTTTTTTTAATAGATGTTTTTAAATGGACATCTTAAAGAAATGTATTGATTAGTCAATATTATAGTTCTACAATTTTCCATTTATGGTTTATTGTCTACTCGTCTGGGCAAGGTGCCAGCCAACATGGTCGTCTTTCTTCATGAGTAAGTTCATAACATTCGTCCTCTTTTATGCACTGCTGCCTCCTTTCCGACCTACCGACACCACATGTTGTACTGCATGCACTCCATGGACCCCATGCGATATTTTCTTGAAAAAAATAAAATCATACAAACATGTACAGGTAGCTTACATTCGAAATAGAAAAAATGCAGAATTGTACTACTAGTATATTATAAAGAAGGGAGCAACCATCTAATTTATTTCTTATATCATTTTTGAATCTCTTATTATTCAAATACATTTTTTTGTGTATAAAATTAAATTTAACGATTAACGTGAAGTGAAAATAAATATTGTAATGTCGAGCCGGATTGTGGTATTATCGCGCCATCTTGTTTACATTGGTTAAACATAGAAGTTTGTTCATATATAGTTGTCTATCGAAAAAAATAAACAACGTCAAGAACATTTTCCATGAGTCCCCTCAACCAATCATATCAACGTATTCTCTAATATACAAATCACATCAGAATTATGAACAAATAATTCGGCTTCATTGTATGTCAAGGCAAAGGGGCGACTAAATGATTTTCAGGGGAGGATAATTTTTAAAATGAATATACCATGGCCTGGCCAAGGATAAAAATAAATATTATACCATGAGACAAGATGCAATTCAAAATGCAGGAAACACTTAAAAGTGAAAATAAAATACAATTTGATTCTTGCCCCGAATATCAAATGGTCGTTCCCTACGTCTTATATATTTTATTGGCACGGTAAGCTTCATCGAGAATCAAAATGAAATCTGAAGTACCAGTAATATCAAAAGTATTGTTTGTCAATTTTTCTGCAGATTGTTACAGTAAAATATCAATTTCTGGTCAAAATATGAAGCTTTTTTTCGAGTGAGCGCAGCCAAATAATGTGTTCAAATAGGCTTTATACTTTGACAGGCAACTTGAATATTACATTATGAGAATTTATTTCATATCGATTAAGAATAAGCTTCTCTTATTGGATAACTAAGGACAACATGACATTCTTTATTCTTCATTAATAATTTCCATCGATATTTAACAAATTAACACCCACAAAATACGGACCTGAAAACCGGTCGTTAATGGACTTTTACATGTTAATGACCGGTGGGGTGTGGTTCATCTTTTAAATAAACTATTTTCCTGTTTTCAATTTTTTATTGAAGTTATTGATTTGTTTATCATTAAAATTATATGTTTTTGCAAATTATGAAATTATAAAAACAGACTTTATTTTGTATTCATATATATCACAGGTATTTACTGAAATGTTTAGTAATTACGTGTAATTCCTAATTTCACCTATTTACTGTAAACATATATACTAAAAAAATGCAATTAAATGAATTGCAGTGACTTATCTCTATCACTTTGACTGGTCTTCACTCTTTCCTTACAATACAAGAAAAAATAATTGTTAACTGTAAGTCTTGTACCAATTTGTTAGAAAAAGGTTGACAAGTTGGTCTTAAAATGAATATTGCCTTTGAAAACGAACATAAAGACTCACGACTCATTTTTATCATGTTTTTGCCTATAAAATACCTGATTTATTTGAAGTAAGCTGACTTACATCTTCAGTATTTCTGTCTTTGCCAATGGCTGTTGGTAATACTTCTAATTCTGATTGTTCCAATTCTATAATGAGTAACTTGGCTTTAATGTATTCTTCCTTCATTATGTAGTTTAATATTGAGTCAACCTTCTTCCTTAAAACTTTCGATAGGGGTCTTAGTCTCCTTTTTACTTTTTTTATTAAAGCGTTTGCCTTTTTTGTTTGCAAATTCTCTTCCAAAGCTATAATAGATGCTAAACTAGATGCTATCCTTTCATGCGAGTTTAATCCTACCGGTCTTTTCTCTTTTCCATTTGTTTGCGTATTTATCTCTTTCAAAATTCTTCTCATCTTTGGTTTTCTTTTCAAATGTTTGTTATTTTTGGGAGAATGTTCCTTCCTAGAAGCCAATGCAATTGATTTTGATATCTTTGGTGCCCTTTTATCTTGAATTTCTGTTTTCTTTTCTAATTTTGACTTTTTGATTTTTACTTTGGGTATTTTTAATTTTGATCTCTTTGAATCCTTTGCATGTTGACCTCCCGTTTCTTTTTTTAGTTCTAAAACTTTATTCTTGTGTTTTGTTGCTTCAGCTGACTTTGATGACTTTTTATTTTGACTGCCCGTTTCATTTTCAATTTTTGCTTCTTTCTTTTTATTTTTGGCCATCTTAACTAATCTCTTTGATGTTTTTTTATTTTTATTTTTCGCTACATTTTTTAATTTTGATTGATTATTTTTCTCTTTGAGCACTTCATTTGATTTTAATCTCTTTGAAGCCTTTTTATGTTGACCTCCGGGTCTTTTTTCGCGTTCTAAAATTTTAGTTTTATGTTCTTTTGCTCCAGTTGATTTCAAACTCTTTGAAATCTTTTTATTTTGACTTCTCGTTTCATTTTTTAATGTTTTAGTTTTATTATTATCTTTGGACGTCGTTGTTGATTTTAGTTTTCTTGGTGCTTTGTTATCACTTCCTATTTCATTTTTAATACCTGGAATTTTATTTTGTTCTTTGGTCACTTTGTTTGATTTTACTGTTTTTGAAGCCTTTCTATTTAAACTTCCTGTTTCAGTTTTTAATTTCGCATTTTTGTTTTTCTCTTCGGTCTCTTTAGTTGATATCAATCTTCTTGGCGCTTTTTTGTTTTGAACTCCCGTTTCATTTTCCATTTTTGCTTTTTTATTTTGCCCTCTCATCTGTTTACGACTAGCCGTCTTTTTTCCATGTATACTTATGTTATCTAACGTGGCAAACTCTCGTTCAACCTGCAACTTCAAAATAAGATGTCTTGCTCGAAAGAATTTTTTCTCTTCAATGGCTTGAAAAACTGCACCAATTTTTCCTTGCAGATCTTTTGGATAAGTTTTAACTTTTTTTCTTTCTGCATTTATAGCTGTTTTTGCATTTTCATAGTGTTTACTTTCCTGCATCGAAGTTATTGAAGTAAGTTCCGAAATTGTTCGATCTATAGGATCTATACGCTCCTTAATTTGTGACTTCTGTAAATTTTGTGTACTAGATGACTGTTTAATTTTAGGATTTGTCATATTTTTTTGACTCCCTGATTTTGATAAATGTTTGTTGTCTTTTGTGTGTTTTCCTGTTCCCTCTTTGGTTTCAGTTGATGCTTTTTTATTTCGACTTCCGGTTTCATTTTCTATTTTCAAATCTTTATTATGCTTTTCCCTAGCTATCAATGCCCTGTATCTATTTGTCTCATTTTTTCTATGTTCTTGACTTCCTGATCTTGAAAGATTTTGGTTGTCTTTTGTCTGTTTTCTCTTTCCGTCTTTGGTAAGTACGTCTTTAGTTGATACATTTTTTTTACGACTTCCTATTGCATGTTCTATTTTTGTATTTCTAATATGTTTTTCCTTGTCTATCAATGCTCTGTGTCTATTAGTCTCATATTTTCTATTTTCTTTACTCTGTTTGACTTCATCGATAGGAGTTTTTTCTTGTTTATGCTGCACGCTTTGCTTCCCTTGCAGTAATCTTCTATTGTGTCTGTTTGTTAATTCTAATTTATAGTTACCCGTAGAATTCTTTAAAGGGCTGAGTTTTTTCCCAGATAGAAAAATATTGAACTTTGGCCTGACTATAAGTGTTATGTTACCAGGGAGTTTCTGATACAATTCAAGGTTATTTCTGTTGTGGTTCGAGCTTGCTTCCAATTTGTATGGACTGTCGTGTTTTCTGTGGTATATTGATCCCAATTTTTTAGGTCTAGCAAACATTTTATGTTGACTGTCATTCTTACTGTGGTGCGAGCTTGCTATCGACTTGTTTGGTATAGCAGAGGAATGACTTAGTTTCTCAATCTTCATGGTTCCATTGTGTTTTGTATTTAATGTATGATTAGCTGTCCTTGATTTAGAATAAACCCTTCCTTTCATAGGTTTTCCAGACTTTATACCTTGCTGCTTTAACCTATTTGGAAAATTGTCCAACAAATATGAAGCTTTTTTGACTTTGTCATTTACAATGTTTTTCAGAATTTTGAATACAACAAATCTATATTCCGGATCAGGATGATGTTTTGCGATTTTTACCTCAGACATTGTCAGCTTATCAGCAACACGGTTATGGAATTTATCACCCCTTGATTTAAGTTGCAATATTCGGCGAAGTCTTGATACAGTATCCGATTTCCGTCGCACAATCGATCTTCTTCTCCTGTTCTTATTATGATCTTCCTTTTTTTCAAATGATGGCAGTGTTTTAAGTTTTAACAGTTTAATTACACTCATCGCTTCTGTAATTTTTTTCTTTTTTAAAAGATCTAAAATAACTGAGATTGATTTGTGATTTTTAAATGCAGGATGTTTTTTCTGAAAATTTTCTAAATGATGGCTTGTTGCCGAAATGGATTTGTCCCTATCTAATCGACCAATCATGTCCTCTAGAAGTACTAAGCTATACATGGTATACATCCTGTCTTTTTCATTGATTGGCCCGTTAACTAAATTATGTAGACTTTTGTTCTTCATTCTGCTTTTTGCACCCTCTAGTTTCGTATATAGTATTTTAGTCGCTACAGCTGCTCTACTGCATTGCTTATTTTTTAATAATAACATTATATGTTCTACCATTTTTATATTATGGGTAAGAAAGCTGTCAGTGACAGTGTCATGTATTTTATTTTCAGTTTTGTTTATACTTGATTTGTTGATTATGTGCTCATGACTAATTTCCGGCACGGTGTTCAAAAGTTTTTCAAATAAAGCTGTTGTCATATCAATGGCTTTGTTTCTATTACTGAAGATAATCGTAAGAATATCGATTAACTCTTTTTTGTTTTTCAGATTTTTTGCAGTAATGTTCAGTATTTTATCATAATCACGTGAGACCATTTCTCTAACGCAGTTCCAAAAATGCCACATCTTGTAGTTTACATAATCTTTAAATCTTGCTAAAAACCATGCAGTCCACAAGTCGCTGTCCTTTGCAACTAAGCTTTCAATTAACTGTTCCGCCTGTGTGGTTTTATTATTTTGAAGATGATCTAAAATATTTTTCATTTCTTTTTGGAATCGTGCATCTCCACTCGATTCGAACATTAATCTTTCATGTGTTATCAAGCGCGTAGCATTAAGATATGGTCGTTTTGCTCTTAGCTCTTGTATAATATGTTTAAGTCGACTAGGTGTGTTTAAGTAAGTTATTCTTTGAGTCAAACTTGTATGATACGTTGAGCTCCCTGCACCTTGAATAGGCAAATTACTGTTCTTGGTTCTATTTTGGTTAACTTTCTTCACTATATTCCGATACAACAAACTAGTTAATGCAGTTGCATGACTACATTTGTTCTTTTCAAATAAGTAAATAATACTCTCAATCAATTTTCCGTAATCTGTTTTGTCATACCTTGTAAGAAAGTCGTCATTTACCCTGTTCTGGTTGTTTTCAGTCGGCATGTTCCTTGTATTCCCGTCATGTGGAACCGTATGATCATTTGTCTTTTTCTGTATTGTACCAGTCGACCTGTGCTTGTTCTGCCAGTCATGTGGAACCCTATGATCATTTATCTTTTTCTGTATTTTTTTAGTCGGCATGTTCCTTGTATTCCCGTCATGTGGAACCCTATGATCATTTGTCTTTTTCTGTATTGTACCAGTCGACCTGTGCTTGTTCTGCCAGTCATGTGGAACCCTATGATCATTTATCTTTTTCTGTATTGTACCAGTCGACATATGCTTGTTCTGCCAGTCATGTGGAACCCTATGATCATTTATCTTTTTCTGTATTGTACCAGCCGACATGTGCTTGTTCTGCAAGTTATGTGGAACCCTATGATCATTTGTCTTTTTCTGTATTGTACCAGTCGACATGTGCTTGTTCTGCCAGTCATGTGGAACCCTATGATCATTTGTCTTTTTCTGTATTGTACCAGTCGATATGTGCTTGTTCTGCCAGTTATGTGGAACCCTATGATCATTTATCTTTTTCTGTATTGTTCCAGTCGACATGTGCTTGTTCTTCCATTCATGTGGATCATTTTGATTTGGCATTTTGTTATGTAAAGCAGTTGTAGCTTTTTGAGACCAGTTCATAGATCTCTTTATTCGCCGGTAATTTTTTTCATATCTTCTCATTTTTCTAGGTTCCTTTTCATCCTTATATGTTATATTATGTTCTATTATGCTTTTACTTTTCTGGTTGCCTTGCAAATTATTTCCATCTCCTTGTCGTCGATTTGTTAAACCCTGGAAAACATAAAATGTTGAGAATTGGTATGAATCTCGAATATACGGCCAAATAAAAAATATATGTATGTTTCTTATTACCCTACCCTCCCTCTTTTTAAGCTAAACACTATCATTTTTCATGTTTAATGGACCGTGAAATTATGTAAAAAATTTAATTTTTTATTATAATTAGAAAGATCCTACCATATGGAACATGTGTACTAAGTTTCAAGTTGATTGGACTTCAACTGTATAAAAAACTAACTTGACCAAAACCTTTAACATGGAACTCGCACTTTCGTTTTCTATGTTTAGTGGACCGTGAAATTGGAGTCAAAAGTCTTATTTGGCTTTAAAATTAGAAAGATCATTTCATAGGGAACATGTGTTCTAAGTATCAAGTTGATTGGACTTTAGCTTCATCAAAAACTACCTTGACCAAAAACTTTAACCTGAAGCGGAACAGACGGACGAACAAACGAACGGACGCACAGACCAGAAAACATAACACTACACATATGGGTATATAGCGAATTATTTTGTTAATACACTCACCACTAAAAAGTAGAATACAAAAATACTGAACTCAGAGGAAAATCCAATCGGAAAGTCCATATAAATCACATGGCAAAATCAAATGACAAAACACATCAAAAACGAATGGACAAGAACTGTCATATTCTTGACTTGGTACAGGCATTTTCAAATGTAGAAAAAAGATGGATTAAACCTGGTTTTAAAGCGCTAAACCTCTCACTTTGATGACAGTCTCATCTAATTCCGTTTTATTTACAACTAAACAGACATAATAAATAAAATAGTCAAAATATGGGTACAGCAGTCATCATCGTGTAACAATTTTAAAAGGAACAATTTGACAGAACACAAAAAACATCTATCTACAAACACATTCATTGATTCGCGATGTTAGCATACAGAGTTAAAAAATCAAAGTATGTAAGAATAAATTTCAGAAATAGTCCGAGATTTAAAATAGTCCAAAAGTTATATAGAATTTATAAGAATCCACAAATAGGTCATTCCATTACGTCATTGAATAATTTTGACGTTTGTGTTTCAACGTATTTTCTAATTCATAATAGAAATATATCATAATGAAATATAATAGAACAATATCATATAATATTGACGGGATCTTTAAAAGTACAGAGTCACGTTATAAAAACCAAAGAAACAAAAAGTTGCATATACAAGATACCCTCTCCAAAAGCAAAAATTAAAAAAATAACAATATTCCGGAACGGAAACTACATTAAAGACTCACTTTAAGATATATTCGAAATTTGCATGTTTCATATTTCATTTATCAATCCTTTTGCATAGGCCTTAAAATATGTCCATTAAATAAAGTCTAGATACGATCAAAAGTTCTGTTAAATAGTACAATTATTTATTATAGAAGAGGGACGAAAGATACCAAAGGGACAGTCAAACTCATATATTTTATCGAAAAAAAAACTGACAACGCCATGGCTAAAAATGAAAAAGACAAACAAACAAACAATAGTACACATGACACAACATAGAAAACTAAAGAATAAACTACACGAAACCCACCAAAAACTAGGGGTGATCTCGGGTGCTCCGGAAGGGTAAGCAGATCCTGCTCCATATGTGGCACCCGTCGTGTTGCTTATGTGATAACAACTCCGGTAAATAGTCTAATTCGGTAGGTCACATTCATGAAACGGAAGGAGATTGTAGTCAACCAAATCGTGATGGCGTCCGAAAATTTACGAAGGGATGATTTCAACTTCACCATTTGGAACTCTTTGTTTAATAGCTTCCTTGTGAGCAGCAACCCTCATTCAAGAAATTATGATAGAAAATGCAAGCACGGAAATATCGTATCAATTGGGAGATATATACCCCGTATGCAAGCTCATAGAACTTTTCTTATAAATACAAATGCTCATAGAAAGTTTTATCGTTATATGTTTGTGGAGATTTCGATTTAATATTGAGAGTAAGCAGGCCACTGCAAATGAAAAAAGAAATGGAGATTCATAAGCCTCTTTTAACATAGAAAAATAAAAATAAAGGCAACAGTAGTATACCGCTATATTACAAGTTTATATGAACCGGTTCTTAAAATGACGATTGGTGCTTGATCTTCTTTATATTTAATCTTCAGAGACTACTAAGTAGTTCCAGACTTTTGATTTTGACTTTTAAATAAAGTAACCTGTGAAGTTAAAACAGCAAGTTCCTGTTTAACTTATATGTTCGTGAGAGGAAAACCCCAAAAATATTCAAATAGTCTCATCTCGCACTCAGCAGCGGACTTAACCTGACCTACAAATAGGTCGCAAATAAGACGAGATTTCCAACAAAAATGCATTAATAATTTTAAAGTATTAACACATGCTTTTTTATTATATTTTATGAGAAAAAAAAAATAATTACGAAAACCGAGGAAAACAATGCTATTAGTTTAGACACATATCTACACCTAAATTGATATCCTGCTCTTAACTAATTTGTTTTTATTGTGGCAGCTTATTTTGAGTTTATTACTCTTTGATGATAAATTATGATTTACTTTTTTTTGGTCTTGAACACTCATCTATAGATGCTATAGAAACATATGTGTTTTACAGTCTCGTTCACGTTTCTGTATATCAACTTTTTACGCTTAACAAAAGCTTAATTTTCATGTATAGATAACATGTTAAAACATTTGTACATATCTTCAAAAGACTTTTCATTGACGCTCTAATAAAAAAAGGTCAAAGGTCAAATAAATTACAAAATTGAAGAGCAATGAAAAACCGAAATTACAAAATGTTTTTCCAAATACAGCCAAAGCAAGCTTCTACTGGGGTAGAAAATCATTAAAATTTCGAAAATTTCAAGTATTGTAAACAGTTATCATGGTTATAGGGGGAGGGTTGAGATCTCAAAAAACATGTTTAACCAAGCCCCATTTTTGGCCTTTGTTAGTCTTGTATGATTTTTAATTTTAGTTTCTTGTGTATATTTCGGAGTTTAGTTTGACGTCCTTTATCACTGCACTAGTATACATTTTTATTTACGGGGCAGCTAAAGCAAACCTCCGGGTGCGGAGCTGCATTGAAGAACAATATTGGTGGCCTTCGGTTGTTGTCTGCTCTTTGGTCGGGTTGTTGTCTCGTTGACACATTCCCCGTTTCAATTTTCAAATTTAGTTAATGTAATGGATACTTATTATTATCTTATACATTGTAGTAACCTTACTTACGTGTTCAGTCTCTCTGTCATTTCTGTTGTCTGTTGGTGATTCTTCTGGATGTTCCAATTCTATCACGAGTAATTTAGCTTGAATGTATTCTCCCTCCAGTATGTACTTTAAAATAGAGTCAATCTTCCTCCTGACAACCTTCGAAAATGTTTGCATTTTCCCTCTTACTGTTTTTATCAATTCGTTTGCTCTTTTGGTTTTCTTGTTCTCTTTTAAAGTTATAATAGATGATAATCTAGATACCATCATTTCTAGAGGGTTTTTTTCTTCCGTGCTTGGATTATTTTGTTTTCTTTTTTCTTTTCCAACCGTTAGCTTGCTTTTCCAACTTATTTGCATATTTGGTTTTCCTTTCAAATGTTTTTTTGTTGTTGGAATATTACCCACTCGAGAGGTCATTTCAATTGACTTTGATATCTTTGGTGCCTTGTTATTTTTTGTCGGAACATTACCCACTCGAGAAGTCATTTTAATTGACTTTGATATCTTTGGTGACTTTTTATTTTTTGTCGAAACATTGCCAACTCGAGAAGTCATTTCAATTGACTTTGATATCTTTGGTGCCTTTTTGTTTTTTGCTGGAACCTTGCCAACTCGAGAAGTCATTTCAGTTGACTTTGATATCTTATGTGCCTTTTTTTTTTGACTTCCCGTTTTCGTTTCATTTTCTATTTCTGCGATTATATTTTTTTCTTCAGCCAATTTATTTGAATTTAATTTCCTTGGTGCTTTTTTATTTTGACTTCCCGTTTCATTTTCTATTTCTGAAATTGTTTGTTTCTCTTCAGCCTGTTTATTTGAATTTAATTTCCTTGGGGCTTTTTTATTTTGACTTTCAGTTTCATTTTCTATTACTGAAATTTTATCTTTCTCTTCAACCAATCTATTTGAATTTAATTTCCTAGGTGACTTTTTATTTTGACTTTCAGTATCTTTTTCTATATTTTCATTTTTTTCATTATTTTTAGTCGGTAATATACTTTTTCTTGTCGGTTTAAGATTAGAAGTCTCTTTACCTTTTCTAGAATAAAAGTTTTCTAACGTTTGCAACTCTCGTTCAACCTCTAATTGCAAAATAAGGTGTTTCGCTTTAAAGTAACTTTTCTCTTCAACTGCTTGAAGAATCGCACTAATTTTTCTTTGTAGATCTTTTTGTAAACTTTTAACTGTTTGTCTTTCTGCTTCTATAGCTGCTTTTGCATTTTCATAGTGTTTACTTTCGTGCATCAGAGTTATTGGAGTGAGTTTAGAAATAGTTTGATCTATATCTATTTGAGTAGTTGTTGCTGACATTTTTTTTTTCTTATTTAGATGCTGGTTTGTATTTACATATATTTCTCGACTTATCTCTTTGGTGTTTTCGGTTGGCTGTAATCTTCTAGGTATTTTCCTATTTTGACTTCCCTTTTCATTTTCTTTTTTTTCCATATCTGTCAATTTCCTGTAGCTATTTGTCAGGTATCTCCAATTGTCTTGCCACTGTTTGACTTCATTGGAATCAATTATTTCGTTTTTATTCGGCAATATCTGCCGTCCTTGCGATGGTTTGTTATCGTGTCTGTTTGTTAATTTCTTTGTATTACTGCCTCCTATATTTTTCGTGGATTTGTCTTTTTCTCCAAATAAATTAATATTGATATTCTGCTTGAATGTAAGAGTTATGTTACTTGGGAACGTACGGTTTAATTCAAGATTATTGTTGTTGTGGTTCGAGCTTGATAGTGGCTGTTTTTCATTCGTTCCATTGCGTTGCTTGTTAAATGAATGATTATTTGTTCTTGATTTAGAATGTTTCGTAATTTTCATACCTTTTGGATTTAACCAATTTGAGAAATCGTCTAACAAATATGAAGCTCTTTTGTCTTCCTCATTTACAATATTTTTCAGAATTTTAAATACAACGTATCTATATTTTGGATCAGGATGAAGTTTCGTAATTCTTAATTCAGATTTTGTAAGCTTATCAGCTAAACGGTTTAATCTTTCCACACCAAATGATTTAAGCAACAATATGCGGCGGAGAATTGATACAGTATCCGATTGTGGTACCGTCGATCTTCTTCTCCTATTTATCTTAGGTCTCAGATTTTCAACGGACGGCAGTGTTTTTTGCCGCAACAGCTTTATTAACCCCAGCGCTTTTGTAACCAATTTCTCTTTTAAAAGATGTAAAATACCTCTAATAGCACCATGATTTCTAAACATGTGATGTTTTTTCAGAAATTCTTCTAAATGATGACTTGATGACGATATTGATCGACCCCTTTCTAATCGATCAACCATATCCTCAAGATATATTAAGCTATACAAAGTCTTCTCCTTGTTATATGTTTGATCATATTTTCCCGGTACATTATGTCCCTTTATTAGATTTTGTTTTGGCGAAGTGGGCATGTTATTAATTCTGCCTTTTAAATCCTTCAGTTTCTTATATAAAATTTTCATTTGTACAGTCGCTTTGTTGCACTCATTGTTTTTCAAAAGATTTATAATATTTATTAACTGTTCTATATTTTCAGCAAGAAAGCTGTCGGTATGCAGTGTATCCTTATGAGAATCATTAATAGTACTGTGCAATGCAAGTAGTTTAAATAGATCTGTTATCATGGCATGAGCTTTGGTTTCGTGGTCAATCACTTTAAGAATGTCTAATAACTCCTGTTTGTGATGCAGATTTTCCTCCTTGATGCTTTCTATTTGTTCATAATCCATCGATGCCAGTTTATCATAAAATGGGCCCATGTTCTTTTTCTTATAACCTTTTACATATTCAATAAATTTTGATAAAAACCATGTCGTCCTTAAGTCACTGTAGTGCGAAAATAAACTTTCAATCTCTTTAATTGCCTTTCCAGTATCTCGTAAGGTCTTTTTCTCTAGATCATTTATAATAATTAACATGTGTTTTCTAAAAAACTCATCTTTCAAATGGTTCGTATAATTTCTTTCACGTTTAATCTGTTCATCAATATGAGTAACAGGCATAGGTTTTGTGTAGTAAATTTCTGATATAATATGTTGAAGTCGAAGAGGTGTGGTCAAGTAAACTGACTTTTCAGACAAACTAAACATATTTGTAAATCTTTTCATTCGTCGTTGATGTTTTTGATTTGCTTGAAAACGGTTAAAGTTTTCATTTTCTAATTGCAATATTGTAGACCTTCTTGTCCTATATCCATTTTGTTTGGTCAGAATGGGATCTGCAAATTTTGTGTTCTTGGTTTTATTATTGTTCACTTTCTGAATTACTTTCTTATACAACAAATCAACCAATTTACTTGCTTTACTACATTTGTTATTTTCTAAGAAATAGATAATGCTTGTAATCAATTTTTCGCTACCATGTGTTTCATAAACCTTAAGAAAGCCGTTTCCCTCCTCTGTCTGTGCTGTTTTTATCCCCTGGAAAACATCAAATGAGAAGCATTTGTTATAATTCATTGATTTTACTAAACAATTGCCAATGATTCAGATAGATATATAGATGAAGGCTGGCCACTACTCTGTTTCACAATAACAAGCTCTTTAAAAATACTGTAAGAAAGTGATAGTATATTGATAAAGGAACTAAAAGGGCATAAAACATCATTTAACAGTCCGTGTGCTTGTTTTCGAGATATAAACCTTACAAAATTTGACTGGAAATGATTCTCTCTAGATCTTCCAAGACCAAGAAATAGCATGTAAAGAAAAATCTGTATTTTAGTGATCCATGGAATACTCCTCAGTTTTTTTCGATTTTTACTTCGTTTTTTTTATCAATGTGAACATTTCATAGTGTTTCTGGTGTCAGAATTCCCATTCAAAATGGCTTGATCCGCACCTAGGTTGAAAAGAATGAACAAAAAATTTATAAGCTGGACAGACATACCCATTTTAAAATCTCTACTTTCTTCTAAAACTTGTGGGACAACCAGTGGCAAACATGCACCCAAATAAAGTAAGAGATAATATTTAAGTTCTCCAGAAGAATAATCGATTTCAGTAACACAACTGTACTGACAACAGCCTACCATTAGTATAAGTGTCCTTTTATAAGAAGTTGCTTTATTTGCTAGCATTTTTTATCATTTCAGTGAAAAATATATCTTTGCAATTGTTAATGGAGAATTTGAATGTGAATCCACCTAAGGAAAGCTGTCCTATGGTGGCCGTACCGCGTTATCGCTTTTTTCGTCCTTCAAACTCTATAGGTCAAAAACGGTAAAACGCCAAGACGAAAACTAACTATCCACCTGATTCCTTCTTCGAAGATATATGATTACATTGTCTTACATAATGAATAGTTTATACCAATCTTGAAAGAAGAACCAGTGATTCAATTCAATAACGTCTTAGCAATTTCGTGTTTTTGTGATTATATTATTGATTTATTGAGTCATGTTTAACTCAGTACTATTGTTCTTTATCATGGCTATCAGTTTTTATTGGCGGATGAGGCCGGAGTGCCAGGAGAGAACCACCGACCTCAAGTGAGGGGAATTCGAACTCAAAACCTCGGTGTTGCTATGTATATAGTAGTTCGACTTTTTAGACCACTCGGCAACCGAGGCCCCCACCAATATTGAAAGGAGAACCAAAGATTCAAATCAATCGCGTCTTTCCTATTTCGTATTCTAGTGATTACAATACTTACACCAAGTTCCCTTTTTCTCCTACATTTAACCGCGCCAATATGACATGTTGGGTGAGTGGCCTTGAGCTCGCTTTTATCGTGAAAAACTTTATCCCTTGGGTCGTCTACATCCCTCTCTATACCACTGGGATCATCTGGGCTGGGTTCATTGGCTGGACGACTCGGTTCTGAAAGTAAAACAAAGTAAATTTATGATTTGTTACTTTAGGGGCATTTGCTCTGCTGTAAAATTCATGTTCACCGATTTGACTCAAATTCTCATAGTGTATTAAAATTGAGAATGGAAATGGGGAATGTGCCAAAGAGACAACAACCCGACCATAGAAAAAAACAACAGCAGAAGGTCACCAACAGGTCTTCAATGTAGCGAGAAATTTCCGCACCCGGAGGCGTCCTTCAGCTGGCCCCTAAACAAATATATACAGTTCAGTGACAATGAACGCCATACTAATTTCCAAATTGTACACAAGAAACTAAAATTAAAATAATACAAGACTAACAAAGGTATATGAATACCATACCAAAACGTATATATCCAAATTACAATCAGAACTTAACAGTTAACAAGAGGCTGTAATAACGACAGCAAACCGGATTTATTAACATTTACTTGTGTCCTGGCAATATCACAAGAACCATAACTGATGAATGCTGAAAGTGAAAATCGTCAATATCAAATTTGACCTCCATTTTGTAGTCAGTATCAACATATTAAAATTTGAAAAGCTTAGATTGAATGTTCATTAGTAAATGCAACAACGTGAATGGAAACACTATTTTACGATCTTTCAAGAACCATAACTCCTGAACGGTAAAAGTCAAAATCGTCATTATTGAACTTGACCTCTATTTTGTCATCAGTAACAACATATAAAAATTTCAAAAGCTTTGGTTGAATGGTTTATGAGAAAATGCACGGACATGACTGTAAACACCATTTTTCAATCTTTCAAGAACCATAACTCCTTGGTAGAACAGTTCATGCGTAAATGCACGGACACGACTGGAAACTCCATTTTTCAATCTTTCAAGAACCATAACTCCTGAACGGTAAAAGTCCAAATCGCCATTATTGAACTTGACCTTCATTTAGTTGTCAGTAACAACATATTAAAATTTGGGAAGCTTTGGTAGAACAGTTCATGCGTAAATGCACGGACACGACTGGAAAATCCATTTTTCAATCTATCAAGAACCATAACTCCTGAACGGTAAAAGTCCAAATCGCCATTATTGAACTTGACCTTCATTTAGTTGTCAGTAACAACATATTAAAATTTTAAAAGCTTTGGTTGAACGGTTCATGAGTTAATGCACGGACAACATTTGATTGCCGCCCGCCCGACCGACCGCCCGGCCGCACGCTGTACATCCCCAAATCAATAACCGACATTTTTGTCACAAAAATCCGGTTAAAAATTGATGAACTCGATAATGTATATCAGAATTTCGTGTGTCTGTTAGTCTAGACGCTATCTAATTAACAATGGAGATGACCTCCAAAGAATGTCGACGATCACATAACCCAAATAAACATAAAAATAAATATAAATAGATAGCCACTTCATGCAATAGTATTTATTCTTGGTCTGTTTTATTTCATGTTATAGTTTTAAAAAATAAGTGAAATATAGTTTTAAACTGTATACGAATGTGTTGTGGGTCGAATCAGTCAATGAAATGGATTACCTATAGCTTTGTTTCATTTTCAATGTTGACATTCTTTACCTTTTAATGGATAAATACGACTTATTCATGTATAACCAATCTGTAGCTAATTAGTAAAATTTCAAATTCACATGAATACAGATTCGAGTATATATTTGATAGATGTTTTTCATATTCAACCTTAAATTCCTTATAGACCATTTCAGTTAAAATTTCGAACTTATAAAACTAAATTGAACCGAATCAAGTAGACACTTGAGTTTTTAAAAAAATGTCGAAAATCTTTTTTATAGATGCATTTCTAGTTTCAGGCCGAAATTAGCCCTTTATACCGGACCCTCTCCTTCCCCATGAATAGTTGATTATGGTAGGTGCAAATAATATGGATCTTATTTTTGTGCATAAGGAAAAAAAAACATTCCACAGTAGATAAAAAATTGGTCTTCAAGTACTAAAAAAAGTCCTTCCTATGTCCTCGATTGTGAAGTCACGGAATGCCATTTATCATCAGATTTTTGTTCTTGTCGTGAGTAAAATGACGGGTGAAGCTGAACTGTTTTACTATCCTAGAGCACCAAAGTTAACCCATAATTTAGTTTTAAATGGGTTCGTATTGCATAAAATTTTCTTTGGCTTTGAACAGTTTTATTCTCCATGTATGTCACGATTGTTCTACGAAGTATAAAGTACACCATCATCTCAGAAGTCTATGACTCTGTATTGACATGATTTATAACCTTTTTTAATATGTCTATGAACTATTAATAATAAACTTATCATAGATACCAGGACTAAATTTAGTATATACACCAGACGCGCGTTTCGGCTACAAAAGACTCATCAGTGACGCTCGAATCCAAAATTATTAAAAAAATAAGAGTCCGGCCCCTTCATGTCAAGTAAGCCTCACATTGATTCGGCTACTATTTTGGACGTTCATACTTGGGGTGATTTCAGAAAAACGTTTTAAAAGAGCAGATGCATTGGATTAACAATAAAATGCTATATTCTATATCATCTCGTCCTAACAAAGAGGCTTAGAACGTCTTTGAAACTCGTCGAAATAATGAAAGAATAAACAAGTAGTCATATTGATATTTTACTTTTTATTGTATTTGAATTTCTATGTTGTGATGTTACACTATTATATCAGGTTAGGGATAAGGTTGGCACCTGTTAAAACGTCTGTCTGTACCTTGCCTAATTCAGGAACTTGTAATTCAGTGGTTGTCTTTTGTTGATGTGATTCATAAGTGTTTTCCGTTTTTTATATATTTTTATATATAGATAAGAACGGTTTGAACGGTTTTACACTAGTTTTTTTTAGCCCATTATAGCTTGTTGTTTGGTTTGAGCCAAGGCTCTGTATTGAAGGTCATACTTTGACCTATAATGGGACTCATACCACATCTTCTTATATATCTATTAATACTTTGTATTGATACTTTGTGGTATCTTACCTTCTGCTGATTTTGAAGTTTCCTTTTTTCCTTTGGCTGCTGGTGAACTATCTTTTTTTCCTTTGGCTGCTGGTGGTGCACTTTCCTTATTTTCTTTTGCTGATGGTGGACTTTCCTTTTTTCCTTTGGCTGCTGGTGGTGCACTTTCCTTATTTTCTTTTACTGCTGGTGGACTTTCCTTTTCTTCTTCTTTTGCTGTTGGTGAACTTGTGCTATCCTTTTTTGGTTTTGCGGTCTGTAATTGAAATGCAAGAAATTAAAAACTAAGTTCTATTTAGATATTTACTGACAGCAAAAATTGTAAGAAAATATAATTTGATAATTTTATGCACATTCAATACGAATTTGAGCACGCAATGATTAAGCATGGTTTACCAACTCTATAGATATTCTACATTCTATTTGCATGCGTCAATTGATTGATTGAATAATATTGAAATTTTGATTATCATTAATCGTGGACATGAGTTTTTTTAATCCGATGAAAATATCGCCTACCATGCAAGGTGCAAGGTGAAGGAACAATAAAAGAGCCATACATATGGAACATTTTGCATACAAATTTGCTCATTTTTCTCATTGAACTTTTACTAAAAAAAATAGAAAAAAAGATGCATTTATCTCTTTTATTTTCGAAAATATGCCTGATTGAATTCTCTTAAAATAGAAGTCTAAGATGATTGTTTGTATAGAAAGCACATAATTACATAAATCGGCGGAAATCGTTCATTATTTGTCTTAAACACATCAAATATCCAAGTTCAAGTCAATACATCTATGTTAAAACATATAAATATATGTTGATGATAAATACTGGAGTAAATCAATTAGGGGAAAGTAAAATTACAAATATACTGAACTCTAGGAAAATTCAAAAAGGAAAGTTCCTAATCAAAGGGCAAAATCAAAAGCTCAAACAGTAAAGGCCCATCACAGTTTTAATGAATATTTCAAATTTGCACATAATGTTTGGAATGTACAAGTTTAAAAAATGAATAAATTTATAAAAAATAAATAATTTTCAGTTTTCTTTCATTGGGTCAAATATCTTTTGCAAATTTTTACCAAAATCTGACCCATAGCCAATTTAGTTTAATTTGTCCATTATCCAGCCGACTTTTACTTGACCTTAAGGATGTACCTAGGTGAGGTTTTGGAATCTGTGTCAAATGTTCGGACTCCTTGGTGTTTTTCAATACAATATAATGTAAAATATTTTGCCCCATAACACCCATTTATTTTTTCACATAAGACTTAATAGCTCATGAAAGGTCATTTATCAAAATTTTAGAAGATTCTTGATTTTCTTTCTTTTGTTTTGAGATCCAATAATAACAATGCAAATATAAGGTAAAAGTCAGAGTCTGCCTTTTCCGGCCATATTTTAAATCTCAAATATCTCGAAAAGGAGGTCCATGACCTATCAATATTTTTTGCTTATTTTTATCCTTAAATGATGCTCTACCAGCTTATAGTATCAATTTTAAATTCTTAATTTATTAATTTTCACCTAACCTCACCTAAGTACATCCTTAACACCAGTATTCAGAGTACGAATTCATTTTTAAAATATATTATTCGTGGTAATTGATTTATAGATTACCGAATGCTGATATCACTGAAATCAATTTGTTTATGCCGATGATTTATTATTTGGAAATAATTTTTACTTACTTGTCCTGGTATAAACAGACTCCATATGAACAAGCAAATCAAAACTCTCCTTACAAACTGTAAAAAAAAGTTTATTCGAAAACTTTATCAATTATTTGTATACATTGACGAAAATTAAATTTTGAATAAGTGGATCTGGCACCTCATTTCGGACTAGATACAGTCTTCCAGACATACGACAAGTAAAGGCACAGACCAATGTCGGAAAACATTGTCTGGCTTTTCACATTCTCCTAATAAATTCTGTTTGAGTTATATCCTAAAGGAAGATATCAAAACCCAAAAGACAAATGACATCAAGAATAAAAAGAAAGACGCCAGTTCAGAAACTACTACACTTGATCCAATCTAACATATCGAAATAATAAAACAGTTTATGTAACAAACCAACAAGTACTTGAATAGACGACAAATATTTCTCTAAAGGAGTGACAAATACAATTTACGCATTATAGAAAAAATAACATATAGAGCTAAAACATACAGACTTATTTATCGAGTAAATAGATACAAGAATACCATGTAACACAGATCAATCAAAACCGCGGCCAATCACGTGTTGCGGGAGAGTAACGAGGCAGTACTGGTTGTTCATGGCAAGTTCAAAAACAGTGATAAGTCGCAATTGACGGTGCCATACACGAATGAAAAGGACG
This sequence comes from Mytilus galloprovincialis, assembly GCF_965363235.1. Lineage (NCBI taxonomy): Eukaryota > Metazoa > Mollusca > Bivalvia > Mytilida > Mytilidae > Mytilus > Mytilus galloprovincialis. Next base: position 56,547,119 of record NC_134842.1, read on the forward strand.
GGGTTGTGCACGAGTCACGTAGAACATATATCCATGGTTATCTTTACAATAAAGGATGTTGAGTTTTATAATAGACAACACAATCATGATGTCACCCGTAAAACTTTCGAAGTGTTCAAGTGATGAGTTTAACCTTACCACAAAGTTCAATATTTTCATTCTTAGTTAGGCTATACACTAGTACAAGTGTTTTGGAGCCGTTTATAACTTGCTTTTCGTAAGACTATACAAATCCTTGGTCCAGGCTATTCCTTAAAAATAATTTTATCTCTATGAAATTTATGTAGACTGTTGCTATAATAATGAATCATATTTGTTTTTATTTATACTATTTTGTACATAAATGTGGCCACTAGTTTGCAAGTTTGAATTGTTTTGCATTTGTAATTTCGGGCCTTTTATAACTTAATATGTGGTTTGAGGTTTGCTCATGTTAATTTTTATTTCATTTTGGTCTCTAGCGGAGAGTTTGCAATCATATACCACATGCATCTTATTTATGAATAAATTATAAGGCTCCGTGTTTAAGGCCGTACTTTGACCTAATATGGTTTACTTTTTACAAATTGTGACTAGATGGAGAGTTGTCTCATTGGCACTCATACTACATATTCTTATATGTATTAGCTGCAACTAATCTGTATGCAGTATGCGGGTACACCTAGCATGTTCGGAGCTTCATGGCTTCATGTACAACAGTTCAAGACAGATTCCAAACAAAACATGAAAATTTATAAAGGACATCCTAAATCGCGAATTTAAATAAACCCATCATAGATACCAGGACTAAATTTAGTATATACGCCAGACACGCGTTTCGTCTACAAAAGACTCATCCGTGACGCTCGAATCCATAAAAGTTAAAAAGGCCAAATAAAGTACGAAGTTGAAGAGCATTGAGAACCAAAATTCCTAAAAGTTTTGCCAAATACAGCTGAGGTAGAAAAGCCTTAGTATTTCAAAAAATTCAAAATTTGTAAACAGTAAATTTATAAATATAACCATATCAATGACAATTCATGTCAGCACAAAAAGTGCTGACTACTGGGCTTGTGATACCCTCGGGGAAATAAATCTCCACCAGCAGTGGCATCGACGACGCGAAATTAGGTTCTGGTGGTTTGTTTTAAAATCACGAAAAAAAATCCGGTAAATTTACAATATGTAGTTCTATTTGTGGTATCCTTCGTTTAATGCTTAATAGAATAAAGGTGCGATCAACACATTCGCCAAACTTTGATTTATTCAATAAGAAATCATCATCTTTATAGAGCAATGTGATGTTAAAAGATAATCATAGCTTTATTGCATTCGATATGAGAAGCTCCTTTATGAAATCTGCCTCATACGAACAAAGACCAAAAGGTGTCTAGAAAAATATCAGTTTGTTCCTTTAGAATGCCGACTTTCTGTTTAAAACAAACAATTGAGGAAACGTAACACAGTTGTCAATTTTTGAAAATATAAAGTTTTAATCATTGTTCAGGATTTTAACGTAAGTAAGTGTTGTTTGGGTCTAATTAGGTTTTCATTTGATATGATTATATTGTTATTGTATTTATTTCTTTGTCAATCCGTTGAAATTATGTGACTCACACACGAAAACTACATTGTTATGCTCCATTTATGGGCATTGTGTTTTCTAGTCTGTGCGACCGTTCGTTCGTCCGTCTGTCCCGCTTCATGTTAAAGTTTTTGGTCAAGGTAGTTTTTGATGAAGTTGAAGTCAAATCAACATGAAACTTAGTAAACATGTTCCCTAGTATGATATGATCTTTCTAATTTTATTGCCAAATTAGAGATTTGATCCCATTTTCACGGTCCACTAAACATAGAAAATGATAGTGCATCCGTGTACTTGGGACACATTCTTGTTTGAGGCTGTGTCTGCTATGCACGCTTTATATCAAAAGGTCTCCGAGTATTGACGTGCTTCAAAGGGACAGACGAACGGACACAACTTGTCACAAGGAAGGCCGGACAGAGGGATGTAATTAATATTAATTATTCCCTATCTCGCGAACTTCAGATATAAAATGAGTGTGCTACTATTATGAGTAATTATGAATACAATAGGACACAAGGCCACCGAAAACTTATTTTTAGTTCAGTTTTGGTGGTCGGAGTGGACCAGGAGTCCAGGGCCGTAACTACATTGAGGCAAATGAGGCAAATGCCTCATGTAAAAAATTTCAAAAAAAAAAAAAAATGAAACAAAAGGTTGTTTTCATATCAAATTGTTTTCACGGAAAGTGTCTTGCAAGAAGCAAGTTCTCTTCACTCTCTGGTGTATCCCCTGGATGTTTTTCGTTATCCGTGTTTCTATTATCCTTTTAGTTTTCATAGAGTTGATGGTCTATTGTTTGTACTTCTGTGTTCCGGGTTTGTCTTTTGTTCATTTATTGTCCTACTTTATGACTATAGTCTTAGTGTTGATTTTCATTTGTAAACGTGGTTTTGCAATGTTGCATGTCCACCGATGTCCAGAATTGTGCGAGAAATATATTTTAAGAACATGCGATGCTACTCAGTGGACACAAAAAAGATTGTCATTTCTGCATGGATAATTGAAACTGATATCAAAGAATACAAAACAGTTTGTTTTATTGTAAATACTAAATAAAACTAGATAGCTGACATGGTTTGAATTAAAGTAAGGTCACATATTTCCCGGTATCATATAATTTGAAGAAAAAAAACAAGGTATTGCCATATATGACCTTTAACATTGAAAGGTTAAACTTGCATTAAGTCGTGTTGAGACCCTTTAACAGATAATAAAGAAGTATGGGGACATAATCGCATGTACAAAGTCAATGCATAGAAAAAATACAAATGATCAATGGTCAAAGTTTGTGTTCCTGCTCTTCATCTTGATAGTTGCCGGATGGTCTTCAACAATACTTTTAAAGAAGGCACTGGCTACGGTTACATGGAAATGTAACAATAATAAAAATATTATTGTTACATTGGGGACTAAATGCCGGAATGCATGGTTGGATAAGGAACCGGTTTATTACGAATGTAACAATAATTATTGAGGCTACGGTTACATTGCGTTATTGTTACATGAAAAACAGCAATGTTCGATGGGACTAGTAATATGTACTAAATAATAAAAGTTGAAGACATTATCTTATATATTTACAATACATACAAGTATAACATACAATTTTTTGATTTTTTATAGTACGTCCTCTATGGATTCTATAGGTATAGGGGAGGGTTGAGATCTCATAAACATGTTTAACCCCGCCACAATTTTGCGCCTTTCTCAAGTCAGGAGCCTTTGCATGGCCTTTGTTAGTCTTGTTTGATTTTTAATGTTAGTTTCTTGTGCATAATTCGGAGTTTAGTATGACGTCCATTATCACTGAACTAGTATACATATTTGTTTAGGGGCCAGCTGAAGGACGCCTCCGACGGGTGCGGGAGTTTCTCGCTACACTGAAGACCCATTGGTGACCTTCAGCTGTTGTCTGCTCTATGTTCGGGTTGTTGTCGCTTTGACACATTCCCCATTTCCTTTCTCAATTTGATACATGTATACAGAAGTTCACTGTGTTATTTCACAGTTAGCAAACTTTGCTTTTGATGTATCAATTTTTGGTAAGTGCGTTTGTATAGCTGTATGAAATTTGTGTCTTGATATTGTTTCAGTTTCGTTTCAAACGCATCCCATGCAAGTTTTAAATTTTTGACCCAAACAAAATTGGTAATAGGAATCTCTTCATCTTTTGTTCAAAGTATAATGACAGTAATACGAGTAGGTGTGCAGTTAAATACTTAAAAGTGAACAGTTTTCTCAGCCCGAGTTTTCAACAACAAACCATTGAACTATATGTTTCGCCTTTGGCACTACTAATTTGAAGTAGTATCTTTAAGAACATCAAATCCATTAATACCTAAAACTATTTAAATACCATTTGTTGAATAATAATATTTATTATTTATTATTATAACAAGTACTATTTAGTAGACATGAATGAAATAAGCAACAAAACTATATAGAAGATTTAAGTTTAATAAATCTAGCGTACATTGCTGTTTTTCATGTAACAATAACGCAATGAAACCGTAGCCTCAATAATTATTGTTACATTCGTAATTAATCGGTTCCTTACCCAACATTGCATTCCGGCAATTAGTCTCCAATGTAACAATAATATTTTTATTATTGTTACATTTCCATGTAACCGTAGCCAGTGCCTTTAAAGGATCATTAATACCGTAAAAGATCGTAAAACAGGGTGAAGATGACCCCTAGTGTGAACTTAAGCAGTACTAGAACTTAAAGTATAATAGTATTATACTGCAATGTCACTATATTTAAATCTAGTCATAAAAAAATCATCAAAGTCTAATCACAATACAAGACAAGAACAGACAGACAGATACGGTATTAATAATTATGAGAATTACGATTTTTGCTTTATCCTACATATCGGTCTTTTAATGTTGTCTCTAATACCTAAAAGTCTTAAATTACAATGAATCTTTGTTTTGCTCGTGGACCTGATTGTCGAACTAAATATCTAAAAATTAATTAAGCCGTTTCAATGCATGAAAGAGTTTGGGAAACGCTCAGAATGCACGATTTTGCGTTATTTTTCTCAGAGCTTCTGGCGGCCCAGACCCCTCGCCCAAATTTTCCCCGCTCTGCGAATATATTTTGCCTCACTATTAAAAGAGGCTAGTTACGGCCCAGCAGGACGCTGGAAAATGTGAACAATTTTAGAAATTTGAATTCTACACTGAAAGTACAGCGTCCTGACTCATCGCAGTCTCAAACTGTGACAAAAAAGACAAACCCTATCAAATGAAATTACAAAAATCACAGTCACGCTGGAGTAACTAAATACCTTGGCTAATCATACCATGGCTAGTGATTTAGATTAAGGTGATAACACATAAACAGTACCACAGTCCAAGCATTGATTTTATGCCAACTCGGATCAAAATCCATCTATTGAAAACATGAATGTTTATAATCTGACATTAATAAGACCAACAATGACTGATTCCAAGACAAAACAAAACAAAACTAATTAGATAAACTCGAAGAGATGAACTGAAGGCAAGTAGAAGACAGAAATAGATCGGGTGTAAGCAACGTGTGACCAACACTAGTTACTAGACATATGATCATCATACGTATCGTTTTATTTGGTTTTTTAAATAATGGTCATTATGTCCCATAGGTAGGATATATATATATATATGGAAAAAGAATAGAGGTGTACACACTCTATAATAAGGAGCCAAAGCAACGCCACTACCCAGGAAATGGAAAGTAACATAACAACAGGAAAAATGAAACAGTTGGTATTGGCAACTCTACTTAAGTCCATAGATTCTAGAAACAATACACATCTTAGTTTTATAAAGCTTTAAGTTAAGGACACTCAAGCTTATAAATGAATAACAAGCGGCAGTCTGATTACCTTATCTCCTTCGTTTTTGTAGCTCTTAAACGTTTAGATTAAGTTTCGGATTTTAAAATATTATTGTCTCGACCATCTCTGAAGAGACATTACTTGTCAAAATGTACATCTAGTCCAGCAAAATTTGTTGTTTTGTAACTGTGTTCTAGACGTTTTTACTGTCATTCATTTGCATGTATTTTTGATTAGTGAAATGAAGCAACAGGCAGAATATCAAACGGCACAGTGCCACTAAGTGTTACAAACGCACTAACAAACAAAAACAGGCAGGTACTTAAGAGTCTTACACATTAAAATTTTAACTAAAGTTAACATATACTGGATAATATCCCTGTATAGACTGATTTAACATGTTGCCCATGTCGTACTACATGTGAAGCCAAGTAGACGAAGATCCTATGCATACATATGTATAGATATAAGAAGATGTGGTATGAGTGCCAATGAGACAACTCTCAAATTGAGTCAATCTAAGTCACAATTTGTAAAAGTAAACCATTATAGGTCAAAGTATGGTCTACAACACGGAGCCTTATAATTTATCCACAAATAAGATGCATGTGGTATATGATTGCAAACTCTCCGCTAGAGACCAAAATGAAATAAAAGTTAACATCTTCAATTCGCAATGAGCAAACCTCAAACCACATATTAAGCTATAAAAGGCCCGAAATTACAAATGCAAAACAATTCAAACTTGCAAACTAGTGGCCACATTTTATATGTACAAAATAGTATAAATAAAAACAAATATGATTCATTATTATAGCAACAGTCTTCATAAATTTCATAGAGATAAAATTATTTTTAAGGAATAGCCTGGACCAAGGATTTGTATAGTCTTACACAATTTATTGAGGGGGTCCATCCATACCGTTTTTATATACCAGGCTTGTGTTGTAACTTTCAAATGACCAGTGGGCCAGTTTGTCACAAGTGAACTAGACGGCCAGTCAGTCTGCAGATGAGCCGACGGACTAAAAAAAATCTACGTTTGCTGACTCCAGCTGAGGGGGTCTCCAGCTGGTCATCAGGATAAAAAAAAACTATATAGAAAGTTTTTGGTGGGGTTCGTGTTGCTTATTTTCTATGTTGTGTCATGTGTGCTATTATTTGTCTGTTGTTTTTTTTTTTTTCATTTTAGTCATAGCGTTGTCAGTGTAGTTTTCGATCTATAAGTTTGACTGTCCCTCTACTATCTAAAGTACATTCGAAAAGCGTCAAAACTCAAGTTATCGATCTGGATCATAGGACGGCAGCTATAAAAATGAAAATGCCTTAGAAAAGATAACTATTGCAAATTAGTATCCGGTACAATACCAAAAGGACGCCTTGAACTATATTTCTCTTCTCATCAATGGTCACGGTAACTATTGTTTAAGATACTGTAGTTTTTTACAAGCATCCATGATCCAGCTGTTCTTCTGCCAAAAAAAATACAGCGTACGATAATCTGTTGACTAACGCATTTCCCTTATTTGTATTTGCCTGAATCCAAAGCTGCATGATTATCGCTTCTTCAATGCTCAGTGAAGACTCAGAGCTTCGCAAAATATTTCTTAGAAAAGAAGATTTAGTTTTCATTTACCATTTTATCTGTTCTTTCTTACAAAGTTCATCAGGGCGACCTTGTTTGCCGTGAAATAATCGTGACGTCACAACTTTATGATAAAGAAAAGTACCGAAAAATAACGTCAAACAATACAGCGAACAAAAGACCCAAAACTATCAGCCAGTAATATGCTTTAAAATCTAAATTGTATTACATTTCAATAAGAATATGTTAAGAATAGCTTCAAGAGTTGTATTCCCTTTTTAATGAGCGTGTTTTCTTTATATTGCATTCATTGACTGTAAATAATGTAAACATAGATATTAATCCGCGAAAGAGCAAAAGTTGAAAGAAATAATTCCAAATCAACATTTAATTTGACAGTTTTTACATGCCATATTTACCTTTAAAAGATTAATTATATAACAAGTAATTTTTTTAAGGTGAATTCGTCAAAAATTCATGCAGGACAGTTATCCTAAACAGTTTCATTTTACCGGAACTATTTTTGTGTATTGAATGATCGGATGCTACAGGTCGTATTTGATGTGTATCAAAATTCGATGATATCTGTTGGATTTTGCTGTTTGTAGTGTGTGTTAGAATGTAGGAATAACCCAAAATAATATTCCATAATGTCTTGGAAAAGAAAAACAATCTATCTAATCGCGTGGACCGTGGTGATAGGTGAGTGTAAATGTGATGCAGTAACTGATGGCTGACAGGTGCTCTCGAAAAAAGGGGGGTGCGATAGAAAGCCTAAACCACTTTTTTACGCTGTTATAATAGATGTTTATATGTTTGTAATTTTCTGTTAAAAAGGATAACACTTAGATTACCAGATGAAGAATGTATATCTGACCCAATACACAACTTATTTTACTTTTTTTCAGACAATGACCTAGTCAAATGTGTTAAAAATATTTGTTTTACTGTTTATTTTTGTTGGTGTATTGCTTTCATTTAAAATTGAAGGTCATACCTTTTTGACATACATGTATGTTAAGATTTTTTTGGAAGTGGTGGAAGTTTTTTGCATTTTTTCATGATTATGTGGGCAGCTGTTTAAATGTACATGTAGTGTACATGTAAAAGTCTTAAAGAAAAAACCTCATATAAATAAGTATATTTTCACAGTAAGTAGGGAGTATCATCCCAAACTTCTGAAAAAATAAACACTGAATCCCAAATTGCCAACAAAAATGAAGCTGTCTTTCTTAAATCCTGAAAAATTAATCACTTCCCTTATTCATGAGATCGCTTTATTCTTGATGCATGTCGAAAGGGTAAACCTTGAATTTCCTCAAAAATTGAGACCCAATCATGACATCCAGAAAAAGGTCCTTCTATCAAATTATCATTCACATATTAATATAAATATAAAATAAGGAATTGTGGTACATTTTGTACATTAACATGTATATAATTACCAATTAAATAAACAACCATCCATTTAATGATGAAGATGTTGGCAACTATAGGCCACATATATTACCAAACCCATTCTGTATAGCAAGGTATAAAAGACCCCAATATAAGAAACTGTATATCATATGTTACATTGTACATATTAAACATAAACAATGTGGCAATGTGCAATGTACCTGATGTTTAAACCTGGTTGTTTTTTTGAAATTTTATATTCAATTCAAATCTTTATTGCCATAAAAATACATATTAAAACAGTTTATCCTTATATGATAAACTTAAATAGTTAGAAAGGATAAAAACAGGTTCTGCATAAAATGATGAATTTGACAGCTATGTGATATATGTTGTACATGTATGTTTGTGATATTTGTACGATGTTGATTCTGTAATTTTTCATGTTTTCAACTTTTACTATACTTGCCTTTCAATTCAAGTACACTACACGTATACCTTTTGACTGATACTGACTCAATCATCCTGGGCAAAAAAATATATAACCTTTCATGTAATACAAATTCTGTACCCTGATCAAGCAGACAACAGTCACTAAGTTATTCCAAAAGAATGTCCCATATATATACAAGTATTTGATAATAATTGGCCTGCAAGCATCATTTTATTGTAAGATATTCACATTGTATACAATTCTACATTCTTCTGATTATTTTTAGGACTCTCATATGGTGTTGACATAACCATTAATAACCAAGAAAATGGATTTTTTCTGAAACCAATTTATAATAAACATAAACCATGGGATCCTGCAGTCGAGGAAGAAAATTTCGTTATTACACAAAAATCAGATAAATTAACTTTCCATGCATTTAATGGCCCTTTTGATGATTATAAAACTGTTACCGGCAGTGATGCTGAAGACATGGCATCGTACTTACAACGAGCAGGCAACAATAACAACAACTTTGTATATGAAAACATGGATGTAAGTGCTCATATTGTAAGTCAAAAAGTTTCACCGAAATGGCCAAAATTACAAATTATGATTCACGCTAGTCCCCGATTTAATGTAAACAGTAAGCATCGACAGAAATCAAATGTTTATTCTCGGACGTTATGTGGTCACATCTTTGTTCGTAACACCGAAGCAGAGTTATCTTCCATTTGTGTCATCGGAAGTCACGAAGAGGCCTGTGTTGCAACTATTAGTCTACCAAATGTATGGTGGCATTCAAATAGTTCAGTGGATGTATATTATGCTGTATCTTCGTCCAATCAAAACCAGGAATGTGCTAGTGCATCCAATTCTATTAAAGCTCTTACCGAACCAGAAAAGGAGGAAGAGACCAGTCCAAGGAAATTAATTTTAAGTGTTATTTTGTCAAATCCAGGAAATACATTTGAAGTTCGACAAGATGAACAAATTCGTATTTATGTTCCAACAGAAGTATTTGAACCAAAAACAATATTTGAAATTCCAGTAAAATTAGAGACAAACTCAACAATACAAGTGTTTGTGATGAGGTAAGATCCTATTTGTACTCATGATCAAATCTTAAATATACAGTCTTCACGCTGAGTGGCAGCCCAGGCTTGTAAAATTGTTATCAGGCCTGTAAAAATCATATCTACAGACCAACAGAATCTAACTAGAATTTTTCAAAAACTGAGCTCTGGGCCTGTTGATTTAACAGTTCATCGAGAAGACTGAATATACATTTTGTATATGGGGCTAGTCACTATATGATTTTAAAAGAGGAACACTGAGTAAATTCTGTCTCAACAATGGTAAAATCTAATAAAATTCTTGTACGCGTACATCTGGCCATGTCAGACAGAATGTTAGACCTACATGTACATGAACATGATGAACACATTAATGTATGTCTCTTAACTACATGTAACACCTACAAGTTATAAAACTCCTTTAATTCAGTTCTTGCTCACTGAAACCAAACTTTGTAACATTAAGTCACTTTATATTTCATAACATTATGCACACATACATTTTTGTACATTGTACATGTACACATGTCCCATGTGCAACCCTGATTAAGCCGAATTTTTCATTTAAGTGCTAGGCTTCCTATTTCAATATTTACTTTTAAAGGTTGGTAAAGTCTACCGGTATCAATTTAAAGAGCAGAACATGATCTTTGTTTGACCAAGCTCACTCAAGTTGATTAAATAATTTTTTTTGCTTTTTTTGTATCTATTAAACCTTTGAAATGTTTGAATAGATTTTGAACAGGGAAAAGATCAAAGCATTTTAACCACAACATAGAAACATGTAAAGCTAGTTGAATTTGTTTGATGTTTGGGTTATTCACTGGATCAGAGAAAAGAAAGAACTCCACAATTTCAAATTACGTAATTTACACCTTTTTTGTACACTGCACTATTTTGTAATTAAAACATTCTACAGAAATTTATTGGGAAAAGTTTGAATTGACATGCCTGAATTAGTAAAAATTGTCTGATGTTATTTAAATTAGGTGTAACATTCAGGTGAAATATTGATGTATTATGAAGGACGTGCAAACCATTCTTTTATAATTATAAATAAAGGAAGAGAAAGTTGGAGAAAAACTGAGATGGAATTGCTTAGTTTATGTGAATAATTAGTCATCAAGTATTATATAAATAAATGAATTTGACAAAAACTCCTACAATCTTGTCAGTTTTTTAAGAATTACAAAATGAAGTACATTCAGTAGGGATGATTGATTAACAGTTTAATCAACTTTTATTTAAATAAAAATGTATATACATCAAACATATTATCCAGCTTTATACATTGTGCGACAATAAAAAAAAAAACAAATATTCAATCTTCCTCATTTATTTTCCTATTAATATATCATGTATATCTGTATATTATGTCATGTTTGTGCAGAGATTATACTCAATGTCAACGAGAGTAAAAGTAGACATTGGAATCATCAATGAGACAGTAAGGCCACAATTAAAAATATTTTGGTTTGCCCAAACCCTACCCAAAGGTTGAGACAGTGGGTAGGTTATAGGTAGGCATTTTGAAGTATTTGAAGAATTGAAGTATCGGGTGTTTATTAGTCTTCATGCCTATCTGATTAAAAAAAAACTTCTTCAAATCAGGACAATAAAAGAATTTGAGTAGGCAGCTTTTTTCTGACTGAGTAGGTAGGGTTTGGGCAAACAAACCTATTCTTTTTTATGGCCTAAATAAAGGAAACAGTAGCTATATATTTGGTATACCACTATTCAAAAGTCATAAATCAATTGACATGATTGAGAGAAAACAAATCAGGGCTACAATTTAAAACCAAGAAAACCTTATATCAGTTAACCTTAAATTACCTCACCCCAAAGTTGAAACCATAAGTCATTGATAGTTTTCTTGTTACAATATATTCATATATACATTTATATACATGTACATGTAACTTGCTATTGAAATTTTCGGAAAAAATACTTAAGGATGTTTAGTACCAAATTCATTATTTTAGACCTGAAGCATTTCAAAGCTTACCGGAAAAGCAATATAAATATGCAATGTACAGAAACATGCAGTTAGCCTTTAGACTTGCATGTGTCCTCAAGATTTAAACATTCAATACAACATGTACAATACATGTACCGGTATATATACTGAACCATAGTTTTTATATTAGTGATGTGTATACAGCTACTTTGTAGCATGTACCGTCATGACTGTATTTTAAAACTGCACATTTATCATGTTTATATACAATATTACATGTAACTAAGAAATTGTATTGTAGATGTCGTGTTCGTGATGGACTTATTATCACGGGAGCCATTGCCAAGGCTGATGGACCGTGGCAGATACATGTAGATATTAACGAAAGACAGAAAATTGGCAGTGTGACTGCATTTGTCCGAGATACATCATCCTACAAAGTTTCTACGAGGTAAGCTTGAATGTTGGTGTTCATATGCAGTCAGTAATAATTTCACAAGACATGTACATGTACAATGTACACACATTGGGGATTTTGTTCAAGATCATTTTTGCCAGTGTTGAGTGATCATGATACAACATGACTTTGAACAGGGTGATTACTGGTGAATTAAAGTGATAACACTCCAGACGCGGATCCAGCCATTTTAAAAAGGGGAGGTTCCCAACCCAGAGTAAAGGGGAGGGGGGTTCCAACTATATGCTCCCATTCAAATGCATTGATGGACCAAAAAAAAGGGGGGTTCCAACCCCGGAACCCCCCTGGATCCGCCACTGCACTCTGATTTAATATCAAAAATGAAAATTTTAATAAAATGGAAATTTCAGAGTGAATGGTCACTATATAGCTAGTATTCACTTTGAAAAGCCATTGCATATGATAGTGAATCACCTTATTGTTAAAATGGTATACACATAGAGGGTAACAGGTCTCGAAAAGCCTCCATCATGTCCATGTATATGGATTTGAGCTGTATTCCTGGTATTTGAGTAAAAATTAGATTGTGTTTTTCTGTTGCTTCAAATAACAGCTAGCCATATATTATTGCTGGTGTCAACTATGCATATATATCATCTCATTTCTTTTTATATTAAACTCCATTTTGTTGTTAGTACATCATTTTGTATTGTAAATGAATTTTTCAGATTTAAAAAAAAATAAAAACTGTCTCAGACATGCATTAACAATGTAGATTTGGCCTAATCAGCAATTTTTGAAACCATTAAACATTTGATCAAGATGTTTAATTATATTTGTACATGTACAATGTATCTCTTCAATATTAATGTCTGTTGTAAGTTTTGGATGTTTTAAGTTTTTCATTGACTAAAACACGAATGTACAGTAAAATGAATGTTGACATAACATTTTATTTACACATGTACATGATGTATACAATATAATGTTAACAATAATTATTTTGTGATTTTTAAATCAATCATTTTTTGTCAATACTTAGATATTTAAAGGAGATTTTGACTGATGCAAGAAAATTTATCAAAAATATTTGAATATGGCCTTGGTGAACTTTTATAGATCTATGCATTAAGAGACATGTTATGAAGACTGTACATAGTAAAACAATTTATTAATGGTGTTTATCAGTGGTAATAAATGTGGGAGGATGCAATGTTTGGAACAAATTTGGCAATTTGTTATGCATTCTACATTTTTTCACTGTATCATTGTTTATCAGTAACAGATCTACAGATATTTTTACTTGTTTCACCTGGCCTAGCAAGTTATTTTCTGGGCCATGAACAGTGATATTTTGTGATCATTACACTATATGACCTAGTTTGTACTAATTTGCAATTCAAATTCCTCTATACTTTTCTAATAAAACTGTCCACAAGAGATGAATTTTGTGACAAAAACTTGTTTATATCTCATTATGTTTGTGTAAAAATATTTGTCATTTTAACACAATATATATACCTTTTGTGCCATTAGTTCACCGCACACAATCCTTTCTATTTATCAGGTTATAAAGTTTATTCCTTGACTTTTGTACCTAGCATATGGAACATCTTATTCCATTAGCAGTTTTATATGCTGAATCAAATTATGGATTTTGTTTTCTTCTATTAATTGTTTAACATTTTTCATTTCTGTCATATCAAGGCCCTAAATACATGTAATAGCTTACTATGTAGTGGAGGTTTTCTCTCTGATGAAGGCCATATCGTGACCTATAGTCTTTCACTTCTACATCTTTTGATATCTGATATGTTTGGGGAAAAGTTGTTTCACCTGGTCAGTAAATGTACATACAATGTACATGTATGTATTAAATTCACACTAAGAGGTTGTTAAATGAAAATAGATACCCTGCATTTATCATGCTTTACAATAACATATGATCAAAACACTGTAAGACTCCCACCCTCAGCCCCACCCCCTCCTTAACTATTTAAAAGTATCATTCTGCATTGACAATAATATCTTGGTTAAAATTAGATACACTCATTCAGGATAACACCCTAAAGAATTATCTAATACTTGTTGCTGGAAGATATGTCCCCAGACTTTTTGTTTTGAATTCAAGACTATCAGTTTTGCTGTTTCTTCTAAATTCTGAGTCCTGGGAAGAAAAATTTAAAGTCAACCTCTTTGTCCTTGGTATGATTAAGCTGGGCATTGAACTCATGAACTGTTGAATTCGAAGCAAGAATGCTATCATTTATGACTACTGATGCATCCAATGGGAATGATTAGTACAAGTAAAGTGATTGATTAGTTACCAACAAGAACATATTGTTATGAAAGAAAGCAACATTATAAAACAGGAATTAGATCTTTATAGACTTTTGAAAGAAACACTGATCCTGGCAATCAATGTTCTACATAGACTTTGTTCAGTCTTCAGAATGTGAATGCAGAAATTATCCAAAAAATAGTGCAGAAACATGGAATAGCTCATGACTATGGGGTATGGGTTTTGCTCATTGTTGAAGGCTGTGCAGTCACCTTTAGTTGATAACTTATATGTCATTTGGTCTCTGGTGGAGAGTTGTATCATTGTCAATCATACCACATTTTCTTATTTTTATAGATACACTCTTTATAAAAAGATATTAAACCATGATCGTCATTTGAACTCTGATGGATAGATGTCTCATTGGCAATCATAGCACATCTCCTTATTTTTATAATGATAACAGTTTTAAGAACTAATCTTTTAGAAGATGATGTTTTAATGATAGGATTTAGAAGACAAAGCTGATTCCCTGACAGCAAGTGGAATAAACAGTTATGTTAAGAGCATATATTGAACAAATTATTACCGATAAATATTCTGCCGTAAGCTTGCTATAGAATATCTAATCCGTATAATGTATTTTAATTAGGGAGAAATCAATAAGAATGTTTTTCTGTTGTTTCATAAGGTAATTAGTTGACAAGTTTAAATGCGAAAAAAATGGAGAGAAAAAAATAATCGAGTTTCTGTAAATCGACAGCGAATATATCTAAATGTCATCATAGCAAAAAGATTCCTAATCGATCTATTGACAGGTCTAATGATATTTTATTGCGATGTAGTATACCAGTTTTCTGAGAAAATTTATACAAATGAAAATCCAATATACTCATACTCGCAACAGGGAAAATGGTTTCCGGGTCCTTCAACTCGTATGGAAGATTTTATTATGATTATTGTTGGTTTCAAAAAACTGTCAAAGAATGAGTCATTTATTGAAGCTTGTAAATAATTTTTTTTCAATTTTACAGTTTATTTAGGACTTTTTTAAGGTTGATGTGGTTGACTTTTATTGTGTTCTCAAGGCTTGTTTGCATTTTGTTTTTGTTCTATATCAGCTTGAGGATTAATCTCAGCAACAATCTACAGGTTTAATCAATAAAAATGCCATGAATGTTGAGAACATAAATTGTATTACTGACTTTTTTATTCTATGCCATTCTTCTTTTTTTCTAAGGTATTTTGATAGGTTTCATTTCAAAACAAATAAAATTGTTAATGGTGTTATCTCTTTTGAATTATTTCAAAGCTGAAATCAGCAGTATTAGGTTTAGTATTTGAATACTTGTGTCAGGAGGATAACTTTGGCAAAACAAATTTGGGGCTGGAATTTTTATGAAATGTAATTTTAGACTATATCATAACCATGATTACATGTATCTGTCATGTCTTTTGAGAGGAGGTTTGTTCATCTGGAAAGTCCTGATTCCATAGTCGCTTATTTTCTTTTAGTAAATCTTTTTACATGTCTAGAATATAAATGTACAATGTAGGACAAACTTTAGATACATTCAAAAAGTAAACAGCTATTAGGAAACTGCATATACATGTACATGTACATTTAACTGATTGTTTTGTAAAAAGACTTCTTATACTCTTATGTATGGCAAGAATTTGCTTATGTTTATAATTTCAATTATACACCTTTTTACATACAATTATAAATGAAAGAGTAACAAAGTATTCTGTTGTTAGATGAAGTAGAAAATTGTTTTTTCTTTATGATGTTTCATCTTCAGCAGCTTTACTTCACCAATCTCTATTGATCTTTTAATTTGTCTCGGAATACCTCTGTGATGTAGCTTAATACCAAACACACAGAAGATACAGCCGGGGAATGTTTGATGACCTGCCAACTCTAATTCATTGATTTTGTTGAGGGGTTCTTTAATGCTCTTGAAATTAGATCAGAACGTTGTTTTGTCATTTCTGGTATTTCTATTTTCCAAGTCTTGACATTCTAATTCCATACTGTAATTGTATGTAAATATAGATATTGGGTAAACATGTTCATGCAAATCTGTACAGTGAGGTCAGTGGTAAGACAAGAAGTATTGACCACTAGACTGATTAATTATATGACCTGTCATTAGTTATTTACACTGGTCTTAGTCTGTCCATCAATGTAATATTGCCTATAGGAGCAAAAAGAAAAACATTTTCAGTTGTTTTCATTTGGTTGTTATCTATGCAACATACATAATTCCAAGGATAATAATACCAGGAGGGGTGGTTTTACAATTTTGACAACCTGATGGGGTTATCCACTACAGGCAATATCATGGACTAATGTATGTTTACTTATTTGATTGATTGCTGCATTTAAGGTTAAGTTTGAAAATATGAAAGATGATATTTGACCACAGACTTAACAATATTGACCAGTAGACATGGTAGACAGATTAATTATATGAGTCTCAATGACCTGCAATTAATTATTTATGTTGGCCTTGGTCTGCCAGTCAAAGTTATACATTGTTATATGGCCAGTAGGAAGAAAAAGAAACTTTTATCAGTTGCATTTTGTCCTTTTCTAGGCTATATTCATCAGCTGGTATCTAATAACAAACATAAGCTACTGGAGAGGGTGAAGGTTTATGATCAGAATTTAACTACCCATGGAGTTGTGCACTGTGTGCAAAAAACAAACATTTATCAATTTATCTTTACTTCTTCTATTGATTTCTGCTTTGCAATATTTGCAGCATACATTTAGTGCCATGTCGCAGACATGATATTGATATTTGACATTAAAATATGAATTATGAATTATGAATTTTTATAGCTGAGCATTAATTGAAATTTAGAGAATTCATTGGTGCCTTTACATGTTTGTTTGGAAAGTGTTCAGTGTCAAATATATTGTTTATACATATTTATTCAGAATGAAATCAAATTAAAAAATAAATCAATGATGTATGCTGGCAAAAAAAGGTATGAACCGTTGTAAAACTCAATTAAAAGGGGGATTGTCATTATGGTTATGGATTTTAAGTACCGGTAGCCGTTTCACAACAATCATTCTTTTTCTCCATTTCAACAGGCTGAACATTATCATCATTAACACAATCACTTTGACAAATTTGAATCCCTACCTAAATTGTAGGATCATGAAAACTCTCTCTTAAATGTACATAAACACGAAGAAAAAATGAATTAACTATTCTACTTCTTAAAGACAAGAAAAGGTATCTTGAGATTTATTTGATTTCTGGTTTAAACAAGTAGCTGCAATATCTATAATTACCTCAGGATGATTAGTGAATCTTGTCAGAGTTAATTAGAAGCATGATCATTGTTAGATTAATGTTTTAACACACCTCCAAATAACACAGATGTAATTATAACAAATGTAAGGTTAACTTAAGGTAGCACAATACAAAGATTTTTTCACTCCCAATCGGAAAACTTTAAACGGATGTAATTCATTTCATCCTTCTTTATATTTTATAAATGAGGTACCAAAAGAAAGGAGAAAGATTAATCTTTCAAATTGTGATAATTTCATTATGACATAATTATTACATAATTAATTATTATGTAATTAGTTGCTATATTGTGATGTCCACACTTGAATGAATTTAGCGTCTTTGTTCTTCATAGCATCCCAAAATATTGTATAGATTCTTGTACAACACAGCTTGACCTCCAAAACTGTGTCTCAGATTTCCCAAAACATCAATAGAACAAATTTTATACCCAATTTAATTTAGTGGTCTCTTATGAATTGATGTTGCAAACTTCATTGAAGATTTATGAGAGAATGAAATACAATAGGAAAAATCTGAGACACAGTTTTGGAGGTCAAACTGTGTTATGCAAGAATCTATAAAATATTTTGGGATGCTATGAATAACAAAGAAGCTAAATTCATTCAAGTATGGACATCACAATATGGCAACAAATTACATAACAATTAATTATGTAATAATTATGTCATAATGAAATTATCACAATTTGAAAGATTAATCCTTCTTCTTTCTTTTGGTACCTCATTTATAAAATTTAAAGAAAGATGAGTGAAACTACATCAGTTTAAAGATGTCTGATTGGAGATGAAAAATCTTTGTATTGTGCTACCTTAAATAAAAGCCCATGGGACCACATTTGGAGTTGTGTGTATTTTAATTGATGGATAAATGTAGCTTGAGCAACAGGAATTGAAGTTTATGGTGTTATTATGGGAAGTCAAATAGGAATGGAAGTATATTTGACAGAACTCCTTCTTTCTATTGATTATCCAGACTCAAGTACATTTTGAACATGTTCAATTTAGCTGTCTTAAATCCTTTTTCATTTCTATATATCACTGCTCATGGGTACAATATATACTGTTATACTATCATTGAACTATAAAGTATTTGCTGGGTAAACATATGTGAACTAAATAAAACAGTTATACCTTTAAAAAAAACAATATTTCGTATACAGACATCATCATCAAGTATGTTCAAGGACATAGATATCTATTTGTCTTTCAATGCTTTTGAAAACCCTTACAGATATATATTTTTTTGGTCTTATTATTCTCAAATCTGTTGCTGGATAACTTCTGAATTTCTTTTTTGTCTTGCCTTTGCTAAACATGGTAGAAGCAAGACTTTGTGCTATTTCCGACAACAGTAATGTCAACAAATGTTCAACAAGTTGTGTGATTAGCTTACACAGGTACTTCATGATCATATTCCAGGGGCGGATCCAGCCATTTGAAAAAGAGGGGGTTCCCAACCCAGGAGGGTTGTTCCAACTATATGCTCCCATTCAAATGCATTGATCGGCCAAAAAAAAGGGGGGGTTTCAACCCCCGGACACCCCCCCCCCCCTGGAACCGCCAATGTATTCCTATGTTAATATAACAGTTTACGAAAAAAACAAATATCCAGAAAACTTTTACATTTTGTGTAGTTAGGTTGCTGTCTTATTGATTTTTACCATTAGTTGCTTCAGTCAATCCAAGCTAGATCACTTACTTCATAGTGCATCATCAATTTTATAACATATTACCCATTAGGCAAAGGTTGAGTTTATCAGTTGATGTGATAAACATCTTTTTTATCTTTTTATTACCCATTAACAGAGTAACAGCTGATTCATAACAACAGCACCTGATCTGGTGAAGGAGAAAAACCTTCTATTTTAGAACACATCATTTCAAAGATCATCATCAGTTATACTTTGAAGGTTAATGCCAGCAGTAGAAAAGTCAATGCCAAAGAAAAAAGTTTTATTTAAGTTATGCTTTATGTTTTTTTAAGTTTTGCAGTTTTATTGTGTTTTTAAGTACATGTATACTTTAGCACCTGTTTTTATGTTATAGAATTTTACACAGTGAGTGTGAAAGGTGAAAATGTGAAAATCGTTATACACCTCAAGGTTTTGATGACCCTAATTTGTCAGGTACAACCTTAACTATTGTCTATATTTTCAGTCCTGCAACTGAAAAATCTTAGGGCTAAAATTTGCTCTAAAGTCATGACCATTTCAGCATGTTCAGTATTTATAACTTAGGATAACTTTTCATCATAAGAATTTTTGTAAAAAAACAACCCCTGAATCATGAAGCTTTTTAGCTTATTTACTGCAATGAGTAATATTTTGTGAATTTTTGTGCTTTGTCATCTTTTTTTCAGTACTGTTAATATATAAGAGTACAGAGACCTAGCTGCTTTAAAAACAAGTTGGCTTTAAAGGTTATTCAGTTTAAAATTCCTATCAAAACAGCCACATTGTAAAAGGCTGATTGTCAAATTTCATTGAATTTTTTTCTAATTTCCTGTGGTACAATAAGAAGGGTTGACTATAAATTACTGGTCACTTGGCTTAGAGGGTGACCATTGAAAGAAGAAGTAATTTATCAGTGGTGATTTATTGTTGTTGTATTGATGTGGACATTGGTCAAGATTTAATGTGTCCTATGGGAGGTTTATCTGTTTACAGCCTTTATAAAGGTTGTTTTTCATTAAAGTTTTAGGTCCCCAAGTTATCAGTTTGGTTCAATGGGTTTGTTATACATTAGGTGTCCGATGGATTAGGTTAGGAAGACCATTGATGGATTCTTTAGAAATTCTAACTTGCAAAAAGATTTAAAGATTAGAAGTATCCATGGAGATTGTAGTTAAAATGTTGTTTATTTTTCAAAATTTAATGTTTTGATTTGTTCAGTTTTAATGAAGTTCAGTTGCTATGGCCCCAATGGGATTAAGTTTTGTGAGAGATGGCTTAGAGCTATTAAGTTACGTTTTATATGTATAGGCAAATTCACTAAAACTGGTTAACTTTCAAAATATTTCAAAATTTTATTTTACAAAATCATTCAAAAGAATATGCTTCTGAATATTTATAAATACATATTGACTGAAGAAAAAAAAATGTATATGTTTTGATCTGATGTGAGACATAATATTAGGGTTGAATGAACTACCAGATTTGTTTAAAAAGCCATAAATATTTTCCCCAAACAAAAATAACTTAAAAAATCAGTTGGATATCTTAAATAAACTGAATACATGTATATTAAATCAAATGATGTATTAAAATTGCCAAAAATATAGTATTGGAGATGAATAGAAATTTGCTTAGTTCAAAATGTAGGCTTCAGATAAAGAATATAGTCGTGGTACAAATAAATGTAGCTCTAGAACTTGGTAAAACTTTAAACATGAAGTAGGCTCATATTGAACAGCAAAGAGCTATTACTATACAGTTCAAGGCAATTTCTAGCTTAAATCTACAAAATTTGAATTCTGACTGATGACAGAAGTTTAATATAATATATTTCTCTACAAAACAAAAATATGAGGAAAAATTTAATAAATCCTACAGCTCTGTTCTACAACCTTCCTGCTAGACAGAATTATTTTAAAAAGAATATGTGGGATATATACACTTTCAGTTCTAGAACACAGCAGAGTGTCCTTATAATAACTAAAAAATATTTTGATGTTCCCTTTTCTTGCATATATCTGAAAAATTTGGTTCATGTTTTACTGTACATGGTGTAAACTTATAATTTGATAGCATTGAAGTAAACTGTTGTAGGATTTATCCATTTAAAGAAGAGAATAATTGCTTGACCAGTTAACACTTATTTCATTTCTCTCTTGTAATACTAGATCTTTAAAGTATCCTACTTTGAAATTGGCTTTTGTACAGCGGAAATATATAAAGACACCAAAAAAACACTTATCTTGGTAATCCATTTAGACTTTGTGTAACTGAAGCAGCCCTCATATCACTGGATTTAAACCATATCATGCATACATTATTACTTAAATCGCTGTCGGAATGTTAAATTGCCATCACGCTGACAATATACTAGTGAATATTAACATTATAATCTTCATTTTCTGGAGTGTATTGGGCCACAATTAAAAATATTTTGGTTTGCCCAAACCCTACCCACAGGTTGAGACAGTGGGTAGGTAGGTAGGCATTTTCTTTTTTTTTTTCAACAAAAAGAATTTATAGTATCTATGGTTTATAAGTCTTCATGGCTATCTGATTAAAAAAAAACTTCTTCAAATCAGGACAATAAAAGATTTTGAGTAGGCAGCTTTTTTCTGGGTAGGTAGCGTTTGGGCAAACAAACCTATTTTTTTTTATGGCCTTGCCTTGTATTAAATACTTTTAGTATGAGAAGGTAAACCACATCAATGTAGCTAGTTCTCTACTTGAAGATATCAATGGCTCTGCATGTTATTTAGCCATTACAGGATAAAAGAAAGGATATGGTAGGAAGGGGTAAATTGAAGCAGAAATAGTTAAAGAATGGGATAATAATATGCCGTGTGAAATATGCTGACATGTCATATTTTGTAAACAAGTTTATTTTTGTGAAAACTGTTTTTACACAAGCCTTTTTTGCAAAAAATGTATTGTAGCTGACTTCGGGCCAATTAAGTCATTGTATGTTTCATGATTTTAACCTCTAACTGTCTACTGATATTTTTGTGTTGGCATTATTGATTCATACTCCATATTTTGTTTCATTCACAAAGATACATGTATAACTGTAACAATACACCCAAGCTTATTATAGTAAAAAAAAATCTGGGTAGGGATTTTGCAATGTGAAATCTGGCAAACCTTGGTGAATCACTCGTGCCAATCCTTATACCCCGTAGTTCAATTTTGCCTAACACTAACAGGTTCTTCTTTTGAAACAAGCCCATGACCATATTCCTTTAAAGTGAGAAAAATTAACATGATGAATCAGTATTGTTTTGTTCATTAGATGTATTTTCCATGTGATTTAATCATTTTACCCTTAGACCATTGAAGCCAAACAGAATTGTAAAATGTGTTTGTCAGATATGGGACATGTATTGATTGTACAAGTTATTCCAGACTCCCCACAGACATAATTTACCTTCATACCTGTAAAAATCTCATTAAAGATCAATAGCCTCTTGTCTTTGATGTCAGTTATTACCTGGGAGTCTGTCAACATATAATCTTTATGGTAAAAATTCATTGGTGAAAGTTGATAACTAGTATTATAAATTTTAAATTTTAAAAGTAGATCATATTGGAAGAATTGAAAACTTATCAATTCTGACACACTAAATTTTTGATAAAAAGAAAACCTGTCTTGAATTACTAATACTATGTATAGAAAGTTTACTTTACACATATTATGGAATAAAACCATTCTAATTTATAGTTTAGATTAAATCAGGGCTATAGTTTAAGGCAGTAAAATATAGCTCTGCATGTTTAACATGTTTAAAGTCTGTTTAATGTGAAAAAAATTATAAGGGGTCAATTGCAAGTAGTGCTAATAATAAAAACAATATGAAAATACAAGAAAAAGACAGAAAGAAGCAAACCTGAAAAATATTCTTAGATGAAGATAGCAATCAAATGTTAGTTTTAATGTTTGAGATGTTACAACATTACATGAAATATAAACCTTCCATTAATTTCTTAATTTATATAACTTACTGAAGGTCATTTGATTACACTAGGCCAGCTTGTAATATACAATGAAAGGATATATATCAACTTATCAATCAAATCAAACAAAAAATACATTTAGAAGTTTATTTATAAGTTTTATCTTTAAATTTAATATTTCATATTTAAGAGAACTTTAATGTGTTCTTTTAACAGGTGCCAATCCAGGATTTTGAAAAAGGGTGGCCTGCAAGTTAGCTTAAACATTTGGACTGATGGTTGTATATCTATTTATCATATATGTAGCTCCATAAAAGAGGGGGGCTGAAATTACCCTAAACCCACCTATGTTTTATATTCTTTCAGTTCAGACTTCTCAAATGCTATTTTATGAATATACTCTTATATATATATATATAATATATATGCAGATCATTATTTAATTCTAAGGATAAATTTTTGTTCCATTTCAGGATTCAGGATATATTTAAATGGCAGTTGGAGGTTGAAGATGATAGATCTAAGATTGACACTGGTCGTATTGTCTGGAGTGTAGAGTATGAGAGGACATCCAAACAAGAATTGTATGTTTCTCAGGAGTCAAGGATTGTTTCTCATATCAACATCAGATCACAGAAACAAGATCATCTGGTACCTGTTGTTAAGGTAAATATCTAGGTAACTGAGTCCCAATTGTCTCTCAAATCAACATCAGATCACAGAAACAAGATCATCTGGTACCTATTGTTCAGGTAAATATCTAGGTAACAGTCATGATTGTTTCACACATCAACATCAGATCACAGAAACAAGATCATCTGGTACCTGTTGTTAGGGTAAATATCTTAGGTAACAGTCCCATTTCCTGTGCTTGATCTGATTTCAGGAAAAAAAGATAGTTTGGTATCTGATTAAGACCATATAAAATAAAATTGAGAATGGAAATGGGGAATGTGCCGAAGAGACAACAACCCGACCATAGAGCAGACAACAGCAGAAGGTCACCAACAGGTCTTCAATGCAACGAGAAATTCTCGCACCTGGAGGCGTCCTTCAGCTGGCCCCTAAACAAATATATACTGGTTCAGTGATAATGAACACCATACTAAACTCCAAATTGTACACAAGAAACTAAAAGTTAAATAATACAAGACTAACAAAGGCCAGAGGCTTCTGACTTGGGATAGGCGCAAAAAAAACGACGGGGTTAAACATGTTTGTGAGATCTCAACCCTCCCCCTATACCTCTAGCCAATGCAGAAAAGTAAACGCATAACAATACGCACATTAAAATTCAGTTCAAGAGAAGTCCGAGTCTGATGTCAGAAGATGTAACCAAAGAAAAAAACAAAATGACAATAATACATAAATAACAACAGACTACTAGCAGTTAACTGATATATACTTAATCAACTTATTGCAATTCTTTTGTCAGAGTTTTGATATTATTCAAACTTGATTGCCTGAAAACAGTTAACAAGCTCATTTAGAACCTATTGTTAGGTAAATATTGTAGGTAACAGTCACATTTCTGAGTATATTCTGATCTCAGGCAAAATGATCTTTTGGTATCTGAAGGCGAGGTCAAAATATCAGTCTTTTGATACTTGAAACCAGATATATACTAAATCCCAGGATTGCAATAGTAAAGATATCTGAATGTTAATGGTAATATTTTTTGTAATAAAAAGTACCAAATATAAATAGGCACTTAATATTTTATAAAGAATCCATTTCATTCGTAGATATTGAAACATTAAGCCTGAATGTTTACAACAGTTTCTGTCTGACAAGTGATTCAATCAATATGTGTAAATTTTCTTCTAAAGAATTGAGATTTCAGCATAGTAAAAATCTTTATAGGAATTTTGATTATTGAAGACATGTTTTTTCTGAAAAGTGGTTTATTTTTTATGGAGATTAAATTTCCTGAATTTTAGGGTCAAGGCGAGTTTATGGGGTTGAATTTCCTGTCATGGTCCTAGGTTTTAATTTGTTTAAATATCAAACTAACACTGTCTTGTTTGTCTAAAGTTCTTAAATCATTCTGTTATAAAATAGGAAGTTAGTTTTTATGTTTTTTCTCATTGTCGAAGTCCATATGGCGGCCTATATTTGCTTTTGTATTTTTAAGTAGGCGATATTTTCACATTTTTTTCTTATTTTAAATTACTGAAAATAATCTGTCACAAAACTTCCACTTTACAATATATATATATACATATATGAGAAACTCTTTTTACCAACTCAATTTGATATCAGACTTGACTTACTTATTTACATAATCATAGTAATTACAGATATATATATTTTTATGATAAGATATTAGGGACCTGTCTCTAATGCCGTTATCAGTGAAAAAAGAAATACATGTTTTTTTCAACAAGTTATATGAACACATATGAAGAGAGCATGTTTACAAATGTTAAGAGGAATATGATTATTTCAGTAGGTTTCAATTTGTCTTTATGAAAAGATCAAAGGTAGTTTTTATAACAAGTTGTGTATTGCCTCAATAAAAACTGCACCTAATACGCAGGATGTAATTATAGTTTTTACCTTGGTATTATACATTAATGGTGTATATACATCTTACGATATTCTCTGATCTTTTCTGTTTAAGTACTTAATTGTACAAAATGTATATCACTCTGTCATAAAACCTGTTATTTAAAAATCATTAACTGTAACACCATGTGATGTATAGAGAAAAAAAAGGACTTCCAGCCAAAACCTCAAGGAAACCTCAAGTTATTCGGAAGTGAGGGGTCAATTTGGTCATTTAATACATTACCTTTTTTTTTTAAGTTTTCTTTAAAATTTGTTTAGACCTTCCTTTATTGCATTTTTCCTTAAAATTGAGATCAATACAAGACATCAATGCTTAATTTCCACCTTCTTGAACTTCAGTGTATTTTTATGTTAGAAAACATGTTTAATGTGCCACATTCTGTATGTGCCTGTCCCAAGTCAGGAGCCTGTAATACAGAGGTTGTCATTTGTTGCTGTATATCATGTTTGTGTTTATCATTTATTGTGTTGTATATAAATCAGATTGGAAGTTTTTTGTTTGAATTGTTTTACATTTATCATTTCTGAGCCCTTTAATAGCTGAATTCACAGTTTGTGTTTTTTGAAGGCTACAGTGACATATAGTTGTGAACTTCTATGTAATTTGGTCTCTGGTCAGGACAGTTGTCTCATTTGCAATCATACCACATCTTCATATTTGTATTAAGACCTTCACATACATTTGTACCTAGCAACTATATTATTACTACCCCTATGCATGGGCATATTTATCTCGCTTGTGTAAAAACTTCTGAAGATGTTGTGTTGCAGGCACGACTTGCAGCAGAAATAAATATAACAGGAATTAATCTGTTTACAGATGATATAATATTTAATCTACAGCTCTTATTCCAAACAATATAATATTTGTATGGTTTTGATTATGGAATTAAACCTAATGCACAATGTCTGTAGCTTTGATCCTGTAGATTTAACGACCAGGTGTAGCGTTTAATGCTAACATTTACAGAAGTTGTTAGATCAGAAGGATTAGTTCATTACACATGCTGAAATCTCACATGCTTATTGAATCATCAAGGAACTGGGATAGAATATATTACATAAAGGAATCGATAGATCTTGACCAGAATCCCTGCTAGTTTTGAAATTTCATAGATTTGTTGGAAATATCAAAGCTACGTTGACAATGGAATATAATGATTTTGTTTTAATCTGCTATACTTGACACATTTAAGGTGGTACCTAACACTTTAACTAAAATTAATTTGGCTTGTTTAATTTTCTTAAAAGTATTTTACTTTGACCCTTTGACAAAAATACAAAAAAATCAAAAAAAAGTGAACCAACCGTTTAATCAGAAAAATTACACTGGTTAGGCCAATTAAAATTAATTGATAGATTTTCATCCCCGCCCGCCCCTCCGAAATCGTCCCGCCCCAATTTTGTTTATTTTCAAAAAATTACGATTTCCGGATTTTGTTCATTTCCGTTTCCGGTAACTGTAAAAAATTTCGTTTCCTTCAGAACTTCCTGTTTCAAAATTCGGTTTTCGTATTTCTTTGAGTAATTTA
Source organism: Mytilus galloprovincialis (assembly GCF_965363235.1). Taxonomy (NCBI): domain Eukaryota; kingdom Metazoa; phylum Mollusca; class Bivalvia; order Mytilida; family Mytilidae; genus Mytilus; species Mytilus galloprovincialis. The sequence goes on from NC_134842.1 coordinate 56,574,724, forward strand.
AAATGATTCTGCAGCTCTATGATGACAAAATCATCTACCGAGAATAGAGATTGATTACGAGAAGGGTATAAAATAATCGGTTTACAAGTAATACGCTGTGTCCAAGAACGCAAATCGCGGCATGACACAAATTTCTGTGGTTAGAAAACCGTTGATTTTTTATTGATAAAATGACTTTGTGGCAGAAATTTTGGACTGTGAATTATATCCAAAGAGAAAGAACTTGGAACACATTGGTACAAAAACATAACTGGATTAAAAAAATTGACACAAGCACAAACTTGTTGGATTTATGACAGTATAATGAGTTCAAAAAGTCGGCAAACATACACTTAGGTTTACCCATGGCTATTGTTTTTTTGTTGACAAACAGCAAACACCTTCTGTCCCAGTATCCTCAATAGAGTCATTAAACAACTTCTTCTTTTTTGTTAAGTTCGTGTTTTACATCTTAATCATATTTGCATCTACAAGAAGAATCTTAAAAACACCAACCCTATTATTTTCAAAACTGTTTGAGTTTTCATTTTATTCTGTACTCATAATTCTTTTATTGCATACCAATGCATATTTGTTTCATTTTATGGAGACAAAAAAAACATAGCTTAGAAAGACAAATAAATTTGGTGAAGGTAGTCGAACTGAAGAGAGCATTTCTTTATGTTTTTGCTGTCTTCTAAAAATAGGTTTCTAAAGCAGCAATTGCATGTGGAACAGTGGTTGCCAAATCAGAGGTATTTATTTACCTTTGAAAAATTATATACGATTCCTTATACATCTATATACATGATATATTAAAGCTTATTATTACACTTGCATATATATATGAAGAACAAGTCACAAGAGGGTTTCATAAGAAATAAAAATTAAAATATAAAATCCTCCCACCCGCCCCATTTTTTTCAAAAATTTGGATGAAAATCTACTAATTAATTTTAGTTGGCCTTATATAACAGTTTGACAAACACTAACTTTGATCATTGAGAAGCTTAATATTCCATTAACAACACAACTTAATTAAAATGTTTAGCAGATTTTACAGAGTTATCTCCCTGTAGTGTTAGGTAACACCTTAAAATATTGAAAACAATGTGTTGTTGGTAGGACATATATGACAAAAAAAAAGAGATGTGATATGAGTACCAATGAGATAACATACAACCAAAGTACAAATGAAGTTGTTTAAGAAATTATATGCCACCAAAACTGCCTTCAACAATGCGATAAACCTCATACCTGTCAACTGACCCGTATTCTGCGGGTGTGACCCGAGATTTTCACAATTCTGAGGGATCACCCGGAACACCCGCCGGGTCATTGAAATAACCCGGGAATTCCGAAAATGACCCGATTTCATCCGAATTTCTTAGCCTTGAGATTGATTTCATAAGTAATAGTCCTTTGAAATACCGGCAAATTCGTAATTCTTCCATGAACAGGAAGTTCACCTAGCTATGTAAACTGTCAAATTAAGTGACCCATTAAGTGCATGGCTTCACTTGACAGCTTTGGTGTCAAACACACTGTTAATTAACACCAATTACCTTAGCTTTAGGTCGTAAATAAATTGCACCATTGCCAATGGCATTGGTTTACAAACTAAACTAGAGTTACTTCCCCTTATTTGTCACCATTCAAAATTATTCCTTATATTTACGTTTTATGGGTGAAAAAGATTAAATCATAAAAATATAAAATTCAAATACATATTGAAAAATAACTTTTTATTATTTTTATACCTTTATACAATTTTTTTTAAAAAAGTTGAAAATTATTTTTTACATTTATACTTCCTTTAACTGTATTACTATATTTTATCATAGTCTAATTTCCTTGTTAAATGAAAAATAGTATGGTTAAAGGCTACATAGTCAATAGTCTCAAACATTTAAGAATTATATTAAATTCTAGTTTGCAGTATTTTTTCTCAAAAAGTAAAGCACATAAGACTAAGCTACACAAATGTATAAAAATCTTTAAATGTGCAATGAAATGATATTTAATAAGATTTAAAATGACTTAACAAAGTGAACATGCATTGATGTTTTGGTATATTTGATATACATTATAAGAAAATGTACCATAAATACTGAAATTCAGGTCGAAAAAGTTTGTACGCGTTATGACCTGAGATTTGATTCTTCAATGCAGGTCATGACCTGCATTTTCATCGTCACAGGTTGACAGGTATGAAACCTGTACAATATTGTCTACTATAAAAGGCCCAGACATGTTCAAACCAAAAACTTTACGTTCTAATTTATAACAAAACAGTTTACAAAAAACAAATATGAACCAAGGAAAACTTTAACTGAACTGCAGGCTCCTGACTTGCAACAGGCAATATAAAAAATTAAGTTACACCATCCCAGGAACAAGTATAGTATATAAAGATATCAAGAGATTAACTATAGAATAATCATAGGCAGATCCAGGGGGACCCCCCTTTCGTTGGAAAAATTTGGTTGATTATATAGGGAATCATTGAAGCATGACTGGAGCGGGGCCCCCCCCTTAGGAAAAGTTCTGGATCGGTCACTGATAATATTGAATCATAAATCAAATTGCCCCTAGGTTAGAGAAGTTATGAGAAGGGGCATTTCTGCTGTATGAAGGCAGAATGACTCATAATCTATTTTCTGTGTTGGAATTGAAGTCCTCACATATTATAAAAAGAGGGACAAAAGATACCAAAGGGACAGTCAAACTCATAAATCTAAAACAAACTGACAACGCCATGGCTAAAAATGAAAAAAGACAAACAAACAACAAAACACACGACACAACATAGAAAACTAAAGAATAAACAACGCGAACCCCACCAAAAAACTAGGGGTGATCTCAGCTGCTCCGGAAGGGTAAGCAGATCCTGCTCCACATGCGGCACCCGTCGTGTTGCTTATGTGATAACAAATCCGGTAAATAGTCTAATTCGGTAGGTCACATTCATGAAAGGGAAGGGGATTGTAGATACGACGTAAGGAACATATCCGATATCATTTGTGAAACGGTTATTCCATAACGGTCAACCAACTCGTGATGGCGTCCGTAAAATTTATGAAGGGATGACTTTAACTTCACCATTTGGAACTCTTGGTTTAACAGCTTCCTTGTGAGCAGCAACCCTCTATCAAGAAAATCATGATAGAAAATGCAAGCACGGGAATATCATATCAATTGGGAGATATATACCCCGTATGCAGGTGCTGCTGGAATGTTGCTACTTAGAAATGGAAAGTTCACAATTGGAAAGCTGAAATCATCTCTTTTGTCGTAAAGTTTTGTTTTCAACCGACCCTCATTGTCAATTTCTAGATGTAAGTCAAGATATGAGGCCGACTTAACTGTATCTGTAGTATCCTTTATCTCTAGCTCGATTGGATAGATGCGTTCCACATAGTCACCAAATTTTGAATTATTTAGGGAAAGAACATCATCTATATAGCGAAAAGTAGAGTTAAAGGATATTGCTAACTTCTTATCTTTCTTCCGAAGAAGTTCCTGCATGAAGTCAGCCTCATAATAATAAAGAAACAAGTCCGCAAGTAGAGGGGCACAGTTTGTTCCCATTGGAATGCCAACTGTCTGTTGAAAAGCACGTCCTCCGAACGTAACAAATATGTTAGAAATCAAGCATCTTGATAATATCAGTTTCAGAGAATTTTTTGTTCGAATCAGAGTGATCCTTTACAAAGTAGGATTTATCCCTCCCTAAGACAAGATACTTATTTATATCTACGTTGGCCATTCTTTTTTACGAAGCAAAGCAATACCAACTCTTTCAATTTGTCTTTTAGTTTGGAATGTGGAATACTAGTGTACAGAGTAGAAAAGTCAAATGTTTTAATACTGTTACAAGATAAAAGAGAGTTACATTGTATGTACTCTAAAAGATCTTTGGAATTTTTAAGTATCCACATCTGATTCACGCCCCCTCTAGAATAGGCAGTTTCACAATAACTTTGAAGCCCGTCTTTGATTGCTGATAAAATAGATGTTAATAATTTAGAAAGAGGTTTCGTGGAGCACTTGGAAGACCCAGCAATATACCGTTGTTTGTAAGGACTGATACAAAACTATTTTAAATCCAGATAGATCAAACAGAATAAATGCCACTAAGCAAAGTTTAAATTAAATTCTAAAAGAATTTTGAAAAAAGTTAATTTCCATGTACAAAAAACGGGGTGCACTACACCTACTTATCAGATAAGTCCCTGTACTATTGATGTAGCTCTGGATATTTATATAACTAAGGTTTTCTCTTTGAATTAAACTGTTTATATTTTAAGTCTTTTATCTGAGGGGAAGATTTATATGGGTGATATTTCAGTTAGAGGCTAAGAGAGTCAATATTGACAGGGATTAAAGGGATTACTATAAAAGATAGATGCTGGGTTCAAGTAGGTGGGTCTTTCATACATTTTCCTGTATCAAAAGCTAGATTGCTTAAGTTTATATTATGACCAGAAGTGAGTCATAAAACTAAAGTTTTAGTGTAATTAATTGATTTTTCAAACTTTTTGAAGTCAGTTCTCTCAAAGTTTTTTTTACAAGATTATACCAAGTAAGCTACATGTATAATGTATTAGAAAAGTGTTATCGTTGAAAAAGAATTTGTATGAAATTTCTAGTTGCTAATGCTTTAAAAACTAGTAACTTTGTTTTTCATGACTGTAAAATATTTTTGATCTTATTTGATATCCAAATTTTTTATCATTGTAAATTATGACTTGAAACTTTATTTGTTTGCTCCAAAAATAAAATATAAAACAAATCCTACTGATTTTGGATGACCATTGTGTTTCGACAAGAAGAAACATTTGGACAAAAAAATGTGATTGAAAAACAAAATGTAAAAGTGTCAAGTCAGATGGCTGGTCAGTGGGTGTGGTGTCTTTATCACATTATCTAAATGTTATTGTCATTTAGGGAATTTGCTCTGATGAAGTATTCTTGAAAGTCTATGTTAAATTTGTTCACAACTACTCTAGACATTTGGTGATTTGCAGCCCGACAAATTATGTATTGAGACATGGACCTGTCTATCATTTTTAGGGCTGTTGATCTCCAAACCCCTTATGATTTTCTTTTGTCATTGTGATTTTGTATCATTGAACTGTACTCTACATGCTAGAACAAAAAAAATGGGCATGTTTCTAGTTTATGAGAGTATGGGATAAAAGTGCAAATAGGACAAACATGGTAGCTGTACTAAATGTATCGCAGAAGTTAATTTAAAGCGGTGGTATCTCCTGTAAAAACACAGGATTTAAACACGGAGTAATCTAATGCAGGTGAAAACCTAAACATCCTGATATCTGCAAACATTGGTAAAATCATTAGTCAGAACTTGAAAGATCTGTAACTTTGCTTAGGTGATTAGTTAAATCTTTGATAAAGAACTATCAACAAACATAAGTTTACAGTAAAATAATTTGGGTAACTAGATATATTTAATATTTATTAGGTTTCAATACAATTAAGATAATTCTGTATTTACTTATTGATTAGACGGATGGTCGATGAGAAAGATAATTTTTCTGTCGAGGAAATAGCTTGAGGATAGGTTTTCGTTTTAATTGAGGTTGTCAGGCTAATGTTTTTTCAGTATGAACGGAAATTTCTTGACAACATATGAATGATCTGAAAAGTGCATTGGAAGGATTAATTTCAAAATGTCTTCTTTAGTTCTGATTGGTTGACATTTGATTCAATTAAAAGTCAACATTTGGTTTTGATTGGTTGCTTTTGAAATTATAACTGTTTTTATGAAGCTTTTTTTAACATTGATCTTTGAAAATTTTTGGGGGGCATTAATACCCCAAATATATTTAAACAACCAATTCATTTATAGATTTGAGGTTTAATTGCTGTTATTCATCTACATGCTTATAACATCTTATACTGATTCTTCAAAAATGAATGCTCACCCAAATTACGTTTTTGAATATTTATTAAAAACAATGTTCAATCTCAATTTGATTTGTTATGGATTTGTATTTTTGTCCTTTCCTTTGTTTTTTTTTTTTTAAATCAAATCCTAATGATATGAATAGTTTTGGCATGAATTTAAAAATCTCTTATAAGTTGACAATCATTGGCACAGTTTGCACCCTTAGCCACTAGTCCCATGCCACTCACTATTAAAATTTTATCGGACTAGTAAGTTTTTGAAAAACTTTGTTTAAACAAAAACGTCGAAATATTACAAGTAGTCAAAAAAGTTTTTGGTGCAGACTGTTGGCATTTATTTGTCATGGAGGGTTATATTGACAATAGTCAAATTTTTGGCCCAAATATTTTGACTTAAATAATGTTTACGATATATCTAAACATTAAATAACCGTTTTGTCAAAACCCAAATTTCTCAAGGTTTTAAATTGAAATGTTAATTGTCAGCTACAGGATACTTGAACCACTCAAAACATTAAAGCGACAGTAACTTAAAACTTTTTTTAGATATTTCCTTTTTGTTATGGATATAATTGGCGATATCGGAAGTGATCTTTGTGGATGTCTGATGTTACAAGTGCCCTCTAATTATACCACTAGACAAATACAATTACAGCTAGGGTTGCATTGTTATGTAGAGATCTTATGTAAAGTCTGCTGCACAAAACCTCTAGACTTATGATAAAGCCTTGTGCAAATTGATTCAAGATTGTATTCATGTAATATGTACTTGATTGGGGTAATATTTTTGTACTTTAACTTGCCAGAAATAAAATTCAGGATTTAGGTGCCGGCCCAAAGCTATGATGTCTCTGAGGGGTTATTTGGTTAATGACTAGATCTGACTTTAAAAGTAGAACTTCAATTTGAATTTGAAAAAAAAAAATAATAAAAAAAATAAAATATTTTTTTTGGAGAGGAGGGGGTTTGGGGAGGGGGGGGGATCTGGGTATAGGGTTTCTCAAAGGTCTAGTTAATTCTGTTATTTCTATTTATACTGATATTTTCTAATAAATTGCATGCTTGATTCTTATTATGAAAGAATTAAAATTGTATGTCCTCTCCATTTAGTTTAATGGCAGGTACCATGTATATATTTTGTCAACTCCTTCCATTGGAAATAACAAAATTTACTATAGCTGTAGTGTATACAGACAATAACTGTTTTGTGTCAAAATATCAACTGTATTTATACAAGGCTAATAAACAGGTGAAATGCAAGCACTATTGATTGTTTTTATCCTGCAATTAATTTTTTTTCTGTCCCAATCATAGAATTTGTTTTTGAAATAAAATCAGCATGACTTGTAGGCGGAGCACAATGAGGACCCCATGTTGATCTGTGATATAAACAGTAAGTTGAATGTAACCATTTGCTGGCAACAGAAGCAGGATACAAGGAGACTGCTAGTAGTATGTTTATTGCTTAATGTTATCTGTACACCTTTATCAGAATAGTAGAAAGGTTGAATGCAGGATAAATATAAACAACCTGCAGATGTTCTAAAAAAAATAAATAGAATTTATAGTAAAAATAGATGTGATCATTATCTTACCCACAAGATACAAAATGGATTTTGTAGATGGTATCTGTGATCTAACAAGTATCTTTGATTATAATTCCTTGGTAAGAATTGGGTTATAGAATATCTGTTTTAAATTTGCTCTTTTCTTTTCAGGTGAATGAGGTATTGAACTTGGCCATGCTGACTGGTGTTAAACAGATCTATCCCCTGGGAATATATCTTGTGTCTGAGGATGGAGGAGCTAGAGATGTCACTTATAACACAGCTTGTCATTCTGTAGAGGAAGATATCATGAAGGTGTGTATCCCAATTGTACTACACTCTTTCTCAATAATCCAAGACATTTTTAGCTATAGTGCTGATTGTATCAAGTTGGAATATAAGTCAGAGGATTTGGAAGAAAAAAAAAGAGAAAAATACAAAGGGTGCAATCCAATAAAAACACAATAAACCAAAACATCATACAAATAAAAGCTGAGCAACCATAAAATATTTCTATTAAGATAGTTTTTTATCAGACTATTTCTTGCTTGCATAACAGAACAGAGTCCTAGCTTTCTGCAGCTAAACAAAATATCAATGCTTACACGTTCTGTAATATTTTTCAGGTTGCCTCTAACTGTTCCTATATCTATTTGGATGGTACAGAAAGACGTGGATCCCACAACGTCACAATCATCACTAAGTCAGGACATCACACAGCATTCATCCACCTAACAGTGTGGATTCCAATGACTCCACTGGATATCAGTCTGTCAGACAATAAACTCAGTCTGATTAGAGGCTGGAAAGTAGCATCTACTAGAGGGAAAAATAGTAAAAAAAGGTCAGTGTCTCTTGCCCAAGTTTTGAAACTAGATGAAAAATGGGGATCAGTAAAAGGACTACCAGACTTCATAATTCCTATTCTGGTTGGATATTTAGAAAGCCTTAACACATTATAGCATTAGTTTTGGTGATTAAACCATAAGTTGTTGTTCAGTGTTAACATCAGCCAGATAATGTTTGTGTTGGTGGAAACATAAAAAAACATGATTGTTGCTTGCAAAAGAAACTTAATCTTTCTCCAGCTCCATACTTTCAAGTAACTTAAAACATCTCCTTAAAATTCGAAGTTGACATTCTCAATGTCTTATAAAAAAAATTGAAATATGTGTGATTAGAAGAATTATCTAAAATACCAGAACCAAAACCTTTATTTCTTAATGGGAATGTTGTATCAGCAGTTTCCTGTCATTGTACAAAATTATCTGTGTCTCCCAAGAAAAGATAACATCAATAATCAATAGCTCTCTTGTGTCTGTATTTTATCAGCCATTTTGTTTTTACAGATCTAGAAATAAACGTTTAGTAGACCTTGGTATGCTGACTCATCCAAGTGTTTATCTAAGAGATGGCGGAAAGAAGTACAAAGGCTGCCATCTGAGATACCAACAAGCTGAGCTAGACATCTATGGGGTGTTTTATATCGCCACATCGTCTGGAATCGATTATTTCAAAGGGAAGAAAGTAGCACTGAAGCTGACCGATCTTCTACAGAACAGACTGAGGGTGTCTGACCCTAGGATAGCTCAACTGAAGGATGGCGTTATACAAGGTGTTGGACCAGGTGTCACAGAGATCCAGGTAAATTGTGGTATTTTAGGAAGACTTGATAAGTCGATGTTATGACCTAGAACGTGTTCGTAAAGTTGGTTTTTTTTGCTAATTTTACAATCACTTAATTTTTGCAAAAATTGCCCCTGCATTAAATGTTTGTACAATATAAAAATAAGAAGATGTGCATAATTGCCAATAAGACAACTCTCTATTAGAGACCAATCTGCTTAAGAGTTAGCAACTATAGATTACTGTACGGTCTTCAACAAAGAGCAAAACCCACATTGTATAGCTAGCTATAAAAGGCCCTGAAATGACAAAGGTGAACAATTCAAACAGGAAATCTAATAGCCTGATTTATGTACGAAACAACAAAGAAAAACAAATATGATAAAAAACAACAAACGACAACCACTGAACTACATGCACCTCATAAATTGACATAATTGCTGTGATGCCAAAATTAATTCTCTGTGAATGCATTTCATCATCAATATTAAATATAAGAAAAATAGAATACTAAATAATTCATACATTTTTTTCCCAGGTTTTGTCTCCTAATGGCCACAGTATAGCAATATCAGAAGTGCGTGTTGGTAGTGACAAAGTTTCCCTGACCAGACTGGTTATAAATGTTATCACTGGAGTAACTGTGGACGTACTGGGTTCCAGTGAAGTACCAGGAGCACTTCTTATAAAGGCTCATATAGATAGCCAGTTTAGAACAGAGTACCAGGTATAAATTAAAACTGAACACCTATGAATCTGATTCATTTTTAGCTGTCAGATTCATTTTTAGCTGTCAGATTCATTTTCCCACTAATATTTTTACATAACTGGTAATACAAACATAGAAATCAGGAATTACCAAAGGTTTTTCTTAACAAAACTAAAGATCCAACTAAAAATTGGACTCCTCAGAAAAAAACATAGAACGATAAAAAGAAATCAGACAACTCAACACAAGATACAGAATGAAGTTCAGGATAAGAAATATAGGTGACTGTGCAGCCTACAACAACAAGCAAAACAAACACTACAATGCAAGCTGTAAAAGGTTCCAAAAAGACAAATGTATAACAATTCATATAAGAAAACTAATTGCCTGACAGGTAAAAAATAAAAAAATGAACAAAATACATATATGATATTCAGCAACAAACGATAACCACTAAATTACAGGATCTATGAACATTATGTAAAAGAAATACATGATCTAAAATTACCATGATGATATTATCTGTTTAACAGGAAGGAATCATCAATATAGCTCTGCAGTTTTCTGATGAAACCAGGATACCTCTGAAACATGTTAACCCTGACGACTATCACCTGGCTGTATCTACATCCTACCGCCATCTTGTAGGTGTGGTTAAAGATAGTAAACCTTATCAGCCGAGAATCGTGGCTATCAAGGAGGGACGTGGAGAGCTGTTCAAAATAGAATTCAAATTAGGAAAAAAATGTCACAAAAAGAAGACCCTCCCATTGCAGACCGATATCGTTATTATTAATGCTGATTTCTCACTTCCAAATACAATACAGACTGACCAGACATTAAATGATTGGCCTGATCATGGAAACCAGCCAAGTGAGAGACGGGAAAGCAAGCGACTAGACAAACCAATTTACAGCTTTAAGTCCTCACAGAAAGACGAAGCACATGACACAAAAGATAAGGGTAAATACAGCAAAAAGAGTTCACCAGATTCACAAGTGTATGGCATTGGCATTGATCTTAATGAAAACTTAAAACAAATGGCTCGATCCTCCAAAAATATGGCTCAAAATTTACAAAATGAACCTGAAAAGAAGAGGGCTGAAAATCCAGGACTTTCTCCTTTGGAAGTTGGAATGTATGTTTTGTTAGCAGTGTTTGGTGTTGTGTTTACTGTTTTCTTTAGCATTGTACTCATGTACAGACATAAAAAGAAGCATGCCACAAATAAAAATAAAGGTGGTACTGTGGCACAAGCTAATGACTGGGTATGGATAGGACGTGCCACTTTAGAACGTAATGCCATCAATACACAGTGTTCACAGGCACTCATGCCTGATAATGATTTCAATGGAAATCGACCTGTACCAGTAGACAGTGGCATCCACTCGGGCATCCACTCTGGCGTCCACTCAGCACAGAGTAGCAATCGTAACAGCTTTGTGTCTACTATAAAAGGATCAGAATGTAGTATCCGCATCACTGCCAATCCACTGCCTGAAGAGCTACCAACAAACAATAACAATGCCAACAGGGAACCAGAGTGGGATTACGAAGCTATGGGTATGAACTATGACCAACTGGCAGACTATTTTGATAACCTTAAAGAATCTACTGCTTAAAATGAAATAGTTTGACCTTGACCTTGTTCAGCAGATCATCAAGTTGAGTTGTGAACTTATTTTTATTGAGAAACTAGCAGTTCAGATATTATTTTGAATTGGGTTAGTTAAGTTATAAGAATATTGTTTATAAGAATTGTTATAATTATATTTCATGTATATATAGACATCAAAGAAATCCACAATGTTATTTGTCATCCACAGATTTTCACGTTTTGATTCGAAAAACATTTAACACTATCTCCTTTACCAGAAAGTCATTGACAAAGGGAGATAATATATTATTCTCTTGTTTTACACTTTTTGATATAAAACATTATCTACTTACCTCCCTTTCCACAGGTTGACAGCTTAAAATGTCATGGACAAAGGGAGACAATTTATTAATCTCTTGGATAACATGATACTTGCCTAATGTTTTTCAAAAAATATTTTTTATAAACAAAATTTGAGTCATCAAACCTGTGTTTTATATAAGAAAAAACATGTCAACGTTCAACTGTTTAGTCAACTTTTTATCCAAATTAAAGAAAAACATAATAATTGACTATTCTTCAGATGATTAATAAGCTCATCATAGATAAAATAAAAAGGAATGAAATTTTGTATCTTATAATTAAAACTATGATACTAATGAAATGAACCTTTGTGTCTTCAAATCAGAAATTTCTTTCAATGACAATATTTGATTAATTATTGAGTGTAAATCAAAAGTTATATATTTTTTTAAGGTAAAATAAATTATTTCAAATTCACTTAAAATACTGGTATTAGACTAGTAGCCTGAGCAACAGGCAACTAAAGTTCAAATAATTCCTTACCATGTCTTCAAATCAAAGAGCTAAATCAGGGCACTTGTTAATTTCCAAATTTGCATGCAGCTTAATAACTGTAGTGAATGCAATAGACCTTAAAATATTAAACCAGTTATCTTCATGTTAATAAAACCAGAGTGCAGACCTTTGTTTTGTTCACCAATAATGAATGCTTATAATTATAACTGTACATGCAATCTGTTTGCAACACAGTATAAATACCTAATAAACAAAAGAACTATTTCCGTATTTAATTTTTGTCAAGTTTAGTAATGGATTTGGTCAAGATTAAAACAAGATTTTGTTCACTATTAAATTTGCTTGAAAGTCCACTTTTTTTGACAAGCTTAGTTCTATGAATTGAGGTTAACTCAAGACGAAAAGAATAGTTTTTGTATGATCTTGTTCTTCTTAATTCTTTACTTCTTCCATTTGTTACTCATGCTTGCCATTTTTATAGATTTTTTGTTAGTTATGCATTTACATAGATTTTTAGGTGCAATGAACCATGTTATTTATCTTTAATGGGCTATATTTGTAAGCTTTACGTAATTTCGTACTGTATTGATTATTGGTATTATTGAGGGGGGATAGGACCTTTATCGGGACTCCGGGATCGGGTGTTTTTAAGCTCGGGATTTCGGGATTGACTCTTTCGGGATCCGGGAATCTTTTTTTTCGGATTTCGGGATGTCGGGATTTGCTTTATTTAAATTCGGGACCTCGGGATTTCGTTTTTTCAAGTCCGGGATTTCGGGATCAAGACCCCTCCTATCCCCCCTCATTATTGTGAAATAAGTTATTTTATTCATAATGATGTTGAGGTAATTTTTTTATTTTAATAATTGTTAGTAATTAAAAAGGATTAAAAAATGTTAATAAAAAAATATTCCCAAATATGGTCAACTTCTGAAAATTTCACTACTTTTGTTTTGAGATATGAATTATCTGCTGGAAAATGAATTTTTAGATCTGATTTTCACAAACTTATTTTGATATTAAGTGTGCCATACAATTTTGCGGTATATATATAAGTTTTACAATAAATAATACATTGATAAGTTATATATCTGGGAGAAATGTTAATAAAGTGATTGTTTTTTTTCTTTGTATACAGATTATGAAGAGTGTCCAAAGACATTTTACTGCTTGAAAATGTTTTTTTAAATGTTTATTGATAAAAACTTGTTTATGCTGTAAACTGAATTCATTTTCACTAAGTAACAATGCAACACAAACATGACAAAAAGACCTTCTGTACGAATAGAAAGGCCAGTAATTAAGAACTTGTTTTCTGATTGTCCAATTTTTTTTTTAGTCTAATGTCATAATCTTTGACTAACATAATTTGACTTAGGTCATTTCAATAACAGTCAAAACAGACTTACAAACAATCCATGAGGTTCTGTAGTAGTAGCTTAAATTGATAATCAAAACTGTTAGTTCTTCTCATACATAAGGTAAACCAAAAACATACTTGCTAAATACAACCATTGATTAGCTAGCTTGGTCACATTCATTAAAGATAGATTGAGAAATTAAACTCTGGCTTATCTGTTTTGAATTGTTCATGCTTCTAGTTTTATGTTATTAATAGTTATTTAGTGGAACCTTCCCTTAATTTGTGCCAAAATAATACAATTTTCCTATTCCTAAAACCGTGGGTCAATATGTGTTGAAAGCTATAAGTTAGTTGGCAATGACTAATTAAGTAAATTGATTGGTAGATTCTACCATTAAATCTTTAAAAATAATGAAATTCTAGGAAATTCTGATCAAGAGAATATTTTTGAACAGTATACACTTCAATTGTCAATAATATCTTTTCAACATTTTCTGTGACAAAGAAAAAACAATCTGTAAAAGATTACCAGACAAAGATTTTTTGCTAATATTTGTTGTTTTATAAGTAGTGTTGTTATTATTTATTAGTTGTTAAATACTCAGTTGTACATAGCTTATTATTTTTCTGCTGTACATTGTTGCTGTATTGTAAATAAATATGTACAAATATTGTAAAAGATAAGATTATCTCCCCTTGTATATATATATATATATATATATATATATAAATTGTCTATTACGTGTATGTTCTGTGTAGGGTAAAATCTCAAAAAGTCTTAATGTAGTCTTGGATGGTTCTATTTATATTGAATAAAATATATGAAATATAAATGTTACAATTAAAAGATGACGGTTGTTTTTAAACTTTACTGAATAAATTGCTGAAATGCTCTTTAGGGCTAACAGTATCATCATTCAATTAATTCTTCAGGCAGCCTTGAAAAAATGTATTATAATCTTTGAAAAGGATTATTAAAATTGAAATTTAGCAAAAATCACTCTCTATCTATATTCCTGTGGAGTATAGCTCTTGACATGGACAGATTTGTTTCAATCCCTTTTACCTGGATTTGAGTCTAGTTGCTTGATGTGTAACATTTTTCTCCAACTTCAGCTTTTCAACTGAGACTTTTGGTTAAAATAAATTTTTGAAATGTGCTTTATTTTTATAATTAAATGCACATTTATGAAAGATTATGAATATTTTCTTTCATTTGGCTGTAAAAAAACATTTTATTCTCTGACCCAGAGAAGTACTTTATTGATATTTTGAGCCAATGAAATCCTTTATAAGAAAGAGGTCACATGACACAAGACATTTTTTTAATGACTTCATCTTGGTAGAGTGGATAGAATTTTAAGCTTGGGTATCAATGAATATTTTATTTGATAATATTTATGCCTAAAGTAAATTAAATTATGCTAGTTTAAGAAAAGTACTTACCTGAGATCAATCAATTGCCATGGAGATAGCCACAATTTATATATTGATTGTTTAAATCCCACAAATAGTTTATAACCATGGTGATATTTACCCACCAATTATTATTATATATAATTCCATAACTGCAGTGCTAGCTTTTCTGCAAATGGTGATGTGCCCACCAATTATTGTTGTAAGGTCATCAGTTTTACATGTATTTATAATGTGCTATTGTTTATTTAGGTATTTCATGAATACCACATTAAATTGTTATTTTATAAAATGTATTGTTGATTCTTTATACTTAATATTACACAATCAAAACATTTTAAAAATATTAAAAGAGAGGCTAAAGAAATCAAAGGGACAATTTCAGGTAACGGAAATTGACTTAAAAGGAAAAAACCAACAGTTTACAAAACACAACATAAAAAACTAAAGACTAAGCAACAATAACTCCAACAAAACATGATTGATCTCTGTTGCTCTAGAAGAAAATGTAGTAGCTGCTCTAAATGTGACACCCATTGTATTATAGAGTGTTTATGTTGCACCTGGTTTCATGACCAAATGTTCAGAATCTCCCCCTAGCTTTCATAAGACCAGTACACCCTTCAAACAAAGCTTAAAATAATACTCAAAACTCCAGTCCTAGTCATTCATTAAAGAAACCACTTTGTTCTTCTGTCAGAGCAAGTTGCATCAAAGTCTCAACCCAAGTTCAAGTTAACTTACTAAAGTAAAACCTTTGTATGGATAAACCTTTGTCAAATTTTCGAAAGCAAGCTAATATATGGGTAGTAAAACTATTTAACTTGAGAATAAATTGTTGTGGATATCTTATTTTGACAGGTTCATACAAATGATAAGTAATCTACAATTATATTATGTAACACCACTAATTCGGGTCCGGCTAGAAAGCACATATCAGAAAGTAGTACATATTTAACACAAAATAGTTCCTACGCATAAAGTGTAGCCTTGACATTCATTGATTGTAATTTAAAACAAAAGAGCTGTGCCTATTTGAAATTGAGGAATTTAACATAGAAAGCAATGGGGCCATGAATTAAGGGTGTACTTCCTATAGATTATAGCTTGAAAATTAAATTAAGGTCCATACAGCGACTTGGTGAAAAAAATAGAACATATGTGTATTATAGATGTAAGTGTCTATATCTCGAAAACCTAAAATGAAATAAAAACAGAGACAACTGGTCCAAAAAATGAAAATATGGATATGAAGTTAAGTTCACGTTCAGTGATGACTCATTTTGGCAATCTCAAAAGAGTTGAAAAGAAGAAAAGAAAGCTAGTGGTTACTACAATTGGAGCATATACATGGTCACCTGGAACACAGATATTCCATAAAGTCAACCAACTCGTGATGACGTCCGTGAAAGTTTCGGAAAGATCTTCAACTTACCATTTGAAACCCTTGGTTCAATAGCTTTCATGGAAGCTATAAATCACTATCAAGGAAAACAGCATAGTACACTGGATCGCACAGATAAGATAAAAAGTTTAAGACTTGTGAAACATCTCGAAATACGTTTCTGAAATACAAGTGTCAAATACTTATCACAATAGCTGATGCATTGTCGTGATAAACTCCTCCCATATTATATAGTAAGACGTATACCGGTGTTTCTTTCAACTTTATTTAATACAGACAGATTATTTGCCTTTAAAAAATAAGAATAATTGTACTAGCTATAGAATCAGAGTAAAACAGTCTATCATACTAGGGTCATCCACTTCGACATATTCCTGAATATATGTTTATGAACTGAGCTCCTAAAAAGATCATTTAATTTATTTGTAGAATAAGATTTTTTTTTTATGTGAACGAATTGGCCAAGAGAGGAGCAGATACTTTTTCTTTAGTAATTACATAGCACTATTTGAACTATGCTATTCGCGATTGTGACTTAAACACATCTTAACTAGACGTACAATCTAATTAGGATGAATAGTATCAGACAAAATATTTATTACTAGTAAATAAATCCCAATAATAAAAAGCATTATTTTTTTCTTTTCAAAATTAACGTTGCAGGAAGGTGTTAGATTAGCGTCAAAGCTTTAAGCAATGCTATTCTGGTGTCATTAAATTATCAAAAATAATTATGACAATGCTGAATGAAATTTACTGCAAATAAATGAACGTATGTGTATTTTTGTATTTTATTTACTCAAAAATTGAATACTTGCAAAACCTGATCTTTATTATTATATTTGATGACATTAGGATAAAAAATTTAAAAAAAAATCCTACTGCATCTAGATATTCATTATATAGATTATCTATTACAGTGGTGAAGTTATTTTTGTATGTAAATCACAAAATTAACAAATCCAATATC
This sequence comes from Mytilus galloprovincialis, assembly GCF_965363235.1. Lineage (NCBI taxonomy): Eukaryota > Metazoa > Mollusca > Bivalvia > Mytilida > Mytilidae > Mytilus > Mytilus galloprovincialis. Next base: position 56,592,089 of record NC_134842.1, read on the forward strand.
ACTGAATTTTCATCGTTACCTTATGACTTTTAAACAGCGGCAAACTACTGTTGCCTTTATTTAAATGTATCAGCTAATTAAGCATATTATGTTGCGATTGTTCCTGAATCCGAAAGAAGAAAAACCAAATAGATGTATTTGATAAATAAAAAGGGTTTTTGGCTAAAATTTAGACTAGAATTTAAAAACAAAAAAACATAATAAGCTCGACATAGTAATTACGCGCTATTTAAACAGAACGAAGTACAGAGATCGCTGTTAAATTGACGCTGAATTCGAATATTAAAAATGTTAGTTATCATAATATTTTTTGTTAACAATGTTAACCCGCACATTAACAGTACATGGAATATGAAATACACTCATCTTTGGTTTCATTTATTATACGTCTAGCATACATTGAGTTATAGCTGTTCTATATTTAATTATTTCATGTAAGATTAATTATTGAATGATGAATTTTATATCCTTTTATCCCTGACCTAGCTTTTCCCCATATCAACTGATTTAAATGTCATCGACTTGTTGACTACTTCTTAACTGAATTTCAGAATTTGCTTGATTTTTTTTTCATTTTTTGAGTGGACATAATATAACTTTCAGATGTACGTCTGATATTGCTATAATAACGTTTTTGATAAAAAGAATCCCTGCATAGGTGCACACACTAACAAACACTTGTTTGTACTTACATACTCACACACACTTGTTTGTACATACATACTCACCCACACTTGTTTGTACGAACATACTTACACACACACTTGTTTGTACTTACATACTCACACACACTTGTCTATACTTATATATTCTGTCATTGTGTTATTTTTCTATCATTTTTGTATTCTTGTCTTTCGTTTTTGTTGATGTGCTGTATCTATATGCCGTGTTGTGTGTTTTTGTTATATATGACGTGGCTCTGTACTTTTACATCCCGTCTTTTTGTTGTTGTGCTATTGTAGACTTTGTATTCTTGTTTTTCATTCTTGCCAATATGCTTTGCTTATATGCCTTTTTGTGCTTCTTAGATACATATTTGTTTGATTAAGATTATATCACAATGTTGACAGATATCCCGCGTTGCGACATTTTTGCCTCTTATGTCTGTTTGATTTGATCATACATCGTTGTCAGTATATATGAATTTGATGCGACTGCCATACAAGTGAACGGTTTGGCTTTAAAACTAGATTTTACCTTCCACTTTTTACATAGGAAAATATCTGTACCAAGACGGAAATATGACTGTTGTAATCCATTCGTTTGAATGTGTTTAAGCTTTTGATTATGCTTTTGATTATGCCATTTGATTATGGGACATTCCGTTTGAATTTTCCTCGGATATCAGTATTTAAAGGTTGTGAACAAGATCGTTTAAATCTTTTAACAAACACACAATCACCAACGTCCAAACTTTAGAGGAACGAAGAAAAAGAAGAAAATTACAATTATTTTATAAAATTCAGAATAATAATGCCCCTGAATATTTATGTAACCTTGTGCCCCCTAAAATTCAAAGTACAACACAATATCCCTTGCGAAATGGACAAGATATAATTTTACCATTTTGCAGGCTGACACTAACTTCCCAATCCTTTATCCCATCAACAATTAAACTTTGGAATAATTTGAACATATCAGTTCGAAATGTAGACTCGTTATCAAAATTCAAAGTAGAATTAAAAAACTACGACATTCGAAATGAGAATCAATCTAACTTAAAACATTATATATATGGTCCAAGAAAATTGAACATAATATTAACCCAATTTAGATGTTCGGCATCGTTCTTGAATTGTGACTTGTTTAGAGCTAACATTATATCTGATCCAACATGTAAATGTGGTTTGGATATTGAGGACATGCACCATTTTTTCTTTGATTGTCCTTTCTATCTAAATGAAAGGGCTATTCTGTTTAATGGTCTCAGCTGGCTTCCCGAAGGCTGCGATTTGGACTTAACACTACTGGTTTTTGGAAAAGACACTCTTTCCTATGATCAAAATGTGCAAATTGTTAAACAAGTATTCAATTTTATAAAGAGATCAAAACGATTCCTCGTAGTATAGTATCAACATAGGTAAAACACACATCATCATCATTATCATCATCAACCTAATCTCTGTCGTTCTTTTCTCATTCCCTCTACTTTTTTCAGTATAGATAAGTTATATTTATGTTGTTTATATTATATGATGTATGCTCACGTTCAATTTGTATTGTTATATATATTGTATTGTGGAGAAGACTTTATAAGTATGTTTTACTTGTGTCTGATCCTTTTTCGCCTTGAGCAAATAAAATATGTTTAAACTAAAAACCAACGTCTGTATTTTTTGCTAAACGATGTCTTTCTGTTCTCATCATTTAACTGAAAAAGCATGTCAAACAACGCGTTTTAAAATCTAAAAATTCAACTGAACCAGTTTTGACCTAATGAGTTCATATATAGCCTACCATACGTGTTTCTACTTACATAATCGTGATTTAACGTATACATGAAATATGAAATACACCCCTCTTTGGTTACATTTGATATACTTTTGACACTGAACTATACTAATACGAATGATAATACAATTTATCGAATATTAGCTTTTATCATTTCGTGTAAGTATAATTATTTCATAAAGGATTAAATAACCGTTTACCCATGAAAACCGGATATCGCTGTTTACCTGTACACAAAGACTTATTAACGGTGCGTGTAGAATTACTCCAAGTATTCTGATTATATGTATATTTATAAGTGGCTGCTGCTTAATGTTCAGTGGTTTTCATTACATGTGTAATAATAAAAATATATTTCTTAGCCAACAATCGTTTACCGATGTTCCAGAAAACTCATAAACATTTCTTAAACAATTTTGAATGCTAGTATACAAATCAAGATAATACAAATTTCCCGAGTGAGTCGCATTAACTGAGAACTGAGAGAGTCCATTGGTTTAGCGTCTCCGGCTATATATAAATAAGGAGATGTTGAATGCTTGTCACGAGACAACTATCCACCAGAGTTCAAATAACGAAGATACAGGTAATTATTTATAAAAACTTATACCATAAAGTAAGCAATTAAATGACCAGACAATAAAAATTTGAAACAATTCAAACGAGAAAAATATAAGTGTTCTTATGCAGTACAATTTCCGAAACACAAATATGACAATTTAAGGAGGTAGACCTAGGTTAAGGGAAATAACTCTTAAAATCATCAGTACGTTTGTGTCAGCCATTTTCATAAATATGTTCTAAGCTTCTTGGATACATAGATTATTTCAAATCTGTTTCAGGTAAATGCTTTTAAAAATTCATTGACGAAACTTGACTTTACAAACGCATAACTGAGTTAAAGAGTTATCTCCCTAAACCAAGGTCTACCCCCTTAAGTTTCCTGACTTAGGACAGATACGTAAAGAATGTGGCAATACTTAAAATGTTTGTTGGTGTTACAGTACAGTTAACATAAGAACAAACTGTAAAAAAAAATATAGTATAAATGTATCCGCCGTCAAGGGGCGCTCATTTATTCAACATGTTACGATAGGAAAGATACACAATTTGTTAGTTGACAGATCAGACGGCTATTCTGGTGTTCACCACAAACTATATCTTATTTAATTAAAACAAGCTTAAGACAGGCACACAGTATTGGTCAACCTATTTGTACTGATGACCGTTAAACCGGATACTTGGAAATATTGAACTTTTCTCAACATTTACGTGTGTTTTTACCAGCCAATCAACATTCCTATAGGAATAAAATGTTTGGTTGTTTTTTAAATTTTAGTCGACATGTATCTTTATTCATATGAATGAATCAGGAGCGTCTGAAGAGGCTTGAAAATAAACAAGTTTTATCCACTATATAATTGATGTTCTCTCATTGTGTTATGTAACTATAAGATTTCATTTCAGGCCTATGTAATATAAATTGAAATAGCGATAACACAAGTACCGTTAAGTTTGCTTTGTCTTTATCTAGTGATAAATAATGACTGTCAGTTAACAATAGAACAGGACGACACAAACTATGATTTCAGCTTTCCTTTGAAATTCATATCTTGTGTAGTTACATTCCAGAAGCGCCTACGTATAGAGTATACATCTGAAGTTGGAAGGTGAAGAAGAAGAAGAAGTTGTTCATGTACTTTAACTCATTATTGATACCAGTAGTAGAACATTACGTTATGCAATAAAGGTTCCATCTGCTTCATTTGTTTTAAGCAATGTAACTACATGTACCTAAATTTTTATTTACCAGTAAGTGGCAGAGTTGTGACTTACAATCAACGTTCATGGTTTAATATTCCATTATCGAGATGGTCACCTTAATCTTGTGTGAAACGAAACAATCGTTGTCAAGTCATACGGGGACTAAATTTAAACAGAAGTATATCAAAAACAAGGCATGTAGTTGTCGTTTGTTGCTGTGTTACGTATTTGTTTTTCGTTCATTTTTTGTAAAATTCTCGTTTGAATTGTTTTATATTCCGGTGCCTTCTAAAGCTGACTAAAATGTATGGGCTTCGCTGATTGTTGGAGCCGTACGTTCACATATAGCTGTTAATGTCTGTGTCATTTTATCTCTTGTGGAGAGTTTTCTGATTAGCAAGCATACCACATCTTTATATATATATATATTCAAGCATATTACTATTGCATATTAGCGTAAACACCTGGTTATGTTGTATCTGCATGTTTCTTAAATGATGTCAAAGCTATCATCATATTCTTTTTAAAACCATATAAATGATTTATATATACTATGAGTTACTAATTTTAGGTTAATCATCTTCGACATCAATAATACGAATTATCTATTTACAGAAGTTGTTTTTTCAATATATAAAAAATTAGATGCAGGATGCCAATGCGACAACCTTTAATCAGAGACAAAATAACGCAGAGGATAACAATTATAAACGTCGTGGAAATTTTTTGATACACAAGTAACCATTGACCTTTTCCTATTTCAATCTAAAAAACAACTGTTTAATTTGAAATTGAATAGAGTATTACTCTCAAAGGATGAGATAAAACATGATAGTGCACTTTCGTTTAATTTGCATGAAACAAAAATCGGATACTTGATAAAACAGGTTTAAACAGTTAAACAGTGTTGAAAATTTAACGGCACATACTGTTTAAGATTTTGTATCAATTGAAACCAGAAATATTGTAGATTATATAAAAGAAGATACATGGACACTTCCAGTTTAAAGTCAATATCGGTCTCAAATATGAGAGTTAACATATAATGTTTTGAAAGAGAAGAAGATAAGCGGAAGAAGTCTAAATCAGGAATCTTATTATTTAATAAAAAAGAACCATTTCAAGTAAAAGATTAATGTTGTACACATTTAAGACTTTCTAGAATGCAACTTCGTAAAAAAGTAATATTATTAAAGAAATATTTTAGTGGTAAGTAGGATAACGTTTAATTTTTATGGATGAAACGGAAAGCGGGGAAGGGTGGGGTGGGCTAATTCCTTTTAAAATAAACAGGCTGAGATCTTTATTTTTGAAGAAAAAATGCAGAATGTGCCATTACACCCCCTCCCCCCACCCCCCCCCCCCATTCCTTAAAAAAATCGGAACAACTCGTTTTTAAGATCAATGCATTTAAATGGGGACATAAAGTCCCCCCCCTTATTTGTCCTGGATTTGGACCTGGATCCGCCACTGATATAAATTCGATAACAATATAAATGTATCAAAAGAATGAATTTCCTACTTCATTAGTGAATGAAATGTTTATGAAAAAATGGATTTTGTCTTAATATTATATAAATTCAAGCATATACTTTGATTTTTTTTAAAATTCATGCTCGTCTCTAGATCTGCAAGTTTTGATCGGGATTAAACACGTGTTACATTATGATCCAATCGCAGCTTACCGCCCAAAATTGATGACATAAGTTGAATGATTTTCTTCTAGAATTGCTGCTTATTTGGACGTGTATTACATGAACAGTTTTTGTTTATAGGATCAATCATGCATTGGTGAGTTGATAGGGATTTTATCTTTTGATAAGATTTGATTTTTATTTATTTATTTCCTGTCTTATTTTTATTGAAATATACACGTCAGTATCAACATTTCTTTACTCTCAGTGTTGTCCAAAATACTATTCATGTCCATATATTGAAGAAAACATTTATTGACCGAATATTTTGCTTCATAAAGGGGGCGGTATGTTCTTTTTTTAGTATATTAACTATATACTTTTGAACGCTATCACCCAAATTTGTTTAAATTAGCACTATTTACGGAAAATCAGGAATCATGGAAAACAGTAATTTGTCATCTGCTTGACCATAATAATTTTTTTCTCGTAATATTTGGGATCAAAATATCTTTTTTAGGAGAAACCATACCCACCCCTTTTTTGAAGTTAAATGTCTAATCCCTTAGTGTACTGATATGAATAGTATTTTACTGGAAATGTCTGAAAAAAGATATTGATGCTAACGTAAATATTTTGTTCAATAAAAAGACAGGAAATAAGTCGGTGAACCAAAAAGTTCAAATCTAATTGAAAGTTAAAGTGCCCATGAACTCACTGATCATGTACGGGTGATTCTATTCATAACAAGAATGTGTCCATAGTACACGGATGCCCCACTCTCACTATCATTTTCTATGTTCAGTGGACCGTGAAATTGGGGTCAAAACTTTAATTTGGAATTAAAATTAGAAAGATCATATCATAGGGAACATGTGTACTAAGTTTCAAGTTGATGTAACTTTAACTTCATCAAAAACTACCTTGACCAAAAACTTTAACCTGAACTTTGCACTATCATTTTCTATGTTCAGTGGACCATGAAATTGGGGTCAAAACTATAATTTGGCATTAAAATTAGAAAGATCATATCATGGGGAACATGTGTATTAAGTTTCAAGTTGATTGGACTTCAGCTTCATCATAAACTACCGCGACCAAAAACTTTAACCGGACGGACGAACGGAGAAACAGACGGACGGACGGACGGACGAACGGAGGCACAGACCAGAAAACATAATGCCCCTCTACTATCGTAGGTGGGGCATACAAAGTGTCCGTGTTACAACTAAAAAGAGTCCGTGTATCATCTAAAAAGAGTCCGTGTAACACCCGTTAATGTACTGTTTTTCTATAGCTCTGCGAGGGCAAAGTCGTACAAGTTAAGATAATCGGTAAAATAAATTCGTTACATAGTGAGCTAATGGCGTAATACAGTATATTTGCTGTCACCCATATGGAATTTACCGACCCCATATTATACCGTATTAGGTCACTAGCACACTATGTAACTAATATTATCAAAGGTACCAGGCTTATAATTTTAAACGCCATAAGATATCAGATAAGAAAAAAATTATGGTGCACATACTTTATATCAATTCTAAAGTGTTATTTTTTTTGTTTGTTCAAACTGAGGTAGAAATTGTTTTTCAATGTTTATTACAAACATTAAAAAACAATTTCTACCTCAGTTTGAACAAACAATTCGAAAACAAGAGAGTAATATAATAAAATTAAGCGTTATTGGGCTTAACTAAACTTTAAAGAAAAAAAAAGACTATCTTGAAAAAAAAACAAAATAATAACTGGAATATTAAACCGAGCAAATTGCAAAGATACTGGCTACAGTTTCTAGAAAAGGCAACTATATCAGCATGAGCTATCATTGATTTAAAATGCTTTAATCACAAAATAAAAAATACATTCAGTCATAGAAAATGTCACATCACTGCAAATAAAAAAATGTAAATAACAAAAATACCGAACTCTAAGTAAAATTCCAATCGGATAGTCCCTTAAAAAATGGCCAAATCAAAATATCAAAAGATCAAACGAATCTAAAACAACCGTCCTATTCCTGACTTGGAACAGGCATTTCCTTATGTAGAACAGAATATAAGAAACATCTGATTTCAGATTTTTGTTATTTTTATTTTACTTTTGATGGCTAGTTGAACCTCTCGATTGTATGACAGTTGCGAAGAGATTTAATTATATTGACAACAACGTATGAGCAAAATAAACAGACATAATAGGTAAAATTGTCAAAATTTTTTGGATAGCAGCAAACATTGTGTTATCATCTTAATCACTATAAAATAAACAAATATGTCAACAAAAAAATACAAAATGGCATTTAGAACCGCTATAGAAATAGCACATATGCCAATAAATTGAAAGACAAGAATACAAAAGTATGACCAAAGCACAATTACACAATGGCATGATTTCAGGTTGCTTTAACATTGACATATACACTCATGTCTCGTAATTTTTATTTTCATTTGTCACTGTAAAAGCAAAAGAAGTTACAAATTAGCTACAGTTTCATAAACATTTATTTTAATTTAAAATTATGGCTTCCGATTGTATCAGTATTTTTAAGAACATGGGTAAAAATAATCGTTAAAAATGTAAATTTCAAAGCTGAACAAGTCTTGCAGAGAATTTGAAGATCTTACATTTGTAAATTAAAACACATTCAGAATTCACGTTTTCCATATCTTGAAGTATTTGCGCTTCTTTTTAAGCGCATCTGACGGGTTCGACGGCGGAATCCAAAGACTCTCCTTGAGACGTCAACAACTATAGGCCTTGCGCACGTACATCCGACCGGAACATCGATATAGGTTTTTACATACTGCATTGTGTCACCGACACAACGCTTTTCAAATACAGGAATTCTATATGAGATTGGTCGACATTCATAGTCCCCTAATGGCGATAAACAATGTGAACAGCGGCATTTAGCAAAGTTAAGAACTTGGGGATATCGGTTTTCATCAATATCTTCTATCATATCCCAAGGACACACTGAGTGTTCGTTTAAAAATATCGGCGATACAACTGGAAAGGCAGTACATTGGGAGTCATCAACAATCGTATTTTGTAATTGGCTAGGAAAACGGACATTGCTCGGAAGATAGTGCAAATGATAAAGCTGTCTCTCAAATGAAATGGTTTCCTGCGAAATTCGACATTGGTTTTCTATAAGTTGAGATCTGTTTCCTCTAATCAAGGCCAGTGTGAAAAGAAGCAGTATTCTCTGAAATGATAAATAACATTAAATCAGAATTAATGCAGATTGTCTTTGTTAAAAGCGAAACAAGTTTTAATAAATAAATGTCAATTGTTTGATTTTCAAATTATTCAACATTGGCGTTCTGATTCCTTGATAGAAAGTGACTACTACCAAGGAATCTGTTGAATCACAATTTGATAATGTTAAAATTGATTTTATGTTTTTCAATGTTTCAATGATTTCAATATCTTTGTCACAGATCATATGTCCACAGGTATGTCTTACTTTCGATTCCGTATTTGTCATCATTCTTAGCATCGCCACATTAGACTTATCAATGAATACATACCCAAAATGATAAACACGACGGTTGTCACTAGTGGAGCAGAAATCCGCGTTCATTCATAGCTTTAAATGGTGTCTATACCTGAAGAGTTGTTGGATTCAAGGTGTGTTTTTGGTTGGTTACTGTCTAACAATGTCTTATCTTGTTCATTACAATTTTGAGACACGTTCTACGATGGATAAATTATAAATAGCAGGTAATCATTCGAAATGAAATCAAAACTGTTTTTTCTTAATCTAAATAATGAAATCATAACATGCTTATACAACTTATTGATTTTCTTTAAACCTACTTAAACAAAACGTATTAATTTTTATTTCACTGCACACTTTTCTACAGTTACGGTAAATTATTATTTGTTTAAAATCATCTTTAAAATTAATTGTTTTAGCTTATATGCTTTTTGATATATGTGTATGATATCACGATTCAGGAGTAAAACTCAACCTACTTTTTAAAATCAATGGGAGAAAACACTTTTTATATTTATTACATTAAAGATTGAGACTGCACTATTTAACTTAAATACAGGTGTGTAGATCACATATCTTAGGCAAAAATTAAAAACTCGTAAAAAATATCAATCAAATTTCAAAGGGTGAAAACAATATTCCATTTTGAGATTTTTGCTTACCCTGTCGACTCGCACAATATTTTGTTTTTTTTTTTATTTTGTTTTGTAAATAATCATTGAAAAATTCCATTTCAAATTTAAATAAATTCCAAATGGATTTAACATAAGCAAACACGTATTGTTTCTTACGCAGCAATAAAAACCAAGACATCTGAAAAATAATTTATTATTTAGATGTCCAGTTTGAAACTGTTGTATTTGTGAATTATGATAAGATTACTCTAAATTGTGCAATATATGATTTATTACTTCTGATATGAATCAAAAAAACCGTTATTAATTATATGGTTTATCACCATTTGTCTTAAAGTTTTGTTTGTTTCTCATTTTATATACTAATTTTGTAGAATAAAGTTATTTGCCAGAACCGATTTTTATTAAATTATGTTTTTTGTATCTCAAAATTCTCTTAAATATTCCCCTAGATTAAGACGGATTTCAATTCAAATGCAACTGCTTAGTTTTACATGTATGTAGGATGTTGACTGAGACGGAATCGAGTGAACTGATTTATTGGCATCCTTGGTGAGGTTTTGTAACTCCTCTGTTCGAGATTTATAGGACCAGGGTTAACATTCTGATTAACATCTTAATATGTCTATGTGCATGTCATAAAGTTCGAGACCTCTACAATGGTTGTCCCATGTCATTTAAACTGAAATACCCAAACGTTTTAGTTTTTTTAGTTTTTTTTTTAGATAATTTGCTGATTGTAGATCCTTGTTAGCCCTCTTAATATTTCAAATGATGATTGATTTTTTTTACATTAAACTACTGAAAAACTTTGAATTATTGAAATAGTAAGGCTTTTCTACCTCAAGAATAGATAACCTTAGATGTATTTGGCAAAACTTTTAGGAATTTTTGTTTTTCAATGCTCTTCAACTTCGTACTTTATTTTCCCTTTGGCCTTTTAACATTTTTTGATTCGAGCGACACTAATGAGTCTTTGTAGACTAAACGCGTGCCTGGCGGAAATACAAATTTTTAATCCTGGTATCGATGATGAGTAAATTTTCACCTAGACATGCTTACAAAATGTTAAGCATGGTTTCTATGATTATTTAATTGATATGAATGATTTTCTTTGATATCATATTATTTTTAAGTCTTTAATATGCAATTTGAAAAATTATTCATTGATTTATAATTTATGTTTTCTATTTTTACAGCAATAAGTCGCTAAATCTGCTGATCATATGGACTATCAATCACAGAGTTATCATCAGCTGATAAATTATAACAAACAATCTAACACTGCCCGTTTACAAATTTTAAAGGTATATAGAAATTAAGGTTTCAATTTCCTATAATATAGTTCTTAAACGCTTTCAGTCCTTATATTTCCTTGTCTTACACATATTCCCGATGAAGGAAAATAAAAACGCTTCGGACGCATAAAATTTATAATGTGTTGTGAAATTTTTACAATGGATCCTTGGTCGACTGTATGCTTTTTATGGGGTCGAAATTAGCGCTAGTCCGGTAGTCCGGGACTAGTAAAATTTGCGTCGGACCAGTAGATTTTGTCAGCTGGTGGTTCGGCGGACCAGTAGAAGTTTGTCGATAAAAATCACTGATTGCATCGCAATCTCCGTTTGTTTACAAAACAATTTACCAGTGAAATCAATTACACGGTACTGGGGGGTATTACAATTGATCAAGTTAATTAATATCTCGGGTGAGCGTCCTTCACAACAATACAAAATGTGGACATTTTTGGAAGGAGTTAAACCGCCGGACAAAAAAATTAAGATAACTGAAAATCAAAAGGAAGATCGAAATAAAGTATACGAAAGTGACAAAAGGAAGCGCAAATACCAAAAATCATGGGAAAAAGATTGTGAATGGTTGCATTATATAGTAGATCGGAATTTAATGAACTGTACAATATGTGAAAAATTTGCAGTGACAGATCTAGGGATAGGAAATGTATTTTCGTAACTGGATCTTCAAATTTGCGATGACGTGGAAGACAATGTGGATATTTTTTCTGTCCTTGATCCTGATTTTGATAGAGAAAATCATTGAGATTACCAAAGCCTTTATCAAAATCAGAATAAAGATTCCTTTGTTACTGTCTAACTTATGTAAACGAAAGCATCAAAATAAAATTAAACATCTTTCATTTATATTAGATTTGTCAAATTAATGTCATTTTTGCAGGACCAGTAGATTTGGAGCCGGACCAGTAGAGTTTTCAGTCCACTGGTCCGGCTGGCTAGTACACAAAAAAGCTTAAATTCGACCCCTGCCGGCACACCCGTTTACTAGTATATCATTCTGATTCTGCTGTTGGGATTTTTATTAAGACTCCTAAATGCTAAAACGCATAACAAATATAATCCAAAACGATTAAATACTGTATCGCAAGTCAAAAAAAAGGAAGAGATTATTTATATGGTTTTGTTACAACTTTGGGTTGACAGTTTTGTGATCTTCAGTGTTAAATACAAATAATGCATTTTTTCCAGACAATTATATTTCTAAAAATAATAAAGGCCGTCTGAATATTAAATTTTTCAAAACCGTAAAACAACTATTTACTAAAGGAGAAGGGGCTATAATGGCCAATATTGGCCTCAATTTCGAGAATTTTTCAAATTCTACTTATTCGTATGTGTATGGCTTTCTTTTTCCGTTGGACATATTCATTTTATGAAAAAAATGTTTTTTTGTAGTTATGACGTCACAATGCCGTGTTTTGACAACACTTCACATGCATATTTGTCGGCTTTTCGCAATTTTTTACTCATTTTCCCTAAGTTTTTTTACGAAAAAAGTACCAGCGCATTCTCGCCCCAACGAAATATTTTGTCAGACCAATAATATCAACTAAATGCATCTTATGTAGAAATATTTTTGTGGGGCAAAGCTGCGCTCATACTGAATTTTAATTAAAAACTTGCTCAAAACCGGCATCTAATTATCGTCCGTTCTTCCCGGTATCAGACAAAAAGGTTGACCAGGAACATATATGTATTTTTTTAACATGTTTTTTTTGTGTCAATGGTTGATAACAATAACGTTTGGCTATAGAAAGTAAATTACAAAGTGTTTTTCTTCATATTAAAGTATAAACATAGCCTCTCAAGTTAAGCCTAGCCCTCGCCGTCTATATTTATTGTAACTGATTACGGAACTGACGCACGGAATTTTACTGGTGCTGTGGTTAAGAAGCTTTTTATAGCGGAATAGAAATCAGCGTGTCATTGATTAAATTCTTGGTATTAACAGACAGAATTGAAAGAACTTAATATAATTTAAAAGATGTGATCATAGTTTTGAAAATGGTGGAATTCGTACTCCGTGAAAGGTAAGTTAAGCTTAAACTACATCATGAACTTTTCACTTAAAAAGTTCTTCCGTCTTTTCATATTAATTATTATCTCTTACGAAAAAGCGAATTGAGAACAAGATTTTAATTCTATATATATTTTTTTTCTTTTCATTGCTTCAAAGTTACTCAAAAATAAATAAGACGGAACACAAATTACAAAACTCGTATAAATTCCACGGCACAGCAGACGAAAACTTCAGTTTCCATTTTGCACTGACGCGTCTGTTTGGTAAAACTAAAATAATTTAAACCATGACATAATGAACAACAATGAAATGGCCATATCATTGATATAAAGTTGAATCGTAAATAAGAAAAAGAGAAGAAAAAAATGTTATTTGTAAAAGAGGGACGAAAGATACCAGAGGGACAGTCAAACTCATAAATCGAAAATAAACTGACAACGCCATGGCTAAAAATGAAAAGGACAAGCAAACAAACAGTAGTACACATTACACAACATAGAAAACTAAAAAATAAACAACACGAACCCCACCAAAAACTAGGGGTGATATCAGGTGCTCCGGAAGGGTAAGCAGATCCTGCTCCACATGTGGCAACCGTCGTGTTGTTTATGAGATTAATTAAAAGTACATAGTATATTGCATGAACTTCCAAGTTAAGTATAGAAAATATAATCGGAATAAAATAAACTAGACCAATTAAAGCTATTATGTCATATGTAAAACTAGACACCGCGAATGGGGATGTCTAAATAAAAAAAGCGAATAGACATTATTTATACCAAAAAGGAATCCACATGATTTTCCAAAAAACAAAAATAAGGAAGAGTTTGAGAGAAAAAGTATAACACAAAAACCCAATAAAGCAACAGCAAGACCGTCGAAGCTTTATTCAGCCGGAACTAGATACAACCTTAATTTTAGAACAATTACAAAAGTTTTATTCACAATCAATTTCAGAATAATGTCTTACTATTACCGTAGCAGTGGTACGTCCAGATGCTTATAGTCAACTAAAAACAAAATGTTCTAGCGATAATACAACAATCTGATTTGTTATCCAACAGTAAACATGGTGAAGTAAATGAATATATTTCGATTGTGTTTTTTTTAACATTTTTATTTGTTAATCTAAAAATGCTTTGTGATAGCAATTGAAGCCCTTGTGATTATCCGTTCATATGGTTGTGTCGATTAGAATTAGAAAACAAATTCGAAAATACAATAATTTATTCATTCAAGAATGCTTTATTGCATGGACCTATCATAACCAACATATATGGTTATTGTAGTTCATACATTTTAGGATTTGGTCATCAATCATCTATTGATTTAGTTGAACAATTAAAGATGCATAAACACCTGCTGGAAACAATTCAACAATATATTTGAGCAAAATCATCTAAAGAAAAGCAATTTTATGGCGTAACTAATGTTGGAAGTAAGGCTTGCCAGTCATTCACAATAGACATTTCCTCAAGCAATTTATATCCGAGGACTTCAGTGGTATTTATTCAGAGTGTGATATAAAAGTACTTTAAATACACAGCTTTGATCCGTTAAAGGAAAATAAAACAAAAGTACAGAAAATCATAGTTCACACCAAGTTTGAATTTTAATCACAACCATGAACAGAATTTGTTTCATATATCTCTGTTCAAAGCATTAAAGTTCAAATATAAAATTTGATCAAGACTGTCAGTTAGGCTTTCTTTTTTATAATGCTTTCGTGCTAGTAAAGTATGTGGCTTTGAAAACTAAATATCGATCTGTAGTTTTATCGATGATTCGTGTAACAGATCTACCAGTATACTCGATCCGGAATGTTAAAGTTAGGAATCCGTGTGTGTCGTTCTGTTAACCATGTACTCTCTACATTTTTCTAATGCCATATAAAACATACTGTCTCGTTCTTCTCAACATTATTCGACGTCTAAAAAGGTCCAAAACTCTCTTAGTTACAGACACGACTCTTGGTTGTGAACAAGTGCAACCAACTGGAACATCTGTGTAAGTTTTAATATACTCAAGTTTATTGCCAACACAACGTTTTTCAAAAACAGGTATCCTGTATGACACTGGACGACATTCAAAATTACCGTATTGTGACAAACATTTAGAGCATCGACATCTAGCAAAATTTAAAACTTGAGGATATCGGTTTTCATTGACGTCTTCTATCATGTCCCAAGGACATATTGATCTTTCGTTTAAAAATACTGGTGATATACTTGGAACCATATTACATCTTGTATCATCAACATTTGCATTTTGTGAGTGATTTGGAAATCTCACGTCATTTGGTAAATAGTGCAAGTGTTGTAGCTGTCGCTCAAAAAGTGTCGTATTAACTGTTGCATGGCACATACTTCCGGTTGTCATATTGATGACCTTCAGAAAGGTCAATGAATACAGAAGTAAATGTTTCTGAAATTAAAAAAAAGTGAAATATATATTTAGACATCAGATGAATACATCAATACATACAAAGTCTATTTATACTTTCTTTTTAAATTTACTTGGAGTTTGGTAATTTTCTTGATTTACATTTTACAAAAAAGTAGTTTCAGACAAGTACTAAAATAACGAATTTTACCAATTTTATTAATTATGAAATACAAGTTATTGATCTTGAGATTATAGATTGTGACATAGAACATAAAAAATACAACAATTAATGTCTAATGTCTTTGAGTTCAAAGCTATATAATTGTAAAAATGTAGCATTTTTTGTTAAAAAATGAGGCGGAAGATATTTATTCGAAACGAATGAGTCGGAAAAAAAACCACGGACAACGCATTGACAAAAAACAAGTGAACGAAACAATACATGTAAACTTAAAATTCAGCATTCGAACGTCATCGTAAGCCGTGGATGAGCACCAGAGATCCTTTAATTTTCGGATTACGTATTCGAATTTTATTATTTATGAACTTTTAGAGCTAGACATATCGCATTTCAATAGACGAAGACCGTGCTTTTATGACTGTGTAAATACTCGATTGTTGCCTCATTGTCGTGTACACCACATTTCTTAATATTTTGAGATCACAGTTACATTTGTATTTACAAGATACAGATTTGTTGAATTTTGTAAATATATTTGTCTGTAGATCTTCCTAAACATTTAACACGAAAAGACAATAAGTATGGTTGATTGCTGTCATTTATATATCTTTAAAGTACTACTACCTACACACATTTCGATAACAACAGTCTATATAATGTATCAAAGGATTTTAAATGTCAATGAAAGATGTAATCTTTTTTTTCTGAAAAATGTAGTAAATTCTGTGAACATATAAACGCAAACATATTATCTATGGTTTGGCCGATTTGTACGTATAGATTCATATGAATAATATAAGCAGTAAGAAAGGCTTAATTCAAAATAGATGAAACAAGCTTTATCCGATTCGATAACATAAACAGTATATAATTATTTCTGCATCTGATTCGTATTTCGACTAAACCAATGTGTCTTCAGTGATGCTCTCAGTCATAACATTTTAAAATCAAAAACGTATTTATAAGACGAAGAGCTCATTAGCCAAAAAACAGGAAAGAAGTAAAGTCAATGTCTGGCAAGGAATCATAGTTTTGCATGAGGGAGATGTATTCCTCGAATGTTATTATTAAAATTCAAAATTTTAAACAGCAAATTTATGTAACTTAATGCAAGATCTGTATTTTCAGGCCTTACTTTGCAGAATAAAGGTTTTAAATGTTTTATGATCATACCTTTTGACGGGTGAAATAGTCCATACCAAAAACGAAAACATTTATCGTGCGTTTTTCCTCATTTGAACAAATGTGAAATATTTTCAGTTGTCGACACAAAAGGTTACATGTTAGACATGTTGTAATATAAATCTATTTTAGAAATTTATTTATATTTCTTAAACCACTTTTTTTTGTATGTTAGGTTTTCAAAATATAATTCATAAAATAGTAGGAGTTACAATAAAACATTAAAATTACTTCATTCAATAAGGAAGCAATACAGAAATTATCAGCTAGGTAAAAATTCATTCATGACATTCATCGGAACTCCACAGGGTGTTTATTATTATTTTTTTTTCTCATAAACGTCAAAGTTTGATGAGATATATAAGGGTAAGAAGATATGGTATGATTGCCAGTTAAAAAAAACTCTGCATCAGAGACCACATCACGTAGAAGGTTAGCAACCAAACATCACCGTACGGCTTTCATCAATGTAACAGTTACCGGATTTTTCTCTCTGCATATTTGACAACTTTAAACAATAATCAATTTCTTTTCACTGATTCATTAAATACGAAGATATAACTGCATCATAATGGTGTGGAATAATCTTTATAATGTAATGTGTATGTTTAAATTGTTACCAATGCTACTGTTAACAGAGAAATTTTCGCAGCAGTTTTATTTTCGCTATTTTTGCAGTAAGAGTGGAAACACGAAAATAAAAAGGACCACGGATATTTCAAGTATTTTGAATCATAAATTGTACAACATTTTTATTTTGGTTACACCTACCTAACTTAAAGATATATTTATTTCAAATTGATACGCTACTATTACTCTGTAAATCACGTTAAGGTTAAATATTAAAAATCTGTCGAAATAGTTATTTTACTTCAGCCATAACATATGAGATAATTCATTCACATTGTTACAACAATACCACAAGTAAGTTAAATCAAAACAATATTTTGCAGTCAGTGTTTCATGTTGGTCAAATATATATTTTGAATTGATACGATAAGATATCCATACGAGGTCATATGTACGTTGTTTTATGTTACTAGTAACTCCATCATGTTTGTTAAATAATTTGGCAATACCAACAATAAACAAAACATTACTCCCCCCTCCCGAAAAAACCACAACGAAGAGACAAACAACAAGGAACGATAAAGCACCCAAAAAGGAGGACGAACGCAATGTGCTACGGACAGGTAAACTTGCTTCTATATTGAATTGTTGATAGAAAAAAAAATAAACAGGTCAAGATTACAACCTTCGTTTAATTACAATTATATCATCATTTAGAACTCACACACAAAATAAATCATTTCATTTATACACTTCTAGTAAAATGTAAAATTACAAAAATACTGAACTCCGAGGAAAATTCAAAATGGGTAATCCCTAATCAAATGGCAAAATCACGTTAAACGAATGTATATTTTTGACGAATTGTTTCCCGGTGAGTGATAGTTTACCAGCTTGTGTAACCATACATTGGTAATGAAAAACCATATAGTACTGAATTCCGCGTGCACGATATGTAATTCAGAGTATTAACAATCAATAATGAGTAAGTGGTATGAAATGATTTGAAGTAAATGATAGGTAAAGCAAATAATTTATAGCAATATTAATTGCCTATTATGACATACTTAGCATTCACTTTTCTTCTACTCTTAAATAACATACCAAACAATCTTTATTTTGTTTTTTAACTTAAACAGAAATAATCATAAAATTCCGCAATTGATATCAAAGAAGGACGAAAGATACCAGAAGGACAGTCAAACTCATAAATCGAAAATAAACTGACAACGCAATGGCTAAAAATGAAAAGGACAAACAGACAAACAATAGTACACATTACACAACATAGAAAACTAAAGAATAAGCAACACGAACCCCACCAATTATAAAGAAGTAGGTCCAGAAAGAGCCGATTTTGGCCTCAAATTTCAGGTTCATCTGACGAAATATTTTGAACACCTTTTAAACACTTAAGTGTCTATTTCAGTTGATTCAATTAGTTGATGTGGAAGATTTTAACTGATTTAGCCATTAAATACGCTTCAATTCCAGCTTAAATATGAAAAATCTATCAAATATGCCAAAAAATGTCACTTTTCAGATGTTTTGTCAAAAATGAAAGTGGCCGCATCCGTGTTCATCCTCAACCTTTATATATGTTATGTATCATCATCAACTACAACTAACGTTTCAATATTAAGAATGAACACAAACGCGGCCACTTTCATTTTAGACGAAAACCGTCTAAAATTTAACTGAAATGCTAAAATTGTGAAGATTTAAGTAATTTAGCATATCTTAATGATGGTAGTACCCGATATATGTGCATTGTATTGTCAAAAACAGCCCATAGTTATGTAGCAGAAGCATTCTACTTTCCAATAAATAACTAAAAGTTCACATTTTAACATTTTTGTAAAACTGCTATATTTCGGGGCCAAAAAGGTGTCTTACTAGACCTACTCCTTTGGGAGTTAGCCGGTTGTAAGTATAAACGTGGTGTAATGTAACGTATAGTGACGTTGACATTAGTAAGAAGTGTTTTCCTTATCCATAGATGATTTCAGAGTAATAATTAGATAGTATTTTTTATAATATAAGGCGATCTATCATATCTTTACTGGTATCTCTTTTGAATTAAAATGAAATAACAGTTACTTGAATGATACTGGCAAAACAAGCTGCGCTAAAGTAGTTTCCTTGTCTCAAACCAGGTAGAAAGAAGGATTAAACATTAACCTATTGTTAAGCTTATAATTAGTTGTAGCTTTTGCTTTGTTTGTGCAACGTTTGAAAGTTATGATTTTTTTCTTGAAATAGTAAAAAACAAACAATGTAGCATTATTTCTACTAAGAATCTTATTTTCAACATTGGAAGCATCATTATTGACTATTTATATCAATATTAATGTTATTATTTGACTAAAAACAACCGTTAAAGTCTCTTTTAATGATATATAAAATCTAACTTTCTTACATTTGAATTTTCTACAAACAATGAATAAATTTAACAAACTATTCAAATGTATATTGATATATTATTATCATTTCAATATATATATATATATATAAATCACACATTCATGCGGTTTTCAGACAAATAAAAAAAAATATATTTAAATCACAATTTACTTACCATATTGTAAGGAAAGAAATGTAGTAAGCTAGTAAGGTAGTAACCACATGCAAGACAAAGTGAAACAAACCCCATTGATAATTCATTTATATACCCGTATACAGGTATCAATTCTTTAAAATACTATCTAATTATTACTCTCTATCATCTATGGATAAGAAAAACACACCTTACTAATGTCAACGTCACTATACGTAACGTTACACCACGTTTATACTTACAACCGGCTACTTCCACTTATTATCAAATGTTGAATGAAAAATTGTATGTATCATATAAAACCATATCATATAAATTCAATACAATAATTGCGGCTCATTTTAAACAAGACTTCATAATTGTCTATTCAAGTAAATTTCAACCAGTTCTTGGAAAATGAATGAAAGTTTGAAACGAAGTGGAAGTGCTATTATATAATGTAGGAGTTGAGAGATCAAAATAAAGTGCAAAAAAACACAGAATGAATAAAAAATAGTAAATCAAACACAACGATCGATAATATCAAAAATTCTTAATTATTTGCAAAATGAGAAAAAAAAAATGAAAAAAAAAAAATGAAACAGAATTTTTTATTTGTTTGATTTAAAAAAAGTACTTTTAATGTACCATCATTGATAAAAAAAAATATATAAGATATGAAAAAAGATTATGAAAACCTTTATCATTATTTGAACTATTAGTTCGATAAAGCCGTCTTTTGGGGGACCCGAATTTAAAATTTAAAGTATACATACGATGGTCAGAGGCACTGGCTTAATTTTTCTATGTTGTGCTTTGTATACTTTTGTAAAAAGCAAGAAAACAAAATAATCAGAAACGAACCACAAAAAAAAAAAAAAAACAACAAAAAAACAAATGGCAAAAAGGCATCTTGTGAATAACTTTGCAAAGAAAAAATTAATTAAAAATAAACAAAACTAGAATAAAAATACTTTGGGTAATAATATACTGGTTCTTTTATTTACATTTGGTAATTAAAGTAAAACATATTTTTGATGTAAATTTAAAATAATTCAAATTTTCTTCGCCTTATTAAGATGTGTTTATAAAAATTTTTTAGAGAAAAGAGTTTGTATTCTCAACATCCGTTCTACTGACCATCACTCTAAAGTCTATTTTGCATTGAAATTTTATTTTAGATAACGATTCAAAAAAAATAAGTGCGGATTTCATTTGAAATATACACTGTCAAACATTTGCTGTTGATATAGAAAACGAAAATATTCAGACAATTGCCAATCAAATATATATTCGTTTCATTGAATTGTCATGTAGAACAACCTACAACAACAATGATTGCAATTCGCCGTTTCAGAATCTAATACAATATGTGTAATGTTTTCAAAAGTGTGTGTTAAAGCGTCTAGACTGGAAGGAAACGTCCTTTTATATTTAAATTCAATCATTGACGTGAAGTTTTATTCATTTTGGGGTACAAACAATAATATTACTGATGGTCCTTTAGATTCTAAAACAGCAAATTGGTATCATTAAAAAAGCGGCAGATTTTTTAAATGAATTTTATTGTGTGCTTCCTGTGTCCTTTATATCATAGTTATCAAAGGAACCAGGATTATAATTTAGTACGCCAGACGCGCGTTTCGCCTACATAAGACTCATCAGTGACGCTCATTTCAAAATATCTATAAAGCCAAACAAGTACAAAGTTGAAGAACATTGAAGATAAAAAATGACAAAAAGTTGTGCCAAATACGGCTTAGGAAATCAATGCCTGGGATAAGAAAATCCTTAGTTTTTCGAAAAATTTAAACTTTTGTAAACAGGAAATTTATAAAAAAAAAAAATGACCACATTATTGATATTCATGTCAACACCGAAATGTTCACTACTGGGCTGGTGATACCCTCGGGGACGAAACGTCCACCAGCAGTGGCATTGACCCAGTGGTGTAAATAGTTATCAAAGGTACCAGGATTATAATTTAGAACGTCAGACGCGCGATTCGTCTACATAAGACTCATCAGTGACGCTCATATCAAAATATTTATAAAGCCAAACAAGTACAAAGTTGAAGAGCATTGAAGATAAAAAGATCCAAACAGTTGTGCCAAATACGGCTAAGGAAATGAGTCTTGCATAGTACATATAATCATAATTAATTTTTAAACATTGCCAGGACCAAATTTTATGTTCAAACAACAATCTGAAGTATCTTTCATATTTATGTATTTCATGTCAAGACGTTCCCAGTGGCAAGTAAGAGGCAACACTTGTTGACCGATGATAAAAGACTAATCAAAGATCAAGGGCATATCATTTATGTAAAGCGCATGTATCGTCAACATAACACTCTTTAGTTGCGCGCGAACAAGACAGAAAAACATCAAATTCAAACTTGTAAATTCAAACGAAGCAAAATCTGTTTATATAATAGCTAAGAGGTTTCATTATCGAATATAAGTAACTATTGTTATGACGTAAATTACCAAAAATACAAATATCATTTTGACACAATGTTGATCATGGGTGCGTTACATTCCCCTTGAAATCTATTAAGCGTATAAATTGTTTATTTTTCAAGAAGACAATTCGAAAACTAAATAGTTCGACCAAAATTTGCTTTCAAGAATACCTGACCTGAGAAATTATTTGTACAAAGCCATAAATGCAGAAATGTTATTAACAATAAATTTCAAGGGAACATCTGTTTTGATTTTTGTTTACATAACTGCGATAATCTATAATAATTAAATATTTAAAATTAGAGTAAGTAATCAAGTAGGGAGATCGCGGGACAATATCGCAAAAATATAGTTACAAGATCTCAGTATTGTCTTTGGTGGTACGGAAAATTTAAGATCTGTAGAAATCGAACGAAAGTGTGAAAAATATTGCACTAACAAGCACGTTCATACATCTATATAATTTAAAGATTTCAAAAACCTATAATAAAAACCATTTACTTGATATTACTCTTTACGTTACAGAATAAATTCAACACTAACCAACATAACATATGTCAATAACCGCGTCATCTTTAAGACTCTTAAAAGAATTCTAAGAAATCTATAAATAAATAACTGAAAATTAACATTCTATTTTCCCACTCAGACAAAATATTTAGGTGCAGGGATGGAGCTACCTGTTGTAGGTAAGACACTTAAAAACTAATATTAACCTCTTGTATATATGAGCAACTCATGTAATACGAATATATGTGTTTGAAGTTCACAAAAGTAAGTACGGTGTACTTTTAATATAATCAGTTATTCTAGCTCTAATTGTGTCCGATCTTGCCGGAACATTGGTATCGAGTGAGTTTTTGATAATTTACAATAATTATAAATTTCCACGATCTTGGTTATACATTAATCAGGTGCACATGAAACCTAGATAAAAAAGTACTAGTACTTGTAATCTGTCCCGAATAAACGCAATTAAAGACAGTAAACATTATAAAGGGAGTATTTGAAGTAATAACAAAGCAGGATATATTCTACCACCAAAAACTAAAGACTCTGCATCAAGAATACCCAATAATACTGAATATAATATCGACAACTCCGGAAGGGTAAATGTATGCCTATTTTATTTTATCTAATGGCCTGTAACATATTTTGAAGGGAACACACATAAGATGTTTAGTATGACAAAGCCTTTTTTGTCCATTGAAATACATTTCAAATAACAGCAGTCATATAGTTTTAAAAAAAGTCTCGCAGATATCACTATATTAATTTTAGAACTTTGTCTTACACGCTTGATTATTAGCTTTATACTGCAGTAAGTTTAAAAGTACATCGTTCTAAGATTGTGTCCGTGAAATTATAATTATATGGAAATGCCCTAGGAAAAAATATTATTGCTCATATTCAGTTTTTAAAAGAACTTTACCTGAAATAAAACATTTAGTAGATTTGTCGATAATGACATTTCGTATATCTCAAATTCTTGCTAAGTACCTTTATGCCTCTGGCTTTCAGTTTATTGGGAATACTGTCAAAGGTTCATCATGAGAAGCGTTCCGGAAGCCGAAAATTAATCATGTTTTTTTTCTTATACTTAAATGACATACGTAAACTTATGTATCTTTATTATTAACTTATTGAATAAAGATAACACATTTTGTTTCCATTAAATGCAATTTTAATAGCAAAATAATCATAACTTCATAAAATAAAAGAAAAAAGGTGTGTTATAATGTATTCTTTTCATGTAAGCAAACTAGGTCGTAAGAAGTAAGCTCTAAAATTCCGTTAAAAACTTGGATTTTTATTAAGGTTTGATCTGGTGTCATAAAAGACATTGTCAACTTTGGCTACGTTTCAATTGACAATGTTTATCGGGGTAAACAATCTGCTCTATCATCCTCTCAGATTTGTATTATTAATATAATGTCTTATCGTTTTAGTCCAAATAATTATAAAATTGTCTTTCCATACAACCATTTTCAGGAAAATTGTTTGGTCAAATATTGTAAAATAATTGTATAATGTTAGAGATTGCATGTTAGTTACGTAAGCGCGTAACTGTTTATATTCTTTTGTGTTGTCGGAGATGGAATATGTTCGTTGTTGTTCTTGGATTTGCATGTTGTGCCCGACTATCATATTATGTGTGCGTTTCTCTGTTCTGAATGTTCTAATTGGTGTTTTAGCTGTATTTTTGTCCCATATTATTTTACCGATAGTTTTAAACATTGTCATAAAGCCGGAGGCTTGGGATATTACCTTCAATCCACTATTTATTCTTAAGATTTCCTGTACCAAGTCAGGATATGACAGTTGTATTCAAATGGTTCATTTCTATGTGTGTTGGTGTGTGTTTTTGTTCGATTTTGGTGTTCCTATTGTTCCTTTGTTTTCCTCTTATAGTTGATGTGTTTACCTCGGTTTTGGTTTGTTACACAGATTTGTTTTTTTCTTAATCGATTGATGACTTTTGAACACTGGTAAATAACTTTCTAGTTATCTCTCCATACCAACCAACTAAATACGAAATATTAAAATGAAAACTATTGAAATCATTTTTATTTTTTTTTTCAAGAGACCAACTGTATTTTTGTATTGTGGTATGTCTTTCTCGTACATATATCACATGTAGTTAGAACACTAGTGACCACTCTCTCAATGATAAATAGGTGTATGTATCTACCAGTTAATACGATATTCCAAAATGTGCATTTCCCTACATAATTTCATCGATGGAGGGAAACAAGAAAAGCTATTTAACCAAGAATTCCAAGATGTGAAACTGATATTATTCCTTCGAAAACTTTATGGACACAATTTCGAGTCGATATATCTTTATGAAATATCTATTTTACAGATGATGACGGTTATTATTTTTAATTGTAGGAAGCATAATTCCGTTCTTATTTCTCGAGTATGACACAGTGAACTTTATGACGATCAGGTTACCCTTAGTATTTAGTTTTCTATGCTGTGTTTTGTATATCGTTAATGTTATTTGTCGTTTGTCGTTATATGTTTTTCTTTCTAATGCGTTATTTATTTGTCATGGACCAATGAGTTTCAATATCCCTTTCGATCTTTCTCTATGTTTTCTTAAACTTGCCGATATCAAAAAGTAAAATCACAAAAATACTAAACTCGGAGGAAAATCAATTCGGAAAGTCCATAATCACATAGCAAAAAAAAAAATCAAATAACAAAACGCATCAAAAACGAATGGACAAGAACTGTCATATTCCGGACTTGGTACAGGCATTTTCAAATGTAGAAAATGGTGGATTTAACCTGGTTTTATAGCTAGCTAAACCTCTCACTTATATGAACGTCGCATCAAATTCCATTATATTGTCACCGATGCGTGAACAAAACAAACAGACACAACAGGTAAAAATGTAAAAAAAATAGGGGTACAGCAGTCAATATTGTGTTATCATCTTAATCAATACACTGCGTTGGTATTATATGGCAAGAAAGTAGATATAACATTAAATAAATAGAGTTTGTTGCATTTAACCAAACAAGAAGAGTACTTTCCCCTTTATTTCTGTACTTGTTTGGCTTTATAATTATTTTGATTTGAGCGTCACTGATTAGTCCTATGAAGATGAAACGCGCGTCTGGCGTATCAAACTATAATCCTGGTACCTTTGAAAACAAATTGCAATTGTTAATGTACTGTTTCAAGATTGTTATTGTAATAATTGCATGAAAAATCTTTCTTATATTTTTCATTTCTGCATTCATTTATTAATTTACTTCAGGCAGACTTAAATAAAACCCAAATATTGAAAATGTAGCCATGATGGTGTACTTTACGTTGCATATGTTTGTAGTTAATATCAAAATCGACTTCGATCTGGCCTAGATTTCATAAAAAATTTAACGAGATATCTCTTCCATAGCGTACGCCCATAACGGCGATAGAAATGCTTATAATGTTTCTTTACTGAACATTCCAGTTCTTTCAATATTGCATCTAGCAAACATCTGGTATTAATTTTGACCTGTGTTAAGAGAGACCCATATCTCTTGCACGTTCAAGACACCCTTGTAGATTTAAAAAAAGAACAGGCTTATGCCGCTACAAGGCAGTGCTCGCACCCACAAAGTGGAAAGGGATTACTATAATTTGCAAAACTTGTTTCCCAATCACTATAAATACATATGTTTAAACTAATTTTTAATCTCTCACGTGAAACAAATGCAATCATGACAATGATGAGTAATATAGACTTTCTAATTCACAGATCACCACGGATTTGTTCTTGACTGCATTGAATTTTGAATCATCTCCAGGTGTTCACTATTTTTTACTTGCTTCTTTTGACACTATAGTTCGTTTTAATGATGACATGCAATAATTAGTTAATAATAAAAAAAAATGATGGTTTCCAGTCCTCGTACCTATATCACATTACATAAAAGTTAGAACCTCTCGGTGATAAATGTGGGTATTTAAAATCGCGAGTATTGTTCGTTAAAATCAATTATCGGACACCTGACGGATCACATTTGATGGAAGTAATTACTGTAATGGACAAATTTATAATTTGAGAGAACAATTAACACTCATTTTGAATATTGATTTGGACCAAAACACTTTAACGTGCAATTTTGATTTTGAAATTCCACTGAATTGATAAATCACGTATGCATTCATGCTACCTGGAGTATCTTTTACAAATTTCTGCAACGTCTCCATTTCAATAGGATCTTCTTAAGCTATCATTAATGATTAATCATATATTGTTATAGCCAGTGGTTATGCATTTATATATATCTTTTAATCATTTTAAACGGATTTGATTTAGAAAATTCTTATATAATTGACGTATATTAACATCTACGGATAATTCAGATATTGTCTAGTTATTGATAAAATACCCAATTACTTTTTTTATATTTTATTATACATGCACGAAGTAGTATTGCTATATCCTTATTAACGCAAAATAAGACAAAAGGCAAAAATTAAATAAATGAAATTAAAAAAATGTCTAAAATGACAAAGAATCTGTTGATTTAATTTCAGGTAATATAAAGATATTGCTCCGAGACTACAAAAATAACGATTATCCTCTTGCGTACATGAGCATAATAGGATTATAATTTGTTACGCCAGACGCGTTTCGTCTACATAAGACTCATCAGTGACGCTCAGATCAAAATATTTATCGAGGCAAACAAGAACAAAATTGAAGAGCATTATGGACCCAAAATAAAAAAAAGTGGTGCCAATCACGGTTTATGTCATTTATGCATGGGATAAGAAAATCCTAAGTATTTCGAAAAATTCATATTTAAATAAACAGGAAATAAAAGCGTAATGGAATTCAATGCAACTGGCATTCAAGTGAGAAATTCGCTAGCTATAAACCAGGTTTAATCCATCATTTTCTTCATAAGGAAATGCATGAAGCAAGTCAAGTATTTGTTTCCATTCGTTTGATGTGTTTGAGCTTTTGATTTTGACATTTGATAAAGGACTTCTGTTTTGAATTTCCTTTAGAGTTCGGTATTTTTGTGAATCGTCGTATGTAAACATGTGTTAATACATTGTCTGGTTTTGGTTTTTTATTTACTATGTTTAGATTCGTTGCTGTTTTATATCTCAAAATGTGTTTGAAATGTTTTTCTAAATTAAAATCCAAGTTATTATTCTGCACATAAAATTTTTCCTTATTACAATTTGAATTTTTACTTTGTACAAATTGTAATACGTACAAAAAGTGTTTGTCCACATTTCAATTTGAAATGAATTCACTTATACCTTGCACAAAGATTTAGAATTTATGATATGGATTTGGAAAAAAGCATTGATAAACATTACAGCATTTCTATTAAATGTTTACATATTCATTACTTACAAAATATATAAAAAATAGTTTTGTATAATTTAAGTTACTTTCACTGATCTAATCCTTTAGCTGTGCGTGCATGGCTAACCCTCCCTAATTGTTTTTTTTTCTCACACATTTTTAAACAATTTTTGCTGAGTATAAACATGTGTCGTTAACAGCTTCAATTTGAATTCTAGACTAATATCCTGTAAATTGTGTTTACAGTTAATTCAAGGCAGTACCACAATTTAGTTAACACAATCATGGTTGTGCTTTCGTGTATTATTCTGCGCTAGGTTCGGAATTTCTTCGTCAAATTTATTGTGATGATCAGCAATGATGGCCATGTTTAAAATATATCATCCTATGGGTAAACGACTAAAAGGATGTACATAAACACATATATATCTCCAACAACGTATTTAAACAATTGACCCTCACTAATGAATTGCCCAATAGAGTTAAAGAAAAGTTGAATCCAAAAATATTTCCTTACGCCTTTTAAATGTTTAACTTTTAAAAGTATATAGCAGACCATTTTTGAATCATTTTGAATTATTATATATCATTTGTAAGTTTTAAGAAAATTCATAATAAATATTGCACACATTATGATTTGTTCAGGCATTTGTTTGACAAATTATAATTTGTATAATTATAATATGTACATTATAATTTGTACAAGATGATAACTTATTTTTACAAAACATAAACATATTACCATTGACAATTACAATATAGACGTAATCATTGAAGATTGCTTCGGTAGATCGGATCGAAATCGAGACGCTGCACAATTTGTAAAATATACTTCGGATAGTTTTACATCTACGTAATACGAATGAATACGTGATTTATCAATCTTATGAATTGTCAACCAAAAATAAAGCACGGTGTTGGCAATAAATATTCGGAATGAATTATGTGTCAGAACTAATTCTAATGAATTTTTTATACTAAAATTAGACTGAAAGTCACTGGACAAATTGTCACATTGAAAAAAATTTACGTACAATAAGTAACTGAACAAAAAAGTCACATTTTAGTTTAGATTAATTTCTATGTATAAACGAATAAGTGCTAGTTGAATTTAAACTGAGTCTTTTGTAAACGAAACGCGCGTCTGGCGTAAATACTAAATTTAGTCCTGGTATCTATGATGAATTTATTTACAACCACTGGGTCGATGCCACTGCTGGTGGAGATTTATTTCCCCGAGGGTATCACCAGCCCAGTAGTCAGCACTTTTTGTGCTGACATGAATTATCATTGATATGCTTATATTTATAAATTAACTTTTAACCAAATTTACAATTTTTGAATTATTAAGGCTTTTCTACCTTAGGCATAGATTACATTAGCTGGATTTGGCAAAACTTTTAGAAATTTTGGTCCTAAATGCTTTTCAACTTCGTACTGTATTTTGCCTTTTAAACTTTTTTGGATTCGAGCGTCACTGATGAGTCTTTTGTAGACGAAACGCGCGTCTTGCGTATATACAAAATTTAGTCCTGGTATCTATTATGAGTTTATCTATATATGACTGTTAAGAAAGATGTTATTTTTAAATTTACATATTGATATGCAACAATCTTGATGAACAATACTACTTTAACTGTCAAATAGATTTATCATTAGAAAAAATAGTAAATAAAGACATTTCAATTAGATTCAAGCAATTGAGAATTCATTGACTGTGATTTTTTGTACTCTGATTTTTTTTGTACTTTGATTAATTGTCAATCTATTTCTTTACGTTTTATTAATTCACCGTTTATGGAATAATCCTCACTAGGTACGCTCTATATATAAAGTGTTAGGCGCCAAAATACATAAAGAAACGAAGAAAAAACGAACAAAACAAACAAATCAATTCGCGCTACAGACTGTTTTCTTTGTAATCTATATTTACAAATATCAGTTAAATAAACACAAACAAAACTACAGTGATTTAGCTGATGTAGTTTTACCAGTATATCTGATAATAATACTAATAACATTTAAATATTATGAACTCCCTCCCCCTGACAAAAAAGCTTCAATCTATCGAGCCTGACTTCTCTATACTAGTATATAGAGCTAATGAAAATACATACAGAATATTGAGAATGAAAACGGGGAAAGTTTCAAAGAGAAAACAATCCGACAAAAGATCAATAAACAACCCAACGCCACCAATGGGTCTTCAACACAGTGAGAAAATCCCACAGCTGGATGCGGGTTGTAGGTGGCCCCTAGATGAAAAATATAATTCAGTGAAAATGGAACTCATATTTAGCTCAGAAACATACAAAGGAACCAGCATAAAAATAACATACAAGACTAAAAAAGGCCAGTGGTTCCTGACTTGGGACAGACGCACAAATGTGTTTTGACTAAAATGTATTGTGAGATCTCAACATTCTCCCTATACATCTAACTAATGTAGAATAATAATACACATAGCAATACGCACAGTAAAACTCAGTTAAAATGACGTCCGAGTCTGATGCGAGAATCAGAAGATATTAAGCAAAATCACAATGATCAGCATAAATTGCAAATGCAGACTTTGATCTCAGTTCACATGATTTACAGTAAAAACTGATTCATTCGTTGTACATCATGTAATGACATTTCAAGTTCTATACACATACGATTATGAATAAAGTGTGTATGAAGCAGGTTTATCAAACTACCTTTACCGAGGATGTCGTAGGCAACATTTGAGGGCAGAATGAAAGTAAAATATATTAAATAGCAGTTCTTATACCTGAAACGTCTTAACAGAAACGCTAAACGTGTATCTAAAACAATATTCATAAGATGTACTCTTAAGACTTAAAGGTTCGAAAATCAAAATCATCCCCACAGTACAGTTTCATTCTAAGATATACTCTCAGAACGGATTTTTTTTTTAATGAAAGCCACATCTTACAAGGAGATATATAAAAGTAAAAACAAATTTTGGCTAAATGCTTCTTATCTTTTTTTTGTATATACTTACAATGTCCTCGACATGTGACCTACTTAACCTTGATTTGAGTCAGCCTTTTCGGAGAGAAAATCACCACAATAAAGTAACAATACAGATTTTAAATTAATGTCATTCGGATTTCGTTGTTTGTATATCTCTAATTACAGTGTTTTGATATTAATTGGCACATCTGCGTTAAATACATCATAATTAACGAAAGGCATATATACAAAAAGTTCAAATGACTAATTGCTATCTTACAATCTACCACAACAAGACCACAATAAAGAATACTTTGGTTTTGTGTAATCCTATCCGACCAGACTAGGTATTGTTAAATTAGATATTAAAAATCATATTCGATAAAGGATCTATTTATAGATCAATTATACCTCGTGGGAAAATGCAAAGAAACAATACGTTGTTTAAAATATGAATTAGAAATAAGAGGTTTAGTTAGTCAAGGTGGGAATTTAAAGATAATATGATAATAAGACTAGAATCAAGATCGGACTGTGCCAAAACAACTTAATCACTCAATTAGTTGCATTTCTTTTTTGACATGCTAACCTATTAAATTGATTAAATTGGTTCATAATTCTGCCATTGAGTCATTCCTAGACCTTTGAAAAGAATAATGGTAGATTTTCATTTACCATTTTTTGTACGAATTTTATAGAATAATCTGCTAACCTTCCGAAGCACCTGAGTTCCTCCCCAGTTTTTGTGTGTTGTATGTATTTATCAGTCATTAGTTTTCTGAGCTGGATGTTTTGTAAACTGATTTTTTATTGTTTCGTCATTGGTCATAGTAGTGTCTGTTTTTCTTAGATTGCCTCTAAAAAAAAAACCTCCTTCCTTTTTCTATAGTACTTTTATCTTTTTTAAAATTCTATTGTAGATATTTACTTACTGTAAACCAACTTATTTTCGCGAATACTTTATTTTGCAAAAATTCCTTTCTATCCCTTTTTGAGGCGATTAAATTTGCTTGAAGTAGTTGAATAAGGAAAGATCAACATGGAATATATTATGGACGATTTATGTCCGCGTTATATTTTATCCCGAGAAAGTCACAAAACCAAATCGCTCTCGAAAATAAGTTGATTTACAGTATAAGTATACACCATCGATCAATTTAATAAATACCATACGACTCTTATGTATACTTCCATTGACATTCTAAGAAATATACACAAAGTACATGGTAGTAAAAAACTCGGATCAACTATTTAATTATTTTCATTTACACTTACAAATGAAGGGAAAATAGTCTCTGAACAATGTTTTCCATTGAATTTGAATGAAAGTTGCTAGTTTAGCGTACCGCCGTGTGTCAAACATTTCATTCATATTCATGGCGCATTTTCCTTAATAAAACGGATACAAGCAGACAAATGGTAGATAACTAGTAGAAGCAAAAAAAAAAATCCTGCGTACAAAGGGTATGAGTAAACAGGAAAACATCATCATTTAAAAAATATATATATACACTTGTTTAACGAAAATTATATTCATAAATAGTCTTTTTGAAAAGGCAATTGTATAATACAAGACTTATTTGGTCCTAGAAATGGATTATTAGATACCATCGTAAACTATCACACCTCTGGCGAACCAAACTATATGCTTGGTATCTTTGATGAGATTTTATTTTCATCATGATTATGTATTTTATTATCATTGTCATTCAAGTGATGTCATAGCGGGGACTATTTTTTTATGGCTGGATAGTGATTGTTTTGTTTGTAAAAATTGATTATTCTATTCTATATGTACAGAACAAATAAGTTGTGTATTATCTGACAAATCACATATGTTGTTTATGTCCTGCATTTTAACACTGACCTTATTTTACGTTCATTGTTTTTTTAATTTAAAATCTTGTTTTGGGTTTTGGCTGTTACGTTAAACAGCTACGTTAACATTACCGTTATTTGAAGACTAAAGCAGAATAAGAGGGCAATACCAGTACAAACAACTTTAAACAAATCTGTATAATAGTAAGTTCATTGCAGGGTGAAAGCAACCATAAAGTACAATCTGAGCTACAACAATGAACACATTTCAGACCGAAGCGACATGACAACGTGGAAACAACCAAAAGACTAAACCAATGGCCTGAGTTATTTTTAACAAAAACACACAAAATAACTTGAAAATTTGCATGATTGAAATTGTTTATTTTATAAATATCTATATTCCAAACAATATGACGTAAAAAATATAAGAGTTATACACAAACAAAAGGATATACACATACACACAATCACATTCACATACGCTATCACTCTCTCACGCTATAACGCTTTCATGCTCTCACGCTCTCGCGCTTTCACGCACCCACGCACGCACGCACACATGCCATCTTTCTATACTAACTTCCAATAGAAAGTGATGAACATAACAAATACTTTTAACATAAAACACTAGTTTCATTACAAGTATTAGCTCCATAACCATAAGATCAATTGTCTCTGCATAGCATTTATGCCAATTAAGTATGTGAACGTTTCTTACAGTAATGATTCCTCATTTTTGCGATCCTATTTTTTTGGCCTCAACAATAATAAACGATTAAATACGAATATTGCTCTTGGTTGGGGTCATAAATAGTACAAATGCAGTTTAATTTCTAAAAATATAAGCTAAGTTATATACCAAATTATAGGCATTGTCGTATATCAGCATGACTTTGATGGCCACTTGTCTTTTTATTTGAGTAAACTTTTTAAAATATGAACACAAGTCCTTAATGCATTTTACGCCCGTAAAAATAAGTAAAATAGACCAAAGATATAGATACAGTCGTTCAATTTCAATCCTGGTATATATGATAAGTTTATTTGCATGACCATTTTTGTCAACTGTTTTTAAATACATAAAATATCAAAAATTTGAACACAATCCATGTTTGAGCCTTTAAATAAAAAATATAATAGTTTTAGATACAGTCGATTAATTTGCATGACCAATGTTGTCAAATTTTTTTAAATAAAGTAAACATTTAAAACTTGAACACATGCTTCTTAAACTAGAAAAATTCTTATCAATTGCAAATTAGCTTTTCTCTAATACTAACTTTCTTATTAATTTACATCTTTTTTATAGAGTTCACAGTACAAAATGACGATTTTTTGTTTTTTGTTTTTATAAATGCCCAATGCTCTTGGATATTAATAATTCATTTTACTATATAATTTGAACTGTAGTAAACATGTCAAAAAACATCACTTCACAATAAAGTGACGCTGAATATATGTGTTATGTAAAAAATAAAATCCCTATAAAACATCAACAATATGTGTCCGTAGGCCATCGTGCACCGTTCGCACTATAATATTCATTTTGTTTGAGACACTTAAATTAACCGTCATTGCAACATTATTGCTTTTTACCAGCTGAAAAATTAAAGTATTTTGATATACATTAATACTTCAATAAAATTATACAAAACAAACATGTTATAAATGTAAATATAAAAAGTTATTTGAACACCATTTTTAATCGAACACTTAAACGTCATAAGTGAAATATATTGTAATCCTCCTGTCAAAACATCAAGGATAAGAGAACAACAACCGTAGAAGGAACACATAGCTTGTGACCACATTTTCGTTCTTTACTATGTCCTGTTTTTGCATCCTGGTAGCACCAAATATATTTTCTTTCTACAGTTGTAGAAACACGTCAAATCAGAATTCAATAATTTACCTTTATAATGAATTCCTTAAGAGGTTAATATCCTTACACACATCTTAATTCCTTATTGTTTCGTATGTTAACATGGTACGTTCGATGATTACTTTTCGACTTTTTGATACGTACGTCGAAGTCAATAAATTTGGTTCATTGTTAGCACTTCTTCAAATAAACAAAAACATATTGAAGTATTGTGGTAAAATGTTACACATTTTGCACACAGGATGAAAAGTTGCATCTTCTTGTTTTGTTTTTTTTTTCTCCAGCGACATATGAATTCACTATAATAATAGCATTTTAAGATTCCAATAGACTATGCTTGGGAAATAAATCATTTCATAACATTGTCTATAGTTTTGAAATAAATCGTGCTATTGTTAAAACAGTCTTCCAAAGGTTTATGTAATTAGGATAAAATGTTCGCGATACATTTCGATTTTGAGTGATATTATTGTTACTCATGTCATCACCGCCCTCCCTCAAACTCTGACCAAGATCTACACAAATTGTTTGCATCGATTTATCCATGTAACACGTATGAACATTACTTGTAAGAACCAAAAAGTACATGATGATTTATTCATCTATCTTTTTTTACGCATTGCATGTTAGAATGGCACACGTACAAATGATTCAACAAAGGTTTGATTATAAAAGATAGTACACTCACTATCAATATTTGTATGCAGGTTTCTTGTAGACAATACAACAAAGATATACATAAATATTATGAAATATTAACCTACAGATTACAATTAAAATCCCCAACTGTTTAAACCAGATAATAAGCTTCTGTCAATCTATTCATTAGTCATAAAGTTTAAAGGGATATCATTTGAGTCGATTTGGGTGATTAGAAAATTAAACAGATAA
Source organism: Mytilus galloprovincialis (assembly GCF_965363235.1). NCBI lineage: Eukaryota > Metazoa > Mollusca > Bivalvia > Mytilida > Mytilidae > Mytilus > Mytilus galloprovincialis. Next base: position 56,628,110 of record NC_134842.1, read on the forward strand.
CTTTTAATTTTTTAAGGAGATATAACAACGTCTGCTGTTCGCGTGCCAAATTTAAACAATGATAAACTTTGATCATTGAACCCAATAAAGATTGTAATTTTTTTCGATGATTGGAAGTTTTCATCTTGCGCAATCTTTTTATGTGACTTATTATGATTTGTTGACGGAAATGAAATTGTTAACCAGTAATCATATACATATGTACTTATGCATTGTTTAAAGCGACCAATAAAACATGTCTATTAGATAAGGAAGGATCACTATATTGAAATTTATTTTATATTTCTTCCGCTTTTGGAATGATTCATTTTATCACTAATGTATGATGACATTTAACTCGTCAGACCCTCATGATGACATACTGATGCTGCAGATATGTCAATATATCTGTTAGATTTTTAATTTGACATTTGAGAAAGGTATGTTGACATGTCTGATAGTATGTCGATATCATGGATATGTCAGATTATTATATGGAAGAAAAGTATGAACATGTCATATATGTATGTGGCAATGTCAGATAGTAATATGGCTGGTAAGATAAATATGTTAACTTGTAATATAATGCATATTGACTTGACAGATACATATGTTAACTTGTCATATAATTTATGTCGACATGTTCAATAAATATGTCAACTTCTATTATAATTTATGTCGACGTGTCAGATAAATATTTCAATTTGTGATTTGATTTATGTTGACTTGTCAGATACACATGTCAACTTTACATATAATTTGATGTCGACATGTTAGATAAATATGTCAACTTGTCATACAAATTTGTCGACATGTCAAATAAATATGTCAATTTGTCATAAACATATGTAGACATTTCAGATGAGTATTTTATATACTATCTACGTTTTAGGCTTGTCTTATCAGTTGGTCGACATTTCAGATAAATATGGGGACATGTCAGATTATTTTGTCGACATGCCAGATATGTGTGTCGACTTGTAAATAGGTATTTTAGTATTTCAAATAAATATTTACATTTCTTTTATTACAGAATGAACAGCTTAAAACAGAAAAATACAGTGCTGGTAAATATTATGCATATGTACCAACATTTCAGTGTAGGTTTAGATATTTGAACTGAATGAAGCTGACATTTACGTGAATTTAGAATCGTTAAAAAGGATGGATAATATGTTTGAAACCCAAACGCTTGTACTGAGATTAAACGACGTTTCAGTATAGACTTTTGAACTATGATACCTTCGAATCATATGATAGGTTTTTAACTTCCGTGTCTTCAAGAACAGTTTCAAGGTAGGATTGTCTTGTATCGACATAAACTAATGCTGACTCAAGATGTGTATGTGACATACCACGTGAAACAGATTTTATACATAACATTTATATAAACGATAAGGAGATGTGATTGCCATCAGAGTTCAATAAGTAGATAAACGCAATTATATGTCACCGTACGCACTTTAACAATAAGGAAATTGCATACTGTATTTTCAGGTATACAATAGAAAAAACTATCTAACTAACATTCATATCTATGCTAACTAGCGTGCTCGTACATATGAACAGAACGAAACCAAAGATCGCTAGTTTAATCAGATTGAAGACTAACATGATGAAGGTAAAGTCAGAAAAACGTTTTGGCCGCATGAAAATTATAAAGTACTATTGACCTTTTTCTCCTTATATATTTTAAATAGGGAAGTGAACTCATTTTAAACAACTGAGACTTCCAAAGTAACCCTTGGTAAATACATTTGTAAATTCAAAACTTTCAATAAATTCCCAAGCAAGGTGTGTCCATTTTACAGTGTAGGATTACACAAATACATAGCCACGTTCATTTGGAAGTTGAAAGATTTATGTTTTATCTATAATGATTCTTACTGAGATTAAAAAAAATGACATGTTGCTTGTCAAAATGTCTGTCCCTATTCTTCATATCATCATTTTTAGTGGTTGTCTAAATTTCAAACACTATAAACTATATGCTTTGTATCCAACATATTTAAATAATTGCCACTGAACGTTTAAAACACAAAATATGACCATTAATAGAGCGTTCGCTTAATATTCTTGACCATTTTTGTTTACAATCTATGTATATACAATGTGATCGCAAGCATTAAGGTTTTAAAAAATTTCGAAATATTTCCGGACACGATTTTAAATTGCAAACAATGTTTTCTTTCTTAAACGGTTAAGATATAAAATGATGTTATCTATTTTTTCAAAACGTTAATATTGTGGAACAGATAAAAGTTTGCATTTTAAGAATTTTTATCGGTACCAGTGGTATGTTTCTGAGAAATTGACAGAGTGTTAAGGATTCATCTTAGTATGATAGTACTAAAAAAATGTACTTTTTTCAATTCAACTTTTCGAAAACTGTGATTTCAATTTGTATGACTGTTCTTCGATTACATGTAGATTTAACTTCTTTTCAATTCACAAATGTATGTTATCTAGTTTTACTGTTATTCAACGTGTAATATTTACGAAGTCAAGTTCTTGGTACTTTCGTAGCTCATTTAGTTTTACATATGCTCGTTGTGTTTCTGTTACCAAAGCTTTTCGGAATTCATTATTATGTTTGGATTACGATATTTCGTGTATTTGATTGGTTTAGTAAAATATTCCACGAATCAGATTTTTCTTCAAGCTTGTATGTAGACTTTGGCAAAACCGAAAAATCAAATATCGACGAAAATGTCAGTTTTCCTAACTCTACGAAAATTGGTACCAATGAAAGTGATACGTCTAGTACATTTTCTTTGTAATGTTTTAAAATGAACTTATTCTATTCAATGTGTAGATTTTTTTTATGAATTTAAAAATAAAATTGAGAATGGAAATGGGGATTGTGCCAAAGAGACAACAACCCGACCATAGAAAAAAACAACAGCAGAAGGTCACCAACAGGTCTTCAATGTAGCGAGAAATTCCCGCACCCGGAGGCGTCCTTCAGCTGGCCCCTAAACAAATATATACTAGTGCAGTGATAATGAACGCCATACTAATTTCCAAATTGTACATAAGAAACTAAAATTAAAATAATACAAGACTAACAAAGGCCAAAGGCTCCTGACTTGGGACAGGCGCAAAAATGCAGCGGGGTTAAACATGTTTGTGAGATCTCAACCCTCCCCCTAAACCTGTTCCAGAGATATGAAAGACAATTTGCCATTTTTAGCACTTTTTTTATCTTACCTTTGAATCCGAGATAAAATTCAAAACCGACGGTATTAAGCTGAACTTTAATGGACTGCCTTCTTTTTTAACTCTCATAATTTCACTAATTTATATTATGGCAGTGGGTTGTATCTATGCTAATTATTTCATCAAATTCCTTTTGACAATTATCATCAACTTTATATTTGAAACTACAATCGATGTATTCCTCAGTTTGTTATAATACTCAAAGCCAAAGTTAACAAGTCGAATGTGAAAGTCCTAAGTCAGGGATTCGTCAGTTGTATGTGTTATGATTCTTTCCCCTTTAAGGACTAAGATGTGGCATATCCTTTGTAGCCTCCGTTAAGATTTTTTTTACACTTCACTTGGGAAGACTCATGATGATTGAGTGCTTTGTTTATTCTAAAGACACATTTATATTACTCTTTAAATGTCAATTTCCGACTCTAATACACATAGGGATTGTTGATTCTTTGACGTATACCCCACCAAAAAGAAGTAGTATCCATGTTAAATCTATTATAAATGCAAAGGGGTTTTCTACTCTTTAAACAAATACTTTATTGAAATTTCATAAGGATAAATTCAATTGTTTCAATGAAAATATATTTGGTTAAGAGGCAGGAGAAAAGAGGACGACGAGGCAACTGACAAAGTTGAAATCACAACCCGACGGCGATGACAGATTCAAAAAATAATGTCAGACTTCTAAAATTTTCTGTCATATCACCATGACAAAGAAGAATAAACGTTGATTTTAAAATAATCTTTTATTTATAATATTGTATAACAATAATACTGACTAGATACAATTTTTGAATCACATTTTCACATATTCACTTATTAATGAGTTTAAGCATTAAGCTCAGCATTCAGCTTCGTTTGAAAGCGCAATAAGAGAACACAATAGGTAATACACAAAAGGAATTTATGAATAGAATTATTTTTGAAGCATCAATAATAACATTTTAATATAAGGATCAATGAATTCATTTCCAGGAAGAACATAACTTGTTGGCAATTCAATGTACCATAACAATAACAATTCAATGAAAGCTATGCTTATATTATAAAAAAAAGATTTGATAATGCGAAAGTGTTTATATGGCAAAAATGCATACATTCGTAATGCTATAATTAGTTCATAAGACCTTCTCATGCATTGTCAGTGTTTAATTAGAAATGTTACAGTCTTACAAATGTAAAACACAACGGAGGGGGAAAACAAAAAAATGCATCCCCACTAGTAAATAATTACGCAACGATGTTTATATACCCTGCGTTTCTGACAAGATTTTCGTCAAATCAACTTTCGTCATTTGGCTCTCCAGTAAAATTACAAGGCATAATCCTCAACTATATCTACTCCTTTCTGAAGTAGATTCGCTCTTTCAATTCATATATTGTTGACGTGTCATCTTGCTGCTCTAAACGTAGTATAAAGAACAGACCCTTTGTTCAAACCTGTAATACTTTCTCTTATAGTTTATATTTCTGGCTTGATCGTCTAATACTCGGTAGTCAGAAATGGATAAATGTCATCCTGTTTCGTGTAAACCACCACTAACTTATCTAAATACGTGTTAAATCTTTCTTTTTACAAATCGACTGCATTGTGCTATTTAATCTCGTCTGTCACCTTCCACTTACTGTCACGTTTATCTAAAACAAAATGAAAAATATATTTTATAAAACTTATTCTATTATTTCATGTAATAAAAGATAATCATTTTCTTACAATGTTTTTAAATTTTGCTACTAGTTTTTATGCTTTTGTATGTTTGAAAAATATTTAATTTTGAATGACAAATATATCTTACTATTATTTTATCTGATTTTACAAAAAAAGGAACTCTTGCAAAGTTTGAAAATGAGATGAGAGACGTTCTGAACTTCAACAAACTTGAATGTAATAATTTCAGTTTTTGTTGATATGTCAATAATCTGCTCGAATATTTCATACATGTGTTTTAAAATACTGCGAATATATTGTCCGAATATAGTAATGATATACAGAATGATAATTTCAGTATCTTAGATGTGTTTATACATACTTACATCCTACATTAACAAGACTGCTCCAAGTAGATACGAAAAGGCCAATATCAAATTCTGGATGTTCCTTATCGCCTCAGCGATCTCCTGGTTATATTCATACATCTCTTCTACTTGTTCGTGATACAAAGCATCTCCAATCTGTCGGAGCGTTGTTGAAGTAAAAATTATATTGGTTTTATTTGTAATATCCACCATTGTCGTGAACAGTTACAAAACTACTCATTCGTTGCATCGAAATACTATTAAATAGTAAAACGTAGATTTGATTTTATATTTTGTTATGCTTTGTTTACGTTACGGGTATTTCCCGATATATAACGTGTGCAATACATTAAATCATTATCTATTTTTATACCTGTGCAGTATGTAAAATCCAGATATGAAATTTAAATACCCGTCAGTTGATCATGTATTGAGTGATTGATCTCGTTTTCATTTTACGCAGTTTGTTAGTCCAGTGGGATAATTTAATTGTTTCATGATCGGAGAGACATCAATTTTAAATTACTGTATACAAAAATATATAACTTGAACGGACATTTTACTTTGAAGTCTACATTTATTTTTTGTGGACAAATGTGTAGTTCAACCTATATATATACCCTTACGCAACAATTTACAAGTTTCGATATTATTTATCATTATTACAAATACTGATATAAATAATAAGATATGTAAATAAAAATATATATAAATTATTATTGAGTCATTATTTATATCATCAATATATTCTTTTTATTAATAACATTAATATTAATATGCTAATTATTAATATTTCTAAAAACGGGCCCGTGACGTTACCTTTACGTTCGAAAAATAAGTTATGTCGGTAAATTAATGACTATTAACAGCATCAAATTATACGTTGGTTTTTAATGACAAAGGAAAGCTCTCTGTCATTAATTGTATTGTTTAAAGCAGGTCTTAACTTCCTTTAATACCCAAAATTTAAATTTACTTTTGATATAAATTCAAAACCACTTATGACTTCATGTAGGAACAAAATAATTATCGAACGAACAAGTTACCTTTTCAGGCAAATAATTGTTATGGAGTGTTGAGTGTTTTATTTTTTTAAAATCTTTTTAATTTCTCACATCTATATCCAGAAAAATGTAATGCACTCTACTCACAAGTACATTGTTATTTGTTGGAAGGAATATTCTTTCCACACATCATATGACAACAATATATAGGGATCCCTGTATTCCAAATTTAAAAAATCTACTTTCGCAGATCTATTTAAATTTAACCTGTAATGGTTTACCATACTGATAACATATAAATATTATACACCGAACATGTCATATGATAATATATGCACTTCCTATTTATAGTTTGATTACTTAATTTCAAATGGTTTATTACATTTAAATAGAAGATAACAAGCGGTATCAACGAAATAAGAAAATATGAACAAAAATCAAGGCTTAAAGAAACAAAACGCAGTCCAAGAAATCATAGTTTTCTTAACGGTCAGTTAATTGATTACAAGTGAAAATCTTAGCAAATGCATGAAAACTCATAGTTCATTTGCTTCCCATTAAACAGCCAATACGGAATAGACAAAGGAAGGCATGATAGAACGTTAAATGATTTAACCGTGAAAAAACTCGCATTGATTTAAATTTAATTTCTGATTATTACTATAAGCAGGTGCTTAACACTAAGTATTTTAAAGTTTACGTACAGAACTGTTTCTTTTAATTGCCAAACTTAACAATTTCTATTATTACGTGGATACATTAGTACTTTTATGTCCGAAAATTTTCACATGATAACATTTATTTTGCTCATACTTATTGGTTACTAAGTATCTTTTACTTACACATTTTTGTCTGAAATTTACTTGCTGCAAAACCTGGGAACAATATAATATTTTCTCAGTAAACATGATGACATTCCTTGTCTTACTACTATGAATTCATTTTTCATGTGTACCAATTTGGTGGATTGAGGGGGGGGTGGGGGGGGGTCGTGGATATTTGATTGTTTGGTTTTCCCGAAGTCTTCCAACCTGCCTTGATAAAATGTTTATTTTGCTATGTATTAAAAGTAGGTGGTATTTACGTATACCCGGGAAATTCACGAAAATCGATACAAGAACAATAATGAATCCACAGTATTAACGCTTTACATACTGCTTTATACCAGAACTTCTTTCGTATTAAACTCCAGAGGGCAGCTTCTTTTTGTTCGACATGCTATATCAATTACATGTTCATTTTCTGTAAATTTACTCTTTAGAAAATGTTCTACCCAAAACACAGATTGCATAAGCCGTGCTTGGCACAACTTTTGAAATTTTAGTTTTTGTTTTTAATGCTTTTCAACTTGATTTGTCCTTCTTATTGCTATGATTTGTATGTCACTCTTATGCAGCCACAAAACGCGCGTCTGTCGTACCAATTCATTAAATAAGTTTCTTAAATGAGTGTTTACAACCATTTGGTCGATCCCACTGGTTGTTGACTATTGAGGATATCATTAGCCAAGTAATTATAACTTTTTGGTTGACAAGAAAATAAACATTGATTTGTTTATTTTCTGTAAATTTGATGCTATTAAATTTCGTTCTACGGGGTCCGTTATGAAACAGTCATCAAAACGTATGACAGGGGATTCTTAATGTTTTAATATTTGATCTGAATAGATTGTTTGGCTCTCCTACGTTGTAGGGATATATTCAACTGAGTTTTGAAATTTTTCAAAATATACATTTGTGTATTATATTAATTTTGTCACAAACATTTTGCGCTTTTTATGACTATGGCATATTTATTATTATTATTTCAGTTAAAATAACTGTTATGGCAAATGTATTTTAGTCTCCTCTTTAGAGTCTACGTTCAAAAATTCAATGTCTTAAAGAAAAAAAAAGCAACAGTTGAGAATTTAAAAACTGCGGCATACAACAATACACTTATAAAGTAAATAAACTATTTGCTTCTTGTACTTTTAGTGTAAGAGAAAAATTTCGTCAATCCTCGAATTTCTTTCTGTTTCGAGAATTGTTGCAGATACATTTTAGGTATTAGTTGCTTCTTTATATATCCATCCTTCTATAAACACGATGAATACCGGCCACGCACTTCGTTATATTATCATATTACATTATACCGATTGTGAAACAACAAACTGTGTGATTATCATTTTCCCCCAATCCATTCCACTTACGAGTTGATGTAGACATAAAGGAGTGATTTGGTTTAAGAAAAAATAAATCAATTCTTTCTTTTAAATCTGTCAATCATCTGTTATCATTAAAAATTTACAACATTGAAAAAAATGTGTAAAAACTTACCTTTGAAGGTACTGGTAATCTTCAATGTGTGCGTACTTCTTTGCAAAAGTGATAAAGATACCGATTCACGGAAATTAAATAACCGGATTCTTTAATTTTCTGATGTGACGAATGTTTAGACATAATTCATATTCAAGACTTAATTGTGCTTAAACAAATTTGTGAGATAAATGTGTATTGAAATATCGGTTTTATTTTCACGTAAATAGAGAGATATATTAATTTCAAATTTCAAGTGTGCATATAGTCACATTTCTTTCAAATGAATATACATCCTACTTAAACAAAAATGTTTTGTTTTTAGGGGGAAAAGGGGGGGGGGGTAACATCCTATTGAAGTATGTAAACATTTGTTTTCAAAGAAATATAAAAGGTATAACATAGTCATTTTCCAATAACTAATGTATTTCAAAAACATGAACTCGAAACTTTTCCTCAGAAAAAAAATACTATCTAATTGGCCTGTGATGAATGAAAGTTTAACTGGTTTGCAATAAATACGTACAGAAAAAGCAATTTTCCTTTATACGTTTCTGTCATGGTATCAAAACCAAAGTTTGATGAATACTTTGGAATTTGATCTTTTATTACAAGAGTATAATAAGGTCAATTTTAAAAAGATTCTTTGATCAAAACCCATAAACATCGCTAAGTTGTTAATCAAAATTAGTATATTTAGTATATGTTTTTATTAAAACTATATTTTTATTATATAAAATTAAGAATGGAAATGAGGAATGTGTCAAAGAGACAACAACCCGACCATAGTGCAAACAAATATTTTTTTTAAAACATAAGTTTTGAACTTTGCGTGTTTCAATTATAATGTGTTTGCATTAATTCCCGTTTGGAATCACAAACTTAAGATATGTTATTGATAAAATTTCATTTGTTTATTATCCCAAAATAATAGAAAGAATGCAAATGCTTTTTTGAGACAGTTATTCAATTTACAAAATATTTTATCAATGTATATTTCTAAAGGTATTTCGTTTAAAGTATTCCAAGGCGCAGCAATGAGTTTGGTATTTATCTTGCACCTGCTCCTTTACATTGGGAGAGGAATCATTAAAAACAAAATCTTTGACGTATTTTTTTGGTAAACAATTTAACCGATTTTTTAAACATTTCTGCCTGTTATTATTTATTTGAAAGTATTCTGATTTCAAATCTAACATTTAAATTACTTACCATATTGTTTGTGTGTTTGTTTACTATTGCAAGTCAAGTCCAGAGTAGTTTATAAAATAAAATTATGTTTATATAGTCAAGTAAAAAGTTTAAAAATGCATGAGGGAGTCTTATTAAAATGTCACGCAATTTGGATCATGCCTCTTTTGTTGCGGGACAAAAGATAAAATGTACCATCCTAGCAATTGGCTTGGGACTTGTCCGTCATGTTGAAGTAATAATATTCATGCTAAAAAGTCAACTTTACATGAATTCGCTAATTATAAGTAATCTTTACATATTGATTTCTTTCCGACAGAAATTTCACAATTCTTACAATAATGTTCATTGACATTGTTTTGTAGCACTCGATTCATCATCTTCATATTGTTTCTTTTTATGTTTTTCTTACCAGTATATCAATACCTTTTGAAAACACAACATCATTATCATATTTCTAAATGTATCTTATCAATTGTTTACAGCTTAAAGAGTATTGGTTTTTTCATTCATTGACATTTTATGCGCAAACGAAGCTCAATTGCCCACAAAGAAAAATATAATGCCGAGAGCAATAATAGTACATCGAAAACGGAAAGTTCTTCCTTAAGTCCCACTATGTCTGGATTTTTGATAATCTGATAACATGTTCTATATATGTCGATTTAACAACAGTTACGCCATCATTTAAAAGAAAACACAAGTCATGGTACTGTAAGAGTACATCGACATGCAAATACCCATTTTTAAACAAACAATACTTTTGAAAAACATCATGGTTATAGTTTCATGTAAAGTTAGCCAAAGAGTTTATTCGGTGACTAATACGATATGTCTGTGTCATAACAAACAAAGATTTTTTTGCCGTTTTAGATCTTTAGATACCAGCACAGTCGTTCTAACAACATACTGTCGAATTGTTAAGCATTTAACTATATCAAACATGCTCGAAGATTTCTCAAATAATTTTGGCAATCGACAAATTTGACGCAATAACCATAACATAAATTCCAAACTAAAACCTAAATTATATTTAAATTAAAGACACTGTCAATCATTCAGGCACACTATCAGTTTCACTTTGAGTGTCCTTTGAAGCAAAATTAAGTGAAAGTTTCACAAATTTGTTCAGCAGTCTGCACCCTTAATATTGTATAGCACTGGTCTCATGGATAATTTAACCATAAAGTACATTAAATATGATTTTAAAAACACCACTCTCATTCATTTCATAGTAACCACTTAAATAAATGAAATGAAACATGAGATGAAATATTCAAAATATAAACATATAAATACGGGTAATGATATCTTAAACCATGAGAACAGCTTTGATATACATTTCAGTTTTTTCCAAGAAATCTCAATATTTCAGCTATGGTGGCGTGGTTTCTTTTGTATGAGTCCACATTAAGATGGTGTAAAATAACTTTTTACGATTGTTATATCTTTCATCTACTTCTCTTTCAAACGATATTGTATGTCAGAATTCGATTTTTTTTTATCTAAACTAGTTCTTTGGTATTAATGGGATACTACTAGCTACGGGATATATAAAAAATCTAAAGTATGAGTGTTTTTGCTCAATCTTTAATAAAAGTGAAATGGTGAAACATTAATTCGCTTTTTGCAGCCAATATGGCTCAGTTTTGTTAAATTGAATTAAGAAACATTGATGATGAATTATTCACTTGCAAGTGAATAATTCGACCTTATTGAATCCATATTCAGGTAATGTTCAATTTAACCCCTTAGCTAGATAATGATAACACATGGATTTTCCGTGTTTAATTATTAAAAGGAAAATAATATCAACATTGAAAGTGAAACAAAGTTGATAATTTGATTGACTGATTCGATCCACAAAGAAACATTCTTATACTGGTAAAATCGATGATTAACATATATTTTTAAACTATATTATGAAATTAATCGAACCTATAAAAATCCAATTGCACAAGTACTATTTCTATTTCTATATAGATTTGTATGGCAATCAGAGGTTTTCGGAGGTCAACCAAATAGGTAATTAGATGGCGTTAAAACTAAAATACGCACGAAATGAAGCTACATTTTATCGAGCCCATGTCGTGTAAATTGTTTTATCTTTTTTATTATTTGGATAAATTTTATACATGGTTAAAATCAAACATCCGAATTTGAGTCAAATCGGTTAACACGAATTTGACACAAAGTGCCCCTTTGATATTATAAAATTATCAGTTCACAAATTCTAAACAGATTATTTGGTTCTATAATTTGACGTCTCTATTCTTATTAAGAACACATATAATAAAATTGGAATTATTAAATAATTTTCTCTTAAATGAATTATGAATTATGAATATAATTTAATGTTGGTTATATATGTTAATTTCTTATTTTAATGAAGAAAAAAACTAAAAAGCCATGACTAATAAATCTATAAAATTATAAACTACTTCAAATTGTTTATCGAATTTGAAATTTTCTGTGTCAATGATATGTTGGATAACATTGATGTCCCTTCCTGTTAACAAGTTTCGAGTTAAACAGAATTATTTTGAGAATTTAGCTTTCGGCAAGTCAAGATTATTCATTCTGGCATAAAAGTATACCTATTTTTTTTTTATCATACACAAATAATGGTTTTACGTGTTTTTTAAAAGTATTAAAGTAGGTAAGGATTAGGAATTTGTGTCAGACGTTCGGACTCCTTAGTTTTTTTTTCTTCAAAACAAGGTAAAATATGTTTCCCTGTACACACATTTTTCTTTTTATTTAAGACTTCAAGAGCTGTTTAAAATCATTTACTAAAATATTTTAGTTTTGAGACCCAAATAATAATATCATTGCCTATGAAAGTCCCCGCCATTTTTTTAAAAATCAAATAATTCGAAAAAGAGCTCCATAACCTATCAATATTTTTAGCTGATTTTGTTCCTTAAGGTTACAATACACCATTAGATTTTATGGGCGCAGCCATTTTATGAGCATAACATGGTATTCAGAATTAAGAGTATGGCTAATCCTGATTGGTCGATATGTGCGCCCGTTCTTTTTTATTTTTAGAGACTTTGTGCAGTCTGCTTTATACAAAAGGCAAAATAAAAATTATTCCGTAGCCCTGAAGGCACTGAGATGACTTTTCAACGCTAGGACAAGACACGTATTTTTAAGGGCAAAATTGATAGGCATGGGAGATAAGTACAAAATACGCTAAGAAAAGCAACGCGAACCTATATTTTTGGGACCAAAAAATACTGTCCTAATAACTTTTCTTTGATTCTAGCAAGGTTTCATTAATAAAATCAACTTTCTAAAGTCTGTATCTCGAAAAAGGCTACCATTGTCGCCTATGGGGAAATTAATTGTTTATTTCAATCTATACAGCATCGACATTTCTTTATGATAGTGCTCAAAAAGTGTCAAAAACAGTCATTTTACTTGACATTTGATGTGAAACCGGGTTTTTTGGTGAAAAATTAAATATTGATTTATCTAGTTTTTAAGCTATAGTCTGTTTCATATTTGTATTGTGTTTTACCTTAGAAACAAGGGTGGGCTCGACTTTTGACTTACTGTGGAACGAATATGCCATTTTCGGAAGTTCTGTCGATTTGTTCGAAAAGAGCAAGTACATGTCTAGAGTTTGTGAATATAAATCGATTTTTAAACATAACAATCTCGACCCAAGTGCTGTTATCGAAATTACCAAATTCAGCGAAAATGTACGGAAATGATCCCCTTCGAATATTGAAGAGTTCACACGAATAACAAACTAAAAGAATAAGAATAAGCATGCCATTTTATAGTTAACAAACAGTTATCGATGTTAAAACACAAATATTTACACATATTCCATATTTTGAAATGCTATAGTCTGTTTCAAAAATGTACTTTTAGACGAAAATGGTTTCATTTAAAACTTTTGTTCAAAATCCACCGTAGTAGTTACATATTGGATTGGTTTTGGCGTCAATATATTCAGTACTTGATGATATATAAAGAATCATTGGAGAAAGTGGGCATTATCTTAAGGCCCTTTTTAGCAGTACCGCATTTACTCAAAAAAACAGATTTTTTTTCTTCACATTTTTTGACTGGGGTCACCTCCGATAAAAAATTGTGAAAATTCAGAGAGTAATGCCAGAACGTTTTGAAGATGATTTATTTGTGGAATATATATTAGTGCATCTAACGCACTATGAATTGCACGATACAAGAAAGTATTTAATACCGTATAGGTTACAATACACCATTAGATTTTATGGGCGCAGCCATTTTATGAGCATAACATGGTATTCAGAATTAAGAGTATGGCTAATCCTGATTGGTCGATATGTGCGCCCGTTCTTTTTTATTTTTAGAGACTTTGTGCAGTCTGCTTTATACAAAAGGCAAAATAAAAATTATTCCGTAGCCCTGAAGGCACTGAGATGACTTTTCAACGCTAGGACAAGACACGTATTTTTAAGGGCAAAATTGATAGGCATGGGAGATAAGTACAAAATACGCTAAGAAAAGCAACGCGAACCTATATTTTTGGGACCAAAAAATACTGTCCTAATAACTTTTCTTTGATTCTAGCAAGGTTTCATTAATAAAATCAACTTTCTAAAGTCTGTATCTCGAAAAAGGCTACCATTGTCGCCTATGGGGAAATTAATTGTTTATTTCAATCTATACAGCATCGACATTTCTTTATGATAGTGCTCAAAAAGTGTCAAAAACAGTCATTTTACTTGACATTTGATGTGAAACCGGGTTTTTTGGTGAAAAATTAAATATTGATTTATCTAGTTTTTAAGCTATAGTCTGTTTCATATTTGTATTGTGTTTTACCTTAGAAACAAGGGTGGGCTCGACTTTTGACTTACTGTGGAACGAATATGCCATTTTCGGAAGTTCTGTCGATTTGTTCGAAAAGAGCAAGTACATGTCTAGAGTTTGTGAATATAAATCGATTTTTAAACATAACAATCTCGACCCAAGTGCTGTTATCGAAATTACCAAATTCAGCGAAAATGTACGGAAATGATCCCCTTCGAATATTGAAGAGTTCACACGAATAACAAACTAAAAGAATAAGAATAAGCATGCCATTTTATAGTTAACAAACAGTTATCGATGTTAAAACACAAATATTTACACATATTCCATATTTTGAAATGCTATAGTCTGTTTCAAAAATGTACTTTTAGACGAAAATGGTTTCATTTAAAACTTTTGTTCAAAATCCACCGTAGTAGTTACATATTGGATTGGTTTTGGCGTCAATATATTCAGTACTTGATGATATATAAAGAATCATTGGAGAAAGTGGGCATTATCTTAAGGCCCTTTTTAGCAGTACCGCATTTACTCAAAAAAACAGATTTTTTTTCTTCACATTTTTTGACTGGGGTCACCTCCGATAAAAAATTGTGAAAATTCAGAGAGTAATGCCAGAACGTTTTGAAGATGATTTATTTGTGGAATATATATTAGTGCATCTAACGCACTATGAATTGCACGATACAAGAAAGTATTTAATACCGTATAGGTTACAATACACCATTAGATTTTATGGGCGCAGCCATTTTATGAGCATAACATGGTATTCAGAATTAAGAGTATGGCTAATCCTGATTGGTCGATATGTGCGCCCGTTCTTTTTTATTTTTAGAGACTTTGTGCAGTCTGCTTTATACAAAAGGCAAAATAAAAATTATTCCGTAGCCCTGAAGGCACTGAGATGACTTTTCAACGCTAGGACAAGACACGTATTTTTAAGGGCAAAATTGATAGGCATGGGAGATAAGTACAAAATACGCTAAGAAAAGCAACGCGAACCTATATTTTTGGGACCAAAAAATACTGTCCTAATAACTTTTCTTTGATTCTAGCAAGGTTTCATTAATAAAATCAACTTTCTAAAGTCTGTATCTCGAAAAAGGCTACCATTGTCGCCTATGGGGAAATTAATTGTTTATTTCAATCTATACAGCATCGACATTTCTTTATGATAGTGCTCAAAAAGTGTCAAAAACAGTCATTTTACTTGACATTTGATGTGAAACCGGGTTTTTTGGTGAAAAATTAAATATTGATTTATCTAGTTTTTAAGCTATAGTCTGTTTCATATTTGTATTGTGTTTTACCTTAGAAACAAGGGTGGGCTCGACTTTTGACTTACTGTGGAACGAATATGCCATTTTCGGAAGTTCTGTCGATTTGTTCGAAAAGAGCAAGTACATGTCTAGAGTTTGTGAATATAAATCGATTTTTAAACATAACAATCTCGACCCAAGTGCTGTTATCGAAATTACCAAATTCAGCGAAAATGTACGGAAATGATCCCCTTCGAATATTGAAGAGTTCACACGAATAACAAACTAAAAGAATAAGAATAAGCATGCCATTTTATAGTTAACAAACAGTTATCGATGTTAAAACACAAATATTTACACATATTCCATATTTTGAAATGCTATAGTCTGTTTCAAAAATGTACTTTTAGACGAAAATGGTTTCATTTAAAACTTTTGTTCAAAATCCACCGTAGTAGTTACATATTGGATTGGTTTTGGCGTCAATATATTCAGTACTTGATGATATATAAAGAATCATTGGAGAAAGTGGGCATTATCTTAAGGCCCTTTTTAGCAGTACCGCATTTACTCAAAAAAACAGATTTTTTTTCTTCACATTTTTTGACTGGGGTCACCTCCGATAAAAAATTGTGAAAATTCAGAGAGTAATGCCAGAACGTTTTGAAGATGATTTATTTGTGGAATATATATTAGTGCATCTAACGCACTATGAATTGCACGATACAAGAAAGTATTTAATACCGTATAGGTTACAATACACCATTAGATTTTATGGGCGCAGCCATTTTATGAGCATAACATGGTATTCAGAATTAAGAGTATGGCTAATCCTGATTGGTCGATATGTGCGCCCGTTCTTTTTTATTTTTAGAGACTTTGTGCAGTCTGCTTTATACAAAAGGCAAAATAAAAATTATTCCGTAGCCCTGAAGGCACTGAGATGACTTTTCAACGCTAGGACAAGACACGTATTTTTAAGGGCAAAATTGATAGGCATGGGAGATAAGTACAAAATACGCTAAGAAAAGCAACGCGAACCTATATTTTTGGGACCAAAAAATACTGTCCTAATAACTTTTCTTTGATTCTAGCAAGGTTTCATTAATAAAATCAACTTTCTAAAGTCTGTATCTCGAAAAAGGCTACCATTGTCGCCTATGGGGAAATTAATTGTTTATTTCAATCTATACAGCATCGACATTTCTTTATGATAGTGCTCAAAAAGTGTCAAAAACAGTCATTTTACTTGACATTTGATGTGAAACCGGGTTTTTTGGTGAAAAATTAAATATTGATTTATCTAGTTTTTAAGCTATAGTCTGTTTCATATTTGTATTGTGTTTTACCTTAGAAACAAGGGTGGGCTCGACTTTTGACTTACTGTGGAACGAATATGCCATTTTCGGAAGTTCTGTCGATTTGTTCGAAAAGAGCAAGTACATGTCTAGAGTTTGTGAATATAAATCGATTTTTAAACATAACAATCTCGACCCAAGTGCTGTTATCGAAATTACCAAATTCAGCGAAAATGTACGGAAATGATCCCCTTCGAATATTGAAGAGTTCACACGAATAACAAACTAAAAGAATAAGAATAAGCATGCCATTTTATAGTTAACAAACAGTTATCGATGTTAAAACACAAATATTTACACATATTCCATATTTTGAAATGCTATAGTCTGTTTCAAAAATGTACTTTTAGACGAAAATGGTTTCATTTAAAACTTTTGTTCAAAATCCACCGTAGTAGTTACATATTGGATTGGTTTTGGCGTCAATATATTCAGTACTTGATGATATATAAAGAATCATTGGAGAAAGTGGGCATTATCTTAAGGCCCTTTTTAGCAGTACCGCATTTACTCAAAAAAACAGATTTTTTTTCTTCACATTTTTTGACTGGGGTCACCTCCGATAAAAAATTGTGAAAATTCAGAGAGTAATGCCAGAACGTTTTGAAGATGATTTATTTGTGGAATATATATTAGTGCATCTAACGCACTATGAATTGCACGATACAAGAAAGTATTTAATACCGTATAGGTTACAATACACCATTAGATTTTATGGGCGCAGCCATTTTATGAGCATAACATGGTATTCAGAATTAAGAGTATGGCTAATCCTGATTGGTCGATATGTGCGCCCGTTCTTTTTTATTTTTAGAGACTTTGTGCAGTCTGCTTTATACAAAAGGCAAAATAAAAATTATTCCGTAGCCCTGAAGGCACTGAGATGACTTTTCAACGCTAGGACAAGACACGTATTTTTAAGGGCAAAATTGATAGGCATGGGAGATAAGTACAAAATACGCTAAGAAAAGCAACGCGAACCTATATTTTTGGGACCAAAAAATACTGTCCTAATAACTTTTCTTTGATTCTAGCAAGGTTTCATTAATAAAATCAACTTTCTAAAGTCTGTATCTCGAAAAAGGCTACCATTGTCGCCTATGGGGAAATTAATTGTTTATTTCAATCTATACAGCATCGACATTTCTTTATGATAGTGCTCAAAAAGTGTCAAAAACAGTCATTTTACTTGACATTTGATGTGAAACCGGGTTTTTTGGTGAAAAATTAAATATTGATTTATCTAGTTTTTAAGCTATAGTCTGTTTCATATTTGTATTGTGTTTTACCTTAGAAACAAGGGTGGGCTCGACTTTTGACTTACTGTGGAACGAATATGCCATTTTCGGAAGTTCTGTCGATTTGTTCGAAAAGAGCAAGTACATGTCTAGAGTTTGTGAATATAAATCGATTTTTAAACATAACAATCTCGACCCAAGTGCTGTTATCGAAATTACCAAATTCAGCGAAAATGTACGGAAATGATCCCCTTCGAATATTGAAGAGTTCACACGAATAACAAACTAAAAGAATAAGAATAAGCATGCCATTTTATAGTTAACAAACAGTTATCGATGTTAAAACACAAATATTTACACATATTCCATATTTTGAAATGCTATAGTCTGTTTCAAAAATGTACTTTTAGACGAAAATGGTTTCATTTAAAACTTTTGTTCAAAATCCACCGTAGTAGTTACATATTGGATTGGTTTTGGCGTCAATATATTCAGTACTTGATGATATATAAAGAATCATTGGAGAAAGTGGGCATTATCTTAAGGCCCTTTTTAGCAGTACCGCATTTACTCAAAAAAACAGATTTTTTTTCTTCACATTTTTTGACTGGGGTCACCTCCGATAAAAAATTGTGAAAATTCAGAGAGTAATGCCAGAACGTTTTGAAGATGATTTATTTGTGGAATATATATTAGTGCATCTAACGCACTATGAATTGCACGATACAAGAAAGTATTTAATACCGTATAGGTTACAATACACCATTAGATTTTATGGGCGCAGCCATTTTATGAGCATAACATGGTATTCAGAATTAAGAGTATGGCTAATCCTGATTGGTCGATATGTGCGCCCGTTCTTTTTTATTTTTAGAGACTTTGTGCAGTCTGCTTTATACAAAAGGCAAAATAAAAATTATTCCGTAGCCCTGAAGGCACTGAGATGACTTTTCAACGCTAGGACAAGACACGTATTTTTAAGGGCAAAATTGATAGGCATGGGAGATAAGTACAAAATACGCTAAGAAAAGCAACGCGAACCTATATTTTTGGGACCAAAAAATACTGTCCTAATAACTTTTCTTTGATTCTAGCAAGGTTTCATTAATAAAATCAACTTTCTAAAGTCTGTATCTCGAAAAAGGCTACCATTGTCGCCTATGGGGAAATTAATTGTTTATTTCAATCTATACAGCATCGACATTTCTTTATGATAGTGCTCAAAAAGTGTCAAAAACAGTCATTTTACTTGACATTTGATGTGAAACCGGGTTTTTTGGTGAAAAATTAAATATTGATTTATCTAGTTTTTAAGCTATAGTCTGTTTCATATTTGTATTGTGTTTTACCTTAGAAACAAGGGTGGGCTCGACTTTTGACTTACTGTGGAACGAATATGCCATTTTCGGAAGTTCTGTCGATTTGTTCGAAAAGAGCAAGTACATGTCTAGAGTTTGTGAATATAAATCGATTTTTAAACATAACAATCTCGACCCAAGTGCTGTTATCGAAATTACCAAATTCAGCGAAAATGTACGGAAATGATCCCCTTCGAATATTGAAGAGTTCACACGAATAACAAACTAAAAGAATAAGAATAAGCATGCCATTTTATAGTTAACAAACAGTTATCGATGTTAAAACACAAATATTTACACATATTCCATATTTTGAAATGCTATAGTCTGTTTCAAAAATGTACTTTTAGACGAAAATGGTTTCATTTAAAACTTTTGTTCAAAATCCACCGTAGTAGTTACATATTGGATTGGTTTTGGCGTCAATATATTCAGTACTTGATGATATATAAAGAATCATTGGAGAAAGTGGGCATTATCTTAAGGCCCTTTTTAGCAGTACCGCATTTACTCAAAAAAACAGATTTTTTTTCTTCACATTTTTTGACTGGGGTCACCTCCGATAAAAAATTGTGAAAATTCAGAGAGTAATGCCAGAACGTTTTGAAGATGATTTATTTGTGGAATATATATTAGTGCATCTAACGCACTATGAATTGCACGATACAAGAAAGTATTTAATACCGTATAGGTTACAATACACCATTAGATTTTATGGGCGCAGCCATTTTATGAGCATAACATGGTATTCAGAATTAAGAGTATGGCTAATCCTGATTGGTCGATATGTGCGCCCGTTCTTTTTTATTTTTAGAGACTTTGTGCAGTCTGCTTTATACAAAAGGCAAAATAAAAATTATTCCGTAGCCCTGAAGGCACTGAGATGACTTTTCAACGCTAGGACAAGACACGTATTTTTAAGGGCAAAATTGATAGGCATGGGAGATAAGTACAAAATACGCTAAGAAAAGCAACGCGAACCTATATTTTTGGGACCAAAAAATACTGTCCTAATAACTTTTCTTTGATTCTAGCAAGGTTTCATTAATAAAATCAACTTTCTAAAGTCTGTATCTCGAAAAAGGCTACCATTGTCGCCTATGGGGAAATTAATTGTTTATTTCAATCTATACAGCATCGACATTTCTTTATGATAGTGCTCAAAAAGTGTCAAAAACAGTCATTTTACTTGACATTTGATGTGAAACCGGGTTTTTTGGTGAAAAATTAAATATTGATTTATCTAGTTTTTAAGCTATAGTCTGTTTCATATTTGTATTGTGTTTTACCTTAGAAACAAGGGTGGGCTCGACTTTTGACTTACTGTGGAACGAATATGCCATTTTCGGAAGTTCTGTCGATTTGTTCGAAAAGAGCAAGTACATGTCTAGAGTTTGTGAATATAAATCGATTTTTAAACATAACAATCTCGACCCAAGTGCTGTTATCGAAATTACCAAATTCAGCGAAAATGTACGGAAATGATCCCCTTCGAATATTGAAGAGTTCACACGAATAACAAACTAAAAGAATAAGAATAAGCATGCCATTTTATAGTTAACAAACAGTTATCGATGTTAAAACACAAATATTTACACATATTCCATATTTTGAAATGCTATAGTCTGTTTCAAAAATGTACTTTTAGACGAAAATGGTTTCATTTAAAACTTTTGTTCAAAATCCACCGTAGTAGTTACATATTGGATTGGTTTTGGCGTCAATATATTCAGTACTTGATGATATATAAAGAATCATTGGAGAAAGTGGGCATTATCTTAAGGCCCTTTTTAGCAGTACCGCATTTACTCAAAAAAACAGATTTTTTTTCTTCACATTTTTTGACTGGGGTCACCTCCGATAAAAAATTGTGAAAATTCAGAGAGTAATGCCAGAACGTTTTGAAGATGATTTATTTGTGGAATATATATTAGTGCATCTAACGCACTATGAATTGCACGATACAAGAAAGTATTTAATACCGTATAGGTTACAATACACCATTAGATTTTATGGGCGCAGCCATTTTATGAGCATAACATGGTATTCAGAATTAAGAGTATGGCTAATCCTGATTGGTCGATATGTGCGCCCGTTCTTTTTTATTTTTAGAGACTTTGTGCAGTCTGCTTTATACAAAAGGCAAAATAAAAATTATTCCGTAGCCCTGAAGGCACTGAGATGACTTTTCAACGCTAGGACAAGACACGTATTTTTAAGGGCAAAATTGATAGGCATGGGAGATAAGTACAAAATACGCTAAGAAAAGCAACGCGAACCTATATTTTTGGGACCAAAAAATACTGTCCTAATAACTTTTCTTTGATTCTAGCAAGGTTTCATTAATAAAATCAACTTTCTAAAGTCTGTATCTCGAAAAAGGCTACCATTGTCGCCTATGGGGAAATTAATTGTTTATTTCAATCTATACAGCATCGACATTTCTTTATGATAGTGCTCAAAAAGTGTCAAAAACAGTCATTTTACTTGACATTTGATGTGAAACCGGGTTTTTTGGTGAAAAATTAAATATTGATTTATCTAGTTTTTAAGCTATAGTCTGTTTCATATTTGTATTGTGTTTTACCTTAGAAACAAGGGTGGGCTCGACTTTTGACTTACTGTGGAACGAATATGCCATTTTCGGAAGTTCTGTCGATTTGTTCGAAAAGAGCAAGTACATGTCTAGAGTTTGTGAATATAAATCGATTTTTAAACATAACAATCTCGACCCAAGTGCTGTTATCGAAATTACCAAATTCAGCGAAAATGTACGGAAATGATCCCCTTCGAATATTGAAGAGTTCACACGAATAACAAACTAAAAGAATAAGAATAAGCATGCCATTTTATAGTTAACAAACAGTTATCGATGTTAAAACACAAATATTTACACATATTCCATATTTTGAAATGCTATAGTCTGTTTCAAAAATGTACTTTTAGACGAAAATGGTTTCATTTAAAACTTTTGTTCAAAATCCACCGTAGTAGTTACATATTGGATTGGTTTTGGCGTCAATATATTCAGTACTTGATGATATATAAAGAATCATTGGAGAAAGTGGGCATTATCTTAAGGCCCTTTTTAGCAGTACCGCATTTACTCAAAAAAACAGATTTTTTTTCTTCACATTTTTTGACTGGGGTCACCTCCGATAAAAAATTGTGAAAATTCAGAGAGTAATGCCAGAACGTTTTGAAGATGATTTATTTGTGGAATATATATTAGTGCATCTAACGCACTATGAATTGCACGATACAAGAAAGTATTTAATACCGTATAGGTTACAATACACCATTAGATTTTATGGGCGCAGCCATTTTATGAGCATAACATGGTATTCAGAATTAAGAGTATGGCTAATCCTGATTGGTCGATATGTGCGCCCGTTCTTTTTTATTTTTAGAGACTTTGTGCAGTCTGCTTTATACAAAAGGCAAAATAAAAATTATTCCGTAGCCCTGAAGGCACTGAGATGACTTTTCAACGCTAGGACAAGACACGTATTTTTAAGGGCAAAATTGATAGGCATGGGAGATAAGTACAAAATACGCTAAGAAAAGCAACGCGAACCTATATTTTTGGGACCAAAAAATACTGTCCTAATAACTTTTCTTTGATTCTAGCAAGGTTTCATTAATAAAATCAACTTTCTAAAGTCTGTATCTCGAAAAAGGCTACCATTGTCGCCTATGGGGAAATTAATTGTTTATTTCAATCTATACAGCATCGACATTTCTTTATGATAGTGCTCAAAAAGTGTCAAAAACAGTCATTTTACTTGACATTTGATGTGAAACCGGGTTTTTTGGTGAAAAATTAAATATTGATTTATCTAGTTTTTAAGCTATAGTCTGTTTCATATTTGTATTGTGTTTTACCTTAGAAACAAGGGTGGGCTCGACTTTTGACTTACTGTGGAACGAATATGCCATTTTCGGAAGTTCTGTCGATTTGTTCGAAAAGAGCAAGTACATGTCTAGAGTTTGTGAATATAAATCGATTTTTAAACATAACAATCTCGACCCAAGTGCTGTTATCGAAATTACCAAATTCAGCGAAAATGTACGGAAATGATCCCCTTCGAATATTGAAGAGTTCACACGAATAACAAACTAAAAGAATAAGAATAAGCATGCCATTTTATAGTTAACAAACAGTTATCGATGTTAAAACACAAATATTTACACATATTCCATATTTTGAAATGCTATAGTCTGTTTCAAAAATGTACTTTTAGACGAAAATGGTTTCATTTAAAACTTTTGTTCAAAATCCACCGTAGTAGTTACATATTGGATTGGTTTTGGCGTCAATATATTCAGTACTTGATGATATATAAAGAATCATTGGAGAAAGTGGGCATTATCTTAAGGCCCTTTTTAGCAGTACCGCATTTACTCAAAAAAACAGATTTTTTTTCTTCACATTTTTTGACTGGGGTCACCTCCGATAAAAAATTGTGAAAATTCAGAGAGTAATGCCAGAACGTTTTGAAGATGATTTATTTGTGGAATATATATTAGTGCATCTAACGCACTATGAATTGCACGATACAAGAAAGTATTTAATACCGTATAGGTTACAATACACCATTAGATTTTATGGGCGCAGCCATTTTATGAGCATAACATGGTATTCAGAATTAAGAGTATGGCTAATCCTGATTGGTCGATATGTGCGCCCGTTCTTTTTTATTTTTAGAGACTTTGTGCAGTCTGCTTTATACAAAAGGCAAAATAAAAATTATTCCGTAGCCCTGAAGGCACTGAGATGACTTTTCAACGCTAGGACAAGACACGTATTTTTAAGGGCAAAATTGATAGGCATGGGAGATAAGTACAAAATACGCTAAGAAAAGCAACGCGAACCTATATTTTTGGGACCAAAAAATACTGTCCTAATAACTTTTCTTTGATTCTAGCAAGGTTTCATTAATAAAATCAACTTTCTAAAGTCTGTATCTCGAAAAAGGCTACCATTGTCGCCTATGGGGAAATTAATTGTTTATTTCAATCTATACAGCATCGACATTTCTTTATGATAGTGCTCAAAAAGTGTCAAAAACAGTCATTTTACTTGACATTTGATGTGAAACCGGGTTTTTTGGTGAAAAATTAAATATTGATTTATCTAGTTTTTAAGCTATAGTCTGTTTCATATTTGTATTGTGTTTTACCTTAGAAACAAGGGTGGGCTCGACTTTTGACTTACTGTGGAACGAATATGCCATTTTCGGAAGTTCTGTCGATTTGTTCGAAAAGAGCAAGTACATGTCTAGAGTTTGTGAATATAAATCGATTTTTAAACATAACAATCTCGACCCAAGTGCTGTTATCGAAATTACCAAATTCAGCGAAAATGTACGGAAATGATCCCCTTCGAATATTGAAGAGTTCACACGAATAACAAACTAAAAGAATAAGAATAAGCATGCCATTTTATAGTTAACAAACAGTTATCGATGTTAAAACACAAATATTTACACATATTCCATATTTTGAAATGCTATAGTCTGTTTCAAAAATGTACTTTTAGACGAAAATGGTTTCATTTAAAACTTTTGTTCAAAATCCACCGTAGTAGTTACATATTGGATTGGTTTTGGCGTCAATATATTCAGTACTTGATGATATATAAAGAATCATTGGAGAAAGTGGGCATTATCTTAAGGCCCTTTTTAGCAGTACCGCATTTACTCAAAAAAACAGATTTTTTTTCTTCACATTTTTTGACTGGGGTCACCTCCGATAAAAAATTGTGAAAATTCAGAGAGTAATGCCAGAACGTTTTGAAGATGATTTATTTGTGGAATATATATTAGTGCATCTAACGCACTATGAATTGCACGATACAAGAAAGTATTTAATACCGTATAGGTTACAATACACCATTAGATTTTATGGGCGCAGCCATTTTATGAGCATAACATGGTATTCAGAATTAAGAGTATGGCTAATCCTGATTGGTCGATATGTGCGCCCGTTCTTTTTTATTTTTAGAGACTTTGTGCAGTCTGCTTTATACAAAAGGCAAAATAAAAATTATTCCGTAGCCCTGAAGGCACTGAGATGACTTTTCAACGCTAGGACAAGACACGTATTTTTAAGGGCAAAATTGATAGGCATGGGAGATAAGTACAAAATACGCTAAGAAAAGCAACGCGAACCTATATTTTTGGGACCAAAAAATACTGTCCTAATAACTTTTCTTTGATTCTAGCAAGGTTTCATTAATAAAATCAACTTTCTAAAGTCTGTATCTCGAAAAAGGCTACCATTGTCGCCTATGGGGAAATTAATTGTTTATTTCAATCTATACAGCATCGACATTTCTTTATGATAGTGCTCAAAAAGTGTCAAAAACAGTCATTTTACTTGACATTTGATGTGAAACCGGGTTTTTTGGTGAAAAATTAAATATTGATTTATCTAGTTTTTAAGCTATAGTCTGTTTCATATTTGTATTGTGTTTTACCTTAGAAACAAGGGTGGGCTCGACTTTTGACTTACTGTGGAACGAATATGCCATTTTCGGAAGTTCTGTCGATTTGTTCGAAAAGAGCAAGTACATGTCTAGAGTTTGTGAATATAAATCGATTTTTAAACATAACAATCTCGACCCAAGTGCTGTTATCGAAATTACCAAATTCAGCGAAAATGTACGGAAATGATCCCCTTCGAATATTGAAGAGTTCACACGAATAACAAACTAAAAGAATAAGAATAAGCATGCCATTTTATAGTTAACAAACAGTTATCGATGTTAAAACACAAATATTTACACATATTCCATATTTTGAAATGCTATAGTCTGTTTCAAAAATGTACTTTTAGACGAAAATGGTTTCATTTAAAACTTTTGTTCAAAATCCACCGTAGTAGTTACATATTGGATTGGTTTTGGCGTCAATATATTCAGTACTTGATGATATATAAAGAATCATTGGAGAAAGTGGGCATTATCTTAAGGCCCTTTTTAGCAGTACCGCATTTACTCAAAAAAACAGATTTTTTTTCTTCACATTTTTTGACTGGGGTCACCTCCGATAAAAAATTGTGAAAATTCAGAGAGTAATGCCAGAACGTTTTGAAGATGATTTATTTGTGGAATATATATTAGTGCATCTAACGCACTATGAATTGCACGATACAAGAAAGTATTTAATACCGTATAGGTTACAATACACCATTAGATTTTATGGGCGCAGCCATTTTATGAGCATAACATGGTATTCAGAATTAAGAGTATGGCTAATCCTGATTGGTCGATATGTGCGCCCGTTCTTTTTTATTTTTAGAGACTTTGTGCAGTCTGCTTTATACAAAAGGCAAAATAAAAATTATTCCGTAGCCCTGAAGGCACTGAGATGACTTTTCAACGCTAGGACAAGACACGTATTTTTAAGGGCAAAATTGATAGGCATGGGAGATAAGTACAAAATACGCTAAGAAAAGCAACGCGAACCTATATTTTTGGGACCAAAAAATACTGTCCTAATAACTTTTCTTTGATTCTAGCAAGGTTTCATTAATAAAATCAACTTTCTAAAGTCTGTATCTCGAAAAAGGCTACCATTGTCGCCTATGGGGAAATTAATTGTTTATTTCAATCTTAACTGATGCTTCTCTAATTTATAGGTTCAAATTCGTGATTTTGTTAATTTCACCAAATATATCCTTAAGTAATCAGTAAAAACAAACTCATCATAGATACCAGGATTAAATTGTATATTTACTCCAGACGCGCGTTTCCTCTACAACAAGATCTCAAAAAGATCAGCTAATTAGAATTCAACATACATGTAAGAACAAATAGAAATGAAATGTCGCGAAAACTAGCTTTGTTCTGAAATTTGTTGATTTGGTTTGAAGAAAATATGAACAAATTCTAATTTGACGTATATCAATTACTTGGTATTTACCTAACCATGTAACAAAAAAAAAGTTATAGCAAGTCCACTTTAAGAAATTAAATGCCTATACTTGGCTCTCACACTTTGTAATGCATTTTTATGTAACTATCATACAAATTTAATTATTTTTAAATGCATTTATCAGGTTTTCATAACATATACTCTGATTGGCTAATCACAGACGTTGACATGTACATATTTTGTCAGTATCATATAATTTCAAGGCCATTTCTTTATTCAGCATTTTTTCAACTTTAAAAGTAGTCTTAATCCATAAATTTTCCTGATCAAATAAAATACGTTTATACAAATAAATTTAAAGCATCAATTTGTTTCTCCTGCATTCCTTTATTTTACAAATAAAAGGAATTTTTCGTCAACCAAATTAAATAAAAGAAAACTGTAAAAATCATAAAAAGAAAAATCACAAAAATTGTTAACTCCGACAAAAATTCAAAACGGAAAGTCCCTTATTAAATGTCAAAATCAAAAGGTAAAATAATAGATTAGCATATAATCCCCTGAGCACGCGTATCAGACATTTATAAAAACTTGGGAATGTTGATTCAAAAGTAAACTTTATGTAATTGCTTTTTTTTTATTGAAAGCAAACAACAGTTTAGTTCATTACATTTACCTTAGCTGTATTTGGCAACACTTATAGGAATTTTAGATCTCAGTGCTCTTCAACTTCGTACTTTATTTGGCTTTTTTAAAGTTTTTTTTGGATTCGAGCGTCACTGATGAGTCTTTTGTAGACGTAACGCGCGTCTGGCGTATTATATAAAATTTAGTCCTGGTATCTATGATGAGTTTATTTACATGGTATATTGACTTGCTTGATTTATATCCGAATTGACCTTGACAATCTAAAACTACTACACACCTTTTCGAGAAATCTGATTGATTTAATCGTATTGTTCGTCATAATCTCTTTTACTAACGTTATCAATGCTATTGTAATTATAGATTTCTGAGTGACATGGGACCTCCTTGTCGTGATGCATATATTAATAAGTACCAATTAATTATTTTTATTTAACTTGTAGACCTTATTATAGGAAATCGGAAAATTGACCCGAATCACACAGATATCAAATTAATGATTGTGAGACAGAAAAACAAAACTAGTAAATTTTAATGATATTACTACTATGCCATTGTTTTCTCCTCACGACACAAGAATATGAAACAATTTGTTTAGTTGGATTTTGAAGAATATGACTATGTTGAAGAAAATTCAGCGAAGTATTCTTCAAATGGTTGGCAATAAAACCAATAGTATTATCAGCGCATACTTGCCTTATCCTTCGAGGTCTTTCTCTATAAGGTTTTAATATAGATTGCGTTTTAATCACGCATCGTTGTCATATAAAGGAATTTGATGCGACTGTCATACAAGTGGGAGGTTTCGCTAGCTATAACACCAGGTTCAATCCACCAATTTTACATAAGAAAATGCATGTACCAAGTAAGGAATATGCCAGTTGTTATCCATTCATTTGATGTTTTCAGGCTTGCAAAGTCCAGAATGAATTGTATGCAACTGTCACAAATGACAGGTTTAACTAGTTAGTTTTCTACATATTATGTATTTATCGTGTAATATCTGTACCACGTCAGGAATATAACAGTTATGATCCATTCGTTTCATGTGTTTCAGTTTTTGATTTAGATTTATGGTAAAGGGCTTTCCGTTTTGAATTTTCCTTGAAGTTTGGTATTTTTTGCAATCCCTTTCCGGATTGTGACAATTTTAATGAGTGTGAATTCTTACACTGGGCGATATATACCCAGTAGACGCACATGGTCGCTCTTCAGAGTTCATGCTGTTTCTTCGGTTTTTTTTTTGTAGTGATTCTTTGATATTTATATTCTTAATCTAATGATTATATTTGTACATCTGTAAACTATTGTTGCCTTATCAAAAACAATCATTTTGAAAAAAACACATTTATTGATACACATACATAATACATTGAAAAATATATTGATAATCCATAATCTTCAATAGTTATCATTGACTTTGTTGACACAAACTGAGATCATTGGTTAAAAGATCAGAACAAACAAGAATGTGTCCATAGTACACGGATGCCCCACTCGCACTATCATTTTATATGTTCAGTGGGCCGTAAAATTGGGGTCAAAACTGTAATTTGGCATTTAAATTAGAAAGATCATATAATGGGGAACATGTGTACTAAGTTTCAAATTGATTGGACTTCAACTTCTTCAAAAACTACCTTGACCAAAAACTTTAACCTGAAGCGAACGGACGGACGGACGGACGGACGGACGAACGAACGGAGGCACAGACGAGAAAACATAATGCCCCTCTACTATCGTAGGTGGGGCATAATAAAAAGACAACAATGTGTGTTACATTATCGATTTAAAGTATACAATAGTTAAACAGATAGTCATTGATATAGAATTTTAGATGATTTGAATATAATTGATAACACATCCTATATGGACTGTTCGTCCTTCTCAAAATGCCCTGTATCCATAAAAAACATAAATTTAAAGTTTGCTCGAAAAATTTCAAATTAAATTGCACGTTTCATATTTCACAATATATTACAAAGTATGCAACAGTATACATTTAAAGTAAGGTGCAAAATTACAGAATTGTTCATGGAAAAGATTCTTAATCAACCTTAATAGAGGGGGGCAAGGGGTTTAACTGTTATGCTGTTATGGGGCATTTTAATTCTTTGTTATCTGTTATTCTGAAAATATATTTACTGTAAGATGTTATTGTCTTATTCTTTGTTAGCTGTTATAGGACTATTATCTATTTTGTTATATGTTATTGTGAGAATCTATTTGCTGTTAACTGTTATTGAAAATTGGAATGTTAGCATTTTGACAGCCAATCTTCCGTAGAAATTGAAGCTAACTGAAAATTGTGATTTGAATGGATAATAGTCTCATTGGCACGCTTACCACATCTTCTTACAATGTATATCTATTGGGGTCTTTTTACTGGTAATATCGGGTGGCCCTATGCAGAAGAATTTCAGTAACATACATCACATAAACATATAAAATCAATTGGACCCAGGACCATTCCAGTATATATTATTATTATCCTTTGTAATAAATTCCTTTGTCTGTGAACATGTAGCATTTTACTTATTATTAGTACAATAACTTATAGTATGGATTTTGTTATAAAAAAAAGTATTGGTACACCCTTTAGATTTTTTTATTCAATGACCACATAATAATCTTTATGTTGTACATACTATTACACCACTGTCCCTGATTAGGGGAGGATTGGACACCAACTAGCATGCTAAAGTTGACGCAGTCACATTCTGTATGTGCCTATTTTCAAGTCAGGAGCCTGGATTCAGTGGTTGCAGTTTGTTACTGTGTTATTAAATGTGTTTTAACTGCTTCACATGGCGAAAATTGAAGCTCAGAAACCATTGATTCAAATACAGATGTGTCTTCAGTTTAATTTTTCGACAAATACCCTTTTTAAAATCCTACAGCTTCTCCAATGCTGTACCCAAATTTTCCATATTCTATAATTTTACATAAGATACATGATTGGTGTTTCACTTGGTGTCATCCAAATTTTCACTAGGTCCAATTTCTATTATACTATCAGAATTGTCACTTGAGTCAATGTCTATTATCAGAATAACCATAACTGGCATACGTGTTTCAGTTACATGTCCTGTCTCCACTGATCTGGGTATTTTTGTATTTTATAAGTAAGTTTTATCATGAGGTCATTAAATAAAAAAAATACATTGTGCATCAATGTTTTTTTTATTACTTGTAAAGTATATATATTGCTTTTCAGAAAAAAAATCTAAAAATCAAATTGATAATAAAGTGTCACTGGCTGCACTATTTTCAAAAATTAAATAAAAAAACCTAAATCATTAAAAATTGATCTCTCAAATGCCCTAGATTAAAAATATCCCTATATCAAAAACAGAAACTAGTAATTTCGTTCAGAAAAATTCAACATCCATACTATAACTTATTGTACAAGTTACGGAAAAAAATCAACCAAGGCAGAACTGCCTCAACGGCCAAAACGTCTTGTTTACACAAATTACAATTTTTTAGGTCCATACCACAAGTTATATACTAAGATCTACGAGTCATCTACTGGATTGGTCATTGTTATCTGTTATTATCCCTTTTCAATTCCTTGTTATCTGTTTTTCACCAAATCAATTCACTGTTATGCTGTTATGGGGACCCCCTTGCCCCCCTCTTAATATGCTATGAAATCACAAAAACACGCTTGAATGAACAGAAACAAATTGTAAAAATATGTAGTTATACTGACCTAAATGTTCTCAAAACCATTACAATTTCAGTTAATTGAACAAAGTAGACCTTTTGTTATCTTTCTCATTAAAATTAAAAGATGGGAGGTTTTAGTGCTAAAAAAAATACATCGGTTTATGTTTCGGTGTCTCATCAGTTATAATTTGGTGTTTGTCCGTTATCGAATTTAATGCTGATATCAAATATTTGTAGTCTCTATTAATATTGACAAGTTGTCTAATGATAGAGGTTGACCAACGATAGGTCTATGTAATTTTTAAAATTGTATGTTGAGAGCTAGCATGTCTTTTTACAGTGTGAATTTAAGCTTTTTTATGTTATTTAAATAATAACAAGAATGTGTCCAAAAGTAAACGGGTGCACCACTAGCACTATCATTTTTCATGTTCAGCGTATCGTGAAATTTTGGTCAAAAAATCTAATTTGGCATTTGAATTAGAAAGATCATATCATAGGGAACATGTGTACTAAATTTCATATTGATTGGATTTCAACTTCATCAATATCTACCTTGACCAAAAACTTTAACCTGAAACTCGCAATATCATTTCTTTGTTCAGTGGACCATGAAAATGGCCTCAAAAATCTTATTTGGCATTCACATTAGAAAGATCAGTTCATAGTTAACATGTGTACTTAGTTTCAGGTTGATTGGATTTCAACTTCATCAAAAACTACCTTGACCAAAAACTTTAACCTGAAGCGGGACAGACGGACAAACAAACGGACGAACGACAGACGAACGGATGCATAAACCAGAAAACATAACAACCCCTCTACTATTGTAGGTGGGGCATAAAAATCAAAGATAACACTTGGTGATTAAAGAAACTAAACAATAAGTTATAAATTTAATTTGCAACAAAACAATTTCGTGCATTGTATAAAAATATCTAATATATTTATTCTTTCTTCGTAAGAGTAGAAAAGTCCACCGAGTCTCGCCCGTTTACATGTTTCTTAAGTTTTTGCATATAAAATTATTTTTGTATATGATGTAATAGTGTAGTTTATTGAACTAAACAGAAAAAAAAAGAAAAAGTACATGAATAACATAGTCAAAGGAGCATATTAAAATGTGGTCATGTTAACAGACCCGTTGTGTAATGGAATAAAATACATATTTATTATATTTTGATCCTACTTATACATATGATAGAAAATAAAACAGATCAAACTCCATATATAAAAGCAAAGAGTCCACATTCTTTCAGCAAAATTATGTGTTACAATAACCAAGAGCAACATGTCTTGTACATTGTTCAGTGGGAAGCTTCAGGGTTGCAAAATATATTTTTTACTATGATAATAGATCATATTTATTTTCACATGCGTAAATACAATCATTATTTTTGTCTCTGTATCGTACAAATATCGGGTAATCACTTACAGAATATGATTTATCATAATAAGCATATAGTAAACGTATACCCATTATTGCATCTGTCTAGTCTTGGTGTTATATTTGTAGATTTTCATCCAATGACCAATTTGATTTAATCACAATCGCAATTACGTCTTGGAAATACACGGTAAGCATTTTTGAGCAAAAAAGGATTTGCATATACTTTGTTTTCAAAGGTGTGATTGATCTTAATGTCTTTGTTGATTTCATAAACACGTAGAGTTCACGCCTGTGTTGTTAAAAATACTAGGGACCACGTCCAAGTTGAAGATAGGGATAGCCCACGTATTCACAGCAAGAGTTAGTGCCAATATGGCGACGATATTCATCACGATACCGGCTGATGCCTGAAAGAGAAAAGAAAGTCGAAATCATAGGTAGAAATGATTCAAGATTCTTACTTTTTTTGCTCGAATATAAATTATATTGTAAAACGCTGCTCGGTTGAACAAGATCAAACAATAGAAAAATTTCAATACTGAGGAGCCAGAATCGCTTACCTAACCGAAGAGACCGCTTAACTGCTTAAATCAAGGTGTTAACCGTCATGTTTCTAAGCCTTAAACCTTTTCGGTTCAGGGAAAAACGATGTTCGAAAAATCCACAATCATCCTCGAAAACTAAATCTGACAACCGCTTTTTCCGAAATAAGAATAGAATAAGAATCGTTTAAAAATGGGAAATAACGTACATATAATGAATTAATCAGTAGAACATACTATTCAGTTTTTTTTTATTCTGATTCGAGCGTCGTTGCGGTAATAAGTTTTATATTATTTTGTATGATTAGATAAATATAAAAAAAAAAGTACATTAGAGGCAACGAAACATAAAATTGAGAATGGAAATGGGGAATGTGTCAAAGCGACAACAACCCGACCATATAGCAGACAACAGCCGAGGGCCACCAATGAGTCTTCAATGTAGCGAGAAACTCACGCACCCGGAGGCGTCCTTCAGCTGACCCCTTAACAAATATGTATACTGGTTCAGTAATAATGGACGCCATACTCCTAATTATACACAAGAAATTAAAATTAAAAAGAGTTTATTTAATGACTTATCATCAAAATAAAAGTCAATGCTATGGTATTAAAGTCTTACCATATCAGGAATACGTAAAATTCCAGTCGAAAACACAATGGCATTTGGTGGTGTTGCCACTGGCAACATAAAGGCAAATGAACAGGCAATGGCTGATGAGATCATCAAATATAAAGGATTCTTGCCAAGCGTCAAGGCCTGTAGGAAAAGTGATTTAATCATTGAAATAATTCACTGACTAAAACAAATAACAAATGAAATTGATAGAACACATTTAGTCCTTATCGAAGTCAAAAAAAGGCACTTTTATATTATTATCGTTTAATCAAACGCTTTTAAATACGCAAATCATATCAGAGATCAAACTTGTATTAATGCTGTTACATCACTGTCTATGCTAAGGCGAGGGTTTAGAAATAATTCTATTTTTTATATATGTACCTGTCTCGTGTGAGGAAACTGTAATTCACTAGTTACCATATGTCGCTGTCTATCGTATTTGTCTTTAATTAATGTATTTGTATAAAAATCGGGCTCTTGGTTTTTCCGTTTGAAATGTGTCATTTTATTTTCCATGACGGGATGCTTTGTAGCTTACAAAAGCTGTTTGGTGACCTACAAAATGCTTAGATCTTCCTCTTTGGTCTCCAGCTAACAGTTGTCTCAATTGCAATCATACCATATCTCCTTTTTTCTTAATTAAATGTTAACAAAAGAGATTCTTTAAGGTAGCACAATACAAAGATTTTTCATCCTCAATCAGACATCTTTAAACTGATGTAATTCCACTCATCCTTCTTTAAATTTTATAAATGAGGTACCAAAAGAAAGAAGAATGATTTATCTTTCAAATTGTGATAATTTCATGATAATTATTACATAATTAATTGTTATGTAATTAGTTGCTATATTGTGATGTTCATACTTGAATGAATTTAGCTTCTTTGTTTTTCATAGCATCCCAAAATATTTTATAGATTCTTGCACAACACAGTTTGACCTCCAAAACTGTGTCTCAGTTTTTTCCTATTGTATTTCATTCTCTCATAAATCTTCAATGAAGTTTGCAAAATCAATTCATAAGAGATCACTAAATTCAATGTGGCATAAAATTTGTTCTATTGATGTTTTTGGAAATCTGAGACACAGTTTTGGAGGTCAAGCTGTGTTGTACAAGAATCTATAAAATATTTCGGGATGCTATGAAGAACAAAGAAGCTAAATTCATTCAAGTGTGGACATCACAATATAGCAACTAATTACATAATGATTGATTATGTAATAATTATGTTATAATGAAATTATCACAATTTGAAAGATTAATCTTTCTTCTTTCTTTTGGTACTTTATTTATAAAATATAAAGAAGGATGAAATGAATTACATCAGTTTAAAGTTGTCTGATTGGGAGTGAACAAATCTTTGTATTGTGATACCTTAAATCCAAATATGCATTCTTGTATGTAGGAAAGTGTTCTGTTTTCAGGGAATACAGGGAGATGCTTATGAAATAAAAATTTAAAAAAAAAATGTTTTCCAGAAGTATTCGCCGAAATATCCGAAAGTAATATGTTCAGATACAATATCTGAATCTAAATAAATTAATATTTCTATTAGCTTTCCAAATTTCGAAAGAGAAGAAAGCTTTCTGAAATTCTAGTTGGAGTAAGATTGGAACTTCGGAATAGGAAGTTTCTTTAACGCTGTTTGAATTATTTTAGACCGAGGCTAACAAAACCTTCGAAATGTATCTTGAAAAAATACAGTCGTCAAAGTGTTGTTCATCAATTCTTCGACAAGGGAAAACAGAGGCAATGAATATTGATTTTTGTTCATGCTTAATCGACTTAAATAGATGATATAAGATAATTGATAGTTATATTTATTATACTTCACGTTAAAATGCCATATTTTGATTGGCTAATACGAGGGTGTCATTTTACTCTATCACATAGCTGAGAGGGTGACAATTTTTTTGAATGTTACCCTCTCGTCTAAACCAATCAAAAATCGACAATTTAAAGGACAATGGATTGAATTTACATCAAGTAGATGAATACAAAGTCAATGCTTAAGTTTTACGTTCTGGATCAAATTTTATTATTTAACTGTCAAAATGAAAAAAAAAAATAAACCATCTTGTTGTTTATTTCTAACACTCGTAACGTTGTTATGTACGTGACGTCATAGAAAATCCTTTTGAAATAAAATCAATCTGTAAAAGACAAAAATGGTAGGACGTTCAGTATAATAAATTAAATAACACATAGCTGAGAGGGTGATAGAGCAGATTGGTACCCCTTGAAAAAGCATTGTCAACCTTGGCTTCGCCGCGGTTGACAATGTTTTCTCGGGGTACCAATCTGCTCTATCACCCTCTCAGCTATGTGTTATTTATATAATATTTACCAGTTCGGCCATGATTGGCATCAGTAAAGTAGCTGTTGCACTGTTGCTTGTAATTTCTGTAGCTCCCGCCACAATCAAGCATATGATAAGATTCATTACCCATATATCCATGTGGCTAAATACCTTCAGACTACAACCAACCATCTTTGAAAGACCTGAACTCTAAAAAAAAATGAAAATAACTCTCCACAAAGTGAATGCGTTCGTAGCGCTTTTCTATATTTACTGTCATCAGGCACGATTAAAACAAAATATCTGAAAGCATAAGAGAAGAAATGTTTTCAAGCTTCAAAACTATTTTTTAAGGCCAGTGGTGTATAAAAAAAGAAACTTGTTTGAATTTAAAATTAGTAATATCAAATCGTTTTGATATATTTTTTATATCGTGCAGTCATTTCGAGAAATAGCAGTATGATAAGCCCGTGAAATTTTAAATGTCTGTATATATATATATAGTAATGAATCATTTTTTTTATACAAATATGAACATGTTGAATGCAATGCAAAGATGTTTCTGTGTTTCTATTTTCTGGTATAAGAATTCCTATTCTTTTTGTATTTCTGAATGCATTAAATAAAAACTGGGAAATTATTTGTATATTTTGTACATAATCAATTAATTATGAGTTAAAATGACCATAAATTAGTCTTTGCCTTACTTACATATACACGTAATTCCACTTATAACCTTGTTTGCATAATTTTACTTTGTTCCTATAAAACACTTCGAAAGATGTTTAAAAAAAGAAAAACATTATGATCCAGGCTTCTTTGTCATGGTACGGGTTTATTAAACATAAAGCTCTGTAACTTAGGTGCTTATGAATTTTCAGGAATGACATGGATATATTTAAAAAACAAATACCAAGGATAATTGAAAACCTTCAATGGGAAAAAAAACACACCACGAGGTCAGACAAAATAAATAAAAAATCATACCCAACCGAAAAATTGAAACCTCCAAAATTAGAATTGGAGAAACAAGAACGACGTGAAAAGGTAGAGATGTTGTTATGGCTCAAAAAAGGGTACCATCAGCCCTGTTCAATAAGGGTAAAACTACGTATTTTTCCGCAATAGTTATTCACGCAAACACAAAAAACTGGGAATTGGGTTGAGGTTTCCTCTTCGAATGTAGTCATCAATTCTGCGTTGTCACGCATTATTATCAGTATTCATAAATAACTGCTTACAAAAGTTAATAGTTTGAAATTCTAATGATGGTTTACCCCCAAGAAAAGAGGCCTGTAAGCTGTATATAGCAAGGTGTTCAAATTTGTATTTGAGACTTTTATCGAAACCTGCATCACACGTACAAAATTACTAGCTTGGTATCTTAAATGAGTTTTGTTTTACAATAAAGGAACGTCTTCTCAGTGATTGGAGAGAAACAAATCAATATATCGGTCGACGAATTTATCATAATGTTGTAGATTCAAGAGATGGCTTCAACTTAATGATTTACTAAGAAATTCTTTTTCAAGGACATTCTGATAGGAAACGACCGTCTAAAATATCACATTTTGTACGAGATATATATATATATACTGCATCTGCAGGTCTACTTGAATTTTGCTCTATGCCTTTCTAACGAAAAACAAAAACACCGGGAAAACTGATTGGCAAATGTATTTGTGTTCAGTTTATAGGTATCAGACTTGATATGTTTCATTATAGTTATTTTGATCACTTGTGTTAAAATAAATAAAGGTAGGAATGATCCATTGAAAAATCGGTTAATATAGAAATAACTCTTTGTTATCCATTGTGATTTGTTTTTAACCTTAATATAACTTACAGAACTGGCGTCTGCTAAAGCAAAGCCTCCTCCAAGAAGAACAATCACACCCCAAGGTAACTTATGTACAGCTGTATCCCATGTCAGAATGGGTGTGTAGGATGGTTTTACATCTGCAATGCAGTAGGAGATGTATATGATAAACAAACTTGTACAAACTATGATATATATAAATATACAAATAAAAAATAGCAATTAAAATGTAAAAAATATATATAAAAAGACACAACATAACGTTTCTGTTTTACTTGAGCAATCTTCAAGGTGTAAAAGTAAATGAAGTATGCGTTTTGCAAAATATTTATTCCTTGGTGAATTACATGCAGTCTAAGACACACACTACCCAGTATATATCGAAAAACTGTGTAGCGAATTCATTTTACCGACGATCTTAACATGTGGAATCAACACTAGTGGCCTATCAAAGTGACTAAGTCGTCAATATAAAAATCTACTTTCATTAATCTATTCCAAAAAAAGAAAATGCCAACTACATCAAGTTGTTAGTTTTTTTAAATGTGTTTTCGGTATTTTTTATTTCAATCATTCGTCATCAATTTCTTCATCTAGTGTCCGAGCGTTACGTTTCCGAGTTGGTGTTGGTTTTATAAAGGGACGTTACACTACTTTTAACCGTGCATTAGAATAAACCACGCCTACTAACCCCATATCAAATATACACGGTTTGAACGCGTTCGCTTAAAGCAATGAAATCCCTAGAAATGGATAAGGGGTAAGCTTTATACTAGTATTAACATAGTTGGTTTTCAATGCTTCTGTCTTAATCGTTCGTTTATCATAAAAATACAGCTGGCATTAAATAGTGGATCAAATGTAAAACTTTATGTCTGTAATATTGTTGCTAAATTATATAAGTAAGTATAATAGTTGCTTTCTTCTGATCATTACTTGATTTCTCTGTATTGGCATGTAGAATAGAGTAACGCCAAAGATTGCGACACGTTTGTATCAATTAAAGACTGCGGAAAATTTGAACCTGCAATTGATTGATTTGAATCCCCGTGATGTTAGTATAGACATACCATGAACATTACAGATAATTTAAAACAAAATCAGAA
Source organism: Mytilus galloprovincialis (assembly GCF_965363235.1). Classification (NCBI taxonomy): domain Eukaryota; kingdom Metazoa; phylum Mollusca; class Bivalvia; order Mytilida; family Mytilidae; genus Mytilus; species Mytilus galloprovincialis. The sequence goes on from NC_134842.1 coordinate 56,667,817, forward strand.
TTTATTATTTACCTTCAGATTTTATGAAACAGAATATATTAGGCACTGATTTTGGTAATACAAAAAGACATATAGCAATCAACATCGCTGCTGTGGAATCTCTAGCAAAGGGTTTACCACTGTTGAAAGAAATGTTAACATAAAATCATATAGATATATATATATAGCTGTTTTCACCATAACTTACTTCTCATAAAGGTAAAATTGGAATCCTCAATGGACGATAAGATACATACTTATATCAAAATATTACATTGGTAATTTCACCTGTGAAATGAACGTGGTTATTTCACTCCCATGACGTCATACAACAATAGTGTGTTGTTCGTTCAGTCGTTGAATATTTTTCTCTATTTGAATTCTTCGATTAGTTTTAAATATTCCATCACTAAGATAAATATCAGGTTCAAGGGACGATAATATACAGAAAGATATTTGTAATATCAATTATGTTATCATTTTTTAAATTTCCTGATACAAAACTTTTGAATTTTTCGAAAAAACTAAGGATTTTCTTGTCCCAGGAATAGATTACCTAAGCCGTATTTGGCACAACTTTTTGGAATTTTGGATCCTCTATGCTCTTCAACTTTGTATTGTTTGGCTTTATAACTATTTTGATATGAGCGTCACTGATGAGTCTTATGTAGACGAAACGCGCGTCTGGCGTACTAAATTATAATCCTGGTATTTCTGATAACTATTTAGTTTCCTTTATAATCATAGCAAGTACAAAGACACATTTGGAAGATTTTTCTACTGAGATGAACTGTTCATGTTTTACGGAATTCGTTCTATTCAAAAAGTCAATGTATTCATCTATTTTTATTCCTTGTCAAGTGGATTGTTTTACACCATTATGTGTACATTAGCCTTATCAAAGGTACTATGGGATACTTTGAATTTATGCATTTAGCAAATTTACCTTCGAGGAAGTGTCTCATGGACGCAAACAACCAACAATTTTAATAAGTTAATACAAAGTCTTTAACACAACAGACAGACGTCTTTTTTTATATTAGAAGCTCTGAATCATGATGAGTTTTAAAAAAATGTGAATCACACCCATTTCCAAAGATTAGACATCAAATGTTCAAACAAAATGCTTAATGCATGACAAAACAGGCACATGCGCATGTGGCTAGGTTGGGAGATCTTTGATATAGAAATATATAGCATGTTCGAATTCTCTGTTATGACGGGTTTCCTCATTAAGTGAAAAAGTCGATCGGTGGATATAATGTCATCGTCCAATTAATTGATATTTTTACGATACTGCAAAATAGTGATTATCTTTTAAAAAGTCAGATATCAAAATACTCTATTACTATAAGAATTCAAATTCAACCGGCAATATTATTTATAATGAATGGCAAAGTGTTGTTTTTTTAGATTCACAGCCGGTCAAAGAACAATTTGGACGATTTGTTTAAAGTACATAAAATCAATACCTAATAGCAGAAAAAACACTTCCTTGAAACTAAAATAACTGTGTTATAGATATAAAAACAACTCATATGAATGACTGATAGGAAAACAATTATCCTTAAAAAGACAATTTCTTATCAGCTTGGTAACTGCTAAAACCTCAACTTAACGTAATATATAAATAAAGAATATTATTTTCGTTCTCTACCGCTGCTGATGTATCGTTATTTTACGAGAATATCACCAGCCTAACAGTCAGTGCTTCGGAACAACTTATAATATACCTATCTAAAATTCACTGCTGATTAATGTAATATATAAACATGATAATATGAGATTTTAATTCATTTAGTTTAGTTTTGCTGTTTTTTATTTTCCTTTTTGTAATACATAATTTCAAATATTTAAGGCAAGAATGGCTACGTTATATGCTTTCCATGTTTTGGTTGTGAGCTTTCCTGATAAACGTTAAACTAAAAAAGCGCGTCTGTATCATTACAATTTAACTAGAGACTGAGTGCTTAGCTCCCTTGTGGATTATGAATATATTTAAAATTAGAAAATCGTCAGTGACTGTCTTTTGTTATATCTAATGTTGTTTTTCTTATATATTTAGACAATGTGCTGTTTTTGAAGGATATACTTTTAACGTTTCGGTTGATTGGTGTGTTATGTCGTATCGGTTGTTGTCCAAATTTGGTTTGTTATCCGGATTTTTTTTCTCAACAGATTTATGAGTTTTGAACACCGGTATATTACTGTTGCCTTTATTTGACATTGTTCCTATTTATTGCTTAAAGCCGTCGCTTCTTCTAAAGACATGGGACTTGGAACGCTACAGGCATGACAAGTGTTTAAACATATTTATTTTTTATTTTTAAAGTTTGGTTTCTGTTTTATTGACGAACACCATACATTTACATGTATTTCAAATATATTGTTTCTTATAAAGAAAGACAAGTAATTACTTAATGTGTTCATCCACGATTCATTGAGATTATATTAAGGGAGTAGTTGAAGAAAATATCAACATTTTTATTAATTATTTTCTCTCGAGTAGATAAATACATAGTGTTAGCTTACTCTTTATCGAGATGAAATAGGTATGCCCATCCTCCCATTCCTGGAATATCTCTGAATATCCACAACATAGCTAAGCATATAAAACAAATCAAAACAACAACTTCCCCAAACCTGAAAAAATGTTAAAATAAATGAAAACTGTTTATAAGGATATATACTAAAATTAGCTGACATTGTCCATGATTGAGGGCTATTAACAACTTAGTCTTGAATGTTAGAGAATGATGTAAGATAGACAATTCAGATATATTTAAATAAAACACACCATATCTTATTTGTAATTTTCAATATCTATATATTATAAATATGGTACTTTAGTTGTTACACATCATCTACATGTTTTAAAACCTTCAAATTTACACAAGAAAAAAACCTTCACCAAAGGTTTTAATATCCTCAGCTGTTCACATAATACAAGCTAAATCTGAATTTAGATAGTAAAAACGAACTTAGTTGATGTTTTATGCTTAGGTTAGGACATCTTTCATCAGCAAAAAACTGAGGTGAACGAAAAGGATATTTTCTTGTAACTGCAAAACTTTGCACACGTTTTCAAGGTTTTTGTAATCTTTTGGCATATTAATCAATACCTTCTGTTAAAAGGTACCCAGTAGCGTGTGTCAATTTGCGTTTTTACACGTTTTATCATTAACACATTATTACAACCACTGGGTCAATACCATAGCAGTCTTAGACAACCTTTTATCACTGAGATTTCACAAAAGCCCAGCTGTTAGCACTACTTTGCTGACATGAATATATTTTTTCTGTAAATCCTATTGAAATTTGTTTTTCTACCCTCAGTTATATGTGACCACTTTCACATTTATCACAGCCTTTTGTATTTATGGGTTTTAATGCTAGATGTTAGAACGTTATTGTTTGACCTATGTAGTCGTTTATCGTGAGGTCTCCGGAAATGAAACTTACGTCACTCTTCCAAGTTTCTTGCGTTCATGTTTGATAGCCGACTTTATTGCTGCTGTCCTCACTGCATCTGTTTTTCGTATACACCTGAATAATAAAAGAGCACTGCTGACTATGTTTCTAAATAATAAGACTGTTACGAGTGATGAGTCTCTTTTCTAATCTTCTTTCCTTATTAAATCATTGATATAGATAAGGACAATAATTTTCATTGTGTTTTATATTGAAAACGTAAGTAAGAATCAACATCTAAAGATGCAACGGATTTTCAACATAAGTAACAAAATGTATAGATTTTTATAGAAGGACACATCATGAAACGCAGTTGAAGATTTGTTTCTGATTAAAAACAGATATACCCTGTTCGACTGTGTTTAACTTAAATTGCATATGATTTAGAAAGGTAAAGGGGTTAATTTGTGCTCACGTAAAACTTATTTAAGGAAGCACAATACAAAGATTTTTCATCCCAAATCAGACATCTTTAAACTGATGAAATGAATTACATCAGTTTAAAGTTGTCTGATTGGGAGTGAACAAATCTTTGTATTGTGCTACCGTAAATCTTTCCAAAAGTGTTCATGGTTGTTGTTGACCTCCTTTATATATTGTATTATATTATTTGAAAGGTCGCAAATGTAACTAAGATAGATATATTTTAACCTGAACGCTAAGGAGGTAGAACATAGTCAAGGGAAATAAGTCTTTCATGTACAAACCACTGGTCCGTATTTTCAACCCTATTTATAGTATAGGTTTTAAGCCTCTAATAAACAGAGATTATTTTAATTGTGGTTCATCATTAGCCTGATAAAACGTGTCATTAAAAACTTCCTTTTGAATTTGTCGATCACCTCCCTTAACGATGTATACACCCATAAAAACGAAAATCTTAAATATCATACTAAATATATGCATTGTTCTGCAACCTACATGCCATGGGGTGTGTAAGTTCTCAAAATTCATGTAAAGCAACGTAAATATGGTTTCTTCATTGAGTTTAAACCTTGTAATGTCCATCCTATAACATGCTTCGCTTGTCTTGCAACTGTATACTACAACATTATACTCACAATGATCGCAGGAAAATTAACTGTAACCATATCCAGCTCAGCAGCAATATAACGATCGACAGCGGAAATGCAAATCCCATCCAATTTGCAAATGTAATACCAGAGTCTGACCCGGGTGATCTTTTATCAAATATTCTAAAATGAAAAGAATCAACGTGCCAGAATCGCTCGCCATAAAAATTTTATGTTAAAAAAAAACAAAAACAAAAAACAACCAAAAATAGAAGTTTAAAACACAATTTCACATACGTTTCAGAACTTCACCATACACATTATTGTCACTAAAGGTCATAATATTCGTATGATCAGGAAAAAAATGAACAGTGTGTAGCGGTCCTTCTTTTCGCCATTTTGCCGATTTTATTTTACATTGACTGAGTTGGTTCATAGAAATATATGAGCGTGTTACTTCTTAACCTGCCCGCTGTTGTGCTTTTAATGTACCGATATCAGGTACGTATTTGTATCCATTTTTGGGAAAGTTCGGACTACAAGTTCAAAAATAAAATCACAGCAGCACTCGTTCTTTTTAGTGCTTATCACACCTCTTTTCGTGCTTTTCTGCTCTGGCGTAATTCACATAAAATTTATCAGTTGGTAAATCCATAACAAAATTAAGGTTTATCGCGATCAATCGTAAAACTGTATTCATTTGAAGGCGTTTTCAAGCATTTTGTTTAGGTTTTAAGCATCCAATTAACGTGTTTCTTATCATCAATACTTTTGCCATCGATCATATTAAAGACTTTTGCATCATACAAAATGAAAATGCATAAACATTTAACTTACTCATTAGCTTGTCCCTGCAATATCAGGTTTGGTGGAGTACCAGTCAGTGTAGCAATGCCTCCTGCATTTGCACCATAAGCAACGCCAAGTGCCAGTCCTTTTCCAAACAGTCTCAGTTCACTATTTTCTGTACTTTTCTCGTCTTCTAACACACTAAAAATAGATTCCTTATAAAACCAAAGTGTTCAAAGTTGCTTGCTGTATATGTTGTCTATTTGTGATAGACAGGCAATTGCCAAGCGTTGCCACTGATGCATCTGTATTTATTTCATTGTTTTCATGTTGTATCATTGACGTATAGTCCATATTTCCTTTTATTTATAACATTCATTGTCATAGATTTTTTTTTATCATTTTAAGTTCTGCTGAAGCTCATTGCTGAATTCGTATTTATTAAGAAGTCTAATATTGATTGCTGGGATTGATCAAAACGGACTATTTGTCTTGAATATCTAACTCATGAGTCTTACAGTCCTGTTATAGGTTTCATATAATATCTTATGACTATAGTTGATCGTAAGTATACTAAACTGTTTATGACAACCAATCAACTTTATACGTAAAATTTGATGTAAAACTGAATACATATCTCTTTTTTTTTTTTTTTTAAATTGTTTGGCTGCTGTCTGTCATACATTTACATAAGCGGATCCGGGGAGCCTCGGGACCGGGCCGCCACTTTGATGGGGGAATTTGGTTGCTTTTATAGGGAATCACTGAATCATGACGGGATCGCCCCTATTTTAGGTCAGTTAGCCCCCACCTTATGAAAAGTTCTGAATCCGCCACTGAATTTCATAAGTGTCATCAATGCTGCGTACTATTTTTTCTTTGTATTACAATTAAAATACTTACGGTTGCTGTAAATCTATTTTATCATTTGATTCAAATTATATTGTGTCCCAACAGATCAGATAGAAATTTATGAATCTTTTACCAGATAAAAACCAAACTTATAATGGAAGACTGCAAAAGTATGTAAAGCTCATTTACCCATTGCTTTAATAAATAAAGGAAATTATTTTACTTTACCAATATTTTGTTTTCGTCATAGATACACATTGCCATAAAAGAAGTACTACTAATTTCATATTTGATTTTACATAATTATTACCATGCTGCAGAGTCGTTGCCGAGAGAAACTTGTGTGTCTGTTGGTACAGACATCATCGCGCCATTTTTGATTTTCCCCTCGATCGGATTCACCGATATCGAATCACTGGTTTGTATCGTTGGATTGTCTGACTCGTCTGAAACATCTATAAAAAGGATCAGAATCTGTCTGACAAATTTCACAATATATATTTAGTTTACTGCAGAAAAATTGACCAAATACAGTTTGACTAGTTTGCGTTCTAAAGATAATGAGTCATTTTATTTTCTATTGAGCAAAAACTTTAACAGTGTTTTATTTTATTCGCGAGTGACGGGAAATTTACGATTGACAAAATAAATTTTATAAAAAGAAAATAAATTTATAAGACAAGTTCTCGGAGCCCACATATACATGTGTATTCACATTAGAAGTTTGCTTGTAATGAGTGAAGGAAAATATATAGTGATATAAAAGTTAAAACAAACAGAAAGAATGGGTATAATTTGAACTTATCTACCAAACCATAAGTGTTCGAACCCACCAGATATAGGTACCCAAAAGCGTTGGAAAAAAAAACAAACAAATGCGAAGTCAGGTAAGGTATATTCTTCATTTTGCTGATAAGTGTTGTGATATTGATTTATAATAATGGAGCTAAATTATTCAATTGGCTTTCTCTCTTTTCAGTTTGTCAGAATTGGACCGGATGGTACCTGTTCAAAGAAGCATATGACAAGTTCAAAATGGTTCAAAATCACATTAATACTGCAACTATTCAATTGAAGCTTTTTACTGTACGGGGAAAAGATGCGTTCAGCTTTTTCCAGTTTTTTTTTTTGGTACGCAACAAAAACTAATGCAAAATGACAAGGTAAACAACGTAGGACATAAAAAAAACTCGACATCTAAGATCCAATAAAAACCAAAGTGTAAAAACGTAACCAAGAAGGTTTATTCAGTCTATCATGTTCCTATATTGATTAAGACAGTATATTCAGAAAAAAAGGTTAGCCAAAGCAAAACAAGGATCATGAACACGAAAACATAACAAATATTAGTATGTATTAGTTATACAGTTATATATACAGAAAAATGATATACTTTTTGTTCTAGGAGAAAGATGAAGAGGTTTTAAAATACAGTGTAGACATTTATATATATATATTAGAGAAATAAAAAAAGAAATAATAAAGTGGTTAAATAATAACAGATAAAAGTTTTAACACCCATCCACCATTTTCTTACCTTCCAGTAACAGTTTGTGTTCTAAAAATTGAAATGAGCACATCAGAACTTTATATGCACCTCAGATTTATTGTAAATCATAATGTATCAAACTAAAACATGCTGAGTCTTTGCGTGATTTGCAGAACTATTTTTTTAATTCTAGTAACATTTTGTATGATAATTTTGTATACGATAAGTGTTTTTCCGGTTTTAGATAGAACTTGTTATTTGTATGATCCATTTGGAGACTGTATTTAATGAATGGCTATTATCTATTTTGATGTTATTGAACCATAAAACTAATTTTTGACTCTTCACATTGAACAGGTCGAGAACTCTAGATTTTCTGACGTCAGAATATATTTGCATAGAAATTTCCAAAACACATTCCAATATGGCCTTGAAAAACTGACCAATCGACTCAATGAACAACAATGCATTGTGGGCTACTACGAGTAAACTACTACTTAAAACACGTGGAATTAGTGGGAAAACAGTCAATTAATATATTGTCTGGGACTCTCATTACCAAAGTTTTTATTCTGCAAATATATTTAATGTAAAAAATATAACGTAATCTTCAATTTGCATGCTCAGATTAAAAAAAATATTGTTTATTGGCTTCACGATTCGACTTTCTTTTTCGCCTTGCAAAAGAAGTTGAACCGGTTTTGTGCATTGTTATAAATTGAACCTGCATTAATTTCACGACATGACACAGTGAAATATCCAATGAAGTGACCACTGTCCAGTAAGAAAATCATTTGAGCACTTTTAAACCTGTATAATGTCATTGCAAAATCATTTCTGCCTAGAAAAATACGAAACTTTCATTGAAACACTTCTTTCTGTACTGAATGTGTATTTTTTTTTATCAGGACCTGAACTAATAGTAAGAACATCATAATATTCAGTGTGCTAAAAAGAAGTGTTATGAAAGCGGCAGGGGCGGGTCCAGCCATTTTAAAAAGGGGGGTCCTAACCCTGGACAAAATGGGAGGGGTTCCAACTACATGTCCCCATCCAAATGCAATAATCGTCCAAAAACAGGGGGTCCATCCCCCGGAAACCCCCCCCCCCCCCCCCCCTGGATCCGCCACTGAGCGGGTACGGTATATAGATCAATACATTTTTTTATAGTTTAAATTCATCCATCGATAATATCCGTTTGTTGCTAATTTTATCACAAAATATACCTCAGAGGTTTTTTTATCGTTCGGCTGCTGTCCTGTTGACATAGGTATAATGGGCGTATGACATTTGCGCCGATTTTGAAAATATTCATTCTTTCATTTGCGCCGATTTCATTTTTTCATTTGCGCCGATTTTATATTTGCTCCTAATTAGATTTACAGGTAAGTTAATAATTGTACATGTACTGTACTATACCATTGGTAAAATCTGGTTATAAATTTTGTTCATTTATGTGTTAATTTTGATTCATATTGTTCTGGAACTTTGTTGTAACATGATGGACATATTGCGAGCCGGGGAGTCAATTCTTTAATCATCGAGGGCCATACATATCAGAAGGCGAAACATAAAAAACATATCTTACTAATGTACCATAAAATCATGTTAAACCAGAGTCACCACGGATTCTATTGTCAAAACACAGAACGAGCATAACCGTGTGGCAGATGTCCGAAAGACAGAGGCTAAAGAACTACGGGTACGGTCAAGGAAAAAGTCTGGTAGGCCTCATTCCACTTCCCCGTGGTGAGCAGGGGACAACAGTTATATACATGTTATGATTGATAATTCATTAAATTTGTACAAGTGGCTAACGGAAGAGGTCTATAATTACAAATGAAAAATAACATGACTTGGATGGAGAGTTCTCTCATTGGCACTCATACCACATCTTCTTATACATATTCACCTGTAATTTACCTGTAAAAATCGGCGAAAATGAAAAAAAAAATCGGCGCAAATGAAATGCAGATCGGCGCAAATGCAAAACGCCGAGGTAAAATATCTCCAATATTAAAAGTCTCTGGATCATAGTGGGTGCCATATTACCTATTATTTTTCTTCTTCTAAAACGTGCTTTGTATATAGAAATAAGAAGATGAGGTATGAGTGCCAAATGAGACATCTTTCCAACAAAGACATAATTTAGTAAAGTAAGCAGTCATAGGTCCAATGCTGAAAAGTAAGCTATTAATGACCCAAAAATTACTTGTGTAAAACAATTCAAACAAAAACAAAAACAAAAAACAAAAAACAAAAACAAAAAAAAACGGCCCAATTAAATATATAAAAGGACAAGAAATCTATCCCATAAAAAAAATATATTGTATAGGAGCCTGTATTTCAGTGGTTGTCGTTTGTTTATGTGTTACATATTTGTTTTTCCTTTTTTTTTTTTTTTTATATATAATTAAGGCCGTTAGTTTTCTCGTTTGAATTGTTTTACATTGTCATATCGGGGACTTTTATAGCTGACTATGCGGTATGGGCTTTGCTCATTGTTGAAGGCCGTACGGTGATCTATAAATGTTAATTTCTGTGTTATTTTGGTCTCTTGTGGACAGCTGTCTCATTGACAATCATACCACATCTTCTTTTTTATTATAGATCCAACGCTGCAATTTTCACAAAACATATCAAATTTTCCACCTTGTCGCACATACATATTGATAAAATCATTACAGCTTATTTCTTATGCACGTGGAGCAAAACTTTGGTTAGCTTGCTTGCTTGTTTGTATATTGTACAAAATATAAAATATACAAGTTAAACTATGCCTATATATATATATATATATTGTTTAAAGATGTCAATCTTATTTTCAAAGCTTGTATAAACAACTACAAGTACACACCCGTGATATCGCGGGTCCGTGACTGAATTAAAGTATATATATTTAAGCCTTGTTTTAGTAATTGATATTGTCATCTGATAAAGTTATGTCGATTATAAGATACACAGTTTTCTCTGCTTTCAAATCTTTGTTTGAACCCGTCGACCCGGAACTTATCAATTATTGGTAACATTAATTATTTGGAAAACAGAAGGTCCTCGCTATCCAGGAATGGAGTATTTTTTAATCAACAACATTGTCCTATATTAGTTATCTTAGAAAGTATTGCTGATTGCTGAATAAAACTACAATAGGGAACAGTTTGACAATGATTGAATTTAGTAGTGTCAGCCCTTTGATTATGACCCGTGTATAAATCAAAATCCTAAATACACCGTTTGGTGGTGCGCCTGTCAAATGCGGAACGTACAGATAAGTTTATAGGTAACAGGTGAATATACTATTGGTATCGGTATCGGATTTGACCCGGAACTTGTCAATTATTGGCAATATTAATTATGTGGAAAACAAAAGGGTCTGGAGTGGTGTAATTTTTAATCTACACCATTGTCCTATATTAGCTATATATAGAGTTGAATTCTTTGATTTTTCGTTTTAACCGATGACGGCTGACAAATTGGACCTCGTAATTTTAGTATTATAGATACAAACAAAGCAAGCAAGCCAACCAAAGTTTTACTTTGCAGGTTTAAGAAATCAGCTGTAATGATTTTATTCAGTTTGGCAAATGTCCGAGCCCGTTAAAAAACGAACAAACTGAAACTACAGTTGCTGACTTCACTACCTTAAAAACAAGAATGTGTCCATAGTACACGGATGCCCCACACGCACTATCATTTTACATGTTCACTGGACCGTGAAATTGGGGTCAATACTTTAATTTGGCATTAAAATTAGAAAGATCATATCATAGTTAACATGTGTACTAAGTTTCAAGTTGATTGGACTTCAACTTCATCAAAAACTACCTTGACCAAAAACTTTAACCTGAGCTTCACACTATCTTCTTCTTTGTTCAGTGGACCATGAAATTGGGGTCAATACTTTAATTTGACATTAAAATTAGAAAGATCATATCATAGGGAACATGTGTACTAAGTTTCAAATTGATTGGACTTCAACTTCATCAAAAACTATCTCGACCAAAAACTTTAACCTGAAACGGGACGAACGAACGGACGAACGGAGGCACAGACCAGAAAACATAATGCCCCTCTACTATCGTAGGTGGGGCATAAAAAGGGAACAGTTTGGAAGTTTAATATACTGAAATATGACCAACAAAAATACTTATAAATTTTGTTAACACTGCCATGCATGTAAATATTTCTTCGCCTTTTTTACGAACACAAAATTCAAGGATCCCACATTTGCCTTTAATTATCTATACGAACATTGCTGTACTCTTGAATATCAGCACCGGCTGTTATCGACGGCTTACTTTACACCAGTAAGTTGGTCTCATGTGTAATTGTGTTTTTTCGCTGTTGTTTCGTTGCTTCTGGTGGACAAATACATGAAATCTCTGTGCAATCATCAAACATGTTAATGGCTATATATCGGGTAATTCAAACCCTTTTTTCTTCACATAGAAACAACTCTTCGTTAATCTGAGCATGGAAGTAATACTTTATATCACGAACTATAAATGAGGATACACAAAATGAAAAACTAAGCGAAATTGTGAATCCCGCATTGCACGAAAAAATGTGTTGTACATGTATTTCAGTAAATAACACGTGTTCTTGGTTGATTGTAAACACGTAGTAGTCCATCATGCATTGTGACTCATTTGGTGGATTGGTCAAAAACCTAGGTAAAACTAAATTGCGTAACATGTAAATAAACAATTACATGTGCGAGAAAATAAGTATGCTAATTTATGCATTTCCATATAAGGTAGTGGTCCCGACCTGTTGAATAACCGCGAAGCGGATTATATAAAATGTGAAGAGTCAAAAATTAGTTTTATGGTTCAATAAAATCAAAATAAATTATTGCCATTCATTATAAATAAATTTGTATCAAAAATAAGGCTCAAGGAACATTTTATATTATTTATATTAACAATAACAACGTACACACATGTTGGCGTATGAATACACAACGTCAAAGTGGGCGTGTCGCCATCAAAATTGACAACATTGAAAATAAAACTAATAATTTTAACCAATCAGAAGACAGTAAATACACCAAATTTATTTATTGTAACTTATCAAAGATGTCAAATCAAGTCTGCTCTTTGGTTGATTTTTTCGTTGTTGTTTTTTATAATTTTTTGAAAAATGTATTTGAAAGGCAAATAATATACAACACATCCAAAGCCATGTCATGATAATAGTGGATATGTGAGAAAGCATAAAGTTTCAGCTCGAAAATGCAAAAATTAATTTTAACCAACGTATTTTTTAAATCCTAATATGATATAAAGGTTATAAATAGACCATAGTAGTGCATTGACTTGATATATCAACGATATAAGGATGAGGCTTAGGAACGGGGAAAGCGAGGCTATGCCGAGCATTTTCGCCGTTTCGTGCCGAATCCTTATATCGTTGATATGTCAAGTCAATGCACTAGTATTGTCTTTATAATGCAATCTAAAAAAAAAACATTTTCGATTGTTGTTTAATGTGTTAATTTTATTATTTGATTTAAATATTGGGAAACGCCCCCTTTAATAAAAGGCCTCAAATCATGCAGGTGGAGAAACATACAACACAATGAAATGTACATTTCCTAATGAAACCCTGAATCGATGGTGAAGGAACTGTTTGAGATGAACTAAAATATCAACAATAAGCATAAAACATAATGATTTAAGTGAAATATTTTTTTTCCTAAAAATTGTAAAAGAAATGAGTTTGAGTGGTTGTATACATTGGAAACAAGAACAGGTTGAATAGGTCGTATGAATAATTAATTACAATTTCGGCAATTTCTATTTAAATATTTTTGAGGAAAAGTGATATCAGGTCAGTGACTGTGTATGACATAGAAATATACAGTCAACGCATTTGACAGCTCAAATAGAACGAGTGCAGTATATATCTTTATTTTTACACCTAAACTTTATCTACTTATTATTATCTATAATGTGCTAACAAATACAAGACACCCGATTTCGACGCAGATAGCTGCAGTACAATGCGCTTCATCCTGCAAACGCAAACCGTCTCGTTAGTTTTCATAATCAAACTTTAAGAATGATTGTGTATTAAGGCGCATGACTACGTGCATACCTTTTGCTCCTTCTAGCCTTATTCTGTTAGCCTCTCTAATCTGAGTCATAACTGCCTGGATGATCGGAATCATCATAGATGTCGCTGCTGTATTACTGATCCACATCGACAGAAACCATGTTGGTAACATAAGTCCTAACATTAACCTTACACCAAAATAAAAGATAAAAGTCAATAAAACACAGGTTAATAATCAAGCATAGCTAAACACCTCGAGGTTCGCATATTGAACGAATTGCTGCATGACTGTAATGCACAATGATGAAAGGGATAAATGTAATTTTTTTCAAAGTAAACATTTTCTAGAAACCTTTTTAAATTCACTGATAAGATTTAGTACAGAACTATATTACCAATTCCTGTATAGGGTATCATTAAACATGAAGGAAGTGAGCTTGAGCTTAAATTAATTGGAAGTGACCAAATACAACCAATACTCTAAGAAAAAAATCCACAAATTATACAGCATCTCTCATACAGTTAAATCTAGAGCTCAGTATGTCTGATTTTTATTTTTACAATCCCCCTCGTTTTGTACATTTTTACAAAGTATCTTGTATTTCATTCAATGTTTTCTACTTACCCAAAAACCATCATACCATGTATGCCACATTACTAATTCGTCAACTGCTTATTTTTGACATTAAAGAGGACTATAAAGAATGCTTTCTTTTTAGTCGTATGAAAATCGTATGTTGTAAAAACAAGAAATATGGTTACTTACATATTTGGATTCGATCCCAATACAGATATTATACCCATGGCTATCCTCGTGTGTAATCCTACTTCCTCTACAGCAACAGCAACTACTAGACCACCTAAGAACAATACGGTCGTGTCCTAAAACATTGAAATTTCTTATTTATTTTATGTTTTTATGCTTCTTTTTTTTCAAATTTCAAGTTGCCAATCATATTTGTTATTGACAAGTAAAACCGTAACTTCCACCACAAAAAGTAAAAACAGTTTTTTTAATGGGTTAAATAATGATAAAGGCAAGATATGCTCATATGATTTTTGCAAAGTTCAACTCCTTTCAAGATTACCTAAATAGGTTTTCTTGTGTTTTTTTTTTGTTTTTTTGTTTTTTTGTAAGTACCTTGTGGCATTTCAGTGGCACTCGTAGTATATATAAATCTCTGGATTCATTACAGTGGTGTTGAGGTACCATGTTAAGATAAAATTGTTTCAATACGGAAGAGTGTTTCGAATGCACCAAATATATTCAGTTATTTTCATATTGATTAACCTGTGTAATAGCTGTTTTATTCGTGGTAGTTATTCAGTAAAAATACTAAAAAATACACATGTATGTATATTATTAAAATTATTTGCATTACATTATTCTTTGCGATATTGGAAAATAAAACTAACCAATTTGTAAAATAAAGTATAAATAGTTTCAACTTACATTAATATATTTTGAACATATAGCTCTTGCTGTGGATACACCCAACAAAGGAAAGATAACCGTTGGAAGCAACGCCGTTACCGGTATTGGAAAGGCCTCTGTTAGCCATAGGATTGCCATAACTATCAAACCGTAGGTACATTTTGTCTCCTGTTTAAAAGATTAAAAGAATCACATTAAAGTGTAGAAAGAGAAAAGATTTTTTTTAATAGCTTTCTCAATCCTCAATCTTAGATATGATTTCGGCTCTTGGAATCATTTAACAATGACTATTTGTTTTTTTGTTACATTTTTTTAACAAGATGTATCTTACTTGAGGCTCACGTCCATTAAATTTAAAGCTCATTATATTTCAATTCATTGGTCTTTTGATTGAGGACTTCAATCGTCGTTTTTTGTTTTATTTATAGGGTGATAGGTAGCTGTTTCGTCGATGTCAACCAGACGTCTCTTTTTATTTATAGGTGCAATATGTACATGTATATATGTTCTAGAAACTTTTTCACTTTTTTTTTCTTTGTTGTACTTGTTTATTCATAGACAGGGTTAAGAACTATGTTCATCTTCGCAATTTATTTGTAAAATTCAGAAACACTATGGTACTTCTATAATACAAAGATTTTACAAAGTCATCTTTTATATCATTTATCGACAAATAACAATCTATATTGGAGAAAGTATACATTTATTCTGCTGGTTTCTGTTCTATAAACCGTTCGCAGCATAGTGATAATACAACCTAAAAAAGTTTTCTTTTCAAAATACCTTTTCCAGCTAGCCTAGAGGCATTAGTTTTGAGACTTGTTCTAGCGATGATGTTTGCAAGATAGAGGAATTTTTTAAAAAGTTACGAATCAAGCAAGTATCTATTTCTGATAACTCGATGCGACAAATGTGCATGTTTGTGAAAATTGCATGAATTCTGTGTTGACGCTTAATTAATGTAGAACAAAAGATAAAGATTAGTGATTTAGATGTATGATAAGATACATTGACCTAAGCACCATTTGTAACTGTTGTTTTTTGCGGTTCTTATTATATCAACGTAATTAATTACATGCTTATACTTGAGAAGTCGTTGATCAGAACCTCAGTTGCGCACATAATTGTCGCTGTTATATCGTAAACAGTATAAGTCAACGATACAAAGTTCTTGTTATTCTTTTGCATTAACACAGGTTCAAATTTTATAAAATGCGCAAAAAAAGCACAAAACATTTTTAACCCCGCCACATTTTTGCGCCTTTCCCGTTTCCGTTTTCAAAATGAATTCAAATGAAATAGCAATCAGTTAACTATTCAGGTTTTTATATATGACTATTGGAGTAATCTCATGTATCTGTAGCTAGTTCTGAAGGATCTCCCCTTGATGACCTTTGCATTGTTGTGATGTAAAAGTCCCTCACTGCTGTGCACTGGTCATGAGGAGAACTACTACAGAATGAGATACTATATTCCTGGCTCTATTTTTACTTTTTGTTTCCGTATTAATAAACTTTATATCATATTCTTTTAATATTAAATCGACCTCATTGCACTCAATGCCTCTTACCTTAATTATATCCTACATTGCTCATATTATCAATTTATTATTTGTGTATTACTTATAATATTGTGTATTTCACTAATGTTTATATAATCATTGTATGATGTTTTTGTATCTTACCCGACAAGGGCCCATGATTGGTTTAATAAAATAATGTCTAATTTCTAATGTCTATATGCATTTTCTACTGCGTGCTTTCTTCTTAATTTTTTAGTGAACTGTTATAAATCTCTCAAAGTGAAATAAGCACTTAACAACACCATTTGGCTAGCAAATAAAAACATTCTCAACATTATAAAATCCCGTGACTTCTCAAAAATTTGATTTGCGCATTCATACTGAAAAGTTACGGTAATACTATATGGTATTAAAAAACAACAAAAGACAGACAAAAAAAGAACGAACAAACTACAGTCATCAAAACATTATACACAAACTTAAGATAAGACAACATGATCAAATCTTCGAAAAACTGGGTATGATCTCAACTGCTCCGGAACTGATCAGATTTCTGCTCCACTAGTTGCGTTGTTGTGTTGAGTCTTTTGAATTTCATTCGTTTAAGGTCAAATTAAAGTAAAGGTCATCTCACACTCGCAGATCTTTTTGAAATTGTGCATTTCTTCGGCTGTTGTCTGCTCTATGGTCGGGTTGTTGTCGCTTTGACACATTCCCCATTTCCATTCTAAATTTTATTTAACTTTTTTCGGAAATATAATAGAATGTTTTTTTTTAAGACAGATGCGCATTCGTATAGAATGCACGGTAAAATCGGTGTAATTTGTTCCTGCATTTATCTTCAAATTGTGATATCCATAAATTTGCAGTAGAAAAAAGTTCAAAAGGTGCTGCTGTATATATTTTCGCTAGATTAATACATGTATCAAATAATTACGGAGTCATCGACTTCGTTTTTGATGCAATTAACCCCAAGACGTTTTGTTGACACGACATCAAAAAAAAAAAAAAGGCGCAATTCAACGTCATTCTTGGACAATCGCTTGACGGAGTTATTCACAAATGAAGAGCATACTGTACCAAACAGGTGCAAGTAAATCGGCGAAGGTTATAAACCTGACATGCATCGCTGACATACAATTACATGTAGATGCATATAAAAGATGACACAAATATATCATACATAACAATAACGCAGAAAAGATCTTGACATTAATTGTAATGAAGCTGGTGATAAGACAACTATCTGCGTTATCCTTGTGTAAGGGGTTAAAAATCTAAGGGTTATACGTAATCTCCAAAGAGGGTAGCATTGGGTACTTTTAATGCATTTTTATTGCACGTGTATTTTGGGCACGGACGCAGTTATTCACCATCCATCATGTGCAAATTTATAATATTGTTGAATCCGATTTAATTGTTCATACAATGTTAAATCGCTTTTATTTGTTATTCCTTCATACATTAAGTTTAAGTATAGACAGCAGAGGAAAAAGAAAATTGCGCCAAAAGGACAAGTTCATAAGCCTACAAAAAAAACCTTTTTGTCAACAAATTATTCGTTTGAAGTAAGATGAATCGCAAAGATAACAATAAAAAAACTACAGTCAATCATTATGTATAATTATACTATGTATATAGCAATTTAAGAGACAATGATCCGAAACTATTAGATTGAAGTCATTGCCATTTACAGCATAGGTGTTCTATTTTTAGATAGTGTCCTTGAAATGTGTTTGCACCTTCATATCTACCCTTTTACAGTAATGGTTAGGCATATACTTTAAATCTTTTGTGAGGAAGTTTGATCTGAAATTTCAGAAAAACTGGCAAACTTGTTTGAGGTGGGATGTAGAGAAACTGGGTTGTTTTAGTTTTTTAACATATGTATTTATAGTGGATTGGGAAACAAGTTTTGCAACTTATATTAATCCCTTTCCAGTTTGCGGGTGAGAGTGCTGCCTTGTAGCGGCATTATCCTGCTCTTTTTCGAAATCTACAAAGGTGTCTTTAACGTGCAAGATATATGGCTCTCTCTTAACACGCGTCAGCCTTTTATCGTCCCCTTCCGACGGACTATCATCGTTTCCTCAAGACCATACTCGCAAATGGTATCAAGGGAGAGCCGAAAATTCAGTCTTGAAATTTTCAACCCGGAACGGTAATCGAAACAGGAACAGTATATTAAGGTTCAAACAAATACTATCTTGTTTCTGTATTTTATTGAAAATGTTCGTATTTATATAAAGTTCGAAAACAAGTATAATCTTGACACACCCGTCAACGGGGCATATAGAAGATGAATGCATGGTTGATGTCCCAAATATATTTGAAATGTTATGATTTTTTCAAGAAAGTGTGTACACTTGATTGATTGTTGTGTGTTTGACTTTTTATACGTTGTTACTTGGATGGAGAGGTGTCTCATTGGCACTCATTACACATCTTCTTATTTATGTTAACATCAAGTTGCGAGTTTTTAAAGCATGAGTTGTAGATCGTCGTCTTTTAAATACGTTCGAGTCTTTTTGGAAAACGAAATTTGAATTTGTGTAGCTCAATATAATACATGTTGTTTTATACTGTGTAGTATTTCGTGGACTGCTGTTCGTCTGTTCGTCCATTTTCTACATTAGAGAAAGCCTGTACCAAGTCAGGAATATGACAGTTGTTATCCATTCGTTTGATGTGTTTGGACTTTTGATTTTGCCTTTTGATTTTGTTTTGAATTTTCCTCGGAGTTCAGTATTTTTGTGTTTTTACTTTTTTCTTGGGGCTTCGATTTTGTCAGACTTCGGATTGTCCGTCCTTTGTTTTATATAAGTTTAATATCAAACAAGATATCGACAGTTACCTCGCTTACTACATTGACATGATTGATAAACATTGATTCTACCAGAATACCCTCTTGATTACGGTGTTTGCTCACACGAGATAGTTAGAGTTTGCAAACAAATCTATGAAGAAAGGGACACTATCATACACACTAGAGAAAAGAATGTGTAATGACCTCGTGTGCATCTAAATTTGGCACGGCTGTGTATAAATAAAAGGCTTATAAAATACTTTATAAATCACGTAAATACTGATGTCCATTAAATGGATCTTTGGCTATGTTTAAGAAATGTAAATGGCATTACTTGTGTTATATAAATATCTCATATCATAAGATCATTGTTTCATAAAGAACAAATGTTACAGGCCATTCAATCATTATGTTTGGCAACACATGCTGTATGACCTTCTACGTTTACATACAATCAATTGTATACAAAGTTTCTAGTATAAACAAACAATATTTATGTTTTGTTATTGATTGGTGGCAAATTTGCATCCAGAGACAAAGATTTCATAAAAAGTTAGGATTGCATATAAGAAAAAGATACCGTAACGTGTCCATAATATCTATAGTTAATTTATGTTTAAAATTCCCTCTTTTATCATGAAAAAAACCTGAGAGTGACTGTCTTTTCAACAATAAGTCCGAGTAAACAAATAAAATACAGGGGCTGAAAGAAGTAAACAAACAGTTCATCAAAAAAAAATTACTAAACTGGACGTTACCGTGTAAACAAACTCGAACAACCCGACTGCAAATGTGTACGGTCTCTGATATTCAATCCTTTCACGACAGTTTTTGATTATAACAACTAATTGAATTGAAGATAAATGAAAATTTAAATTTACGGATACTGCGAAATGAAAAAATTTTCCAATGATGATAAAACATTATCTTTTATATTTACCAAATAACTTTGCTGGACACGAAATATATAAGTTACAACACTAAACAGTACAAAGTATACATGGTATACTGATAACTAATCTCACATTTTGTTTAACATGTTTAAGTTCATATCCGTTTTAAAATATGAATGTACAGACAACACATACAAAATTAACTGCAGTGAGCGCTTAAACAAACTGACAAGGGTATCAAAGCATATACAACAATGAAAATACTTACCTTGCTGTCTCCGATTGCTAGATTGATAGGTGCAACGAATGCAATAAAAACGATGATAATATTCCTTACTGCCCATAAATTTCGCAAGAACCACGCAACTTTTTCTCGTATCATTTTTAACAAAACACGTGTATTGAATTAAATTAACTGGAACAACTGAGGTCAAAAGTTCAGCTCTTTGTGCTTATCAATATCGCATGTTGATAGTGTATTGACATTTGTATTTTAAATCATGACAAATCGGATAAGCTGTTGTTGATTTTTATTACATAATTATTGCCGAACAAGCACCGTTAGCATGGTTAGTTAGCTCATTTTTACAGCCCTGCAAATACAGGACGTACACTGTCTGTTGCTGTCTCGTCCGCGGACAGATTGTTGTGTGTCTGCTCTCCACGAAAGATAACTAAAGATCCGAATAGCTTTCAAATTCCAAAATTAAACATAAAAAAGAATCTACCACTGTTACATTGACTTTTAAAGCTTAAATTAAAAGTTAATTCACTGAAGGACTTCTAGCTTCTAGCCAATGAATCTTAATATGCGATCATCGTGTAGCCGTTTTAAAAGCGAAGTAAATGTCGTAAGTACTGTCACAATCTGACCAAAAACTGTAGTGTTACAACTGTACTTGCATACATAACATGATAAGAGTTCTACAAATGCTAAAAAAATATCCACTTAATCAAAAGTCCATTTATCTCAGTAGGTGCTAAATAAATGTAAGTAACTTGGGATTACTGTGTTAAATACTCTATGATGTTTTTTTATACACCCATAATATTATGCATTACAGGAGCCACGTGGTATAGCTTTTTTATGCAGCGTGTGAATAACCGTCCACCGTACATGTTTATGCAAAGTCACAGTTTCATATGACCTTTGACATACATTGTATGTTGAAAACTAAAAAGTACACATATCTTTAAGTATTGATTGATGTATGTATTTCGTGTATTTTTTATTATTTTTTAATTTAATGAACACATAAAATTAATATTCTTTTATTGAAACTTGGAACTTTTCAGAATTTTTATCAACCTAACATGCCTAATAAACGTATGGGGTTATAATGTTTTCACCACTTTTCTGTGCCTTAGCTGGTAATGATGAAACTAACTTATTCCATAAACTTATCGAAATATCAATTCTTAATAAAATCATCGAATTAGTATGCATACCCTTATTTTCAGTAATGAGGCAAATAAAAACAACAAAAAACGACAGAATTCTGAGAAAATCTGGAAGGGAAGGCAGATCCTGTCATGTTTCTTATGCAAGTACATTGTTTTTTGTTTGTTTGTTATTTTGTATTTGTTAGTTAGGTTTTTTTGTTTTTTGTTGTTTTGTAATTTGTTTTTAATTTTTTTTTTTTTTTTTTTGGGGGGGGGGGGGGTATTTCGGAATAATAGAAAGACATGTAAATATAAAATATGTTGCTATTGTAAAAACTATGGTAGGAAAAAAACGATTTCACAAAATTGGCTTCGGACAAACAGTTCAAAAAGTATTTTAGATGTTACTTTCATTAAAACTGATTGTCATGAAATATTTCAACTGTTAAAAGTTCCATTTTTTGCATAGGTATTCGT
Source organism: Mytilus galloprovincialis (assembly GCF_965363235.1). Lineage (NCBI taxonomy): Eukaryota > Metazoa > Mollusca > Bivalvia > Mytilida > Mytilidae > Mytilus > Mytilus galloprovincialis. Next base: position 56,689,983 of record NC_134842.1, read on the forward strand.
GAAAATTTATGGTAGCAAATTTGGCAATATTCTATTAAGTTTATGCAATTGGAGTATAAAAAGATGTGTGTCGTCGTTTTAACTAAATAATGATTGATTTCCGTTCTTCCTCCAACACAAGAATATGTAAAAAAAATAGTTATAACCGTTTATATTCATGATTACCAAATATTGCATGCAACTTTGACCGAGCGTGCAAGGACTGTATAGCAGGTCAATGTCGTTAAAAACTGCCATCAGTTTCAACTTTGCATAGAGCTGATTTAGCAACTGAAACACTAAGCGGTATCAGTCAGGATTCTACTTCGTCAAAATTATCTCCCCATTACGCCAGTTATTTTTTACAATCGTAGAAACGAAAGCCATTGTAAGGATGACGCGCTGTCAATATTGCTCTTAAAAACGATAAATTTATCCGCATAGCATCATTATTTTATTTAAATTTAAAGTTTCCGTTATATCGTGTGATAACTTTTTTTTCTGTACATATTTGATTAACTATTTTTTACTAAGGTTTTGAAAAACTAATATCCTGATATAAACAAAAGAAACAACAAAAACAAATATGATATACAGCAACAAATGACAACCACTGTCTTTGCCGAGAAAGGAAGAAAGACCATTCACAATTTGTCTTACATTTGTTTTTCTCTTTTTTAATTAAATAAAAAAATAAACCTTTCAAATATGCATGTAGAGTTCATAAGATACAAACATTCCCTGTGGACACCCCCCCCCCTCTTTTATTTGTACTCTCTATTTTCAACCCTCGAATTAAGCTTAGGAATCTAATTTAAATTAAAACCTTGCTTTCTAACCAATTTATACATTTACCGGACCGGCAACTTTCTTTATTTAATACGAGAATCTACAGTGCCGTTATACTAATGCATGTTGTTTGCTTGGAGTCCCCGCCCGAAAAGAAAGAATTAGCCCAACTCCAAGATACTATATTCCTGCATCACGTGATTTTTACCACGTGGAGCTTACATTTGAATAAATACCGAATATGGAAAGTGAAACTACAATTCAAAACATAAAGTCCGAAGCACAAATAAGAAAAAGAAAGGGGTTTTTTTTGGCAAAAGGTGCTGGTAAATTCTCTCTGTGTTCAAAATATACATGAAATATTTGCCGCTGCCCCTTTTCTGTTCTGTGAATTCTAACCCTGAGTTTTCTATCTGTTACTCCCATGCCAAGAAATCATCGCTAAAAATTCCGGTCGACCTCCTACGGCAGTGATTAGTAGCTAAAGATTTGATTTCATTCAAGAAATTAATTTATGACCTTCATGTACGTGTCGCATAGAACACGGCCATATACCGAATGGTCAATATTAATCATCCATGTAATTTGCTCCGTGGGGTGTTTGCAGAATTTCAACGGAGGCAATTTCTTGGCATGGTATATATCTGAAATCGTATTCGTTTTCAAGTTTCTCTGTCCATGCATGCTTTAAATTTGTTCCGTCTCTCCATTTCTTATTTTGTTTACAAGTGGATATCAGTAATCTTACTTTTACTAACACAAGTCAAGCTGTTAGTATCCTTGACATAAGTACCTTTAATCACGTGACATAATTTATTGAGATAAGTACCACTTATAAAGACAACGGGTTCTTGCCAGTTCATTGAAGATCAATGACCTTCGTGATACAGGTGTACATGGCCTCGGTTAAAGTAGGGTAACTGCAAATAGTGTTTTTTATTTGCACAAGCTATGCACTTTTTTTGTGAAAGATAAGATTGATATTGTGATGAAATAAACAAAACAAAATAAAAATCACAGAACAAAAGATTTGTTTCTTTGACCTGCATTCAATTACGTAGGAATTCAACAATGCTACAGTTATATTTTGGTAAAATATCAGACAGCTAAACTGTTCGCAAATTTTGAAGGAATGGGTCAAAATTGAAAGTCCCAATTTTAACAAAGTTTTGCACTTGGTATTACTAAAAATGCATACATCGCACACAATTGACGAAGTAGTAAATTTGATGGCACAATTGTTTGAAAAGAATTGACAGTATTTACGGCTTTTTTTTTTTGAAAAAATTTCATTTTAAAATTTCTTCTTATATCAATTCAACATCCTTTAGATAAAGAGTTATATAATTTCATATTCCTTTGAACTTTTTCTACAAAGATATAAGACCTCAAAGTTTGACCCCTATTAATTTCAATGGAAGTAATTCTAATTTTTAATCAAGTAGTGTACGTTAAATATAAATTAAAAAAAAAACTTATTCAATTCTAACCGTTGTACACAGCCCTTCAGTGCCTAAGAGGAAATGTATCAAGTATTATTTTGCGCACGATTTTAAATCTTGTGAATACAACTTTAAATTTTGTGCCAACAAATCTTAATCTTGTGCCCACATGATTTAAAGTTGCGCGCACAAGATTAAAAGTTGCAGGCTGGCTCAAATATTATGCATTTCATCATTGGCACTATAGCTGCTCCGAACCATTGTGTTTGACACGAGAGTATAAAATTTGAAATTCCTATGTCATTCTATTTGTAATAATTAATCAAATAGCTCTTGCTTCATATTAGATAGAGGGGAAAATGCCAAATATAGAATGGTATTTAGGGTTATGCTCTTATAATATACTAGATTCCCAATTTCCATTCTCTATTTTTAGTAAGTACCTTTTAACGATATGTAATTTTCAGTCCTCTCAGTTGTATATTTCTACGATGAAACCCTTTACAGCATTAGAAAACAAAGAAGAATAGCTCAAAGTAAATTTCAAAACGGAAAGTTCTTCGTCGAATAGCAATAATAAAATTTAAAGCTTAAACACAACAAGAAAATGGAAAACAACTGTAATATTGCCGACTTTTAAAATACAGTTAATTTCTTAATTTCTTAAATGAAAATGGTTGATTAAACCCGGTTTTATAGGTAGCCAATCCTCTCACTTATATGCTAACAAGGTATAATTTAGTGCCATTTATATTGGATTTATACATATATACTATAATACTAGTATAATAGTCCCAGGCTTTACTTGTTAATTAAAAATAACAAAAAATAAAAATAAACAAGAATGTCTCCATAGTACACGAATGCCCCACTCGCACTATCATTTTCTATGTTCAGTGGACAGTGAAATTGGGGTCAAAACTTTAATTTGGTATTAAAATTAGAAAGATCATATCATAGGGAACATGTGTACTAAGTTTCAAGTTGATGTAACTTTAACTTCATCAAAAACTACCTTGACCAAAAACTTTAACCTGAACTTCGCACTATCATTTTCTATGTTCATTGGACCATGAAATTGGGGCCAAAACTATAATTTGGCATTAAAATTAGAAAGATCATATCATGGGGAACAAGTGTACTAAGTTTCAAGTTGATTGGACTTCAACTTCTTCAAAAACTACCTTGACCAAAAACTTTAACCTGAAGCGGACGGACGAACGGAGGCACAGACGGACGGACGGACGGACGAACGGAGGCACAGACCAGAAAACATAATGCCCCTCTACTATCGTAGGTGGGGCATAAAAAAAAGATTAGAGGACGTCCACCGATTTGTTTTACAGGTTTACATGTAGGAATAGGTTAACAGTGACCATTAGAGCGGTGATCGGAAAGTTGTCGCATTGGCAAATGTACCACATCATCTTATTTTAATATAAAACTTGGAATATTACCGGTATAATAACTGCTTATATAGTTATCTATGCAGAGATTTTCAAAATACTTTACTGTAAAGCTGAAATGAAGTTATGTAGATAATACTCATTTTGAAGTGTGGTCGTGTCATATTTAATAGTAAGTTTTGTTAATTTGTCTAGAATAAGCAGTCCAATGCTTTGCTTTCAGAAACTGTTTGTTTTTTCTGTCGTTGGATTATTGTCTTATTGTTCCCTTTTTCATTGCATTGTCATTTTTTTTTGTTAGTTTGTGCACATTTACACTGATATCTCGTTCCCTATTATAACTGTTTGATACGACTTAACCTGGAATACCGATATACTGACATGCACTTGTTTTATGACAATATGCAACTATATGTCCTGACCTGAATGTCTTGCATATAAATACAAAGACAACCTCTTTGATAATATAATCAGAACTATGCCACAGCTTGTGTCAATCTGACAGCTTTGGCATGACCGAATAAATGTTGCATACCAATTGGATGTTGAAAGCGTATACAAGTGAAAATTAGCGCTAACATTGCTTCTCTTTTTACATGTTCTATATGCTTAATTCAATAAAACCGACTTTTGCAGTGATAATAAACACATGATACTGTAAATTGTTGGTGATTGTGTTTGGTCGTGTCTTCTCTTTCTATTTATATACACCAGTTGACATGGATATGCAAGACATATATGCCGGTGGACATTTATCAAACAAAATTAAATTTATATAACAATATATATTTATTGTGAGTTTATTGTGATATATTTTGATTGACAGCTGTTTGCTGGACGTCCAACGGCAAATATTTCAAACATTGAAAAGTTGTATAGGTAGGTTCTGCAAATAAATACGACAGCCATTAAGTTTTAAAAGTGGACTGTCTCTGGAAATTATACACACCGCATTGCACACCGACCGGTTCTGAGCCTAATTTTTTTATGCCAGTAGGGAGAAGTTCCGTTAGCCACATCCGTATACCTAAGTCAACCTTTGGCTGCATCGATATCAATGATACAACTTGGCAGACAAGCAGACTTTCTTTCATTCCTGGATCAAACATTGATTGTTCATAGAAATATGATCATATAAACCAGTCCCAGCAATATAGAGCTTGTACAGGAGATCACTCAGTATGATTTCAATAACAAACAACAAGACTAAGTCAGGAATCTGATATACAGTAGTTGTCGTTTATTTATGTAATTTATACGTGTTTCTCGTTTCTCGGTTTTTATATAGATTAGACCGATGGTTTTCCCGTTTGAATGGTTTTACACTAGTAATTGTGGGGCCTTTTACACTTGTTGTTCGGTGTGAGCCATGGCTCCGTGTTGAAGGCCGTAAATTGACCTATAATGGTTTACGTTTTTTAAATTGTTATTTGGATGGAGAGTTGTCTCATTGGCACTCACACCACATCTTCCTATATCTATTTACTATAATTATACATTGCATCTTAGTCTAAGAAGGAAAAACGTAAACGCATATATCAAGACATTTATGGAAAAGATTACTACTTGTTCAACAGAACAACACTTCCATTTTGATTTATTTTCTTCTTAATGAAAAGTTTTAAAAAGGAAAACCAACAGATCTGTCAGTACAAAAGTTATGTTACAACTTTCAGAACAAAGTCAATGATAATCTTATTTTATAATTATGCACACACAAACACAAAAACAAATGAATTTAAATTCACACACTCACACAAGTTTTAAGAATAGAGAATAAGTGGTCTCAATCTTACGAAGTATATTTATCACAGTGACTGTTATGCAGGCGAATACAACATATACAAAAATTAGATCAAGTGTCGTATACATATAGGGAGTGTGAATAGTTCAGTTTGGCATAACTGGAACATGTCACGAAAGATTAAAAACTAGACCAATCAAAAGAAGTTGTGCTTCTTGTGAATTTGCTGCAGTTTCCTTGTTTGATAAGGATTGATTCTATAAGTTATACCACAAGTGAAACTTAATTTTATACGGGCATTGATTTTTTTTTTTTGTACAAACATTTAATCTATACGTTATGGCCTCAAAAAGTGTTATAGCATTGCTCATTCTAGCATGTTTTTCATTTTTAAATGGAGATTTGTCAACGCATTCAATCAAGTTAAAGCGTTCGGATGATTTTTCGATAACGGATATTATTTCCGAAGAAAATAAAACAAGGATTCATCTGGAAAGATATTTACTAAATCTTGAAAAGGAATTTGCCGTCTTGAAAAACGAAATACAGATTACAAAGAGTATGGATATCAAACGCGACCAAGAGATGCAGAACCTAAGAAGTGAATCCGCCGTTTTTAAACAGATTTTGATGACACTTAAAGAAGAAATTTATGATATTCGCGGAGAAAATAGACAGCTTCGATCTGACCTTGGTGCATGCAAAAATGCAACTCAAAAAGTAAACGACGACTTGATCGTTTTAAAACATTCAGACAGTATGATGAACTTAGTCACCGTCGAAATCTTCAGAACGAGGTTACCGTAGTAGCCTCAAAAATTGTACCTTTAGTAGAACATATCAAAACAAGTAGGATTTATGTGACGAATTTACAGGATCAGATAAAAACGGCGTTTACACGTATAAATGAGCTGAATACGAGTTGCAATGATGACCATCAAGTATTTCAAAACTCAACGTACCATGAGTTTGAAGATCAGATTAAAAAATTAAACCTTACAGGTATGTATTGTTTGAATAAACTTTACTCACAGTGGTCGTTTAGTTTTCATGGCAACTATTCGTTCTTTGAAAATATTGAAAAAAAATCTACCAGGTTGTACTACTGTAATTTGTTTTGTGTATTAAGTTTTAATTTGTAAAATATTAACAAGAAAAACATAAAATGTCGATGTCAGTGAAAACATGTCAGATAGTTAGTTAATATGCAGTTTAAAATTCTGCAATCAGAGGCGGATTTAGGGGGGGCCAGGGGGCCCGGGCCCCCCCTTTTTGGGAAAAAAAATTGGTTGCTTATATAGGGAATCACTGAAGCGTGACTAAAGCGGGCCCCCTCTTAGGTCAGTCAGTGGGCCCCACTTATGAAAATTTCTGGATCCGCCACTGGCAATTCCTCTGTCAAAATTGGCTTGTTATGAGTTTTAATTAAATTCTTTGAGAATTTTGTTATATATTATAGTCTGAATGTCCGTCAAATTATTCCGTCCATTCAAATAAATCCATTTTTTTATCCATGTATGTAAAATCTATTAAATAAACTGTTTAAGTACCTATTTATTTTTAGTCCAAGGCAACAGTAACATCATAAAATCTACAATACCAGGTATTGAATCAAGACTAGAGAACCTCACCAAACTCCAAAACGAGACTACAGATCATATTGAAAACGAGATTGCAGAGTTAAATCATACAGGTTTGTTGTGATCATAATTGCAGAAAAGCTTGGCCCTGTATCCGGGCAAATAAAAGCGAGAAAAAAAACGTATACGGGTACGTTTCTCGACTTTGTTTGGCTATAAAGCCTTTGCTCGGTAGAAAACCAAAAACAAAGGAAATAATAATATGTTACTCTATTTTGACTCGCTCGTTTTGAAAATTAAAGTATCGTATAGTTAAAGTAATGTAAATTGTACCCAATGAAAACAAAATAAAAAGCATTTAGAAAATTTAAAAGATGATAATAAATAAAAGCACATTAAAATCAAAATCTAATTGCTTAATCACCCAATGTAGCAACACTGAATTAATACATCACTTTAATCTGGTCAGTTTCTATTTCTTTTAATGTGTTTTTACAATATATGATTATAATATATTATAAATAGGCAAACAATATAACATATAATTTTGTAAACATTTTCTAGAAACCAGACCAATCAAAAGTAAATATGTGTATTTTTTCAGTTGCATTAAGCTCGTGTGCAGCTAATGGTAGTTACTCACAAGGAGACGTAATTCACTTCCCACATACTATTAGTTCAGCAGGAATTTCCAGCTTGAGTACGTTCTCAAGTAGTGGAGTTTACACCTGTGAGTTTCCGGGATTATATTTTGTTTCCGTCTACATTATGTCTTATTCCCAGTTTGCATCATTCTACATTCTTAAAAATGAAAATCAACTCACGCATGTCTACATAAAAGGAAGTGACACATTTGGCGCCAGAAGTCATTACGCAACCGGAACTTCTGTACTAGCTGCACATCTGGAGGCCGGAGATACTATCGTCATCAAGGCTGCAAATCAGATGTACGTGTACGGAAATCCTCATTCCTGTGTCACAGTTTTCAAATTGAAATAAAATGTTACTTCTTATGTGTTTTATTTTAAATTTGCCAGTCAAGGGCAAAAAACTGAACATTTGGTCGTTGCATGCTCCATTTTACTGAAGCACTGACTGTTTCCTTGGCTAAAGTTTGAAAGTTGCTGTGATGTGATATTTTTGTCATATTAATTTATAGACAATTGCTTACTCACAATGTTAAGACAACCGTTTTCTAGGCTTAATTTTTAGACTTGAGTGACGAGTCAAATGCTTGATATCTTGAAAGAAAATGTGGAAAAAAGAAAAAAATATAGCTTGGCTTTTGAGTTTTCTTAACTCTATAGATTACGTTTAAACAAATGCCTTATCATATATTCTATTTTTTTTTTTTTTTTTTTAGTTTGGGTACGGGAAAACTTTGCGTAAATATAATAGTGTTGGTCATTTATGTTTCTTGGCATAGTTTGAATAAACCACAAGACTTTACAATTATAGCTGGCACGTTTTGTATTGCCGATGCAAGAAACCAAACAAGATCATATATTGGTATTTTGATTTTGTATTTCTTCTTGCGTTTCATTCGTATTTACTGAAAAAAAAGGAGACGGACGATAATAGACTAACACTCAAAACTCATTTAATACAAAATTGACAACGCCATGACAAAAACAAAAAACGACGAAATAACAAATAGGTTCTGATAACAGTTTTTAGAAACTGTAATGTTTCTGAGTTATCATTGATGTTCATGATCATAATAATAAATTAACTGTTAACAAAACTTTGAATTCTTAAAATACTAAGGCTTTTCTAACTTAGGAATAAATTACCTAAACCGTATTTGGTAAAAAAAAATTTGGAATTTTTCGTCCTCAATGCTCTTCAACTTTGAACTTTATTTGACCTTTTAAATTTTTGTTGATTCGAGCGTCCCTGATGAATCTTTTGTAGACGAAACGCGTGTCTGGTTTATATATCAAATTTTAATCCTGGTATCTATGATGTGTTTATTTCCTTCTAATTTACCCCTTTTCCACTGCCATATCAATATTAATCTTTTCTGGTCATGAATAATAGTAAATATGTTCTTCAACATATATTAGAGGAGTTACGGAGGACAGAAATGTCGAAATACACGTGATCATTAGGAAATAGCTCATTTTGAAGAAAGGAATGAGGTAAAAGGTATATCTATAATTATAAGGCGCTAAAGGGTCGCAGCAGTCCACATCATTATTCAAAATTGGCTATTTCATTATTCATCACTTAACGTTGAATAATGAACTATTATACACCTATTGACTGGGTGTGAGGGTAATAGCAAGTTTGTTGTCCCTGAGATACCAACTATTGCTCGAGGCGAAGCCGAGGGCAATAGTTGGTATGCGAAGGGACAACAAACTTGTCTTTGAAACTATTAACTGGCAAATTGTCTTTAGAATGAAATAGCACAACTATTTCATTTATTTTATATAGGAAAAAAACTCTTGGAGTATAATAATTCATTATAATTCATTAATATTCATCACTTAACGTTACGTAGTGAATGGTGAACTATTTCATTATTCATTATTGATAAACGGTCACAAGATGCATATTTTGACAACTAAAGTCCCTTGTAAGACCAAATTACACAGGAATAAACAGCTATAGACATCTTGTGACATTCAACAATGAGCCAAACACATACCACATTGTCAGTCCCCGAAATGACACGTGCAAAACAATCGAAACGAGAAAAATAACGGCCCGAGTTATGTACAAATTCATGAACGAAAAGCAAATATTGTGCACAGCAACAAACGACCACCACTGAATTACAGTTTCCTGACTTGGGACAGGCACATACAGAATGTGGCGGGGTTAAATTGATTTGGTTGTGCACTAACCCTCCCCTAACCTGGGACATGTACAGTGGCGTTACAATACAACATAATAACAAATTATAAACATCATTTGTAAAGGCTTAACTCCTTAGATCCATACAAAGCAGAAATACATCTTACAAAACCACAGTGAACGTGACATGGTACCTATATACACAAACAACAAAAAGACAATATTTTCAGATCTGATAGTACTCGTAGTTACTGGTAGCTAGTTCAAAGACAATATAACAACTAAAACGATATAACAACAAAAATATCATTCACCTAAGACTAACACTGCTCAAATAGTTTCAAGTTTGCTTGAATATATATGGATCGTACGAAAAGACTAATAATTAAGAAATAATTGATGCAAGCTATACTTTACTGTAGTTTGAACATGGGTAGGCATTATATTCGTGATTATTTTTGCCCGAGCGATAGTGAGGGCTAAAATAACACGAATATAATGCTTGCCCATGTTAAAAATACAATAAAGTATAGCTTGCATCAATTATTTCGATTCTGATTAGGACAATTAAGGTAATTTCTATATCCGATGTGGATAAGGGTAAAGAGATTGTGTTGGCTCTTTCATGAACCTCCCTTTTTTGTTGTAAAGAGCAAACGTCGTATCTACGTCAAATATGTCAATTTCGGAATGCAACACATTACAGTCATAAATAAATGAATAAGTAACAACATGTGCACCATATAAGAGGTTGGCAGTGTTTTAAGTTAAAGAAATATATTAAATGCATACCAATTTGATAAACTTTATTATTCTGCAGTATTCAATACACGCATGTGCCAAAAAGTTTAGATTTAGAGCATGGGTTTATTCATAAAGCGAAAGAAGCACGTCATATTGGAATGAATAATTTGTTGAGTGTGGTATACTGCCTGGAGTGTATGTATGTTATATATATGAATGTTAAGCCTCTATAAAACTCAATTTCAAACAGTATATCATTAACACGAGTGTCATTCGGTTTAACGAGAGAAATGATCGTGAAAGAATATCTAACGGTGGTCAAGTATTGCGAGACGATCGTGAAAGCTCTGATACCGGATCGTGAAAGATATTTAATCAAGGAGACATATGAAAGGTCGATAAATAATCTAAAATAATTAATTACGGGGCGCCGAATGGGACTCTTGTGATTTTGTACTCGAAATTCAATTTTGTACGGACAAATGTGAGTTTTGTTCAACCAAAATGAGTTCAGTTTAACAAAATGTGTAGCATACTACAAATCTAAAATTTTGTCATACAAAATTATCTTTCAGTGGACAAAAGTTACTTTTGTCATGACAAAATTCATTTTTGTAACACAGACTTTACTTTTGTTACCTAATTTGAAAATTGGACGACAAAAGTCAATTTTGTATGCAAATTTGTTTAGTTTGGATTCTGTGAACTAATTTGCATACAAAATCGACTGTTGTGAGACAAAATTGACTTTTGTGAGACAAAATTGACTTTTGTAAGACAAAATTGACATTTGTGAGACAAATATGACTTTTGTGAGACAAAATTGACAAAATTGAGTTTTGTCTCACAAAAGTCAATTTTGTATGCAAATTTGTTTAGTTTGAATTCTGTGAACTAATTTGCATACAAAATCGACTTTTGTCATGACAAAAATGAATTTTGTCTACAAAAATGAATTTTGTCATGACAAAACTGAATTTTGTCATAACAAATTTGAAGTTCTCATAAAACAAGTCTGTATCACATAGTTTTGTAAGACAAAAATGATTTTGTTATGACAATTGAATTTTGTACAAAACCACAAGAGTCCCATTCGGCGCCCCGTATTAATTACACAAACAAATTTACAACAAAATAAAACTGTCTGTCAAAATGGTTCAACATTATGATCAGTATGTTAGAACATCCAGTTTTAAAAGTACATACTATTAGTTTTTACAAAACAACAAAAGGCAGATTTCTTCTCGACATTTCAATGACATAAAGAATGTAAACAAACATGACTTTTTCACAAATTCGAATAAAATAAACTACATGTACTTTTATCTGGATAAGGGCATTCTTTTGAATGAATCATTGTTATTTTTGTATAAACATAATCTGAAACTTGATAAAAAAAGAAATATTTACACAAAATTGATTTTTCGATCGCGAAAGATCACGTATCGCTTTTTTGAAGATCGTGAAAAGGATATCGTGAAAGATCTTATGCTACGAAGACGTTCAAATTATTCTTCAATTAAATGATAATTATGTCACCCCATCGACAATGTCGCGTGACATATTGCTTTTCCTCTGTTTCTTTTTCCCTATTAATATTATTTTTCTTCCACCTAATTTTGTCCGCCCGCTTTCTCAGAGCCAAAGGAACCAATCTGAAAAATAATTAACTATAACAAGGAGCCTTGACTTTCGAGTTGCAGTTCAACTTTGGAACTAAAAAATGGTTGCCATCACCATGGAAACTGAAAAAGGTGAAACAATATAATTTTGGAGTTTGGTGAATCATATATTTTAATACAATGTAGGTGCCCACTTCATACTGGATTTAGATGATTTTGGCAATCAGTGGAACTACTATGTTGCCATGGAAACTACAGCAAAAATTTCAAAAATATGGAAATGCTCCAAAGTTAATGAAACTTCACAGTAACGATGAGCAACATTGGTAGATGTGGAATTTGGCGTTGTAATTTTGAAAATGTCTGCTGTTACCATGGAAACAATGCAAAAATGGTCAAAATGCTTAAAAAACCTAAAAGTGGCATTTACTTTCTTAAAATGGTAGGTCAAATCCATTGAAACTTTAATGGTATGTTCCCTCCCATGTACCAATGTGGCATCTGTCATTAAAATTTTGAAATGGTCTCTGTTACCAGCAAAAATGTAAAAAATTTCAAAATGTTCCAAAATTAATGAAACTTAATATGATTGTGGACTGTCAAGTCTGCATGAGACTTTTGAAGTTGGAATTTCCAAAATGGCCACCGTTGCCATGGAAACTGCAAAAATGTCAAATATTTTCAAAATGCTCCAAACTTAATTATTGTTAACTGGCATGCATAGATGAGACTTTTGACTTTAGAATTTTCAAAATGGCTGCCGTTGCCATGGAAACAGCAGAAATGTGAAAATTTAAACAATGCTGTAAATGTAATCAAAATTTACAGAAAGATCTATCGCAATTCAAAGATCACTGTTAAATTCTTTTCAAATAGCTGCCGCTTAGTGGCAATGGGGGAAGGGTGTATTGCTTGCAATGGCAATTCTAGTTAATATTTGTTATTGGTATTGAGAAAAACTAGATTTGCCAAGATCCTCAATATATTTAAGTATTTCAAAGTATTAATATTTTCAAAGAATGAAAAGAAAAAGAAATAACTACGGCAATAAGAAAAGGCAATAGTCAACAAAACTCCGAAAAAAAACCAGTCCGGCACTTGAAACTTTCGTTTAAACATGGACCTCGAAGAGGAGCTAAAAATGAACTGCTACACATTACGACAATACATATTATCGCTTGCTCAAGATATAAACGGGGTAACAGAAGATTTTATTGGTACAAGTACAATTATACAAACAAATTATTATGTGTGCATTTGTGAACATGTTATTTGTATAATAATTGGCTGGATGTAGGATGAAGGTTTTATTGTCATGTGAAGTACTCACTTATCACGAGTTACAGGATAACTACATTTTGTATATTGGATCCTATAATCTACATGTTCGTCAGACAGGATTCATATGACCTCAACTGTGCCTCATTTCATGGATGAAGGATTAGTTTTGTGGTCAAGTCTGTATCGCGGATTCGTTAATCTATAGGATAACTGACGTTGTTATGATTGTAAGGTCTACACTTTCGACTTCTGCAAAAGAGGGACGAGATATACCAAAGGGACAGTCAAACTCATAAATTAACTGACAACGCCTGGCTAAAAATGAAAGCAGACAAACAGACAAACAATAAAACACATGACACAACATAGAAAACTAAAGAATCAGCAACACGAACCCCACCAAAAACTAGGTGTGATCTCAGGTGCTCCGGAAGGGTAAGCAGATTCTGCTCCACATGTGCTACCCGTCGTGTTGCTTATGTTATAACAAATCCGGTAAATTATAGTCTAATTCGGTAGGTCACATTCATGAAAGGGAAGGGGATTGTAGTTACGACGTTAAGCTAGGTTCACACTGCCGATCAGATCAACTCCATCAAGCCCGATCAAGACAAATTACGTGATCGGTAGACTGGTCTGACTCAATCGACAAGGATGTTCAGGATAGTCTACCCTACTAGTCATTGATCTGACCATCTACCCGAGAGTTTTTGACATTTCAAAAACCGAGTAAGGACCGAGAAGCAATTCACTCGAGAATAGATCGCGAATTCGTCGAGTAGCGGTCGAATTGATCGGGAAAAGATCGCGTAGAGATCGAGATTGGTCAGAATACAACAACTGATCGGAAATTTTGTTGTAGTCACCAATCTCGATCTCTAAATGATCTTTTCCCGATCAATTCGACCGCTACTCGACGAATTCTCGATATCTCTTCTCGAGTGACTTGCTTCTCGGTCCTTACTCGATTGTTTTTGACATATATAAAACAATCGAGTAAGAGTAAGGACCGAGAAGCAAGTCACTCGAGAAGAGATAGAGAATTCTTGAAGTAGCGGTCGAATTGATCGGGAAAGGATCGTGTAGAGATCGAGATTGGTCGGAATACAACAACTGATCGGAAATTTTCTTGTATTCCGACCATGTCAAAAACTCTCGGGTAGATGGTCAGATCGATGACGAGTAGGGTAGAATATCCCGAACATCCTTGTCGATTGAGTCAGACCAGTCTACCGATCACGTAATTTGTCTTGATCGAGTTGATCTGATCTGATGTGAACCTAGCTTAAGGAACATATCCAATATTAGGCGAGTGTAATATTTGAAAAAGACGTCTAGTTAAGGACTTTAATGCACCCACCTAACACACGGCTAATATTTTTTAATGAAAGAATAATGATTAAACTTTGATTTTTGCCCGGTCGTCACAAAATCGTACGGTGCAGTTTTTGTAAAATTGACGTTTATTTCAGAAATTAGTTGAAAATTATATAATTACGACATGTTTTTCAAGCAAAGGAAATTAGTCGTATATCTTCTTTTAGACAAAATAATTAAGTGAATTAGATTCTTATAATAATGAAAAACAATATTTACAACTGTAAGTCCGCATGCTTTTGCATTCCTTCTAAATATTTGACATTTTGTACGAAAATTTTCATAATCCCGACCTTTTCGGATCTACAATTAAATTTTTATTAAATGTTTTTGCAATCTATCCGTTTTAGATCACACCAAATTACTCATCAGTTATCGTTTTTTCATTCAAGATCAAGACTTTATCTCAACATTTCTTAAAATCACGAATTTCTGTAATTTTATGATGTTGGGTAAAATCACTATAATTTCCCGAATCCCTTATCTATTTCGTTATCGTTTTTTACTGAATATATTAGTCGATTTCCGTGTACTTAATAGTGCTATTAGAGTACGATAAATCATATTTAAACGGTTCTATTTCTTTCTTTAACTTCAGTGTAGCTTAAAAAGATATAAAATCGTCCAAAATAAAGATCAAATCAAAGTAAAACATAGTTTTTGAGTTCTGTAGAATTCACCCCTTTCTAAATAAGGAATCGTATCGGAAAATTGTAGAAAATCTTCCGAGCCGTGTCAAATTTTCACAGTCCAGTTCACAATGAAACCCTTCCTTTGCTAAAAAGCAAAAAACTATCCATTTATTGACTTAGATGCATAGTCTGTCATATATTTACTACATAGAAACTATGTAGTTAACATTTAAATGAAGATACAGTTGTATTGCCGCAGTGGGAAAACGAAAAGATGAAGTTTACAGAAGACTGGTCGATGAATATGAAAAAAATGAAAACATCCCATTTGAAAATACAAAATATCATAAGAGTTGCTATAAATATTTCAAAAGTAAGCACAACCTATCAACTTCTGTTTTGTCTGTACAAAGACTTTGTACTACATGTACCAATTCTACCGACCAGTAGATCTTCTCATATATCAACGAGGACAGTAGATCTACATCTCATTCTGATTTGTCTGTTTGTATATTTTGCAAATGTATAAAGCCTATAAGCAAGTTACACAACTTCATAAGGTATCCTCTGAGGAGCAAACTCAAGCTGTATTGAGTGTTCCTACATATATCTCCTACAATGATCTGATTTACAAAATAACTCATGATAATTTTACTATTAAATCTTTATACCATCGAGCTTGCATCGCTAAATATTTGCTACAAAATTTGAAATCAGAAATTAAAGAGCTATTTAGTTCTTAACATAAAACAGCTTTTACTAATATTTCGACGATTAAAGATGACGTGCCTGTACACAAGGAAGTATTCTGGTTAACAACTTTAATTACTTGATCAGTTAACCGGGCTTAATTTCTGCCCGAGGATCGCCGCCGAGAAAACTACACAACATATTATCAGCTTCAACAAAAACTAAAAAACCATGGTCAATTTATAGTTACATGTATACAGCTTCAACAAGGCCAAGGTACATCCAATATTGTATACAGTAGCTCTATAATTTTGTCTTATGCCGTAATGACGGAAAAATTACCCGTTTAAAATGACTGTGATATTCGGTCTGTAAAATTTAAAGATCTGAGCAGTGACTGCGAAACTGGTTGCAAGCACTTATTTAATTGACAATTTTCTGAAATTCTGAAGCAGATATAGGGTAAAGTTGTAATCCAATCAGATGAATATCCATTATCTAAAACATTTCACTGGATTATTCAATTGAAATTATGCCACCTGCTTTAAAAACATTTCTGGGTTGTCTTTTGGATGATGGCACATCTGCGGCAGTTAATAAAGCGTACGATATTCCTATTGACAAAGTTCTTAGATGTATGGCTTTAGTAGAATGTATATTATCTATAAATATTTTTTTTACTCTTTTTCATTTATGTTTATCACTACCAATGCACCGTATTTATGGACACACCTTTGATAACTATTAACAAGTTTGACTGATCAGGAGATTAGAAACAATGAAAATGGGGCATACATTCTACATGGCATTATTTTTCTTCTGGGGGTTAAAACTTTATCCAAGACAATGTCGACCCAACTACAGAAACAATAAAAGATCTCAATATGACTTTGGTTGGCTAAAAGGCAACATCGGTCCGGTATGATGTCATCCAACATTCTACAAGATTTGATCTGTTCACGCATTGGTATAGGTATAGGGGGAGGGTTGAGATTTCCAAAAACATGTTTAACACCGCCGCAATTTTGCGCCTGTCCCAAGTCAGGAGCATCGTGCCATTCTTAGTTTTGTATGATTTTTTATTTTAACTTCTTGAGTATATTTCGAAGCTTAGTATGACGTCCATTATCATTTCAAAGTAGTACATTTTTGTTTAGGGGCCAGCTGAAGAACGCCTCCGGGTTTGGGAGTTTCTTGCTGCATTGACGACCCATTGGTGGTTTTTGGCCGTTGCCTGCTTTTTAGCGGGTTGGTGTCTCTTTGACAAATCCGTCATGTCTAATCCAAATTTTTAATTCAATCTGTATATAGTAGATCTTGTGTCCGCTTTGAGCAAAACCTCTGCTGTACTGATATATGCCCATGCCAGGGAAGTTGTCTTTGTATGGATATGTTGACCGATAAGAATGATGAGATTACAAGTTAAAATGAAGCTATAATATTCCGATATCGCAATATTCCGACACCTAAATGGTCCAACATCCCATTGGTCCGACGTTTCGATCACGGGATTTTAACATTAGAAAGCCAAATAAAAGGTTCAATATTAGGATAGCCTTGTCCTCCGTTTGAACCGGTGAAACAAGATAAAAAAAAAAACGTTATACTTAGTGCCAAAGTAGCCGAATGTCATCACTAGTTTAATATTTAAAAAGAGTACAAACTACTTTGTCAAGTGTTGTTTGATTAATTATATATATCTCAAGATACACGGCGGCCGACTGAAGTAAAATCAAAAACATTTTGACGTACAATGAGTGATCATATTTTCCTTGTGATGTTTTATATTAAAATTGTCAATTTGTTGATATAAATATACCAGTAGCACTTTTCTCATTTTAGTTATGTTTGTTAGTACTCTCATCATATCTGATTTAGTGATGTATGAGTTGTTAATGTCTGTGTCATTTTGGTCTTTTGTGGATAGTTGTCTCATTGGCAATCATACCACATCTGCATTTTTATATATCAACATATTGCAACATATATAAAAGAAAATCTGCTCCATGGTTTTCAGGCTTTCAAACTAACAGATGACCATACGCTTCCTCAATTTTAATAAACAGCTCATCATGGGACTTTTCTAAACAATTAAAAATACGTCATATGTTATATTTTCCCCTTGCTTCAAATATTTTGTTTCGGATTATTTATATCAAATTTGCAGATATATATGTTTGTAAATACGTGCAATCAAATGATATGGAGGTATTATATGATTTAGATAATGCAAGGGCGACTACAGATACATTTGTGTGACTTAAATGTTGATTTTCAAAGACTCCGAGAGAAAACGTTATGTAACATGCGTTACCGTTAAAATCAACCAAAATTAATTAATATTATGATAGAAATATATTTTCCCAACAGTAATACAGCATTCCTATAAAATTGTTTCGTTTTTGCATTTGTTTTGACTCGATTTTACAACTGGAAGTATCCGTGAATTGAAATTGCACCCATGACCTTTGACCTCGATTAAAAAAAAATGCACCATAATTTCTTTTGACGACCGGGATATTTAGAAAGTACACATTCTTAGCTTTCTAGTGATATATAATTTAGCCGTGTGTTAGGTAGGTGCATTAAAAATGTAAATTTGGCTCTCATATCACTCGCCTATATCATTCCAATCGTGAAACGGTTTTTCCATAACGGTCAACCAACTCGTGATGGCGTCCGTAAAATTTACGAAGGGATGATTTCAACTTCACCATTTGGAACTCTTGGTTTCAAATAACATTTACCTCATTATCATGCAACATTTGGCAATGTTCGTTTTATGTTGGTTGGCCTTTTGCTTATATATCTGTATGCTATAACGCCACGGTATTTAATGTATGGTGTACATGTCTGTCTTTAGGTGGCTAAACATAACTTTTACATAAATTTGTCAGTTTCTAAGGTACTGTAAGGATCGGAACACCTATATTTGGTGTTAGGGATGTTTGTAGAGATCTGTTTGGTATGGTTCATCTGTACTTGATTCCTTTTATGTAACATTGACAATTTTGAGCCTATTTGACACTTCTAGTAAAACCCTTAATATTACAGACTTTCAACAAATACACTATCATAAGTAAAGCAGAAGAGACATTTCGGCATTTGCGCTCTGGTATTCTTTAGTCTGTAGTATATAGTTATCTCATTGGAAATCAATCCACATCTGCAACGTTGTATATAAAGATACACAGAACTTAATAAAGAACTGTTGCACAAAATGGTGGTAATCGTTCAATCTCAAATTGTTTATAATAGATGCTGTTTTTGCTTTAAGCTTTTGGTTGATGGTTAACATTTTGATTTAAACGTTGCATACCCATATTATTGGCTAAATAGTCGCGGTGTGCCTGAATTGTACCAGATCAATTCTCAGAGCTGAGTTTTTCACAATGTTTTAAACACGTTTTTAGTTGTGTTTATTTTCAACTCTCGAGGTAAAGTGTTCAATTTAAAAAAATAAATAAAATGATAACTTTAATGTCCATTCTCATCAAAATACATTTGTAGTTACAGTCTTCAACCAGTTGCAGGTATATTACGTCGTAAAAGAAATATTGATATCTGATTACTAGTATTAAGTCTGGTCACGCATTATCTTTCACGATCAAAATAATGCGGTGCCTGATCTTTCACGATCAAGTTTGATGAAAACTCAATAAAATTCAAGGTTTTCATAAACAAATTAGCTATTTTAAGGGAACAGCATACTTTTATTTTACTGTACTATCAGATACACCAAAAATTAAATTTCAAATATATCATGATATATTGAAATATGACCATTATGGGTACAAATAACGTGTTTTTTTAAGTTAATTTCATAGACATGCATTGCGCCTTTTGTGTTTATTCAAAAAGTACTGCATATTTTCTTTAACGATTTTTTTCACAGATTCTGAACTAGAATTTACATTAAATATCTTTCACGATCCGGTACTAGAGCCGAATGACACCATTTTAAAAAGTTGTTTTTGTTTATAGTGCGCATAAAAATTATAATACGATCCATGTAAATGTATTGGTACTTGAAGAATTATGTTTTTGTTCATTGTATTTTAAAAGACCTTTGAATAAGACCCTCTTTGTCATGTAGATTCTCATGTTTATAAGTATGTATATTTGGTCGGTTTTTTGCTCTGTGATCGGGTTGCTGTCTCTTTGACATATTCGTGATTTCCATTTTCAATTTCAAATCCTTTGCTTTGATATTTTAGTTGGAAAAATAAATGGTATTTTATTTTAAACAAAGACTACAACTTTGTCAAACAAAGCCAAATATTTGTTTGAAACTAAGGCCGCAATCAGAAATGTATGCAGGTACCTAACGAATAAGATGATAAAATCACAACCCTGCAGTGGCGCCAGACTATCGTCCTTTGAAGTCGAATGTCAAAAACGAACATGAAAAGGTTTTAATACTAAATACATATATTGAATTTGATATAATGATAAACGAATTTTTATCATATTCAAAATGACAAAAATAATTTATCAATTAATGACAATTATTGTTCACTGGAATAACTACTGTAACAGATTGTTTGACACATAAATGCAATAAACTTGAATATGTTTTAAATTTATTTATTCAAACGTAAACCAAACATGCAGAATAATAATACTAATTTTAATAAAACCTAAATATAACAAAATCGCAATTAATCACGCACATGTAAGTAAGAAGCAACTTTGAAATCCAAACTTAAGCCTTTATAATTCAAACACGGCTTTGCAGCGTTATGTTATATTGCCTTTCCACTGTTTAGACCGTGGGTGTTCCTGTTGAAGGGTATCCAAGAAGCGAATTCCTATGCAAGGGAAGCAGTTACTTCGAGTGTCTTTCAAATCACTCTTATCAGTATGTAGATCTATGATTTGTTTTGCTCATATGAGTTTTGACGAGTGAGCTAGTTACAAATTATCTGAATTAAGCGAACTGTTTCAAAGTTGACTTTGCAGTATTGGTCATACCAATTTTTCATGTCCAAATACAGACCTTCCGATGTGTACCACTTCACGCCATATATTTTTAAATATGAACTTTCTGCCCTTATCAAAGGCACTTATTTTGCAGACCCCTTTGTTATGTGGAAAATGATGGATTAATTATAAAAAAAAGAAGATATGGTATGATTTCCAATGAGACAACTGTCCACAAGAGACCAAAATGACCCAGAAATTAACAACTATAGGTCACCGTACGGCCTTCAACCTCTCACTTATAAGCTGTATGTTAGACATTTCTTTTACTAATATTGATCTATATCTTTTTGTAAAGCATTTCAACTACATATAATTACATTAGATGTATGTTTCATTATAAAACTTTATTCTGATTGGCTTACAGCACATCACATGTTATTCCGTAAGCAGTTGCATTGCTCAATACAACTTTTCATTCATGATAACACGTGGTCCAACAATAAAGTGCACAGGTGAATTAAATAAAAAATATATAAAATTCGTGTTTTCATGATCATAGCTAAAAAATGTAATTATAAGTATTGAATGCTTCTTTTTGTAACTTTATAGGGTTGTAAAAGCGTTGACCGTGCGCACATTTTTAGAATGAAGCGCTTCCGCGCTTCATACAAAATGTACTTCGGTCAACGCTTTTACACCCCAATAAATTTACAAAAAGAAGCATTCAATTCTTAAGTAAAACAAACTTATCGCACATACCAGGATTGATATGTAAATTGTTTGTTAAGATAACATTGAAGTGTCACGTTATATTATAAAATTCAATATACAATAATCTACATTATGATAGATTTTTAACGGGGTTTTCGGAATGCTGTATATGTTGTTTTGATTATTAGTGACGAAAATTTAGTGAACATTAAAGCCTTTCAATAAAATTATGTTGTTAAGATAAAAATCAGTCAATTTTGAAAGTGTTTATGGTGTAAAATAATATATTACAAAGTTACTTATTTACTAGTATATTAAGTCCATTTTAATTTATTGAATGGAATAATAAAATTGAGAATGGAAATGGGGAATGTGTCAAAGGAACAAGAACCCGATCATATAGCAGAATATAGCCGAAGGGCAAACAAAACTAACAGGGTAAAACATGTAAAATGAGATCTCAACCTCAACCTAAACCTCTAGCCAATGTAAAAAAAAAACCAACCAAACACACAGCAATACACACAGTAAAACTCAGTTCAAAAGAAGTCCGAGTACGATGTCAGAATAGGTTACAAAACCAACTAAGAAAAGTTACAATAATACATAAATTAATAAAGGACTACTAGCAGTTACTAGCATACCAGCTCTAGACCTCAATTAAACTTATTGAAAGATTATGTATTCATCCTATAAACATCAAGCACAATCCCATCCGTTAGGGATTAAGTATGATACCATGATACTAATTTTAGGAATCTTACACGATACTACAGACACTGATTCGGATTCGTTCCTCCCAACAATGTCTGTTAAAGGGAAACTTCGCAAAAAAATCAAAAATTGATATTATGTTCATTCTGTATAAAAATGCTCAAATTCATAGATATTAAAGTTTTATTCCGCTAGATAAGCGATCACCATCGATTTTAAATTTAGAGTATCAATTCTCTGCGATCAGCCATTTTGTCTTCTTTCCCGATTAATAAAAACGATATGTCTATAAACCACAAAGAAACAAAACTACAGTAACCGATGTAGTCGTAATTGCGTGTCGATATCTTGTCAATCGTACGGTTGTTTTATCCGACTAACTAACTTGATACGAAAAATATTCTTACTTTTTTTAAATTACCATGGTCTGTTGTTTTTAAACTGTTGATATTGGAATTAGGTGAAAAGTCAAAGTTGAAATCATAAATAAGTGTTCCGTGAAAATTGTTTTCGAAAATCTAATTTGTTCATAATTCTTTAAAGTAATAAACAAATATATTTTGATCTTCCCTCATCTGATCACCAGCATGGCTAAAGGTATTACTTCCAAAGGTATTGTGAGGGGTGTGAGGTGACACGTCCAGGTATTCAAGCGATTTCCTGTCGGGCTTGCAAGTTCATGCATCGTTTCACTTCTGCAGGTATTGATCAGTGTACACGGCTGATAACTTATAACTTATAACTTTCCATTTTGAACTATCAGATGAATAATATACAACTCTGTCTTACTTGTCATTACTAAACTCATACGCTTGTTTATAAATAACATTTCTGGTGTAAAGAATATAATTCATAAACATATAAATAATACCCAAAAAATAAGATTTGATGAAATTAAAATCTATTTAAATATTTTTTCCAAGGGTGAATTTGGGAAAATGTAATATATAGTCATTGTCAATAGTGAAGGACAGATTGGAACAGACCAGAAATATTGATTTAAAAAAATGTACGCACTTGCCGACGATTCGTTTATACGACTGGATAGAAAGTTACGGAACTATAGCGCAATTTAAAATATATACATGTATACATTGAACATAAGAAAAAAACATATATTTTGAATAAATAGGGGTAAAAGTGTTGTAAATAGACTAGTCCACGTATGCCAACAGTATGTAATCATCGAATGTCGATAGACTATTGTATACCAGAAGAAGAAGAGAACCAATTTGATTTAAATACAGGTCGATGTATAACTTTTGCTTTGGTTCATTGAAGCTGTGGACCTAGTAAAATCACAGATTTATATTTCAATAAGATTGTTCTCGAACAAAGGAAGTAATTCGTCATCACAATTGTTATATATGCCACTGGACGAACACTAATTATCCCCAGGGAATGTGAATATTTTGCTGGGAAACTTTTGAGTATCAAAGTTTCAAATTAATTTCGGGATTTATTTTCTTTCTTGGTATTCAATAACAGAAAAAAGAATAAATTACTTGTTCGCTAAATAGGGGTATTCTTGTCAGATAAAAGACTTTTAGTTATATTTAAAAAATAGGGAAATATGACATTAAATTGGTTCTGTCTTTTTTTTAAACATCGTTAAAAAGATGTGTGTCTAAGGTGATCGCCACAAGAACCCTGTAATACTAGTACGAGAGTATAGCATGTAAACATTCCTTCTCAATAATATGGTTGTATTGGAAATCTTTTCATACAGATTGACAACTCATTGTCCGATATGCATGTAATATTTGCCACATGACGCCCATAGTTCTTTCTACCATCATCATCTTATTCTGTGATATTGCTGTAAACATCGATGGTTCACACCCAAACAAAATGGGAGTAATGGACCTTCAGAGCTTCTCCGTGTTATACACTTGTGAAATATATAGACGAAATTTCTGTATTGAAATGAATCTACATCTCACAAACAGGATTTTCAAATAACGATTGTGAGTAATCACCTTACAAACCAATATAAACGTATGGCAAGATATAACCATGAAGGAATTTAGTTTTTGTCAGACGCAAGAACTC